>NC_137057.1:3470732-3768232 GCF_032717465.1 Coenobita brevimanus
AGACCACGACCACTAGACCGACACCAGCTGCGGATTGGCTGGCAGCTGGTCTCGGTCCAGCCCACCACCTGTCGCTCAACCGATCACCGGCTGGATGGTGGCTGGACTTCAACCACCACCTCGGACAGGAGGCTTGTGGATGGCGGAGTCATCACCTTGATGGAGTGCAGATGGCCACCGCTCAGAGTGGGCGGCGACCAGCCTCCGTCTGGATGGCAATCACCACTTAAAAATCAGGTGTTGCCGGCCAGTCACAGTCTGTAAGCCAGCCAGACGCAGTTCAGCCACCAACCGGGCGGCTTCCATGCCACGACATCGGTGGTCGTGGGTAGGTTTTTCGTGCAGCATGAAAAACCTCGTGACGATTTTTTGGTTGCCATGGTGGCCTGCGGCTAGACCGAGACATATGAAGACCGGTCGTAAACCTCACCAACACCACCTACGACTTACAGGTCGCGGGTGGTTTGCGATAAGTCATACCTGCAGTGTGACTGGGGCCTTACCTAGATGACTTGGCCATTTGGTTTGCTCGTTCACGGATCAGGCGAATGCAGCTGTCATTAGACAGAGTCGCCAGTTGGGCGCACAGGAAAGGTTTTCGTTTTTCGTCAACGAAAACTTTAGCCATGCATTTTTGTTGAAATAGGAGAGTCCACCCAGACCCTGACTTATTTTTGGGTGGGCACTGTCTCCAATGCTTGAGGGGGACTAGGTTACTTGGTTTGACATTTGATAGCAGGTGGACTTGGGTTCTATTTCTGAAGCTTTGATGAGCGTCCTGAATGCAGGCAATGAATTTGTTGAGGATGTCTTACACCTCGTGGGGTGCTGAGTGAGTGACGCTCCTGCACCTGCATCACGCCTTGATGAGATCTAAGCTTGTCTATGGTTGCGAGGTGTAACCTATTTCTCGGGTACTGAACCGCTGCTTAGCATTCTCCATCCTGTACATCATGTTGGGCTGTGACCTGCTACTGGTGCTCTCAAATCCTTCCCTGATGCCTAGTTTGCTACTGGAGGCTGGTGTGCTTCCCTTATTTCTGCAGCAAAAGGCCATTGATAATTCGTTGCTGGAACTGCGTGCTACGTGAGCCAAACTTACATGCAACCATTTGTGTGTCTCAACAATCAGTTTTTCATTATCATGATTCTCATTCTCGCACTGTGCACTTCTTTGCGTTCAGGGTCAGACAGATCGCTGAGGAGTTTGGTCTTTCAGCTGCGCCTGTGTATGCCGTCCAGGGCCCATGGATCAGTCCGTGATTCCTTCCAGTAGTGCAGTTCTGCAGGGATTTTGCTGGTACTAAGTTTTCAGACTCTTCCCAGGTGATATTTCAGTTAATATTAGAACATTCATCCCTTCACGGAAATACTGTTCTGTTTACACAGACGAATCCAAATTGGCCACTTGAGTTGGAGGTCGGATTTTTAGTGGTGTTCCCAGATTTTGTGAGGGGAGATAGCCTTCTTCTAGATGCATCAATTTTTACTGCAAATTGTCTGCTCTCATTTCAGCTCTTCAACTCAGCACATGCAGACAGGTATTTTACGGATAATAGCGATTCCCAAAGTACCTTTTTAACTGTCGAAAGTTTTAGCTCACCCTCTGGCCCTTGCCGTTCCTGAGTTAATTATCCTGGTTGACAGACGGGGTAAACTGGTCCAGTTTTGTTGGGTACCTGCACATGATGGCGTGGCAGGTAATGAAAGAGCGGATGCTTTAGCTAAATCAGCGTGTTGTTGACGGATCTTGACAACTTCCCACATCCTGCTGCCGTACTGATATGTTTCCTTCCTTAAAGTCAGCGGTTCGTGCTTGTTGGCGGAGAGAGCGGAATGCTTTCACTAATAAAAAAATATATATATATGTTTTTTTCAGAGCGTGATTTTATAATCGGGTCTCCCCTCCATGCGTCGGCGGTTAGAGGTGGCTGTTCCCCAGCTTCGCATTAGGCACTCACGGCTTAACCATGGGTTCCTGATGTGTGGTGAGGCTCAGCCCTATTGTGACGCCTGCCTGGTTCCCCGCACTGTCCGGTACTTGCTGGGCGAGTGTCCAAGTCTGGGTGAACTTCCCCCGAGGTTTCTCCATTGGCATTAGGGGTGCATGGTTCTTACTGACTGTTTTCCATGCTTGGAGAGTTCTCTGGCAGTACAAACAATGTTTTACTTTTGTTGAGGAGGAGGGCCTCCTCCACCTTTCATAATTCATTGAGTTTTTTGGAGTTTTAGATTCTTACGTCACTGCATGTTATTTTTATTTTATTTTATTTTATTTATTTTTATATTATTTAACTTACCTTACGACGCCATATGACCTGGCCATTGTGGCGAGTCGATTATAATGAATAATTCAATTCACTTTGTGCCGAAAGCAACATCCACCAAACCATTGCCATCCACTCCTGACCCCCTAAAGGTAGGCATGATTTCAGATGCTGCATTCCTCCGATCTGTATGTAATGGATCTAATATTTCTTCGTCACACCCATCTGTTCCTCTTTTCCAACTCTTTGGTCTGATTCTCCTTCCTTCCTTCTTTCCTGAACTGCCTTTTCCTTATTCGCCTTATTCTCGTTCAAATCGTGTTACTCCTTCGAAAGTTGAAAATCCATTTTTCCACTTACACAGTTATTTTCCCTCCTTCACCCTTTCCTTCTGCTCTGTTATTTTCACCCTCACACTACATTCTTGTCAGTCTTTTACCTTCTTATTCTTCTCTTTTAGTAATCTTTCCCCCCAAACACGTTTCTTTTTTTTCTTTTTTTAAAAAGAAATTTAAGTATATACCTTTCTTTCTCTTTTTCAGGCATTGTCTTTCCTTATCCAGTCCAAATATGGATCCTTCCGTCCTTTCTTTCCTATTCTTATTAGTCCCGTTTTTACAGCCTATCTATATTCCCTGTTAAAATTCCCAAAAGTGTTCCAACGTCCTTACCGTTTTACCCCTCCTAAACTCTCTCTCTCTCTCTCTCTCTCTCTCTCTCTCTCTCTCTCTCTCTCTCTCTATATATACAGTGTACATATATATATATATATATATATATATATATATATATATATATATATATATGTGTGTGTGTGTGTGTGTGTGTGTGTGTGTGTGATCTTACCCACCTTTGCAATCAGTATTGCGCACTATTTCAATAACGTGTTTTTCTTTACCTCTTTCTCGTCCATGTGTCTCATCAGCTGTCCAACTTTCCTTCATTCTTCTGCTTCCTTCTTTTATTAATCTTTCTCCCTTTTCCCTCTTGTTTTACTTGCATACTTTTCTCCTAAATACCCTTTAACTGCTAGCAATTTTCACGTCTGGAAACAAGCGGCTTTTGATAGCGTGATTAAATATCCAAGTGCGTTCCCATCAGCGAAAAGTGTACGAAACTCTCACACTATATTTCTCTTTAAAGTTGTTGCTTCCATTTATCTTTCAGTTTTCTCTTGTTCTCCCTTCCCATAATTTCTTACATAAGTTCTTTTCTAACACACAAGTGTCGAACTTCCCACCTGCCCTTTTATCAATATCTTGATTATATTTTGGATCAAAAACTTTGCAACCTGAGCCAAAAAAAAAAAAAAAAGGAAGAAAGAAAGAAAGAAAATGATACAGCTTACGGCCACTGAAATAGTTCATCATTGTTTTTAAAGCCGTTATGAATACTTTCCTCCCCGAAAACCTCCAGTATAGATTTATCCTGGGTAGTATATAATGGTATGTAATTGTACTTGGTGTTTATAAGCAGATATATATATATATATATATATATATATATATATATATATATATATATATATATATATATATATATATATATATATATATATATACTGTGCTTTGGGAGTGAAGTGTCTGTTAGTTGTATGAGTAAAATGACAATAGTAAAAGGAAGCCAGTAAGATTATACATATATCAAGCACTCTAAAATTCATGAGTAACCAAGTAAGGCATCGCCCTTCACAAACATACCGACAAGTCCATTGCTGGAATTCAGATTTGTTTTCGTAGGAAGGACAAAGAAAGAATGCAATAAAATCTTCCCACATCTTCAAGTTATTTGTGGAAAAAATGAATTGGTTTAAGTTTGTGAATCTGTTTCCAGCTCATGCTCATCCAACGGAATGCCCCCCTCCCCCCCCTCTCTCTCTCTCTCTCTCTCCATGCCAATTTCATTTTTGCATAATGGAACCTTAATTGGCCACTCTCGCTTTTTGCCCCGCCGATGTTTTTATAGCAGCTGCCTTGATCTTTTGTTTTACCAGCTGTTGAATTTAATTAAAAGTGATCCTGTTTTTTTTTACCATGTGTTTCTGAGTACCAGAGATTCCTTTGTTTTATTTTTATATTTGTGTCTGACTACCACCGACTTGAAGCGCAGTACATGTGGTGTGTGGCGACGAGCACTTGAAAACTTAAATACTGTACATTCATGGCATGCATGGAAAGCATAAGGTATACTGAACAGCATGGATTATGGAAAACTGTAGTCGTACGTCTGGTGCAGAGGGTAAACGATGGATGCTGTAAAGAATGTTTCTGATATCCGATGGCATTCTCGGACATAGTTAGGGATTTGCATTAGTTAATATAGGTCGCTAAGGCTTGGAAAGATGTACACTTGCTCACTAAGTACACAAAGGAAGGGAGTAATCCAAGATGATGGTAACCTATTTTTTTTTTTTTTTAAGCAAGAAGGAACCAGAGGCCAGGAGCCCACAAGACTGTTCCCTCCAAGGGCAAATTTGCTCCACTGTGGAAGAAGATAGTCGAAGAATTTTTGGATAGCCAATAAACATAAGGTGTATGCAGCTTAAAAAGGACAGATACACTGTATTTAGTCAGTGATGTTCAGTACAGGACAGCCGTAACACAAGTATGAGAGATTACGAATATTACTTTCAGAAACTGAACAAGAAATTAGTTTGTTACATACACATATAAGTAATAACAACATTTGGCTTTGGATTAAGTATTGAGAAAGTAAATAGAAACAATATAGTTGCTCTCACCGGTGACCTCAGTATAGTTACGGTGATAAAACGGTAAAGCTTAGAGGAGGAAAGCTGGCGCTTACCAGGAGGAGCTAGGAGGAAATATCACAAACAACAGAAACGATTATAAAATCTGTCGGTTATATAATTTGGTAATAATATTGAAACTGTAGTACTGAGCTCAACATGCATGTGACTGGAGTACATAATTCAGACCTAATGTTTCGTCGAGTTTGCTGGTTTGCTGTCCATACTACTGACACACTGGAAGAAAACAAAAATCAGCAGAGGGTAATACTCAGTGTTTGGTCTTGCTGGTCAGCATGAAACGCAACCTCCGCTCTCCCTATCACCAACCCCCTGAATATCATCGTATTCAGCTGTGCCACAGAGTCCACCCTTGCTGACATCAGTACATTTTGTTCAGCTTCAGAGACACCAGTCGCAATGAAGGAGTTGGAAACAATCTCTATCATCCCTCCAGTAAGCTGATTTCTTTTATTTTTCTCTTTCTGAAGGCACCAAATATTACCATTTAGTGTAGGTGAATCCTCTAGTAGTAATGGAACTATCTTAACCACCCATGACACTGGCTAAGATTGTCAGTGTTCAATTATTGAAAATATTTTTAACATCCACGCTGACTGAAGACTTAAAATCAAGTGTAAGGCGTTTGGAAAGTTGTGATGAGTTTTCATATATTCAGTTTGTTACTCAATTAAGCTGGAAACATCGAGTCTATTTAATGTAAAAAGTGGAAAAGAATCTTGTTAAAAAATGATGTTACGTAGTCTGTGGAGAGTGGGAAGGTAATATAACACTTTTGTTAAGTCAGCAGTACTCGTTCACTGGAATTAGAAATCGCTCTGCCACAAGGTTCCTGTGCAGATGGAACATAGTCGTGGGGAAGGGGGTTCGTGGGCAGAGGGGGTATTACTTGCTTCTTTATTTCTAAAAATTCAGACTGTGTTGCTTAAAGTATCTACTGTACCATTAATACATATGATGTTTCTCACCAAGGTTCTCGAAATATACATTGTGGACATAAGAAGAGAGGATTACTGTAGTGGGCAGATTGGCTCATGCTAAGCAACTCATACAAGAGAGGATAAACCAATAGGATAAGGCAAGGATTGTAACCACCACTATTTATTCACCATCAACATCCAGACAGCAACAACAACCACTGACGTTACTAATGCCACTAGACCCATAACGCCACCATTGTTGCTGTGCTCCTTCCAGTCAACACCGTCATTGCCTTTACGAGCTACAAGATACACACTTATACCACCCCTAGCACCAGAACCACATACTTTATTTTTTCGAAGCCAATTTACAGTGTCATTCCTACCTCAATAGCACCAGCACAAATAAAAATTCCAGTCAATGTAAAATACATTCACTCACAGTAAATCCATCAGTATACTTAGAACCATCACAAAACATTACCATAACAGGCAATACATAAACTTCAACTCTGTTACACACTCGCACCAGCTCACTGGATTACTAACCGCCTCCGCATACTAACCGCCATTATTCAAGTAAAACCACCTTCGTTCTAATACAGTTATGCTAACGACAACATTAGCGTCAATGTGTCTGTAAGAATATCAACAAAAAAGGTACCTGGAGATAATTTAGTAACGTTCCAGTACTGTGCTTCCGTGCTTACACCCTGCCCAGGTAAACTCTTTCACCTTTGTCTGTCAACTTGTACCTTTCCTTCCTGCTGCTAGTTTGCTCACATTCAGCCAGTCCCCAAGAAGGGTGACCATTCCCAACCCTCTAACTATCGTCCAGTTGCTTTAACATCCTGTCTCAAATGTTTCGAGTCATTTCTTGACAGAAAAATTTGACAGCATCTTCCATATCACAACCTTCTCTCTGATCGTCAGTATGGGTTCAGTCAGGAACGATCCACTGGTGATCTTCTCACCTACCTATCAGACTCCTGGTCATCCTCCTTTCGGGACTATAGTGAAAGCTTTGCCATCGCACTTGACATCTCAAAGGCTTTTGATCGAGTCTGGCATAAATCTTTTATTTCCAAACTGTCCTCTTACTGTTTCTAACCTTCTATCTGTGCCTTCATCTATAGCTTCTTTTCTGGTCGTTCCATAGCCGCTGTTGTAGACGGCCATCGTTCTTCTCCTAGATCTGTCAACAGTGGTGTTCCTCAGGGCTCTGTCCTATCACCGACTCTCTTCCTTTTATTCATCAGTGACCTAGGCTGTGCATCTAACCCTATCCACTCGTTCGCTAAAGATTCCACCCTTCACCTTTCCATTCGGTTCCTGCAACGTCCACCTCAGCAGGTACTTCAACAAACAAGGATTGAGGCTGCGGCAAACCTAATGTCTGACTTCCTCGAATCTCTGACTGGGGTAAAAATAATCTTGTTGTTTTTAATGCATCAAAAATTCAGATTTTACACCTATCAACCCGACATAATCTTCCACAGGTATACCCACTAATGTTTAATAATATTCAACCCAAGCCTGCATCATCTTTGATCATACTTGGGGTTTCATTCACTCGGGACTCATCTTGGAAAGATCATATTGCATCTCTGGTAAAATCTGCTTCCAATGTTAGGACTCCATATTTTAATTACAAATCATAATAGATAGATAGATAGAGAAACAGATAGAAGCAGGGAGTCAGATGATGAGAAGGTATTGTGTCTGCGAGAATTGAGCAATGCTAAACATGCTTACACACTCTTAACTCAAGGAATGCTTTATAGGCACACGACAGCGCCTAGTGACCATACACACACATACACACATACTCACACACAGGCTTCTACAACTTTCCACTCACAAGGAACACACGTGATATGTCTCCTGTTTCACCAGAATTTAGGAAAGAGAGGTCAGAAGGAGACAGGCCATAGAACAGGCAGGTAGTAGGGAGAAGGGCTTAGCAACTTGAGAGAGAGAGAGAGGGAGCGACAGCGAGGCAGAAAGAAGCTAGCCATACAACAGACAGGTCGCAGGGAGAAGGGCTTAGCAACTTGAGAGAGAGACAAAGAGAGCGAGACAGAGAGATAGCTAGCAGGACTCTACTTTATACTCCGCTCTGTGTGAGAGACTTTGTTAATATTTCCAAAGACAAATAAAAATAGTCCCATACTATTCTTTACCTCTCCTTTCACTACATGACAAATGGGAAGGAAGATTATCTACTTACAAGCTACTCAAATATAACAACCGCTCGCCCACAAGTCTAATATATATAAAACTCCACTACAAGTAATTACAAAGTCTTTATGACATTTGGTAGCAGCGAACGTATACGAACCTCGTCTACGAATCAACACTGAATTCCTACAAAATATCAAGATTGAAAACAAAAGAATACCTCTCACAACCAACAACTTACAACCAGCTCCTGACAGTTCTCTCCAACCCCCCCTCCGTCTCCCCGATCATCATGCTGATGCAGAGGTGAAGAGGTCACAGGACGCCTTGCAAGTAATTTAACAATATATTGATACAAACAATCTTGCAACTTCTACGACGAACCAGCGAACTACAACCATCTACAATCAACTACAATTAACAACTCGACGAGTCGTCTGTATAATCTTCTACACGCACCTACAAGTAGCGGCAGTCTTCATCCTACAACGAGTAAATCACAAGAAAAAAATACCAAGTCCATATTCACAACTCATCTTACTCATCTTCACTCAAGTTACTCATCGCTACTCATTCACTCACCACAGCTACCAGTGTGGGAAGTCGACGTCATCATGCGTGCTTGCTGAAAATACGCCACGTCGGTCAACACACCACCTACACCACCACTCACACCATTCCCACCACGGTAAAAATTAGTGAGTTACGTAGTTACTTCATTTATACAATACACAGTGATAGACAATAAGCTTCTGCACAAACATATAAAACGTGCTGTATAGTTACAGTTTAAATACACATACTTACTTCAGTTATCTGCATAACTCAAACACTAAATAGTCACCAACAATAAATATTCTACACTGTATATATTCATTCATTTATTATAATATTTATTTACTACCAACGAGTGTTACCATTTATACCTACATAAAATACGTGTTTCATACGTACAACTATACATTATTACATCTACAAAGTAATAAAGAAAATATACCATCACAGTTACTCAGTGAGCGATTAAAAGAACTATATTTAACATTTATTAATTAAAGCTACCTAGTGGAAACAGATAAATTAAGTTACAAGGCAAAAAAAAAAAAAAAAAAAAATGGCCAACACAAATGACGTTAGCAAGAATGAACATCTTCAACACAATCGTGAAGACAAAGATTTCCACACAGTGCTGACACATATATTCCCCACGATAGGTACAAGTGAACAACAAGTCAGTGTATATAGTTAATACTGTATATAGTATATATATTTTTTTATATAAAATAACAAAATATGGGACTATATAATATCATTTTCAGTAATACCTGTGCAATATAAACTAAACTTTAAAAAAGTATCCCAAGGAAATTAGCCAGCAATTATGCAACCATGAACAACATGGAAAAAGCGTACACAAGCGAAGAAAAACAAACTATAGAAAATCAATACATACCAAAAAAAAAAAAAAAGATAAGAAAGAAAGAAAAGTAAGAAAGAAAAAAGAGAAATAGAGTAGGATCACATAACAAACAAATGAAAATAAGTGTAAGTGTTACAACATATGTCAAAATACCACATAAACTACAAACAAAAAAGCAAATTGTTGTCTCCACAAGCAAGTGGCATGACACATCATCACTATCATCGACCGCAGCATGAACGGATTCATATGTCAGGACTGCAATTATTACAATTATGTAACGACAAACGATTGCATTATGTTACACTTGCTACAATTATGTAACTACAAACGATATGTAACAATTATGTAACTCCATATTATAATTATGTAACGACAAACGATTGCATTATGTTACACTTATTACAATTATGTAACTACAAACGATATGTAACAATTATGTAACGACAAACGATTACATTATGTTACACTTGCTACAGTTATGTAACTACAAACAATATGTACCATTTATGTAACAGGTGCATTAACAAGCTGTAACTTTTATGTAACTTTAACTACAATTATGTAACTACAAACGATATGTAACAATTATGTAACTACAAACGATATGTAACAATTATGTAACGACAAACGATTGCATTATGTTACACTTGCTACAATTATGTAACTACAAACGATATGTAACATTTATGTAACGACAAACGATTGCATTATGTTACACTTGCTACAATTATGTAATTACAAACGATATGTAACAATTATGTAACGACAAACGATTGCATTATGTTACACTTTGCCAATTAAAAGTTGCATTAACATGATGTAACTATTATGTAACTTTAACTACAATTATAAGGCCAAAACACTTATGTAACAGTTGCATTAACAAAATGCAACTACAATTATAAGGCCAACACAATTATGCATTACCACAATATTTTGTAACAATTCATAAAATGTTACAATTATGTATTACCACAATGTTAGTACAATATTATAAGTCATACAACTATAGCTCAATTCTGTATTACCAGTATCATCATACAAGTTAGGTGAAATATTAGACATTACTAAAGTGATAACTCAAATATGTAATGTATAACCTAGCAGTATTACCATTGCACAATTATATGCGTATGACTGTTATACATACACATCTCACAAAATGTATACAACTTGTTTAAAATGTAATATTACTGAATCATTACTATTTACTATGAATATTATATGTATACAATATTCATACAATTATGTTACTTTTACAATATTATGTATTTCACTTAATTAGCTTATAAGTTCATTATAATGTGTATATAATATGTATTAATATGTTATGACTATTAACTGTCGATGGTACGCCATTTTCGCGTGACCGAGCACTATGTTAGGACTCCATATTATAATTACAAATCATAATAGATAGATAGATAGAGAAACAGATAGAAGCAGGGAGTCAGATCATGAGAAGGTATTGTGTCTGCGAGAATCGAGCAATGCTAAACATGCTTACACACTCTTAACTCAAGGAATGCTTTATAGGCACACGACAGCGCCTAGTGACCATACACACACATACACACATACTCACACACAGGCTTCTAGAACTTTCCGCTCACAAGGGACACACGTGATATGTCTCCTGTTTCACCAGAATTTAGGAAAGAGAGGTCAGAAGGAGACAGGCCATAGAACAGGCAGGTAGTAGGGAGAAGGGCTTAGGAACTTGAGAGAGAGAGAGAGAGAGGGAGCGACAGCGAGGCAGAAAGAAGCTAGCCATACAACAGACAGGTCGCAGGGAGAAGGGCTTAGCAACTTGGGAGAGAGACAAAGAGAGCGAGACAGAGAGATAGCTAGCGGGACTCTACTTTATACTCCGCTCTGTGTGAGAGACTTGTTAATATTTCCAAGACAAATAAAAATAGTCCCATACTATACTTTACCTCTCCTGTCACTGCATGACAAATGGGAAAGAAGATTATCTACTTACAAGCTACTCAAATATAACAACCGCTCGCCCACAAGTCTAATATATATAAAACTCCACTACAAGTAACCACAAAGGAACTACAAACTCTTTTATGACACCAAGAGATTAGGTGTGCTAAGCCGACTCCGTACTTTCATTACCCCTGCACAGTGGTTGACTTTATACAAGAGCTTTATTCGCCCGTGTTGCGTACAACTCTCATGTGTGGGAAGGCTTCCCACATACAGCTCTTCTCAACAGGGTGGAGTCAAAGGCTTTTTGTCTCATTAACTCTTCTCTTGCTGGCCCCTTTCCACCTCTGTCACCTCGCCTCACTGTTGCATCTTTATCTCTTTTCTATCACTGCTTCAATGGCCGCTGCTCCTCTGAACTGTCTGCTTGCATCCCTCCACCTCTACGACGGGCGCGTAGCACTCGTCTAGCAACTTACTCTCATCTCTTTTCTGTCCAACTTTCTAATGCAAGAGGTAACCGTTACTCCCACTCCTTCATTTATGCAACAGGTCAACTCTGGAACTGTCTCCCTCTGTCTGTATTTCCTAATTCCTATGATCTCCAGTCTTTCAAACGCAGTGTGACCAGGCATCTCGAAATGAATGGATCTTGAATTTGGCTCTCTTTTGGACTGTTTTTTTTTTTTTTCTTGGAAGGAGCGGTTTGTGGGCCTCTAGCCTTTGGTTCCTTCTTTCTTGCATAAAAAAAAAAATCATAATTTAGTTCTAAAATGCTCGAGCTGTGTGTTCGAGGCGGTAGCCATCTCTAAAATAGTATTATTATATAATGGTGATGTTAGCTGTACTGTACTGGTCGTTTGCCATATTGGTGTAAAAGGGGTAAGCAGGTCATTCCTGATGTTACCATAACGATGTTACTGTTGTGACATCTGCGGTGGTGAAGGTGATTATACGGCAAGTGATGGCATTCCACCACTCGCCGGATATCACTTAACTACAACAGTAATACCGTAAACGTAATATCAGGATTGGCCTGTGTACCTCATCTGCAACATGACACAAGAGCATAACCGTACAGTTAACATCACCATTATTACCATTTTAGATACGCACAACTATAAGTCAATGACCTACGCTCCGAAACACCACAGATTGAGGACTTTCTTCACAAGTTCAGCATACACATTGCAATTCTACAATGAGCAGAAGTACAGCACAGACACAACTCCACACCTCACACAGTACTCAACCATTCGCAGATACAGAAAACACCCAAACATTGCACAGAGGTTACTAATCTCAGAAAACAACACGGCTCACTCAGACACAATTCCTCTCTCCCACATATACACAAAAGATATCACCACAAGGCTACAGTAAACAACGAAATCAACATTAACATTAGCATACACCAAACTGTAAATCCTTTGTAGCAACACCCATTCACTTCAAACAACCCTCTCAGCTGAACCGTTACCCCTCCAAACAGCTGCATCCTCAACTTTGTCTTCCATATCACTTCCTCCCTATATCTCTCCTTCAACACTTCTTCCTCTTCCTCTTTTTTTTTAAACACTTCTTCCTCCTTCCTTCCCTAAATCAAGTTACCTCATTCTTCCTCTTTCAACCCAGATTTGTCTCCCTCTCTCCTCCATACTTCCATCTCCAAACAACACCTTCTCCTCTCACTCCTTTCAGGTATTACTTGCCTTTCTAATAATACACTTCACCCCCTCCGCCATAACCCCACATCTCTTCCTTTCTCAACGCCTCTTCCTTTTCCTCCCTAATTGCCCAACACTATTTTTCCCTACAGCTGATTCCCTCCTCCCCATTACCCTTATCCCCTTCCCTCGGTTCGAGCTCCGGCAGTATTTTCATTCGTTCTGCAACATACTGCGGAATAATGGCCATACCACATAGTAAGAAGGACCAGGTCAAGAGTCCATTGTGGATCAAAAACTTTGCTGGTAGTATGAAAGTATTATATTAAACTCTTCACTACGAAGACGTCTTTTTAAATGCTATTGAGCAGTCAGTTGATTCGATTTTTTTATGTTCCTTCCTATGCTGTTGGTGTCAGTCCTTCCTTTTTAATCTACCTTCCCCAGTTCGATATCCGATTACCTCAGTCAGACTTCCTTTCCTTCCATTTTAAACTCTTCAGCTCGAGGACTACTGATTTCAAACGAAATCGTAGTCATTTTGGAGCTCCCCACCCCCTGCACTGAAGGAATATATATATATATATATATATATATATATATATATATATATATCTATCTATCTATCTATCTATCTATCTATCTATCTATCTATATCAATCTATCTATCTATCCATCTATATACATATATATACATATATACATATACATATATATACATATATATAGATATATATATATATATACATATATATATATATATATACTGTGGAGCCTCTGTGGTAAAGTGTGCGTTTTCGTGCACCGGAGAGCGAGGGTTCGCGTTCAGCCAGGGTAATAAACTTTGGAAGCGTTCTCTCGGCCATGTACTGCTTTGGTGGACACCAGGGGTGCTGTGGTTGAACCAGTGTCACATACTGTAAAGTATCTTTGCACCCAGTCGACTTGCGCGGGCCAATTACACTTGGTTCACAGACTGCACACACATCCAAAGCCACTACAACACTACAATTACACTTACAAGCACTTTTCACCCTACATACAATCTCTACAGACAGCCTAAGCCACTTGGTAGAGATACATTGGCTGTAACGTCCCTACTTCGGTAGAGATAGGCCGGTCCTGCAGTGGATACTCAAACGCCTGATGATGATGATATATACTGTATATTCACTATAGAGTCATAAAACTTGACATAGATATGTGTCTTACAGTATACTGTGTCAAAAGCATTTATTTTTTTAATGATAAATGTCATAAAATATTTTTCCAAAGATTTCGATGAGACCTGCGCAAGGAATCTGAAGATACCCAGGTTATGTGTCTTCCAGACCTTCTCTTCATACCCACCTTTAGTAAACATTGGGAGTGGGAAGATGAGGGCAGTTATGAGCTTGGTTAGGTGTGCAAGGAGTTTGGGGGGGGGGGAAGGTATGTGCTTGGTCAGATGAAGGGTTGCAACAGCGTAGCGAAGCCTATGTTTTAGGTTCATTCTTGACTCCATTAAGCAACCATATTCGTTTTAGGAGGATCACTGGGACTGAGAGGGCTCAATGAAGACAAATTATAACTGCTTTGCAACCTGGTGCCTCTTTCTTGTTCCATTTCATCATCTGTTCGTTAGCAGAATAAAAGTAAAAAGATACTAACACAGTGAACAGGTTAATGAACGTTAGATTCAACTCCTCAACTAAAAAGCTATTCTTAGAGAGAGAGAGAGAGAGAGAGAGAGAGAGAGAGAGAGAGAGAGAGAGAATCACAAAATTATAACATAACAATCTTACCTTGTGGACCTTACAAGTGAAGAAATGAGATTTCGAGAACTTCACAACGCAGATGTCTTTACTGTAGTGTTCGTGTCATCACCTAAAAGATTACAAGGAAACGAAGAACCGAACCTGAGGGTATTTGATATCGTCTATGGTAATCCCACCTCTACTATTTTTAGAATAAAAGTGTATACAGTCGTCTCAGAGTAGAAGTTTTAATGTAAATATTGTTATCCAGAGACAAGGTTAATGGTCTTCTTACACACTTCCCCCAGTATCAATGTCCAATTTTCTTTCATATTCTCTCATAGTTTCTTTTCTCCTTCTTCCCATACACACGCCGTCATTAATCATTTCGTTCCTTGTTTTTCTGCCAGCTCATCCCTTCCACTTTCCAACTCCTCCTCCTCCTCCTCCTCTTCCTCCTCGTCCTCCTGCTCGTTCTTCTCTTTATCCATATGTTAAAGATTTTACTGTTATGAATTTAAATTTCTTCGTTCTTCATTCCTTCCATTATATTCTTTCCTATCTCTTATGCCCATACACTCAGTTTTCCTGAAATTATTCAATCCCTGCTTCTGTACCAGCCTTCCATAGCTCATAACTCTTATCCTATTCTTTAAGTTCCTTCTCTTATTCTTCTTCCTTTTCCTCGTTTTCTTACTTTCCCTCCCTTAAATCCTTATTTCTTTTCTTCTCCTCTACTTACTTTTCCTTTCCTTCTTTCTCTTCTTTTAGTTATTTTTCATATCATACTATTTTTCCCCTTATATATATATATATATATATATATATATATAGGAATCGAACCGAGACTTCTAGGTAAAAAGTCAGGGACTGTTACCATTACACCACGGCGTGATAAATGCCAAGCCCCCTGAATTTTTTGATGAACCAAGTAAATCCATTATGGGAGAATATATTTCAGTCCCAACACATTAGGACTACTGCTCAGCCCCACGCAACTGGCCATGCGACAGAGCAATTTTAATCTATCTCAGCCACAACACAAGCGGCTTTATGTTGGAGATACACACATTACACGCGTGTGTACAACTGCTTTTTACGCGCCTGACCGGGAATCGAACCCGAGACTTCTAAATATAAGTCATGCACTGTTACCACTACACCACGGCATGGTGAAACTTGAGTCATATGAATTTTATGACGAACCAGGTAAATCCATTATGTAATGTGTGTTTCTCCAACATAAAGACGCTAGTGTTGTGTCTGGGATAGATTAAAACTGCCCTGTCACTTGATGAGGTGCGTGGGGCTGAGCAATAGTCCTAATGTGCTGTAACTGAAACAAATCCCTCCAAATGGATTTACATGGTTTGCCAGCAAATTCAGGTGGTTCAACTTATACCTCGCCGTGGTGTAGTGGTGACAGTGCCTGGCTTTTTTTTTTTTTTTTTCCCCCTCGAAGTCTCGTGTTCGATTCCCGGTCAGGAGAGTAAAGAAACATTTGTACACACGCGTGTAATGTGTGTCTCTCCATTATTTATATATATATATATATATATATATATATATATATATATATATATATATAGATATATATATATATATATATATATAGATATATATATATATATATATATATATATATATATATATATAGAGAGAGAGAGAGAGAGAGAGAGAGAGAGAGAGAGAGAGAGAGAGAGAGAGAGAGAGAAAATGTAAATATCTTTCCCGTAATTTTTACTCTCGTACTTGTCGTCGTCGTCGTCCTCCTCCTCGTCCTAGTCCTCCTCTTTCTCCAGTGAATCAGTTCAAGGAAGGACATCTCCCCTTTTACCAGAGATTTCGGCTGGCCCGAGAGTGCGTGAAAAGGGCTTTAAAAGATTGAATCTCAGCTCTATTCCGAAGAGAGAGAGAGAGAGAGAGAGAGAGAGAGAGAGAGAGAGAGAGAGGCTATGTTAAACATATCTTTCGTAAATCATAATTCATCGCTAAAATTTACCAATTTTCACCAGTATTACTTCTCCCTCTGGCTGAATTATGTGGTAGTTTAGAGTTTGGTTGTCAAGAATTACTATCCTTGGCTCCACATTACGTGTTCCATCCATTTGCCTGTCTCCCGAAACAGCCCAGTTTCTACTGTTTTTATTTTTCGCATCTTATTCTCCTCCGTTTGGTAGTATCTATTGAATCTGCTCCTTACGGGTATATTTCAGCGTATGTCACACACATATATATATATATATATATATATATATATATATATATATATATATATATATATATTTTTAGTTCGATGTTTCATATCCAGTGAAGGCCAATATAAAAATATATATATATATATATATATATATATTTTAGTTCGATGTTTCATATCCAGTGAAGGCCAATATAAAAAAAAATCTAAATACTGTACTGGAAAGTAGCAAGGAACCGTGTTAACACTAAGTCACTGGGAAAAATTGCCTTTTGTGAGGGTTGTCGAGTGCAGATACGAACTATCCTCCTCTCATTACCTGTTCTGGATCCAAATGTATATCACACCTTCTTGCTTGTTTCCCCTCTCTCCTGTCCCCTTCCAAAATTTTCCTCCACTACAGCGGTCCATATTATGGTCACAGTGAAGTTTAGTACAAACGCTGAGAAGCAAAAAATAAAATCAAGGAGGTAAACGGCTTCCATAACACCAGACTGTTTAGAGATAGTAGATATTTTTTTATTTCTCCCTTCTCACTCTCCTCCTTCATTTCTTCTTGTGCTCTCTTCTTTCTTCCTCTCCTCCACATTCCTTCCTTCTCTGAACCACTTTCCTTTTCTTCTTTCCCTTCCACACGTCCCTCTGACCCCCTTCCCTGCCCCGTCTTTGTGTATTTCACTATTTTTTTCTTCTGATTTCAGGACAACATAATTTGCTGATATGTCCATCTTCACCCATTTCTTTCCATTCTGTCCGTCTTTTTTTCTTGCTTCCTCCGCATTCCTCACCCCCTTCGTTCATTTACTACTTCATGCTTTTTTTTTTTTCCGTAGCACTTGGCATGATGTACGTACATCACGTCTTCATTACTGGTATCTGCAGTTAATAGTTGTCTCTCTGTCTCCCTCACTAAGGAACAAGTAAAGTGAGATGGAGGTCCATAGGTATACCATCAGGAGTTCAAATTATTTTTAAAGACCATGTACTACTACTGGAGTGTTTCAGTTCTCTGTCACTCCGAAATTTATTTCGGAAAACGTGAGTTTCCTTTGTGTCACCCAATGCTGCGGTTTTACGCTGAGTTAAGGAATTGTCAGCTGTGTACTCACAAAACCATTTTCTCAGCAGATTTGGCCAGAGGCAGCGATCACTGCCAATTTATCACATTCTGGCAGCGTCTGAGTCATGACATCTAAGCAACAAACATCAGCTCTCTTACATTTGTCTCTCCCCGGGAAAATAAGATGTTTCCCGACATGTAACAGACTTAGAGATTAATAGAGGAAAACTTAAATAACAAAATAACATTGATATTTCAAGTGAACGATAAGATAATTATACGACAATATACTATATTAATATTAAGACCATATTAATTAATAGGGAGACCATTTAAATTCATGTAAAAATTTAAAATGATATAATACTAATATAATGTCACTGTGAAGAATATAAAAGTACATTAATTTAATAGCTGGTTATACAGGATATACATTGGAATCGCGAGAGAATAAGCTCTCGTAATTACTAAATAATGTTCACATCATTAGTTGGATGTCCACACACCTTCTCACAAATCGACACAGTAAAGTTGAAGTGGTCGGTGATGCTGTTGGTAGTTGCCTCTGGGCAGTGGGTAGTGGGCCGTCACGTTCCCACGCAAATTTCTCCAGCTTCAGCATGAGGTTGCAGTTCCTTTATGTCATTTTTAGGTTTAACAGGTTTCACTGTTTTCCTTGCGCCATGTTGTAGCCTAACTTCCCGGAGTCTTTTTTTTTTTTTTAATTCATACATTTTACACAGCAATGGACAAAATCCATCACAATAAAAGATCCTAGCAGAGTAAACGCAATCGAAGGATATACATATACATGAGAGCTCAGAAGTATATGTCATGAAGGAAGTCAGGTATCTGTACTATAGCATTCCCACAAGGAACAGCTGTGATGGGGAAGATACTAAAGGAAAACACAGGACAAAGTTGAAGGGTTTGAGAGCTGACGAACACGAATGTAAGAGATCAGGCGGACATATGGCCGTGAGACAGAAGAAATTACAGTACACAAATGCAGTGTATTTTATACAGTTCTAAGCTTGTGGAAGGAAAAATAGAATCCACATTAAAGTTAGTGCGAGCCCATTGCCAAATTAAACGATGATCTGACATTGGGACAGAGTCTGTGGTAACATGACTACTGACAAACCCTCTACTTGAACATAAATTATTAGAGGGACAAAGACAATGATATAAGATGGAAGGAGATATACAATATTTGTGTAACAACTTTAATCTTATCATTTTAATAAGATATCCAAATCTTTGTACAACTGCATACCTGTTTCATTCATATATGTAACAATACAAACTTGTAACACAAATGACGTCCCCCACTAACATACTTCCCCCCGGGGTTTTACCAATGCCCCTGGGCGGAGGACTCCATCTCTGTCCCTATCACCCAGATATGAACCAAGGACAGCAAGCGCCAGCGAGGCAGTCTATACTCCCCACAATATCTTACTTATAAAAGGAATCCGGATTAACGTTGAAATCAGCTAAGTGGATCTGACTGATGGAGGAACAGACCTAAGCAACAGTGGAGAGAGTTGCTGAGTGAAGCTTTTGTCTGTACTCATTAACATGTAGAGTAGAAGGTGATGAAAGGGTAACAAGGACAAGAGGAGGAGGAGGAGGAGAAGAGGAAGAAGAAGAAGAAGAAGAAGAAGAAGATGAAGAAAAAGAAGATGAAGACAAAAAGAACAAAATGAAAAAAAAAGATAACGAAGAACAAGAAAAAGGAGAACAACAAAAAGAAGAAGAACAAGAAAAAGAACAAGAATAACAAGAAGAACAAGAGAAAGAAGAACAAGAAAAAGAACAAGAAAAACAAGAACAAGAGAAAGAAGAACAAGAAAAACAAAAAGAGGAAGGAGAAGCTGCAGTACTTTCCTGATATTCCTACCACTGGAAGTACCAGGGAATTCCCTTAAGATCATCTGTGCAAACCAATTTACTTACAGATGGCAAGTCTTTAATCTCAAATTTGTTACCTTTACGAGATATCACGCGGTGTGGGCCTGTAAACGTGTTGCACAATTTTAAACTAGGAGTATATAAATACTAAGTCCCCAAAGTTAATGTTGATAGATGAGACCGAGCTATGCTGCAGATGTAAGTTATCCTCCACTGATGAGGACAGATTAGCCTATACATACTAGTGTATTTTCTGGAAGTCTGCCAGTTTCGCTTTCACAAAATCCGCGAAGTTACAAAGTGGACTTGCTTTTGATAATAACACTGAATAGTGAATGTTTTTACAGAATCAGTATAGGACAAACAATTGTTCTGGTGTCAACATCTTTTTCCATTAGAAGTTGTAGTATCACACATTTTACATAATAATTTTTAAAGCTGTTTAGTCATAATTAACAGTGTGTAATGAAGTGTGAATGATGAACAACCAAATATCATTTCGCTGTTAGCTGTGGTAGAGGAAGAAGGTGGATGGTAGACCACAAGTGCCACCCTGTTTCAATTATAAAATGAAGGTTAGGAGAAGTGAAAAGATATATGAATAGTGCGTAAGTGTAAAGTCCTGGGGAACCATTTATTATGTTGGTATATGTGAATGTACTTAATACCATTCTATAGAGGTGTATAATGTGCTAGTAGAGTTGTCATTTATCTCTACTTTTTGCATAAGCCCAGAGTATATGTAAATGCTTGGCACCTCACTTTTAGCTGACCTCAGCACCGCGCCCAACACGGCAAGGTGAGCGTACAGCGTCAGAAGAAGTTATATAGTTATCAAGGGAGGTGGTATCGCTCTTACATATCCCTCGGGTCGCAGTTATATTATTCTGTGCCCAATAAAGAGAGATTTAATCTGCTCATTTCTGTCACCTTACGCTACCACTTAATATAACAGACCAGCTTCCACCTTCTAGTGGCAGAGGACCTTTGGTGGAAAGTGTCGGGCAGTGACGGCGAGTGGCTGACGTGTACTACAGACAGTGTCGTCGATCTCCAACACGGTGGTCTAGTTATACTATAACAGCAAAACACATAATTTGTAGTCAGCTGTGCTATTCCATATAACGGCTACACAAAATTGGTGGATCCGGTGGAATTAGCAGCTAAACTGACACATAAATTTGGTGCTAGCGGTGGCACGATATTTGGTGCTAGCGGTGGCCCGATACACAATGGAGTTTAACCACTAGATTTATTAATAGAGATACTGATAGAAGCAGTACCCTGGGGTATCCACTCATCCCACCAGGAATTTTGAGAACGTAAGTACCTCAAGCACTCCAACGCCTTACGATTTCGTCTTTCGACATGGCCATTGGAAGTCGTTTGTCTGGGTGTGGTATTACATTTATTGGATGAAACTGTGGTCCATCGAGGGAACAGGTCCCTGTTGCAAAAACATTTCTTTACAAAAACAGATCCGTCCAGTAGTTTCCGTAAATAAAGTCCTGAGTGTATTAAAAGCACAGGACAATGAAGTAAGAGCTATACTTGGAAGGGTAAGTCTTCTAAACAAGGTGGACGGGCGGAGAAAGAGATAAGAGGAGAAAGGGAGTTAAGAGTGAAGCACGAGAGCGAGATGGAAGTAGCTGAGTATGGTGGAGGGGGAGAGGGAGGGGAAGGAGGGAGAGGGGGGGGAGGTGAATTACGAGAAGGAGGAGGGAGAGGGGCAGGATGGAAGAGTGAGTTGAATATTGTAGCGGGCAAGGAAGGAAAAGAGCAGGGGAAGGATACGAATATGGTTAAAGAGGGTGGACGTAAGAAAGACTGGATCGTAATTTTTAGAGCAGTTTGCATGATATAATTGAGTGAATTAGTCAGGAATGTTTGCAATGTTGTCACTGTGCTAGAGTTGAATGAAAAATTAAACTGAATGATTTCGTAATTACATTCAGAGAGTAAGGTGCCAGGAAAACGGTTTAATATTCCTTTCAAGCTAATTTGCTAGTTATATTTTCACCCACTATCCACATTACATTCAATCATCATAATAATACTCAAGACCTGAGACCAACCAGCCTCAAGAAAGGATAATAAACAGCATAGAGAATGAGTGATGAGTGTGGTAATGGTGAACTTGTAATGCGTTTTTGCTTCTTTTTACAGGCAAAAAATAATGTGTAATGCTTTCCATATGTGATGTTCTTGTAGTGGAATGTAAGCTCAGTGTGTGGCTTTCGTTACAGTGACAGGTCAGGCATAGTAATCGAATTATTTTTATTTTGTTTTATCATCATGGCAACTGTCATGGTACCATTTGCAATTTCATTTGTTACTGGCTGTTCCTGCCCCAGTCTACAACTGTTAACGAAAAGAAACTATGCACATTAACACCCATACACAAAAACATTGACAACTCAGGGAAAAGGAAATGTTTTCAGCAGTTTATTATCATTATCGCAACACAGTTTACAACCTATAGGCTAATACTCGGTAGGGAATTAACTTCCAAAACAGCAGTACAATACAGTGTGCGGTGTGGAGGTATTTCGGAATTAGGAATACGAACAAGGAAAATGTAGTCTATATATGAAATTATTTTTTCCCAGACATAGTAACAGTACATTACTGCTGCTGTAAATATTATATTTCTATTACAAACAAGTTTTCTTCAGCAGTGCTCAAACTTTGTAAACAGCATTAAAATCAACAATAACAGAACTGCAGCACAAAACATGCAAACTCTGTCTACATATTCCTTGTTGCTGATGACACGTGGGGAAAAAAATGTAGAGTAGATCGCTTTGCGAAGGGATGAAACCAATATTTAGTAAGGATGGATGTTGTGTGAATGGCTTTGTGGCGCATTTTACTGAGTACACTATTTCATGGTTCTACTTAGCCTTTCTCGGACGTTGCTTCACCCTTATTCTAAGACCTAATCCCTGGAATCGCACGATCTTTCATATCACATAACTCTTGCTAGCTCAGGACGAATTTATTCAGTTCAGAAACGATTTTCCAATTTTAAGCTCTGGTAACTGCCATTATTATCCCATTCACGACAAGAAGTCTCTCCTTTACCATATATATATATATATATATATATATATATATATATATATATATATATATATATATATATATATATATGGAGCCACAGCGGTAGAGTGTGCGTTTCGCACGCTCGTGAGCGCGGGTTCGCCTCCTGCCAGAGTTGTAAAAACTTTGGGAAGCGTTCACCAAGCCACTTGCTACTTTGGCGGACACAAGGGGTGCTGTGGTTGAACCATTGTCGCATACTAGTATGCTTGCACCCAATCGGCTTAAGGCGGGCCGATTACACTTGGTTCACAGACTACACACACATTCAAAGCCACTACAACACTACAATCACACTCACAAACACTTCTCACCCTACATACAGTCTCTACCAGACATCCTAAGCCACTTGGTAGAGATACATTGGCTGTATCGTCCCTGCTTCGGTAGGGATAGGCCGATCCTGCAGTGGACCTCAGCGGCTGATGATATATATCTATCTATCTATTGCCAGACGCCACAATCCCGTAAGGGGTGGCCATTTGACTTTGAGTTATTTGTTTTATGGGAAGGGGCACTAATTCTCCACCAACCCACTTGTTGACACGTAGGGAGCACGTATGGTTTGGTATATATATATATATATATATATATATATATATATATATATAGGCCGGTTCTGCAGTGGACACGCAAACGACTGATGAAATATATATATATATATATATATATATATATATATATATATATATATATATATATATATATATATATATATATATATATATATATATATATATATATATAAACTTTTTTCTGTCTATATGCTAATTGTCATAATAAAGCAGCTGAAATGAAATAAAAAACTTGTTTTCATGTGGTGGAAACGAAAAACTCACTTCATTTTTTTATGTGGTTGTTTTGACTTAATTGAGCCCTTGATCATACGTGGTAATGAGTCTCCTTGAGTACTATTTAGTCGACTTTCCACTCTGAATACATTTGGTCAGTAAGGAAGATGAAAAGAGTTAGGGATATTTGTTGGATTTAACACTACATTGGGATCCTGGATCATCGTGAGGTGAGGCAGAATTCGGCATTACAACATGCCAATACTACCCTTATAAAATCGGTACATAGCGTCCAAATTTATTGCATGACTGAACCTAAGCACACAAATTTAACCTTTGTATGTTAAAGCGCGTTTACAGTATCACATCGAGACAAAAGTCAGGGTGATGCAAGCCTTCTGGCCTTGATCCAAGAGTAGAGCTGAGTATGTATAAGACCAGTCCGATCGACTCGTCATATGGAAAAAATAAAAATCTTGTATCCATAATACGTAACTATGTACTAACCCTATTGTATGATTGTCATATTTAGTTAGCTTGTCCTGGTTTCCAACAAGCAAGGGATAAAGCAACAGAAACAAAGCCCTGAATAACAATCCAAACCAAAGTCGTTTTTTACATTCATATTTGTAATGCAAAATTAATTAATATTTAGTCATATAAGTTTTTTTTTTTTAGTATAATTAGTTGCAGTTTTTAAAATTCTAGTATGAGCATTCGCAGAAATAGGATATTATTTGCAGAGCAAAAAACTGAATGTCACTTCTCTCGTGTGAAGTATACTACATCATCATAAATATTATTTTAAAAAAATAATCAGTTCAGTTTTGCTCCTGTACATGGGACAATGGCAAGTGGAACACTGTCCAGGCCATGAAAGTTAAGGGAAGCTTCAAACGTCGGATCCTTCTGACAATCTAACGAGTGCACTGGAGAGGGATGGTGGGGATGGTGGGAGATGGGAGAGTGAGATTGTACGATTCGCCTTCCCCCTATAGGCAGACTTTAGAAATTTTTCTCTCTCCCTGTAAGTTTCGATACACTAGGTCGCATTTCGTTGACATCAGTGTAAACCACTGGGTAAAGAACCATGACGACACGCCAGTTACCAAATGCGATGAGGACCCCACCACCTCTACCTGAACTAGGTGTCCTCGTTCCATTTGGTAGGAACTGTACATTCACATTTGACGAATCAATAATTACACAATAACTTTTTGTAGAGTTCCACTACATTAGAAATACAGTCACTCAGTGTCAACTCTGGTGACAAACAAGAAATCAGTGTGTGTGTGTGTGTGTGTGTGTGTGTGTGTGTGTGTGTGTGTGTGTGTGTGTGTGTTTGTACATTTCTCCTGACGTCTCCTACGCGGTACGAATGCAATGCAACCCTCAGCTTCTCCCTCTAACATAGACTTCTAGCTCTGTGCTGGATGGGAACTTTACCTCAGAAAATGCTGCCTGGTACGAACACAATGAACACGACTGCCAGTGCCTCAACACTGCATCACAGTTCAGCAACATGTACAGTGCATTCTCAGTGATGCCGGTCAATAAACCTACCTTCAATATCAAGTACACCGCTGCCCCTACTTCCCAAACATTACAGTCTCTTCACATACGACCATCTGGCGGATGGAACTCAAACTCCTTTCAGAACACCTCCCTGTTCATATCACCACGAGAGTACATCTCAGACCAAAGTGATGGCACATCACAAACACAGACTGTATTAAAGCAGACTGGAAAAAGTACACAGTACAACACTTAAACGCAATTAGCAATACACCTTATTGCCAACATTGACAGGCACACAAATTTTAAATGATCACACAAAACAAGAATTAACACCGCATTCCTCGAGGCAACAGAAGATACTGCAACCTTAACTTTAAAGCGGGGATTGCTCGTTTCAGAAAACAACGCGACTCACTGAAACATAACTCCCCTCTCCCACACATATACAGAAAATATCATCTCAAGGCTACAGAAATATGAAACGAAATTAACAATAAAATTAGCAAACAGCAACTGGGAATCCTCTGTAGCAACACTCAGCCATTCCACACACCCCTCTCAGCTCAATCGATACCCCCCCCCCCAACGGTCGCATCCACTACTTTGTCTTCAGTTTCACTTTCGCTTTATATCTCCCCCTGAACACTTCTTCCTCTTCCTTCTTTTATCAACACTTCCACTGCCTGCCTCACCTTGAAAAAGTATTCTCTTCCTTCCTCTTTCAGCACCTCTTCGTCTCCCTCCCTCCATTCTCTTATTATCTGCAAACAACACTTCCTCTCTCTCGTTACAGGGTTCTACATGCCTGTCTTATGATAAACTTCACCTCTTCGTCACCCCACCGTATCTCTCCTTTCTCCACGCTTATTCCTCTTCCTCCCTAACTTCTCTACACCACTGTTCCCTGCAGTTGATTCCCCCCTTCCTATTGTGCTAATCCCCTCCCCAGGTTTGAGCTGCGGCAGTATACGCTCTCGGTGTACATACTAAAGGCGGAGTAATGGCCTCACCACATGGTAGGAGGGACGAGGACAAGGGTCCGACATGGGGAAATAGCTAGATACATTATACTGTGGTAATATAAAAATGTTATATTTAACCCATTCACTACGAGAACATCCTATTGGGCCGCCAGCTGACTCGATTTCTCGATATACCTTCCAATATTGTTGGCGTCGGTCCCTCTTTTTTATCGAACTGGGTTCCTCAGTTCGATATCCGATTACCTCAGCCATTTTTCCTCTCCTTCCACGTTAAACTCTTCGGGTCAGACTTTTGATTTCAAATGAACTCATATTCATTGTCGAACTCCCCCCCCCATGCACTGATATAGATAGATAGATAGATAGATATAGATATAGATAGATAGATAGATGGATAGCTAGCTAGATAGACAGATATAGACACAGGTAACCAGGTAATGTCCTCTCCTGCTTAATGTCTCTCCAAAGCCACGTAAAATCATCAGGAGATAGCAACATCAAAGTAAAAATGACGTCCCGGAGGTGATGGGATTTATGTCAAGAAATCTGCCACTAGTTTTTCGGTGATTTTTTCCGATTTACATGGTTATTGAGTTTCGCCATATATATGGCGAAACTTATGTTTTTTTTCTTTTCTTAGATCTTGATAATAATACAGGAAAGTACTCAAGCGCAACCCAAGTACTTGTGGCAAATATATATGATCTTAACCAGTTTTTGAAGGTCATATGCTCATTTTTGTTGCAAAAACTGCACATGTGAAATTGAAATATCTCAGAAACTAATTGGAATACAGCTATTTCGTTGAAAATCTCATGAAAAAAAGTTTACAGAGAATTTTAGCTGAATACTTTCTCTCTTTGCCAATGGAAAGTACCGAATACAAATCTCCTCAGTGTTTTCTTTGTAAGACGTTGTAGAGAAAACCACAAATGCTGTAAAGCCGTAACTTTACAGAAATATAGTTGCGGCCCCTCTCATTATCTGAAAGGAATATGGTTACAGTTAAGCATACAGTTAACCAGTTATTGAGACAAATGTAAACTGTACCCATGCAAACAGACACTCAGTACCATCAATAGTTACGGCGAAGTTTCCTTATTGTGGCTACACAATGAGTGAATAGGTAACTAGTTTCTTAAATTGTTTCTGACTTTACTTTTTTATTTATTTCTATTTTTCCACTTTTTCCAACTTATTTTATATAGTCCTTTTTCCTGATATTTTTACACTTCCATAACATATATTTCTGCTATATAAAGCAACCTATTAATTATCTCCCTGTTACTTAGTGCGTAGTGATTCCTTCTTTCATTCTCCTTTCCTTCAGCTAGTTTTTGCCTTTGCCGCTTACATAGCTGAAATAATATTCTCTCTCTCTCTCTCTCTCTCTCTCTCTCTCTCTCTCTCTCTCATACATAGCTCAGGCGTCGTGGCCTATCTTCAAATCTGGTAATAACTCTGGAGAAGATTGGAAGTTCTTACGACATTCGTAATAGTGTTGTCTGATATCGAGCTGTATTCTCACTGGATCAGGTCCTTGTTTGCGACTTTTCTTTTATACCATATACAGCCTTATCAATGTCTTTCATAGTATTAACCTTTGTTTAATACCGATATAGTATGGATCAGTATCATATAGATTCCTCAGGTGTATTATGTAAAACACCTCGCGAGGAGAATGTATTGCTATATCTTTCAGCCAACTAGAATACGACCCAGGAGTGTTTTGCTGGCACTTCAGCATGGTGAATACTTTTGTCTTTGTTTTTACTTGGTATTACTTTCCTTTTCTTTGGTGTTAAGGTCAATATAATCTGGCGTCTTGGTTAATTTGCTCCATTAATCAGTCGACAATTTTACTTTGCATCAGCGATATTTTTCGAACTGCCGGGGATGTTTATATGGCTTTTAGGCCTCTTCAATATGTATTTCATAAGATAAAAACTGCCTTGTGGTTGTAACAAGATCTAAATATTAATATGTCATCGTTTTTACGAGGCTGATAGCCTGCTGCATTAGTATGTACATGATTTAGTAATCCTGGACGAAGTGCAATGAATGTTCAAGCGACAGGCTCGGTATAGAGGCTAAAGGATCTGGGACATGAACATATAGAGAAAGAGAAGACTGGGGACAGACGACAGTATTGCTTGGAAGTAGGCTTCAGGGAAGACCCATTTCTGGACGCAGGTTTTGGAAGAACAAAGCAGCGTGGAGTGATCACATTCTGCACGCCTCACCTCCTCACTTGAGTTGCCGAGTTTGGGAGTTGTGCAGAGATCTCACAGTAAATGTTTAGTAAAAAAGTACGATAAAAGAAAATATGCCAATATATATTGTACAAGAAATATCTGAAATATAGATAGGGCAAACATTCTAATTATGACCACAAACATATAAACATAAAAGGAAATGCCATTATGGATATAATTTCCATTGACTGTTTCTCGAGGCCCACGCCTGACCAGTTTAGGTTTAAAACGATAGGAAACCCTCACGATTTAAAATATTTCAAATCTATCAATAACACACGCACTGCACGATGCATACTCGGCCTCGGACTGACTCACTAATACTGTACAGCTGGGATCAATGAAACAAAGAAACTGCCTTACCCCCACACAAATGCCCTGGATCGCTTCTGGCTGACGAATTAGACTGGACAGAAGGATGGGTGTGATACACGTCTGCTGCCCCCCCTCCCCACACTCACATAATGCAAGTAGTTAATGATAAGTGACCCAGTTTGTATATGCACATGGCTGCCCATGCAGTTTTGTTCCAAGAAATACTGTTTCACTGTTTGTAGAGAGTCCCGGGAAAAAAAAAAATGACACACACACACACACACACACACACACACACACACACACACACACATTCAAAGATCGTTTTGACTGACGTTAATGAAGATCATGGCGTGAATCTCAGTTACGGGGCGTCGGACTCGAGTTTATTATCCATTCTGGTGTTCACGCCAGACTTGAGGCCAGAACTGTTGGCAGGCAAAGGTAAAATATGACGGATATGGAGTAACACGTATGGCATGACATTTGATTTCAAGGGTAGTGGAATTTAGGCGCCTGAAGGGCAAAGGAAAATATTGGTGTGAATATTGGAGTAGACCTACAGAAAAAAAGAGAACGATTGAATTCATTAGTCCGAGGTTGGCTTTTGTACTTTGTTCTTGCCACCGCCAGACAATATCAAGTATTTAGGAAGATCTTTAATTGTGAAGGCATTAACCACTGCAGTCGAGCACGGTTTTTAGGTTCATTGTGGCCTCTATTAAACAATTTTATTCGCCTTAGAAGGACCTCTTGAGTTGAAAGGGGCTAAATGCAGACAGATAATAACCGCTTGGCAGCCTGAAGCCTCTTTCTTGTTTCATTTCATCATCTGTTCATTGGCCACAATAAAAGTAAAAAGATGTTGACACTGTGAACGGTGAAAATGAAGGCTGTAGCCAACCCCTCCACTAAGAGAAGTTAGTCCACGTAAATTCTTCTAGTATGATATAATATGAAAACCGACATCGTGGTGAAAGAAATGGCGAAGGGAGGACAGGGGATGTAGCGGTATAAAGAGGAGTAAAGAATAATGGCGAGAACAGAAGAATCTGAAGTTACGAAATTTTGAGCCGAAGAAAGAGGTGGGGGCAGGAAGATGGAGAGAAAGTGGCGATAATTGTGAGAGAGAGAGAGAGAGAGAGAGAGAAGAAACTCATTCTCTTACCATCCTACCTTGCAGACTTACCTGTGAAAAACTGAGCTTTCGAGGAGAATTTTACGTCGCAGTCGTCTTTAATATCTAATTCATGTTATCTGCTAATATTCTGGATGGAAGGGACGTAGGCTACTCGACCTAAAGGTATATGATAATGCGTTTGTTTATCCCTTACTATTAGATAAGAATAACAGTCTGCGCAGTCGTCACGTAGTGGTAATTTAAATGTAATTGTTGTTATTATACAGAAGAGGTTAATGGTCTTATTACACAATTCCTACAACATCAGCGTCCAGTTTTCTTTCATTTTCCTTCATAGTTTCCTTTCCCCTTCTTCCCATACACACACTGTCATGAATCACTTCAATTCCTGTTTTTCTGCCACCTCACCCTTTCCACCCTCTTCCTCCTCCTCCTCTTTTCATCCTTCCCTTAAAGATCCTACCATTAAGAATTTTAATTTGTTTTATATTTCCCATTGTTTCTCTTTTTTCCTTTCTTGGTCGTTTTCCCATGGGCTCAGTTTTCCTCAGTTTATTCAATCCCTGCTTTTCTATCAGCCTTTCCTAGCTCAAAACTCCTCCCATATTCTTTCAAGTTTTCCCTCTCGTCCTCACCTTCTTACTTCCCCTCCCTGAAGTCTTACTTTTTTCCTCTCCTCCTCCTCTTACTTTTCCCACCTTTAGTCTTCCTCTTTTAGCTATTTTTCATCATTCATTATTCTTCACTGTAATTTATAGTCTCACACTGCTTGTCGTCGTCCTCCTCCTCTTCCTCCTCCTCCTTCTTCTCTTCCGCTTCCTGCTTCTTCTCCTCCTCTTTCTCCACTGAATCACTTAAAGGAAAAACATCTTCTCTTTTACCACCGATATTTCAACTGGCCCAAGAGTGCGTGTACAGGGTTTTAAAAAATTGGATCTCAGCTCTATTCCGAGGAGGATGAGAGAGAGAGAGAGAGAGAGAGAGAGAGAGAGAGAAGAACAGAGAGGCTGTGTAGAACTTATACTTCATAAATCATTGATTCATCACCAGAACTAACCAATTTTCACCTGAATTACTTCTCCCTCTGGCTGAATTACGAAGTAGTTTAGAAATCGGTCGTCAAGAAATACTTTCCTAGACTCCACATTACCTCTACGTGTTCTAACTACTTGCTTGTTTCCTGAAAGTGCTCAGTTTCTACTGCTTAGTTCTTTGTGTTTTATTCTCGGCTTGGCAGGCTTGTGTAAATCTGTTCCTTACGGGTCTGTTTCAGCGTCTGGCACGTAATTTTTTTCTTCAGCGTTTATTATGTAATGTAGGCCGATATCAAGGGCCCGAAGAACTGTACTGGAAAATAGCAAGGATTCGGTGTAATGAATAAATCACTGGAAAAGACTGCATTTCGTGAGGGTCGAGGAGTGTGGACACAGAGAAGAACAATCCGCCGCTCCACATTGCCTTTTCTGGATCCAAGTTTATTCCCGCTGGTCATTACGTTTTCTGTGTCCGAATGTATATCACACATTCTTGTCTGCCTCCCTCTCTCCTGTCCACTCCCATATTATTCCCAACACAGCAGCGGTTTAATATTGTGGTCATACTGAATTTTAGTATAAAAGGTGAGAAGCCGAAAATAAAGTCCAGGAGAAAAAGAAGCGGTGCCAAGGCACAGCAAACCTATCCCCGGCAGTAAATTTAGCGCAAACGTATAAACATAACAGGATATCTAGTTAAAGATATCACATCAAATATGGAGAAATTGGGTGAAAATTTACAATTTTATGCCCATTTGAAATTTTAGATCCGACCCACCTGACACTGACCCTCTACCGCTAATTGGAGGGTGACCCCCCTGATGTAATGAGGCATGTTATAGAATGCAGATTTGAAAGATGTACCTTTACGTTTTGGTTTCATGTCGGTATGACGAATTTAAAAGGAGGTATAGCGAAAAAAAAAAAAAATCTATCATTTTTGGGGTCCTACAGCCTGGACCTTGGCCCAATTTGGCCCAAAATTTAATCAGGTGACCAGAAGGTCATAGCCCATCATCACGATAGTTTTAGCCAAAATCCCACCAGTAGGTTTCACGTAAAGTTGTTAAGAGACAGACAAGCAGAGACAGACAAACAAACAAACAAACAGACAAACCGATGAAAACAATACCCGGAGGGGCGAGGACGGTAAAAAGGTTTCCTTATGACGGACGGGACGGAGTCTGGCGAGGTATTTTTGGGTGGAATTTCTTTGTCTCTTTGTGTCTTTGTTTGTTAGCAACATTACGGAAAAAGGCTGAATGAAATTATATGAAAGTTTCAGGATATGTGAGCACTGGTCCCAAAAGGAAGTAAGTGATTAATTTATTTTTGTAGGTAACCGAGTGACCCTGAAAGGCTAAAGTCAAGGTCACGGATTGTCAGACAGCTATAACTTGTAACTGGTTGAAGATAAGGATAATTACAACTATTATCAACATACAGGAACTCCCATATGGGCTTTCATTTGGCACCAATACCTTTGACACTGAGTGACCTTGAAAGGTCAAACTCAAGGCCACGGAGATTCAGAGGGTTATAACTCGAAACTGGTTGCAGACAAGTATTTACCATTATCAACATATAGGAAGTCCAATATGAGTTTTTAATTGGTGCCATGATCTTTGACCTTAAGTGACCTTGAAAGGTTGCACTTAAGGTCACGGATATTCAGGGGACTATAACTCGATACTGGTTGACGACAGAGATATTTACCAGTACCAAGATAGAGGAAGTCTCATATGGCCTTTCATTTAGCACCATGACCTTCGACCTTGAGTGACCTTGAAAGGTCAAACTCAAGATCAAGGATTTTCAGAGGACTATAATATGAAAACGGTTGAAAATAAAGATATACTCTGTGATCAGTATCTAGGAAGGTTGAAAATAAAGATATATTCTGTGATCAATATCTAGGAAGGTTGAAAATAAAGATATATTCTGTGATCAATATCTAGGAAGGTTGAAAATAAAGATATATTCTGTGATCAATATCTAGGAAGGTTGAAAATAAAGATATATTCTGTGATCAATATCTAGGAAGGTTGAAAATAAAGATATATTCTGTGATCAATATCTAGGAAGGTTGAAAATAAAGATATATTTTGTGATCAATATCTAGGAAGGTTGAAAATAAAGATATATTCTGTGATCAATATCTAGGAAGGTTGAAAATAAAGATATATTTTGTGATCGATATATAGGAAGTCCTGCATGACCTTTCTTTTCATTTGCACCATTACCGTAGACTTCAGTTGCATACTGACCCTAAATAGCAGCACCAATTCAGTATTTAATAGCAATAAAATAACAGCTGTCGGGGGAGGTTTGTTGTGCATGGCACCCCTTGTTTCTCTCTCTCTCTCTCTCTCTCTCTCTCTCTCTCTAACGAATAAATAAAACGATGAAGTGTGGAAATGAACACTATCCTCCCAAGTCACCAATGAAATTAAGATGCCAGTTACTGCATAACCGCTGCCAGTCCGACGTACGTTTAGTTTTGGTTTTCAGGAATCACTCCTTTCTTCCTAAGTATCCCATCTTTACTGTCACTTCTTATTAATCTTCTTTCCCTTTCAGGTGACTTTACGATGAGTGACAAGCCTAACCCTACGTTTGTACCCTGGGGTGTTTGAACAACCCCCCCCCAAATATATATATATATATATATATATATATATATATATATATATATATATATATATATATATATATATATATATATATATATATGCTCACAATTTTGAGTTGACAACACAGCCATTCCTCTGCTCTCCAGCACCTTCGTGAATAATGTAAGGGGAGGGACCACCGAGAGTTTCACACTCCTGTCCCTGGTCGTGTGAAGAACAGACGCATATTTGTCCTTTGGTGTGTGTAGTCACCCCACGGTACTAGCTTCTCCTTTATGGTTCTTTATTTACCTCATTATGTTTTTCTTGCAATTTCATGTTTATTGGAACATTTTGCATTTATTTTTGTTACTTATACATTTTTCTATCATTGTCTTGGTGTATTTTTGGCAGCATAAACAACGTATATTTTTCACTGCCAATCAGCAACAGAACTAGTTTTATATCACAACATTGACATATTTCTCTAGCTATGAGTTGAATAAAGAATCTGAAAATGAAACTTATTTAGGAATTAGTATATTGTCTATGATGATTTTGAGAAAATGAAAATCATATCATATATAATATGTATACCTTTATCTAATGAATAGGTGTTAGAACCAAATTTCGCTTTCGTTTAATTTCGACCAATTCTTTTACACATATATTCTCCAACATCAGCTACAGTGAAATTAACCTGTTCGGGAGTAACTGGAGATGTATAGTCAAGAAGTTATATGAATATATTAGAACAATTAGCAGCAATACATGAGTTTTGGGGGGTGGGGTGTTCAAACATCCCAGGGTACTAACGGTGTTCCAATACGCCAGGGGACTAACGCAGGGCTAATGGTTTTCTGTAAGTCAGGACACCATTTACAACGATTGGTGGTAACCGTATATCCAACCCATATGTGTTCCCTACGCACCAAAAAGTGGGCTGGCTGAGGATTATTGCTCCTCCCCATAAAACAACTAACTCACAGGAAAACCACCATCTCGTGCTGAATTATGGCGCCTGGCTATATATATATATTTTTTTTTTTTTTTTTTTTTTTAAATAACAGAACGGAGGAAGGAAAAACAAATGGAGAAAAAAAAATAATCCATACACCAGATTACTGGTGTCCTCTGTTCATAAAATATCTGTAAGAATTAGACTTGAACAGTTGTAGGTTGAAATTTGGAGGAAAACAACTCTGGGGAAGCGAGTTCCAGAGAGATGCAGTTCGGGGAATGAAAGAATTCTGATAGGCAGAAGTTCTGCAATGTGGTTGAGTGACATTCCAGTCATGAGCGCTACCAGATGCCCGTGTAGCACGAGGGAAGGCATGGAGAGGTGGCACCATGGACGCAACTTCGTCTGAGCATTTGCCAAAAAAATATCTGTAAAATAATGCAAGGGAGGCAACATTCCTTCTTACTTGCAGGGGAGGTAGTTTATATGTAATGGCAGGGTTGTTAATGATTCTAACAGCTTTATTCTGAATTTTATCTAGTTGTCTCAATGCAACCTCTCCACAACCATTCCACAAGGGTGAGCAATATTCAAGCTGAGAGCGCACATGACTCTTATAAATTATAGCTAACTGCTCATCGGCGAAGAAGTTACGGACTCTGTACAATAATCCAAGTTTCTTTGAGGCGGTTTTAGCAAGTGATCTGACATGAGAGGTCCAGCTGAGGGCATATATACATATAAAGACAAAAGGCGATGGCACCTCAGATTGCTACCACCGGCAGGGTAGGGCTGACAGCACAATGCTCTCCTGGTCGTCATCAAGGAAGTGTGCCAGCAACGGTTACTGCCAACACAGACCATTTTTTTTTTTTTTCCCGTGAAGTACATGAGGTTGTCATTAATCAGCAAATTGTTAAGCATCTTGAATCCAACAACTTAACTGTTGACGGACGATATGGTTTTCGCCAGGAAAGCTCCACTGTTGACATACCCAATTTCTTTACTCATCTATCTATCTATCTATCTATAGCCCGACGCCCTAATCCCGCAAAGGGTGGCCGCAGACAAAACGCCTCCAAGTCACTCTGTCACCCACCATTTGACTACCCTCCCCCCAACTCACCCCCCCCTCCCTCATATACCTCTCAACTCCATCCTTCCACCTCATCCTCGGTCTACCCCTCCCTCTCCCTCCCTCCACCTCACCTACATACACCCTCTTAGTCAGTCTTTCATTCTCCATTCTCTCCACATGTCCAAACCACCTCAGTGTATTTCTCCTAATCTTCTCAACCACATCCACATCTACCCCACAACGTTCCTTCACTTCTTCATTCGTCAACCTGTCCCTCCATGTCACTCCACATGCTCCTCTCAAGTAACTCATTTCCACTGCTCTCACTCTTGACTTGTTCCCCTCTTGCAAAGTCCACGTCTCGCTTCCATACGTCAGGGTAGGGATCACAATACTATCATGCAGTGACTTCTTAACTTCCATACTCACCTCCCTATTTCTTTACTCATACCATCCAATAATCAACTGACCAACCAGGTGAAAACCACGCAGTGGAGCTTGATATTTGTAAAGCTTATGACAGAATGTGGCACCGTTCTCCGTTTTCCAGGTTCCTTTGCTACTGCCTATCATCTTTTGTCCCAGTAATTTCCTCTTTTCAAACAACAGAAAGATGAGATTAAGGTAGATGATGTATATATCAATCGCCACGCAATTAATACCGGCGTGCCTCATTGATCAGTCGTACTCCTAACCCTGATTCTCGTTCATATTAATATCCTGTCTGTCACTCATAATCCCATTCATTCATATTTAAATGACTCAACGCTTCGCACTTCCTTTACATTGAAACAAAAACTCATGAAGTCTGATATTTCTAACTCCCAACTCAGCACAGCAGTCTCCATATATCAAGCCTTATCTGTTGTAAGATCTCTAAATGGAGCAAAATAAAATGGATTCATTTAATGCTAGGAAAACCAAATATATCCAATTTACTAACAAACAGATACAGCCTAATTACTATTTTACCTTTTTGAGCAACCAATAATCCCATCTCTAAAAGTATTGGAATTCTCGGTGTTTCGCTCCTCAGTTGGACATCTCACGTTAGATCACATGCTAAAATCACATCAAAGAAACTTGGTTTATTGTACAGAATCCGCTATTTCTTCACTGACTAGCAGTTAGCTATAATTGGCGAAAGTAATTTGTGCTGTCAGCTTGAATATTGCCCACCCTTGTGGAGGGGATGTGGAGTGGTTGTAACATAACAACTGGATAAAATTCAAAACAAAGGTACAAGAATAATGAACAACCAAACAATTGCAAATGAACCATCTCGCCTAAAAGTAATGTAAGGTAGAATGTTGCCTCCCTTGTTTTATTTTACAGATACTTTTATGGCAAATGATCAGACGAAGCTGCATCCATTGTGCCACCTCTCCACACTTTCCTCCGAGCTACAAGGGCATCCGGTAGCGCTCATAACTGAAATTTATCTATCTATCTATCTACCTATGTCTGTCTATCTATCTATCTATATATTAGATACTATCTGTCTGTCTGCCTGCCAGTCTGTCCTCCTCAGTAATAATGGAAAATTAGGTATAAAACCTTCTATAAATATCTAGTTGGTGTAACATTATAGTTGCTCATCTGCCGCCCCTGACAGCCAAGATGAGAACTAATTGACCAAAATAATAAACATGGTATAAACATGGAAGCCAGTTACAACTGATTCTTTTATTACTTCATGCACCATTATTATCTTTATTAGCTACAGCCAGCCGGACGGGTGGACGGACTGCTGACGTGGGTGGGTGGACAGGGTTGAGTGGAAGGGTGGGTGTGGTGGGGCAGCGTGGGTGGGTGGGTGACTGTGGGAGTGGGTGGGATGGGTGGGTGGGAAAGTGAGGGGATGGATGGGTAGGGTAGGTGGGTGGGATGGTGGGTGAGTGGGGTGGATGGGTGGGTAGTGGGGTAATAGACTCAAAATCCATAGGGAATATATCCCTGATTAAATGGGATAAGGAAGAACATAGGTTCAATGGTTAACATGGGACTCCGGGGGTCTTCTCTCACAGGGGGTGGCCATCCAGGGCCCCAGGCAATTTCCGTATGGACGAGGGTTGTACCCAGACAAAGCCGGTTACCGCTGCACACACACACACACACACACACACACACACACACAGATAGATAGACAGACAGACAGACAAGAGTATGGATAAACAGATAGATAGACAGACATATATTACTAAGGCATTCAACTGTTCGTACGCCCAGTGAAGTAAGAATAAACCTAACTCTCCAGTGTTTCATTTATATACTGTATCTCATTACCACACCTACCGTCACTCCAGTACAGCCTAGTATATTCTCTTGCAATTAAATTTGGCCTGATAAAAAGAATTTGTGAAAGGAAGATGGCTGAGTGGAGGAAGGGTAATTGTACTGATTGGAACATCTGGCAATGCAAATACCTGATAGTACGGTTAATAGGCAGTTATATGGGGATAATGCTGGAAATGAGGAAGTTGTTTATTTAGGGCTAATGTCCCTAATTAACTTAATACATTCGTCTGGTGAGAGCCAGTGTAAAATTTGTCATCATCGCGGTGACAAATGATTTGAGATAGCTCACAAGCTGATTAATAGTAGCTCCTAGTACCTAAAAAAAACTACAACCGTTTTCAGAGTCAAAAGTTTTAGAAATGATGAATTAGTAACAAGAAAACTGAAAGTTGCCTTAATGCTTTCACTGAGATTACGTCCTACGCATTTTGTACTTGTAAGTACCTAGATATATAATTCTTATGATTTTCAGTTGACGCTGAGAAAGTTGCGGGCAGTGTGCATTATCCTCTATGGTACCATTATGTTTATTATATTCTGCTCCTGTAACGAAACTCAAATTTATTCTGCTCATAAAAGTAGCTTATTCGAAGTGATAGTGCTAATTCGTGATGAGATACTGGCAGGCACTAGAGGCGTTGACAGGCGTTATTTTTCAAAGCGTATCATCGTTATTATAACAGCTAGATTTTGATGCACGTATTTTGGTTCATCCCTTAACAAAGTGGATGAATCAATGAAAATTAGTTGGGTTAGGCATTCGGACAATTGAAGAAAGAGAGTGGGATACATTAGGGAAAATTTTGAGGGAAATACAAGGTGGTGGCGACCATCATCCACTCACATGATGTAGTGTTGCCTACTTCTTCCTTCACCTTTATCACTCTTTTTCTGTCTGATCTCCTCCCATCCAATTTCTCCCATCTTTTCTGTCACTTTTTATTACTCCTCTTTGCTTTTCAGGTGGCTTTACATCGAGTGACAAGAGTAGTAGTTTACTCTAAGCCAAGAAACCATTTACAACGCTTGGTTGTAACCATATAACCAACTCACAAATGTTCCTTTCGTGTCAACAAGTGGGTGGGATGACGGAAGGTTAGTGCCGCTTCCCGTAATACTACTAACTCACAGACAGCCATCCCTTACGTCGGGTCATGGTGTCTGGCTATAGGTAAATGGTGTCATTCTTCTCCCTCATTATAATATTATATCATTAGACACCCAGTGTGTTGAATGTAGATTGTAGAACCATCCTCTCCCTTTCTCTCCGCTCTTACTGTTTTTTGCATTGACTGTTTTCAAATATTTTTCTCTTCTCAACGACATCTCAACGATGCTTCTTGCTCTGCTTCACTCATACTACTCTTAATGTCAAACAGCCTAAAAGATTTAATGAACTGGAGATGCCTGATAAAACGTTCAATGATCCCTTCGGTGCAAGAGGTCTTTTCTGTCTATCTATCTATCTATCTATCTATACACCTAGGCTACTTCCTCCAGAAAAAGGGAGGTAGCCGAGACAGTACGACACACTCATACTTTACTTATCCACACACACACATTTACCCGTATCTTAGCCGCACAGGAGAAGGGACAGATCCTCACCGCACCACACTGCACGAGGGTCAATGTGCGGTGTAATAAATTCGTCTGAAGACAGGAAGAATAAACTAAAATATTACGTCCTGTTGGGGAATTCAGTAAACGAACTGAAGTAACAAGGCAAGGGTTATAAATGGATAGGAAGTGACCCTGACGTAGGCGAAACGGGGAAACAATGAGAAGGAGAATGTAATTAGTTAGTGACGAGGAAAAGACAGACGGCGGAGATAGATAGATAGATAGGTACACACACACACACACACACACACACACACACACACACACACACACACACACACAGATTAGGGCTGACACAAATGCCACTGAGCGAACAGATGAACAGAAGGGAAGAAAGAGGAAAATAGAGAAGAAGATGCCAAGGGTCACATCTAAGATTTGGGACAAAGTGAAAATTAAGAGTGAAAGAGAGACGGGTGGAAAGGAGGAAACAGTCGCTTAAAACTGGGTCCTTCCTCTTACTCTTTTACATATGAGAGAGAGAGAGAGAGAGAGAGAGAGAGAGAGAGAGAGAGAGAGAGAGAGAATCCTTTTGTCAATATTATACATACAACTGGACATTTTCTCTTCTTCATACAGTACCTTCTTGTTCAAATCTTTACATTTTTCGACTCCTTTTCCTTCCTATACTTCCTATCTCTCTTGCTCTCCCAAAATATTCCCTATTCTTTTATCTATTCGATCTGTCTCATTCTTGTTTATTCCCTGTCGCTACTTTTCACATACATTCAGTTACTCCTCCCTGCTGACTTTCTTTCTTGTTGTTCGTATTCCATCTGTTCTTTCCATCAATCTCACATCTTCACAGCACAACATTTGTATTGGTATTTTCTGTTTCTACACGATATTGATTAGTCTCTCGCGTTCAGTCGATCAGTTCTCTCCGTCTCACAACCTTCCGTCTTGACAGTCACATCTTGCAGCGCTCATCCTTCCTAGCTGTCACTCTTTTCTCCATTTTTGTCCGTTACTTCTTGTCACTTTTAAGGCACAGGAGGTATGAGAGATTGCTTTTCTGTTAATTTTTCCTAATTACAGTACTAAAGAAGCAGCACAGAGATAATTATTTTCAGCTTCTTTTAACTTTCCACTCCGCGCGCTTGTATGTGTGTGTGTGTGGGGGGGGGGGTATTATATGGTTATCACTCACACCGACTTCTGGGAAAGCAATCTAGAGGAGCTGGTGAGTAAGAGAAGTAGCAGCAGCAAGATTGGTTTGATAGATGGGATCTTATTTCCCACCTGTGGTTTTTATAGTGGCTATTGAAACTGTGATCAAATAAAACAGAATAACACGTCTACAACGTACAGATCGATTTAATGCAGTTTTCATTTTCTTATATCCATCTCCATCCATCATTCTTAAATTTTACTAAAACAGTACACCCTCACGATTGCCGTGCAAAACAGCTCAGCACTGCACGTAATTGCGTATTGATATATACACAGTATCTATCTATCTATCTGTATCTATCTATCTATCTATATATATATATATATAGACTATCCCAGCCAAAAATATAGAACATGAGACTCTCCGAGGCCATAATTTTCATACTGAAGTGGATATTCGCCCCAAAGAACAATGTCATTAAGGTCTGTTATCCTTAGAAAAAGAGTGGTTGACGCAACCTTGACGGCCGATGGCCAACACCACCTAAAGGGTGAGCTGCCAGCTATATTATAACACAGTAAACTCCGTTTGCGTTGTATGCATCATTTCTCTGGTTATTTAAAAACAACAACAACAACGGTCAGTTGAGGCTTCAAAAACGTTGATGTAGTTTTCAGGCACTTTACTTTTGCTCTTTTTCCCTCCTTGTCACTCCCTATATATATATATATATATATATATATATATATATATATATATATATATATATATATATATATATATATATATATATATACGATTACCTGACAGTTTCGTTTACCAGTTCCCTACCAGTTTCCCTCTTCAAGTTCACGAGAGAGAGAGAGGGGGGGGAGAGATATGCCGTAACACTATGTTCCCTGTCTGCTCATGTAGTGTTGCAACAAATACCTCTGGTATTTTGTGAACTCTCTAATAAAAAAAAAGGAAAAAATGGTCGGTTGAGGCTTCAGAAACTTTGATGCAATTTTTGGCACATTTTTTATTTTTACTTTTGATTTATTAGTCGCCCCTTGTCGCCCCTACCCCTATATGATATATATATATATATATATATATATATATATATATATATATATATATATATATATATATATATATATATATATATATATATATATATACGTGTTAGATTTATCAGTAACCTGCCCGTTTCTCTTTACAACTTAGAGAGAGAGAGAGAGAGAGAGAGAGAGAGAGAGACACTATATTCTTTTCCTGCTCATGCAGTGTTGCCACAAGTAACTTTTTTTTTTTTTCTATAAACTGAAATATCTGCCACTAAATAGACGTATCCATATTTTTTTTTGTATCCCCTTTCCTGTTGTATCCTTCAGATTTCTGTCATGGAGGCTAAATAACTAACTTGTTTTTACTTAGGTTTAACATGAATTCATTTTTTTTTTCTCTAAGATATGTCATGTTAATGTCCCAAAATCAGAATACTCCTAATTAAGGACACGCTTTTTCATCCGGTCATACTTACAATAGTCTGTGATGAAAATAAGGCATCGTCATTCTTACGACATTGGAAAATTTTTTGTATCAGTACCTTTACTAGAAAGATGTTGACATCTTACACATCCATGGTTAAATGAGCATTCTCGTGGAACAGGTATTTTTGCTGGTATTAGGAACGTACATTGCGCAAATTATGAGGGTATACCGTATTTTGTTGTTCGGTGGCAGTTACATTATTTGGGTGTCGTGATCAGTAAAGCAGTCAGTCAATGACCATCATCATAATCATTCGGACCTCATTATTCCCCACCTAAGGGTGAACTGAGGCAGGGCCCTGAAAGCAAGGCAAGAAAATGCATTGCCAGTGAAATGAACCAGATAGTTATTCACTCACCATTCACGCTTATCTGATCCTTTTTGTGATATATTTATTTTTAGATTAATTCCACGTAACTGAAGAGAGTCAACCACACGGATGTCACGTCGAAAAAATTCATATAACATTTTTTGCTCATAATTCCCTGATCTATCATTTCCGGAAGTTCTGCTCTCTCCTCCCGGGACATCCTGTATCTATATCTAAATCTATCTATTTATCTGTCTGTCTGTCTGTCTGTCTGTCTGTCTAAACGCCTGTTAACACCTTTCAAAAGTACAAACAAAAACGTTTCGAGTTTTTTTTTTTTATCATAAAATACTGAACATATAATCTGACATGAAACAAAACAAACGCATAACGGGTAATGCAGTAGTCTTCAGGTGACGTGAACAGCAAGCACTGAGCGTAAAGAGAGCTAACCATTACTGAGAGAAGAGTGTATAAATGCCGTAGACTCGTCAGGTTTAGGCATGCAGCCAATCAGAGCACGAGGCACGATGTTGCCTGACTTTTATCGGCTTTTGCTTCACCCTCCCCCACAAAGACCAACCTGGGGCTAGGCCAGCTGCACCAGCGTCTTTGGCTGGCTCAGTGAAGGGATGTAAGGATTTAATGGTGTGAAACTATGGATACTTAACTTTTTTCTTTGTGATGATTATTAATAAAATAAAGAAAAATGAAAATAATTCAAAGATAGACATGGACTCCCTCACAATCTTCCATAGCCCCCATCCTCGATTGGGACCCACTGCCCTAGATGATCACTAAGAGCATCTTCCTTTACCATTCTGAGTCACAAAAATAACGACTGGACGTTCCAACACTTCCTGGACATACCATTCATCTCTCGACATCCGAGCCCCTCAATATTCTTATTTACTCCACCTTTCTCTCTCAGTTTCCCAGTCTTTTCATGCATGTCAGTCCCTTTTCTGTAGTTAACTTATACTCCTCTCATATTCTGACATCCTGGACTCCAGCATTTATTCTCACCCTTTCCTACCGACCATGTATCGTGCTCTCTCTCTCTCTCTCTCTCTCTCTCTCTCTCAATATTCGGCAAGACATCGTGGGCACACATTGAACCTGTTGAAAATTTTGTAGGAACAATGGGAAGTTTATGCCGGTCCGGGTATTATCTGATTATGAGCTGTATTCCCGTTGTCAAAAGAGACATCATAAGTTTTTTTTTCATATAATAATTTACTTTACCACCGTCTCTTTTATGAGAATTTTCTTAATTATATAGTTTACATATAGTACTAGGCAAAAGAAGTCACACACACACACACACACACACACACACACACACACACACACACACACACACACGAGTTCTCCTCCTCCTCCTCCTTCCTCGCTGGAACCCGCAGAGGGAAGTAAAACTCTCCTCTCACTGCGAAGACTGACTGGACCTAGAATGTATGTGAAGGGTTCAGCAATAGTGGACCTCTACTTCCTTATTTTGAGAGAGAGAGAGGAGAGAGGTGGTATTTGTGTGTGTGTGTGTGTGTGTACACACACACACATATCTATCTACCTATCTGTCTACATATACCAGGAACAGGACCCCACTGCTATCTGGCGCGTCCTCTGGTGGCGGATAGGGAATGGTCTTGAAGATTATACGAGGTACCGTCTTAGACAGCGCGAAACCATGGGATCCCTTACTGATATATTGGGCTCCACTGAATATACTGAATACGGTGGCACAAAAATTACATCTCACCAGAAATGGCAGTGAGTGAGATTATTTGCCCAATCCTTCCAATCAAAAATTAATTCTACTGTTAATGATTTCACGGGCTTTCCTGTTGGATCATCATCTACTAAAGGTCCAACCGCACTGCCTTCTGAGCTTACGGGTGGTGTGCCACTGAAGGTAAGTAGGCAGCATCTCAGCAAATTGGAGACCTGGACATTAAACAAACTGAAAGCCATGAATATCTACACATAGAATATAAGAAGCCTTGCAGAAGATTACAAACTTCGTACATTAATGACTGAAACACAAAACATTAGTTGAGATATTGTAGATCTAAGCAAGATCCACAGAAAAGGAGAAAAATTAATTCAGCTCCAAGAGAGCAAATATCTCTTTTACTACAGAGGAAGGCAAAATTAAAGTACTAGTGGTAAAGGACTTCACAGCAGAAATCTAGCGGAAAACACTTAATTTCAGTAGTATAGCTGATAGAGTAGCATGGGCTGTAATTGGGATAGCAAAAGATGCACCCTGTCAATAGTACAAGTATATACACCGTCTTCCCAAACCTCAGATAAAGAAGTAGAAACATTCTATGACGATATCTCCCAGATAATGAACGAAGGAAAGTCCAGATATTCAATACACACAGAAAACTTCAATGCAAAACTAGGCAAATCGAGAAGTGGAGAAGCATCTATGGGAAAATTTAGATTGGGAGAAAAGAAGGACAAAGATGAAATGGTTGTAAATTTGGTGAAATGTCTAACATGAGAATAATGAAGTCATTCATCACATAAGAACAGGGGGAAAATGGACCTAAGGAAGTCCAAATGGTGAAACAAAGAATGAAGTCGACTTCATTACAGCAGATAAGAATAACACGACCCTAAATGTCAGGTATCAGCAAAGCCACATTCAGTATCAGAAGTGAAAGAAAGAAGCTGATTAAAAATAAAAAGATATGGCCAATAAAAGTTATCGAAAACAAAACTGCCTCTCAGTTAGAAATAATGAACAGATTTCAGGCTCTAAGCTATGCTGAGTGTGACATAGATGAGTTGAATCATAAACTAACAAAACCGTTATCAAAGCGTTGTAGGAAAAGTTAATACAACCAAAGCCGACAAATATTCAACGAGCTCACGAAAAGAAGAAAGGAGACGAAAGTAAAAACAAAAAAAAAAATAAGTAGAAAGAGCGGAATTAAATAAGCTTATCAGCAAATGACTGAGAGAAGAAGAAGAAGAAAAAAAAAAGAAACATGTATCAGATCAAAGAAACCATCAAAAAATGAAAAAGTTTGGAACATGTCCGAAGTAAAATAGGACTAGGAAGGCAACAATTGATATCACACACACACACACACACACACACACACACACACACACACACACACACACACACACACACACACACACACACAAACGTAAAGTCATTAGTGCAGAAATAAGATGGTGAAGAGAGTTGAAGAATTTTGCGAAGAACTGTATGCACCAAAGAGAACAATACCAATAGCTAACTTTTCAGTTGACACAAGTGAAATACCTGAGGTAACACCAGACGAAGTAAACATTTCTCTTAAAAGTATGAAAAGAGGGAAGGCCCCAGGAGAAGACAGAATAGTAGCAGATTTACTGTCGGACGCAGTAGCAGAGGTAGGAAACAGGCTCGTCCACTCATTTACTCAGTGTATAAAGGAGAAGAAAAGTCCTGAAACATGGTTTAATGCAGCAATTAATTTGCTTTACTGGAAAACCAACTCAAATAATCTTGTAACTATCGACTCCTTAGCTTAGTATCAGTTATTTTGCAAACTCTTCACAAAAGTCCTTCCGAAAAAAAGCAAGAAATTTGGAAGAAAACCAACCACGTGAGCAGACAGGATTCCGAAGCGGGTATTCGACTACTGATCAACTACACACAATGAATCATCTGAGAAAACTACAAAGTATAATAAACCACTGGGCTTAGGCTTTGCTGATAACGAAAAGGCTTTCGACTCAGTGGAGCACATAGTAATTAGGAAATCATTGCAGAAACAAGGAGGACATGAGAACATTGTAAAACTGCTTCAAATGATATATGAAGAGGGATCTGCTATAGTTAAATTACATAAAGATTAGAAAAAATTAAGGCTGAGAAGGGCGTGTGTCAGGGAGATACAATTTCACCAAAATTTAGTACCGCATGCCGAGAAAATATTTTCAGAATGGTAGACTAGGAGAACAAAGAAGTAAACATAGATGGAGAAAACTTAAACCATTTAAGATTTCTAGATAACATTGTCCTTATCTCAGAAGCAGCAGACATTGCACGAAATGTTAAATGACCTAAAGACAGAAAGTCTCAAAGTTTTGCTAAAGATGAAGCAGAGTTAAACAAAAGTAATATTAAATCCAAATACACCAAGGAGCGTCATCAGAATATGCGAAAAAATTCTTGAAGTCGAGAACTACTGTTACTTACGGTAAATACTAAAACTAAGGAAAGACCATGATAGCGAGATAAAAGGACGCATTACAACTGGATGGAAAGCTCTTGATAAACACGGAGACATCATGAAGAGTATCTTGCCAGTAAGTATGAAACAAAAAGTATATGACGAATGGGCGATTATAATCCCAGCTATGAACTACGGTGGTAAGACCTGGAAACTGACAAAATCGATGGGAAATCAACTAATCCGTTTTCAAAGAGCAATGGACGGGTCAGTGTTGGGAATATCTTTCAGAGACAGGGAATGATCATCTTGGGTGGGAGAGCAGACTACATGTAAAGTCAAAAAGACATTATAGAAGTTTGTCAAAGAACAGAAATGGAGGCAGGAAGGTTATGTAGCATGAATAACGGATAACTGATAGGGCAAGAGACCGACTGACTGGACTCAAGAGACTGTTAGAGTAGCAGAAAAAGGCCAGACAGAAGGTGGAGAGATGAGAGAGAGAAGATTGCAGGCAAAACTTGGCAGAGTTTGACTCAGTCAAAGAATTCGCGGAGAAGGTCGGAGGAGGCCTTTGCGGTAATGACACACACACACACACACACACACACACACACACACACACACACTCACATATATATATATATATATATATATATATATATATATATATATATATATATATATATATATATATATATATATATATATATATATATACATATATATATATATATATATACCACTGGAGAACGAGGGTTCGCACCCCTCCAGGGTAATAAACTTTGGGAGCGTTCTTCCGGCCACGTGCACATTTGGCGGACATAAGGAGTGCTGTGGTTGAACCAGTGTCGCTTAGCACACACACATCCAAAGCCACTCCAACACTACAATCACATTTACAAGCACTTCTCACACCCTACATACAATCTGTACCAGACAGCCTAAGTCACTTAGTAAAGATACATAGGCTGTATCCTCCCCACTTCCGTTTGGGTAGACCGGTCCTGCAATGGACACTCAAAAGGCTTATATATATATATATATATATATATATATATATATATATATATATATATATATATATATATATTGTTACATAGCCTATGATTTCATCATCCTTTGTGTAATTTTAACGCACAGTATGCTGCATGTTTGATCACGAGCGTGTTCTGTCTCAGTCCCCCCTTCTACCGTTATAGTAGAGTAAGTCGTTCTTTCTGTTGTTCAGAGCAGGATTGTCAACTCTTTGTCCCCATGGCTTCATTTGCACGTCCTTCTTACAAGTTGTATCAAGCTCTGCCGGCCCCTATATAATGAGCTCAGTCTCTGCATTATTGTCACTTAGATCTACTCCTCATTTTGTTCACATCTCTGTCCTCCCCTGTACAGTTATTATTGTGAGTGCTCAGGAAGTCTCCAACCATCTAGCAGCTGTGTAATTTGAGTATAACTGTTATTGCATTTTCCTTGTACTGTGTAGCGTAAGGTGTTAATTTGTAGGCCTAGTGAGGTTTTTGTAATTTATGTAAAGGTTCTTATTATCAGCCATCATTAATAATATTTTGTATCTGTAATAATATATCTGGCATTCACTGAATATTATCTGGTATCTCATTTTATCAGGGCTGACTTAGATAAATTTACTCTTGCTAATTTCTTGTTAATAGAGGCTATTGCAGTTAGCCATATATTTAACCTGTTTTTTGCCATTACATTATCCTTATGAGTCCTGAATGTTTTGTTGTTAGTTTGAGCATTAAACTTTAACTTGTAATTTTACCTAACTCTTTTGTTTTGAACCTGGAACTTTACGGGACAGTAGTGATTTTTAGTATTCTCACTTAAAGTGTACATTATTTTTCTATTGTTCCGTAACATAAATTTGGCGACCTCATATCAGGATATTCAGGATATTATCATAAGGATATTGCTTGATATTTTGTGACTGTGATTTATTCATGATGTCTTCTATTACTACGCTTGATGAAGCCAAAGATTTTTTGTCAAATGTGCAAACAGTGTGTGATGTAGAAAACAGAACAAAGAATGAACTTAAGCTTGTTGCTCAACAATTGGAAATTGCAGTTCACTCTCATCATTCTAAAGATCAAATTGTTGGCATGATTAATAAAAGCTTGTATAATGTAACTCCTCCAAATGAGCAAACGCAGATTGAATTAGCTAAGTTACAGCTAGCTCTGCAGGAGGCTCGTGTTAAGGAGGCTGAATTTCAAGCACGTGCTAAGGAGGCTGAGTCTCAGGCTAAGGAGGCGGAGTCTCAGGCTCGTATTCAGGAGGCACAGATACAGGCACAAATTGAACTTGCCAGGATTCAGGCAGACCATGAGTATCGCATGAAACAAGGTGGAACTGGATCATCTAGCTCTGATGATTTTGATGTGGCTAAAAATCTTAAACTTGTCCCTCCTTTTAATGAATCTGATTTAACAAAGTATTTTCAGTTGTTTGAGAGGGTAGCTACAGGTTTTAATTGGCCCAAAAAGTATTGGCCAGTACTCCTTCAAACTGTTCTCACCGGTAAAGCTCAAGTAACTTATGCATCTTTGCCTCAGGATCAATCTGATAATTATGATGTAGTTAAGAGCTTGATTCTTAAGGCCTATGAGCTTGTTCCTGAAGCCTATAGAGTAAAATTTAGGACAACTTATAAGCAAGATAAGCAATCCCATGTTGAGTATGCAAAAATCAAAGAAGATCTGTTAGAGCAGTGGTTAAATTCTAATAATGTGGATTCTGATTTTGGTAAATTTAAGCAGATGATTTTGCTGGAGGACTTCAAGAGGTGTATTTATAAAGATGTAAGCCTATATCTTGATGAGAAAAGAATAGATAATTTGTCTGATGCTGCAGTTTTAGCTGATGAATATGTTCTCACTCACAAGAGATATTCTAGAGAAAAAAGGAAAGCTGAGAGTAAGTACGTTGCCTCTACTCAGAGTACAGGTAACAGGAAAGAGAATAAAGATGATGTTTCTCAGGAAGTAAATACCAGCTTCACCTCTAGATTTCAGAAAAGTAAATGTACTTATTGTAGTAAGCTTGGTCATACTACGGAGAAATGTTTCAGGAGACAGCGTGATGTGAACAAAAAGGAGTCTTTAAATATTCAGTCAATTGGTCTAGCGTCCACTCTTGAGAGTTCTCAGAATTCTTTAACTGAGTTAACTGAACCTGCTTTGAGGGGTAACTTAAATTCTCATGATGGAGCTCCTCTTTTGAGCAGTAACGTGGGTGACACTCTCAAGAGTTCATGTGCTAATTTCCTGTCTGAAGGTTTTGTCAGTCCTCTGGACAGTAATGACAGGAAATCAGTTAAAATATATCGTGATACAGGTGCTTGCCAATCCCTTATGCTGACCAGTGTTCTAGGCTCTAATGTTAATTCCTCTGATGAAACTGTAATCTTACAAGGTGTAGGGAATAATTACTTCTCTGTCCCTCTGTGCAGAGTGAATTTAGAGTCTGGTTTTGTTAATGGTTCCGTTATGGTTGGGTTGGTTGAGACACTCCCAATGTCAGGTGTAACTTTCTTACTTGGAAATGATATTGGTGGAAGTCAAGTGTGTCCAGCTCCTCAGTTGTCTAGTGAGCCAGTGGCTGCGACCCAGGATTGTGATGTCCCTGATGTGTTCCCTGCATGTGCTGTCACTAGGGCTAAGTCTAAAGTTACTGGTGATTTAGAGGATAATGATGATGATGATGTTATCCTAGCTGACACTTTTCTTGCTAATTTGGACCACTCACCAGATGAGGCAGTACCCCGTAGTGTTGATAATTTGTCTCGTCAAGAGTTGGTTGAGTTGTAGGTTGCTGACCCTGAGTTGAAAGGTCTTGCTAACTCTGCTTGCAGTGAGGAAGAGTCAGCCGGTGCTTCTATTTGTTATTATATAAAGTCAGGAGTACTTATGAGGAAGTGGAGACCCCCAACAGCATCAGCCGACTGTGAATGGGAGGTTGTACATCAAGTTGTCATCCCTCGTGTTTGTAGGCAGGATATCATTAGAGTGGCTCATGATTCCAGTTTGGCAGGACACCTTGGAGTGAGGAAGACTATGGCACGCATTTTGAAACACTTCTACTGGCCAGGTATCTTCAGAGATGTTTCCTGGTATTGTAAGTCTTGTCACACCTGTCAAGTTGTGGGGAAGTGTAATCAGACCGAAAAGGTTGCACCTCTAGTTCCCATTCCTCCTTTTGAGGCGCCTTTCACCGGTGTGTTGGTGGATATTGTGGGCCCTCTTCCTAAGACTTCTTCAGGATTTTCTTATGTGTTGACTCTGATTGATATGGCTACTCGTTATCCTGAAGCCATTCCACTTAGAAATATCTCAGCAAAGAACGTGGTTAAGGAAATGCTAGGGTTCTTCACAAAGTTTGGTCTGCCCAAGGAGGTACAGTCAGACCGGGGAATAATTTCATGTCAAACGTTTTCAAGCAGTCTCTGAAAGAGTTGGGCATCACCCAGAGCACGTCTTCAGCTGACCATCCCCAGACCCAAGGAGCGTTGGAGAGATATCATCAAACACTCAAATCGATGCTCAAGAAATACTGTTTGGAACATCAGAAAGACTGGGATAAAGGTCTTCCATTCGTTGTGTTTGCCGCAAGAGAATCTCCAAATGAATCACTGGGCTTCTCACCTTTTGAACTACTGTTTGGCCATGAAGTAAGAGGACCCCTTAAGTTACTCAAGGAATGCTGGCTGTCGGAGGAAGATGACGTCAACCTCCTGGAGTATGTGATGAAGTTCAAAGAACGGCTGTCCACTGCTTTACAGCTGGCGAGAGAGAATTTAGGAGCTGCTCAGGAGAAGATGAAAACTTGGTATGATAAGAAGTCCAGGTTACGCCACTTTCAGCCAGGAGATCAGGTTTTGATTCTGCTACCGGTTCATGGGCAACCTCTTCAAGCCAAGTTTAGTGGTCCTTATTTCGTGGAGAAGAAACTCAGTGATGTCAACTATGTCATCGCCACACCAGATCGTAGAAAGAACAAGCAACTATGTCACATCAACATGCTAAATTTATATCACAGGCGGGACGAAAATAATCCAGTCTGCACTGTAGCTGTTCCACCCGAGTCTGCAAGTGAAGTTCTCCCATGCAGCATGAGCCTGAGTGATAGTTTGGGGAAGAATCCTGATATTATGAATGATCTCCAGACTAAGCTTTCTCATCTACCTCCCGAGGCACTCCCTGTCTAGCTCTCGTGGTGAAAAGACCTCTGGCTAGTCTCTCATGAGCTATCGACTCTGTATCATTGCCTGAGACAGATTTTCGGGAGTTTTTCGAACCTTTTGGCTTCGTTGGACTTAGTCCAATTTACTGAGAGCAATTTTCGGTTGTTTCTCTCGTTTTGGGCGAGACTCTGTCTCTGACAGATAGGCCCTGCTTGCTTGTGTGTGTGTGGGCAAGCTTGTGTGTGTGTGGGTGTTTTTTTTTTTTGTTTTTTTTTCACGGTCAGCCGCTAGTGTCCCCCAACGTGGTACGACGCCGAACCCTGAAGGGGTGCCGTTAGGGCACTTCCATGAGGGGGGGCCTTTAGGGCCTGGTTATAGGAAGCGTTGGGGGCGGCTTTTCTGTTAGAGTTAGGTTAAGTCCCTCACGGGGCAGTAGTGGGTCTCCTTCGTCGCCCTTTAGAGGGCAGGGAGAATAGGTTCCCTCTACTGTAGGGCCTTTTTTTTGCCATGTTTTTCTTTTTGTGTGTCTATTTTTGTGGGTGTGTGGTATATGTGTGTGAGTGGTGTCTGTGGGTGTTTGTGTTTGTGTCTGTCTGTCGGAGACAATGAAGGGGACCCAGGTCCCTAGGCCCACAGGGCAAGCCCTCCCCTTGCCTTCCAAGCAGAGGCCTGTCCGCCCTGCTACTGTGTCAGGTGCGAAGCTAGAGCGGCGTCTGTCGGATGCCAGCTCTCGCTCATCGACGTCTGGCGGGACTACTGGCCCACACTACTCTCCTAAGCCTTGTAAGCAGCGGCCTTCTGGCCCTGCAACTGTGCCAGGTGCGAAGCGGGAGCGGCATATATCTGATGCCAGCTCTCGCTCGTCGACGTCTGGCGAGGCCCCTGTCGCCTCCTCTTGCAGGCCTGCAAGGCTCACTCCCAATCCTCAGAATGACGCCTCATCCCCCCCTTCCGCTTCAACACGTGCAGCCAAGGTTGCACGTGTACATGAGGCGATGGAGGGAGTTTCGAATGCTTCTCCTGCCATTAAACCATCCACTGGTGCAACCCGTAAGGCTGCCCCTCTTCCCAAGGCCCCTTGCTGCCTGACACCTGACCTTGCCACGCCACCTTCTGCTCCTTTGGGTCCTAACACTGACACAGGCCATAATGAGCCACCCCAAGTGGTGCATACACTAGCTGCAGCCCCTTCTGCTGTACCTGCTGCCTCTCCTGATGATGAAGGCTTCAGCCCTGTGAAGCGCAAAACACGGCGAGCTCCGCAGGGAAACGCACCACCACCTGCATTGAAGCTTCCAGGGCCTTGGCGGCCTCCCCCCGCTGCACGCCCCTCGGTCACAGTCGCGGCTCCTCAGCCTCCACACTCTGCTTTCCCGGCCTTTCGTGTCCCTCTTCAGGAAGGATTCAGCACCAGCTACGACGCGGTAGCGGCTCTGGAGCGACACCTGCCCGGCCTCGCGGCCATGAATCGCTTTGGTCGCGACGAAAGCTGTGTGCTGATCCCCACCGAAGAGGGATCGTACCTTCGCCTGAAAGCAGTGGCAGAGGAGGAAGCCCCGATCGTCAAGATCGTCGAGCTGCCCCAAGGCGGCCATACAACAAAGGCGGTGGTGATGGGATATCCCCGGCGTATGCCAGTGGATATCCTACTCCAACACGACCTCATCGAAGAGGCAGTACGCTGCCAAAATCAGCATATGCGGGAGGAGACGCTGCAGGTCCGTGTGATGCTGCGGGGACCTCTAGTGAAATCTGTCGACCTGGGCAATTGGGGGGTGTTTTATCTCCGCCCCTTCATGCCTGAGCTGCTGCGCTGCTACAGGTGTCATCGTTTCGGCCACCATTGCGCCACCTGCAACCGCCCCATCATCTGCGGGATATGCAGTGGAGCGCACGACACGGAGCAGTGCCTGCAGCGGCTCAAGGCAGGGGAGCCGACGACAGCAAAATGCCCCAATTGCTCAGGGCGACACCATGCCTGGCACCCCAGTTGCCCTGCGAGGGTCAAGAAGGTGAACCAGGGCCGAGAGAGGCAGGTTGCGTGGGTGCAAGAGCAGCAGACCGCCAGTGCCACTCCAGCTCCCCCAGGCACCTTCGTCTGGGGACAACAGCACCGCCCTCTTGCTTCAGGCCCACCTGCTCTCAACGAGCAGGAGTTTCCACCCTTGCCTTCTGCCCTCGTCGTGGGCGAGGCCACGGCGGAAGTCCACCACCTGCCAACGTCTGTTCCGCTACAACCATCCAGCTCAGTGCACAGCCAACCCCCTGCTCCTGCTCCTCCGGTGATCTCGTTTACAACGGAGGAGCTCAGGACCTTTGCCACAGAGCTGGCGATGACCCTAGCAAAGACAGTAGCCTTAACCCTCGACATCCCTCTCCCAACAGAGCCCCTTGCCGAAGCTGCCAATCGCCTTGTAGACCAGGCGATCGAGAGGAAAATGGCGAGCCTAGGTGCTCCTCTGTCCCCTCGCCGCCCAGCTCATTCAGCAGGGCGACCCCGTCCCACATTGCACAGGTCAGCTCGCCCGTCAAAGAGGGTCAAGCCACGACCTCCCAATGCTCTGTCTTCTACCGCACAGCTGCCTCGTCATCGTCATCGTTTGAGGCAAACCCTAACACCATCTGGGTCCAAAGTGATGGACAGGGCCTCACCACTGTTGCAGAACGACCGTCCGCAACCGTTCCCGGACGGCCAGTAGACCCCTCTCTCAGGCTCCTCCAGTGGAATTGTGTGGGAGCATGGAGCAAGCTCCCCCTTTTGCAGGAAGCGGCCGCAAAGGACCGCCCTCATGTCATTCTCCTGCAGGAGATCCTGCTCCCAAGCAATTCCACTTTCCATCTCTCGGGATACACCACCCATCTCCTCCCGTATATTCGTGGCGTTACGCGGGGATGTGCCGTTCTGGTCCAGGACCACATCGCGTGCACGGATTGTGAGCCCCCTCCTTCCTGTGGACCTGATATGGAGGTTCAGGGCTTGGTTCTCCATCTGGCGACGTCACCCCTGACGGTATACAATGTATACCGGAGCCAGAGGAGCACCCTGGAGTTGGGGGAACTTTTCTCCCAAGCTGCCAGGGGGGCCGTGTACATTGAGGGCGACTTCAATGCCCACCACGCCCTGCTCTCTTCGCCTTTTCGGCCCAATGATGCAGGACGACACATCTCTTTAATACTGGAGGAGATGGGTGATGTTTCCCTATTGAACGACACCACTGAAGCCACACACATTGACGGGGGGCGTCTGGACTTGGCGTTTGTGTCCTTCCCCCTTGCGGGCTCGGCAACATGGTCACTGCACCCTCACCTTGCTAGTGATCATTTTGCCCTAGAGGTCACTCTGCCAGCTGCTCCACTCCCACCGACGCCGCCCCCTCCACCGCGGTGGGACCTCCGTAGGGCCGACTGGGTGGCATTTGCCCAAGCCTTAGCTGCGGCCTTTGCTGCATCTCCTCCCACCTCAGACCTTGAGAGACGAGCAGATCAGGTGGCGAGTATCTTTTCACAGGCTGCCTCTCTTGCTATCCCTCTGCAGCGTCGATCCGCGAGGTGCTATCGGGACGGCTGGATTTACTGCGACAGGGTCAAGGAATTGAACCGGCGGCTCAATGCGGCACGCAGGCAGTACCGACGGCATCGCACATCTCCACACCGTCGGTACCTGGTTGCTGCCACGCGACATGTCACCACAGAGAAACGTCGCCTCAAGGAGGAGGCGTGGATTGGATGGTGTCGTACCCTAGACGCTCACTCCACACCCAGGGAGATGTGGAGGAGAATCAGGTCCATCTCCGATCCACGTCCTCCTCGTCCGCCCTCGCATCCTGATCCTGCCGCAGAGGCCAGCCGCCTCGCTCAGCACTTCGTGGATCGTTCTGCTTCTAGTAATCTCCCACAATCCATCCAGATTCTGCAGGCTCAGCTATGCACCTCTCGTGCCACGGCAGTTCAGGCTGCCTGTGATAGGCCAGACCCAGCTGATTGTCCCATCACCAGCGGGGAGGTTCTGAAAGCACTGCACCACAGGGGGGACTCTGCGCCTGGACTGGACAGGATTACCTATTCAATCCTGTCACATGCTGGAGATTGCGGCAGCGAGCGCCTACTTGATTTAATCAACCTCTCGTGGTCTGAGGGGCATCTGCCAAGGTCGTGGAAGGCGGCTGTTATTCACCCGATTCCTAAGCCTCATGATCCTACCGCCATGCGCCCCATCTCCCTCCTTAGCTGTATCACTAAAACGGCTGAGAGGGTTGTGCGGGCTCGTCTCGCTTGGTGGCTGGGACCACTGCACCCAAGGATATTCGCTTATCACCATGGTAGGAGTGCCACTCACTGCCTCGCATCTTTCCTTGGGGAACTGAGAGGGGGAAGGGGGATGGCCGTCCTCCTCGACCTTGAGAAGGCTTTTGAACTGGCCAGCCCTACTGTTATTTTGGCTGCCCTTGCAGACAGGGGTGTGGGAGGCAGGCTTTTATCCTGGATCAGGGACCTCTTTGTGGATCGCTCTGCAGGGGTCAGATTTCAGGGGCACACCTTGCACTTTTACAAACATTCAAATGGCACTCCCCAGGGGACCGTATTAAGTCCTCTCCTTTTTAATATCCTTATGGAGGGGCTCTTAACTATTGACTATGGGCCTGGCGTCACCCTCCTCTGCTATGCAGATGATCTTGCCCTCGTCTTTACAAGAAGGGATTGTTTCAGATAGGCTGACTTGGCCCTTTCTCGGCTGCATGCCAAGTGTGCCGAGTTAGGGCTCAAAATTAATTTTCATAAGACCAAGTGCCTGCCATTCGGAATTCGTCCCCCAGACTTTCCACTGCTACTTGGGGGCCATCAGCTCTCCCTTGTCACTGCACATCGGTACTTGGGGGTCTGGCTTGACGCGGGTCTTAACTTTTCCTGCCATGTTCGGTACCTGAGGGAGCGTGCATCCACCCGCATGGCTGCTTTCTGCTATCTATCCAAGCGGAGTCTGGGGGCATCATATTCCGTCCTACGGACTTTTTATATACATGCAGTCCGATCCTTAGTAGATTACAGCGCCATCTGTTTGACGGGACTAGCTCTGCCAGTCGCTAGATCTCTGGAGGTCATCCAGAATGATGCACTCCGCATTATGCTGGGTGCTCCACGCTGGACCCGGCTTGTCAATCTGCGTATGGAGGGTGGGGTGCCGTCTCTGGCCCATCCCATTATGTTATGAGCGGCAATTGTCACTCTGAAGCTGATCCAGTGCCTGCCTCACCTGCCTGTCACTGCCCTCCTAAACGCCTTCTCTGCCGCCCACCCGAGCCGGCCCCTCAGTGTGACTGGGCCCGCACCACAGCCGCTGTCATCCATGGACTGGGAGCTGCTGCGAGCCTCTGTCAAGATCCCAACTCTCCCTTTCCTGGATATGTTGATCCACCGCCATGGGATCCTCCTCTTTTTAATATTATTTGTCCATCGGAGGCTAAACCTCGCTCCTCAATTCCAGCACTCCTTCGCCAGGAGGGTCTCAGTAGGGTGGCAGCTCTGGCCTTACCAGACTCTGCCATCTATTACACTGATGGCTCTGTTTCCCCTAATGGCGCAGCTGGAGCGGCCTTTGTCTCTGGGCAAATAGTGGAAGCTTGGCGACTCTCCTCAGGTGTATCCACTTTCCAGGCGGAACTTGCGGCCATCCTGGGTGCATTGCGCCATGCTCACCACCATCGTCGCAACCGAGTCATAATCCACACAGACTTTCTTTCCTCCATTCAGAGATTATGATCTTTCTCGCTGCATGACAACATCTTTCTCCTAACAGCAATCCATACATTTGCATCACTTCTTGTCCATAGGGGCGCAACGATTAACCTGCACTGGCTCCCGGGACATGTGGGAATCAGTGGCAACGAGCGTGCTGATGACGCTGCGTGCTCAGCTTGCAATCTCCCAGACATCACATTCCAACTACGCCCTAGTCCCTCGCACCTCATCCACACTCTCACTGCCACCTTGGGAAGACTATCCCTAGAGGACCATCAGCTCTGGGTCACGGAGGGCTCTTGCTCTGCAAAATGGTATGTTACTGCCACGTCCAATTCCCCCCTGTTGCCCCCCCCAGGTCTACCTAATAATATTGTAATCCAGCTTCGAAGATTGCGTCTTGGGTTTCTCTGCTACAAGCAAATTGTGGGTATGGAGCCAGACTCGTGTGCCCATTGCTTGGCCAGCTGTGAGGAGCCCCTTCTTCATTATCTTCTGGACTGCCCAGCCACCACCATGCTCAGGTCTGAGCTCGACTCGGCCCTTGCCCGATCTGGTGACGTCTTTATGGACGCTGCTGGCATTGTTGCCCGTGCTCCATTAAATATATTAATTACTACGGTAAGGGATTATCCTCCACCTCGCTAAAGCAAGTTCTCGCAAGTAGTGCGCACCTCTGACGGGCTCTCTGTTTGCCCGTGTCCCAGGAAACTGGGACGAATATCCCACAACAACAACCTCCCGAGGAAAGGCAGGAGTTTTCGGCATTACTGCAGGAGTAATCGCAAGTGTTCCGTGCCACTCCAGGAAGAACCACTGTGTTGATGCATGATGTCGATGTTGGAGAAGCAATCAATCATTTCCTGTGGCACCCTCGGGGATGCATAGGGCCTCGATGAACTCACACCACCACATCCTATCTTGTGCTAACTCCTCAAGATCTCCCCAACACTCATCTCCAGCTTCCCGTCTCATTGTCCTCACCCACGTCTCTTTTGGCCTTCCTCTACCTCTCCTACCAGGTGCCACCCACCCTGGTGTACCTCGTACTATTCCCTGTCTCCTATACACATGTCCTAGCCACTTCCATCGTGAGAATCTAACATATTCATCGATCGGCTGCACTCCCGTTATTTCTCTAATTCTACTATTTGGTATCCTTTCCCACCACTTAACTCCTAATATTCTTCTAAGTGCTTTATTTTCAAACACCAAGAATTTATTTTCCATAGTCACTGTGCTGTACCAAGACTCGTGTCCATAAATTAAGATACTCCTAACCATTACCTTATAAAGTTTGATTTTTGTATGCACAGAGAAATTGTTATTATTCCAAATATTTTTAAGCATTCCCATTGCCTGATTAGCCTTCTTTAACCTTTCCTCGAATTCAAAGTTCAAAGAACCATCCTTGGCTAAATAAGTACCTAAATATTTAAACCTATCAACTTGCTTTACAACCATACCTCCAATTACACATTCCTGCGCATTATCCATATTCATATTGATTATTTCAGTTTTTCCACAATTAATAACCAAACCCACCTTGCGACCTTCACTCACCAAACAGTCCAACACTCTCTGCATCTCTTCTGGCCCATCACAAATCAAAACTATATCATCTGCATAATCTAAATCCAAAAGTTTCCTGTTCTCTCCCCAAAGTATACCTGCACCGGTTTCTGTTCCAACACGTTTCATAATGTAATCAATGACCAATATAAATAGTAAAGGCGATAGAACACCACCTTTAATTACTCCGGACTTGACTTCAAACGAATCACTCAGACAACCATCAACCATCACTTTACAAAATGTGTCCTCATGCATGTTCATAATGACCTTCACAAACTCCTCTGGTATTCCATAATGTCTCATGATCTTCCCCATAGACTCTCTCGAAACACTATCAAAAGTGAAAGTTCCTCTCATCCAGAAGGAGCTTGGCTACCTGTTGGACCACAAGATGATTGAGCCCTGTCAGAGCGAGTGGAGTTCTCCTGTCACTCTAGTCCCTAAGCCAGGTGGGTCACAGCGGCTTTGCATCGACTACAGACGTGTTAATCAGATAACCAAAACAGACACTTACCCTCTCCCTCCTGTGGAAGATTGCATAGACAAGATCGGAAAGGCTAGGTACATAAGTAAGTTTGATTTGTTAAAGGGATAATGACAAGTACCTATGACTGAACGTGCTAGGGAGATCTCATGTTTTGTAACACTAGGAAAGACTTTTGCACGTTCTGTAATGCCATATGGCATGAAGAATGCACCAGCCACATTTCAGAAGCTCATGAATGTTGTAACAGAGGGTTTGGCAGGGTGTGTTGTTTATATTGATGATGTATTAATCTTCAGTGACAACTGGAGAGATCACCTATGCCATGTCAGTAAATTTCTTGAGCGTTTGGTTCATGCTAATCTTGTAGCTAATTTATCGAAGTGTGAGTTTGGTCAAGCTAAAGTTCAGTACCTTGGGTATGTAATTGGTGATGGACATGTTGCACCACCAGGAGCTAAGGTTCAGGTTATAAGTGATCTTCCCAGACCTAAAAGTAGGAAAGAGCTACAAAGATTTTTGGGAATGGTAGGTTATTACAGGAGATTTGTTCTTAACTTTTCTATTCTTGTATCACCACTTACAGACCTACTGAAAAAGGGAGTTAAATTTGTCTGGACCGATAACCGTGAATCCTCTTTCCGCAAACTTAAAGCTATCCTATTAAGTCAGCCAGTGCTCGCTACTCCAAATTTTGCTAAGCCTTTTAAGATGTCTGTTGATGCAAGTGATACAGGAGCTGGGGCTGTTTTGCTGCAAGAGGATGATCAGGGTATTGAACACCCTGTATCTTATTACAGTAAGAAGTTCACTCCACCTCAGAAGAACTACTCAACTATTGAGAAAGAGCTTTTGGCCTTGATTTTGGGTTTACAGCATTTTTCATTTTATTTGTGTTCTGGTTTTGACCTCATAGTCATTTATACCGATCATAACCCACTGAAATTCCTTAGTAAGTTTAAAGATAAAAATCAAAAATTGACAAGATGGAGTCTACTTCTTCAGGAGTATTCATTAGACATACAACATGTCAAGGGGAAAGAAAATGTTATTGCAGATTACTTATCTAGACTTTAGACAGATTGTTTTAGAGTAATAAGAAATTTCCTTTGTAAATTTCTTTTTTCTTTGTGGGGAGGTGTTACATAGCCTACAATTTCATCATCCTTTGTGTAATTTTTAACGCACAGTATGCTGCATGTTTGATCACGAGCGTGTTCTGCCTCAGTCCCCCCTTCTACCGTTATAGTAGAGTAAGTCGTTCTTTCTGTTGTTCAGAGCAGGATTGTCAACTCTTTGTCCCCATGGCTTCATTTGCGCATCCTTCTTACAAGTTGTATCAAGTTCTGCCGGCTCCTATATAATGAGCTCAGTCTCTGCATTACTGCCACTTAGATCTACTCCTCATTTTGTTCACATCTCTGTCCTCCCCTGTACAGTTATTATTGTGAGTGCTCAGGAAGTCTCCAACCATCTAGCAGCTGTGAATTTGAGTATAACTGTTATTGCATTTTTCCTTGTACTGTGTAGCGTAAGGTGTTAATTTGTAGGCGTAGTGAGGTTTTTGTAATTTATGTGAAGGTTCTTATTATCAGCCATCATTAATAATATTTTGTATCTGTAATAATATATCTGGCATTCACTGAGTATTATCTGGTATCTCATTTTATCAGGGCTGACTTAGATAAATTTACTCTTGCTAATTTCGTGTTAATAGAGGCTATTGCAGTTAACCATATATTTAACCTGTTTTTTGCCATTACATTATCCTTATGAGTCCTGAATGTTTTGTTGTTAGTTTGAGCATTAAACTTTAACTTGTAATTTTACCTAACTCTTTTGTTTTGAACCTGGAACTTTACGGGACAGTAGTGATTTTTAGTATTCTCACTTAAAGTGTTCATTATTTTTCTCTGTTCCGTAACAATATATATATATATATATATATATATATATATATATATATATATATATATATATATATATATATATATATATATATATATATATATATATATCATCCAATCCCACATTGCCCCATGAGGAGCGTAGGAGTCCGGGGCTAAGCAGTTGGTCCCGACATTTAAGATGAGAGTGATATATACAGTATATATATGGGTTGGAAGGAATTGGAAGACACAGGAATCTGTTTTCATGTTCCACTACCATAACTTTCTTGTATATATTTATTCTTTTTTTTTTATTTTTACTTCCTTGGGGTATTCTGGTAAAATATATGGTAGAATATTCATTGATAGGGTTAGGCATATAACACAGGACCTAGTTGGAGAAGAACAAGGGGGATTTAGGAAGGGAAAAGGGTGTGTAGATCAGATATTTGTTCGAAGATGTTTAGTGGAGAAGTATCTAGAGAAGGGAAGGAAAGTGTATGCTGCCTTCATGGACTTGGAGAAAGCTTATGACAGAATAGATAGGCAAGGTATGTGGAAGGTATTAAGAATATATGGAGTGGAGGGGAAATTGTTGAGTGCTATGAAGAGTATGTACGAGGGAGCTAGGGCTACGGTGCGAATGGATGGTGAGCTGAGTGAGTTCTTTGATCTCAATGTGGGACTGAAACAGGGGTGTGTAATGTCTCCATGGCTGTTTAATATATATATGGATGGGGTTGTAAAGGAGGTACAAGGTAGGGCAGTGGATGTGGGGGTGGCCCTAATGAATGAGGGTGAGATTTGGAAGCTTCCTGTGTTGCTGTTTGCTGATGATACAGTATTGTTGAGTGAAGATGAATGGGAGTTGCAAGGTTTGGTGAATGAATTTGGGACAGTGTGTAGGAGAAGGAAGCTGAAAGTTAATGTAAACAAAAGTAAAGTTATGGTGTTTTAGAGGAATGAAGTCACAGAGTGTGCAGTGAGGTTGGATGGTGAGGATATGGAGAATGTGAGTGCATTCAAGTACTTGGGTAGTGTGATGAGTAAGGATGGAACTTTGGGGGATGAAGTACGTGAAAGGGTACAGCAGGGAAGAAAGGTTGTTGGTACACTGAAAGCAGTGATGAGAAATAGGGAGGTGAGTATGGAAGTTAAGAAGTCACTGCATGATGGTATTGTGATCCCTACCCTGACGTATGGAAGCGAGGCGTGGACATTGCAAGAGGGGAACAAGTCAAGAGTGAGAGCAGTGGAAATGAGTTACTTGAGAGGAGCATGTGGAGTGACGTGGAGGGACAGGTTGACGAATGAAGAAGTGAAGGAACGTTGTGGGGTAGATGTGGATGTGGTTGAAAAGATTAGGAGAAATACACTGAGGTGGTTTGGACATGTGGAGAGAATGGAGAATGAAAGACTGACTAAGAGGGTGTATGTAGGTGAGGTGGAGGGAGGGAGAGGGAGGGGTAGACCGAGGATGAGGTGGAGGGATGGAGTTGAGAGGTATATGAGGGAGGGGGGGTGAGTTGGGGGGAGGGGAGTCAAGTGGTGGGTGACAGAGTGACTTGGAGGCGTTTTGTCTGCGGCCACCCTTTGCGGGATTAGGGCGTCGGGCTATAGATAGATAGATAGATAGGGTATTCTGCTGCACAGGAAAGGCGCCTTAGCCTAAATGAGGCCGCTTACAGTAGCCCTTTTTGTGTTATCATACTGTACCTTCTGCATTCTCTTCATGTTACCCCAATACAAGTATAATTGGCTTATAAGGCGACATGCTTCGTAGTGTTTGTGATAAGTCGATAATATACTGACAGTTACTAGACGAACTGACACTTCTCATTTTTCAAGAAATTTATCCTGGCTTCTGTAATGATTAGATTCTAATACCTTAACAAAATGAATGAAATAATGGAAAGAGTTTCATTAAGGGAGAAGACAAAATTGGAAGGGGAGAGGATAAAGTGGGATTATATGAGAGGAGGGGAAAGGGGAAAGGGAATGCAAATTGAAAGTGTGCCATTCTTCTTTGTCATTATCCTTCATCAAGGAACACGTGTGAATATTTGATGAAAGAGAGACAGGAAGGGGAGCGCTGATTAAGAAAGGGGGAAAGAGGAACAAATTTTAAGTGGAGAAGATGAGCTGCTGATGAATTAGGAAGGGAAAATAGACACGAATGAAGAGAGAACATAGGAGCGGGTTAGCTCACGCGGAGGGAGGGGTGTGTTATAAACATGGGTAAAGGAATTTAAGAGCTGGAAAAATGGGTTAGAAGAGATATCGATGAGGGAAAGAGTGGAGAGAGGACAACAGTGGGTGAGGAAAGAGGGAGGAGAGGGAAGCCCAGATACAGGTGAAAGAAAAAGAGGAAGAGAGGACAAATCGAATTAGTAGAGATGAGGTAATAGAGAGTAGAATGAAGGGATTAAATAAAGGTTTTGCAATAATGGATGATAGTACAGAGATGTTGGATCAGGTGAGAGACAGGAGAAAGAATATGTGATACGGATGAGGAAGTATGAAAAAGAAAAAGAAGGGGGAAAATGAATGGGAAAATGATGAGAAAAACTAGGTGTAGGTGAACTGATAGAAGTAAATAAAGGAGGTCAATAAAGAGGGATAAGAGAAAGAGAATATAACAGTTGAACAAAGAGAACCGACAAAGTGTCAATATAAGACAAAATAGCGACGCTTTACTTCCGGTTTCCAATTGCTTCCTCCGCCATCCACCACAGCATTTACGAGTAGTTCAGCATTGACAGGATGCGAGAACATTACATATATCCTGATTTATGGTTAGTTTTGTAATAACAGCCTCCCAGATTCACACTAAAGTACACTGCACGTTAATCTTCCGTAAAACAATATCCGTACCACGGACAACATACAACCCAATACTTCATCATCTTCCTATAACATGAGCATCTCGTTTACTCAGGACATATACGAGTACTGGAATGATCAGATTACTTTTCCTACGGTTCCACGGGCAGGAAGTGTGCAGGTGAATAAAGTTTTTTTACTACTATCCCAAAAAGTATGTTTTTGATTTTTTTTTTTAAATACTATCCCCAAAGGTATATTTGTGATGACCTCCATCATCGGTATCATCATCAATATATAAAACTTTAATCCTTGAACTCTTTCCTCCTTTAGATATTATCCAAGTGATTTTAGTCTTGCAAAGCTATGATAATCTGTTTTACCTGCTTCCCGAGGGAGTGGGGTGTGTGAGCAAGACTGCTTGGTCCTTGTCTCACTGTGATGAATTAGGTAACTAGTCACGGTGGACGAGTCGGAAGGTGCCATTATCGTACCCTGGCAACCTACTAGTCAACAGTGCGTCCGATTTCGCATCATAATATGCACAAATTATGTTATTATACACAAAAATATTATACACGATTATCATTGTACAAGAACATATTATACACTAATCACACACGTATCATACTATACACGAAATCGGACGCACTATTGACGGGTAGGTTGCCAGGGTATGATAATGACACTTTCAGACGCGCGCAACGACTATAACTCTTGTGAAATGTTATGGCCCGACCACATCAGGGACTGAAAACCTTGTGTGGTTCATTTTATAGTCAAACCTTTCATCAAACATCCTTCAGTTATTTACTTTTAATTCTCTTTCCCTTCCTCTTGTTTCTTTCCCATCCTCTTTAAATCACTTGTATCAGTGTTCGGTATTTTACCTAATCACACCTTTTGCATTCATATTCTTCCTGTCGACTCTCTTACCTCCCCCTTGCCATCCCTCCCTTTGGGCAGGCTTCTGACTGTTTTCCGTATTTTTATGTTTAGCTTATATAAATTTGTTTCTTTTTCTTTGTTTATTTTCCCTGACATCTTCTCTCTCTCTCTCTCTCTCTCTCTCTCTCTCTGGTTTACTTTAATCACCCCCCTCTTTCTACTCTCACATTTCACGTTTTCTCATTCATGGTCTATTTTCTCCTTTTCATTATTAGGTACCCTTTACGCTCAACTTCCTCTCAGTTCTGTCTTCTCTCCTTGTCTCCCTGTTTTTCATTATCAGTTTTTATTCTCTTGTCGCTTTTTTTTTTTTTTTTTGCTGTCTACCGTCACCCTTCCCTTTCCCAGCTTCATCATTCCCACCTCACCAGAATTCCCATCTCTCTGTCCGTATATATTTTCTCTCTTTTTATCTTCCAACTCGCACTCCCTCCTTTTTTACCTCGAATCATTCCAACACTTACTCGTCCTTTTTGCTTCTCCCCTGCATATCTCTTCCTCCGCGTGATGGCCAGGCCACAAAAAGAACCAAACACAGATGGACTGAAAGGGTGGTTGAGGGGAGTTGTATTTTTGCATGTGATAAAAACATTTCTCACACCTGTATGATACTGGGGTTGAAGTACACACACACACACACACACACACACACACACACACACACACACACACGTCACCTACCCTCCTAATTCTGCGCGTCTAAACTTCCTTCTTCTTTCATTCCCCTTCATTCCGCCCTCTATTCTGCCCATTAATTCTTATTCATTGTTTTTATTCACTTTTTTTTTTTTTTAAATAAAATCTCTCTTGCTTCCACTTTCGCTCTACTTCTGTTTAGTTCCTTCCCTGTTTATCTTTAATCAATTTCTCCTCCTTCCTCGTTTTGTACTACTCTATATTTTTTTGTTCACATTCTTCCCTACCCCTTGCCCTCTACCTTATAAGATATTCACACCCTTCGTATTATAAATCCATTTTACTGTCCTTCCTCCTTGCTTCCATCTGTTCCGATTCCCCACAACGGCTTCCTTCTTTCTCTTCCCCTTCAGATAATCCTGTCTTTCCCTGTCTTGTGTTACTCACTCACTCATTACCATTACACTTATATCATTCTGTATTTTCATGCTATCCTTAGAAGTTCCATTTCCTTTTGTCCACTGTTAAAATCTCATAAGTGTCCTGAAAAACCGATGTAATAAATAATTTTTTTAAATAAATAAATAAATTGGCATCAAGAGCACCTTTGCGTTAACAAGGAGAAACCGGGACGAAAGTGATAAATGTAATCCAACACACTTTTGGTCTTAGGGTTCTCTACAAATGTTAAAAATGTTCGTCCTGCTGCCACTCATCCCCTCCTCGCCGCCAGTGGTTCTCTTTAACTTTTGTTGGCTGGTAAGCTGAATATATACTGTTTTAACATTCAGAAATTTTCACATGAACTTTTTTTGTTAATTCTATTGGTTCTTTGGTCTTCGCAAAAGCTTGTACCTTCTGCTAGGAAAATTACAAAAATATTTAACATATTTTACCCCAGAATCCAGTTCCCCATTAATGTTCACGTGGAGTGCACAGGGTCTTTTAATAAAGATGTCTGTCGTATCGCCCTGATATATGGATTAGATAAATAAGTCTGCCAACTGCTTGGCCCCTTCCGTGTGGTAGCATGAGAGTGTCTGCGTCACCGGTGGTTGGTTGTGGGGTCATGTCAGTGCCAAGACGCTCTCGGATGCCACTCTGCAGCCCCTTTAAGTCACCTTTTACCACATGAACAAACAAACCAAGCACAGAAAGTACATGTCCTCACAGATAAATATTTTACCGGAAATGGAGATTTCATTGAGAATTTTTAAGAGAATATATATATATATATATATATATATATATATATATATATATATATATATATATATATATATATATATATATAATCTAAAACAATGCTTTTGAATTATTACTCTTTCCTATCTCCTGAAGAAGTACCTGCCGTCTCCAACATAACTAAATAAAATATGCCTAACCTTTTTCTCATTTCCTTTGTAAATCTCCGATGTACTTGACATATCCGTTAATATTTGTTTTTGAAAATGATCGAACTTGTACAGACTTGAACTCTTAACTCCTTCAGCAGATTTTTGTTGCATACTTTCCCATTTTTTTTTTTCACACACTAGCTGTACCCATTCATGTAAAAAAATTATCTAAAGCATCAATTAATTCACCTAGTGGGTGCGAATATTATTTTTCCCTTCCCATCTATTGATTTGACAGTTCTTTAGGACTGATTTCAAGTTGGAGCCGATACATACAGGCTTCGTTAGCCCTTTCAGAATGAGGGGTCATTCACATGTCCAGTCAAATTATTCGAAAGTTGCAAGAATGTAAAAAATAGTGTTCATGAAGTTAACTACTTGTATAGCAGCATTTGCCCAAGAAGTTTCTGAGGTTGTATCTAAATCTTACATTACTCCCCTTTTTTCGCATTACAAGCCTAAGTATTTTACAGTTGTGTATATATACCAGACAGTATCCATCGCTTATTTTCATTCATTGATAACGTATTTCAGTACATATCTCTTCCTTTCCATCTCCTGGATTCATCAAATGATAAATCTCAGTCTTGCTCCCCTTTACTGCCTCACACTGACCTTTACCTAATGTGCATGGTTATGTCTTCAGTGTTCTTATATATTCCTGTGAGAGAACAGGTATTTTGTTTTGTTCGACGTGTGTGTGTGTGTGTGTGTGTGTGTGTGTGTGTGTGTGTGTGTGTGTATGCACAGTATGTATGTTTGGGCATGTGGAGAGGATGGGGAGCGAGAAACTGACGAGGAGAGTGTATGCGAGTGAGGTGGAGGGGGGAGAGGTAGGGGGAGGCCTAGGATGAGATGGAGGGGTGGAGTGGAGAGGTATATGAGAGAGGGGAGTGCGAGCTTGAAGCAAGGCAGTCAAGTGGCATTGGACAGGGAAACGTGGAGGCGGTTTGTTTGTGGCCACCCCTTTGGGGATCGAGTCATCTGGCAATATAAGTGTGTGTGTGTGTGTGTGTGTGTGTGTGTGTGTGTGTGTGTGTGTGTGTGCAAAATGACAAACACTTTTAATAATATTTTTACCAAACTTAGGGGAAATATTAGGGATAAGGCAAGGTGATGGTGCATCTGTTTAGAACAATAGGTCAAACGTCAAGGTCACAGATCGATTAAAGTTTTACTTAGCAACGCCAGTTTAGAAAACATAATATAAGGAAACGTTAAGATTAAGAATAAAACAAAGTGAACTAATTTTGAGAACAACGTCAAAGGTGAAGGTCACACGCCAAAGTTCAACCCATGTGTCTAATTGTGAGCTGAATATCTAAAACAAGAAGAGGTGCTAAGGCACAGCAAACCCGTCCCCGGCAGTCATTTTAGTGAAGACGTATAAATAAAACATGATATATAGTCAAAGATGTCACGTATCAAATTTGGAGTAAATCGAGTGAAAACTGACGTTATTATGACCATTTAAAATTTTAGGCCAGACCCACCTGACATTGACCCCCCTACCGCTAACTGGCAGGTGACCCCTTGATGTAATGAGGCAAGTTATAGGATGCAGATCTGAGAGATGCACCTTTAGGTTTTGGTTTCATGTCGACACGACGAATTTGAATGAAGTTATGACGATAAAACGTTTATTACCCGTCCCCATTTTTTTTTTCTTTTTTACACATTTTGGGCCTACAGCCTTGGCCTTGGATCAATTTGGACAAAAATTTAATCAGGTGAGCAGAAGGTCATAGCCCATCATCCCTATAATTTTATTCAAAATCGCACCAGCAGTTGCCGGGTAAAGTTGTTAAGACAGACAGACAGACAGACAGACAGACAAAAAGATTAACAGACAAACCGAGTGAAAACAATACCCGTCCCCGAGCCCCTCCGGGGCAGGAACGGATAATAATATTGACCTGATTTTGACCAGTTTGGTGGGAAGGTTTACGTTCAAACAAGGGTTGACCAGTAATTTTTGTGAAACTAGGTCAGGCGTGAAGGTCACAAGCCAAGGTCAACTTACAATTTTTTCCTGATTTAGGTAAAACTTTGTGGATAAATTCAGGATAAGCAGAGAAAATATAGTTTAGATTTAAGAAAATAAATAAATGTCCAAGGATTTGGGAACTGTGGAAAGACAAGGTCATTCGTTAACGTCAACGTAAACAGTTTCAATCTGGTTTAGACCAACCTTCCAAGAGGGTCAGGGAAAAACCTTGGATAATGGGTTTCCATTGTAAGAGCGAGCGGCCTAGGTCAAGGTCTCAAGGCAAATGTGCGACTCTTAGACCAATATGTGGACGCGCCGATGTTGCACTCTCTGAACGTCCCTGCTTGTTGTTGCTGCATTTGCTTTGGGCCGATTTTTTTTTTTTTTTTTTTATGGATTTCTTTTCATGTTCTCGCATGAAACCTTCGCTATACTGAATATTCCTTTTCATGCCCCCCTCCCCCACCCCTCTCTCTCTCTCTCTCTCTCTCTCTCTCTCTCTCTCTCATCCCAGTCTTCTTCCATCTCCATCATTGTCTTCATAAACCTTCCTCTCTCCTCTGCTCATCGCTCTCTTCCACGTGGAATAACACTTCACCAAGATCGTCTTTCATAGCTTATTATGATTTCTATGGAGCGATATTAACGTAGCTAAAGACAGTTCTCCAGCAGCTGTACAATTTTTGACGGTAAAAAGATGCAGAGCAGAATGTATTGTTACGCAAGCATCAAAAATACCTGGGAAAAGACACCATGGAAATAGAGTGGTAAATAATAATAATAATAATAATAATAATAATAATAGTAATAATAATAATAATAATAATAATAATAATAATAATAAAAATAACAGAACTCCCCTTTCTGACTGCGTTTGACAATAGCGAAACAAGTATCGCTTAACCCCCTCCAGTCAATGACTCAATTTCAGCATTAGTCTGTCAGAAGCTAGATTATTATACCTGATTCGGGAGACTTTTCGAAACTGAGATATCGCATATACGAGGGAGGCTTCCAAGTCCCATGTTCTAAACCTTTGTACAATGCTCATCTTATACTAGTTACGATGTCATGAACCGTGTATTATTTTTCTGTTTCAGCTGGCAATGTTTGTGTTTCTTCCTGCTTAAAAAATAATAATCCATAAGCAGCATTGTGCAGTAAATAATGATCATATCAAATCAAGTTGCCACCTGCAGGCAAGTAGTGAACTGTTCCTCAGATAAATATCTAATAGACTCTGCCAATTACTGCTCAGTTCACTCTGTAAACCCGTGTCTCTAAATACAGCTCACCCGACACTTTATCACGTCATGCTCAAGACTAAAGCTGCACCTTATAGTTGACTGGTCATTTACTTATTCACTTATATATTTGTTGATTTACTTATTTTTATTTAATAGATCCGCTGGGTCTGAGGAGGGGCAGGGTTAAATGTCTCCCATCCAGAGATTGTATAAGTTTTATCAGTCTGATTTGTTTTGCCTTTCTACCCTGCCCTGGTCAATTTCCCCTCACAGTGACTTTCATGTGCGATAAACGAAGATAATACAGAAAGGCATCGCTGTGTGGGTACTCCATTTTACCTGCCGTTTTAGTTTTACATCATTTTTATTGAGCACTAATTTATTACCATGCTCTCAGTTATCTGTTCCCTCATTCACAGTTCAGTTGCTCTTCTTTCCTCTTCCACATTCTTTTTTGTTTTGTCTTTACCAGAAAGCAATACCTATCACGACTCTAGCTATTGGCAGCTAATATTTTTCTCCTCGACATGCACAAAATACTTCAGGCTAAATCCACTCTCACTGTTTCTTTTCCCCAATCACACTGTTTTTTTTGTTTTTTTTCAAATAAAAATTTTTACTTTTTTCGGTGATGCTGGGAAGGTACGCCTCCAATTGATGCCATCGAAATAATCAGATGTCTCCTTTGTCCGGGGATACAAAAGCTCCTGCCCTGTCCTCCGAAAGAAGGATGGTGCACTACAGAAGCAGTGTAATTTCAGCCTGCAGTCCACTGAATTCGCGTGTTGACAAGCCGACATCAGCAATAACAACACTAAGTGTTAATGTTAAAATTTTTCAGCTTTGAAAATCCCTGGCAGTTTTTGTGTCCTTTACCTGTTTTTCGCAGTCTTTTTTTTTTTTTTTTAATCCTCATACACTGACTTATAATTCATATTCTCCCTCTTCAGTTTTATCCAATGTATCTTTTTTCTGTACTTTTTATTCAGTTCCACAGCACTTTAATTCTCGGTCTGTCTGTTTTATGTAAACGCCATCTGTCTCATCTTCGACTATATTTCCTCCATATCCTCGAATTTTTTCTTCCCATTTCTTTCATTACTTGTCGGTTATAAATAAATAAATAAATAAACAAAAATAATATATATATATATATATATATATATATATATATATATATATATATATATATATATATATATATATATATATATATATATATATATATATAGATATAGATAGATAGATAGATAGATACTTTACTTCCCTTCCACTTTCTCTTTTCCGTTTCTCCGCCCCTCTGCTGTTTTCTGGATGCGGTTCGGTGTTATGCTGGGGACCGAACGTTGTGCTGGAATCTCCTGCAATGATCTTAACATGTTAGGCAGGGCAAGTAGGTAGTTTGGAGGCATACCATATTTCCACCTTTGCTTATACAAGGGTGGGCGTCTGAGAGTGGTGGGAGGGGTAGTAATAAGGACAGGATTTTAAGATGCATGTGCTTTTACTTAGCCATATTTTCTTCCATAATTCGCTTGAGTCAAATCAGTATTACATACCTTAACGGCGCTATTTAATTTTTCATCTATGCAACTCAGCTTAATGTGTTGCGATGACTAAAGAAACCGCTTCCCATCATTATCAAGGTAATGTTTTTCGCTAATCGAGCAAGAAAAGAAACTTAGGTTTATTATTCAGTTCTTATATTGTTTACATTTCCTACTCGTGGAATAAAGCTAATCAAAGCTGTATGGAGTTATTAAAAGGCTCTGGTATGGGCTTGATGTATACCACAACGGTCGGTAAATTATACCATCCGTACACTGTATTGGCCAGCATCATGTGGACTCTACTGACGCTAATATAAGGAACGAAATCTATGTGGTCATGAGTAGGGGGACACTAACAACTTCCCCCACCAAGCACGCATACTAAAGGAAATACTGTATATTCATTTTTCATCTGCATTGTTTTCTTCCCTATATTGAACAATAATCTCATGAATGTCATCGTGCAGAATAGACCACCACTTCTATTCAGGCATAATTTTGTATGTCCATTTCCTTCCCATATATAACTTATTGCAATTTAACTTACATGCATTTGCTCGACCCTCCATCCTAAACGTGATTAAATAATAAAGGTTTTCATCGTGTACCACTGAGAGAAAGAAGCAATCGGTTTTGTTATCCTCAAGTCCTCACCCTCTCTCTCTCTCTCTCTCTCTCTCAGCCTTGGCCTATTGTACAGCACTTTTATGTTCTTTGTAGTCGTGCACTTTTTTTTTTCTTTCTGCACCTTTGTTTTCTCTTCATTCAGTTTTCGTTGTTCGCTTCGGAAACTAATAACTTTTTTTTTTTTTTTTCATCTTTAGCTTGTTTTTCAGCTTTCCCTTACCATTCCCGTTCTTCTATTCCCTCTGTTTTTTCCGTAATATTATTATGCTGCGATTTAAGAGTTGGAAGGAAAGGATGGGACTGGAGTGTACTGGCGCTGTGATGAGGAAGGGTAGATTGAGATAATTTTGGAATGCGGAGAGGATGGAGGATGACATTTGGGTGCGGAAAGTGTGAATTGTTAACGTCGGGGGTAGGGTTGTGAGAGACAGACCAATAAAGACCTGGGACGAGGTCATAAGAGTAGAGTGTGACCTCAGGGATGAGTGACTGAGTAGGGAGGTTACCAGAGATCGGGCAGCGAGGAGAGCCGCCATTAGGTGACCATGGCCGACGTATAGAAGCACGTTGGAACTTTTATAAACAATACGATACGAAAAATACTTCAGATTTTTACCTTCTCGTCGGTTTCACTTACCTTAGCATTCTCGTCACTCTCTCGTTACCTCTTTCATCGCTTTCTCCCTCTTCACTTTCCCTTCCCGCATCGTCCCACGATTTTTTCCTTCTGTCCATTGGTCTAATTCCTTTCGCTCTTGCCATCCCCAGTATAAATTTCATCAGTTGCTTACAATCTCTGCCTCTCACTTACAGTATAAATCCGAAACTCCTCGCCTTCTTTTTCTTTCTTTTTTTTTTTCCCTTCCTCCTTCTTTCCACTTATTTACTTTCCAAACACTGCTCTCATCTGCCACCTTGCTTTACTCTTCCCCATTTTCCTCTTTTTCTAATTTCCTGGAGTTCTTTTTTTCCTTGTCACAAGTTTGCATCGTGTCCTGTACTTCACCCTTTTCCACCTCCTCGGTTTTTCACCCTGGTGTTTCTCCTCTTCCTCCACCTTTCCTCATCTTCCACATCCTCTGTTTTTCTTCAACACAAAATTCCTTTCCTCTGCTTGACACAAATCTATCGCAAATGCATTTATTGTCTGGGTGATATATAAAAGTTATTACTGGCTAGAGAAGGGGGAGAGGATGAGAGAGAGGATGGGAGAAGGAGGGCAGAGAGGAAGTTAGGGAAGGAGGGCGAGATGAGTGTAAGTGGATGGACGGATGTATAATCATTCATTTCGCTTTAACATTTCCTTACATAGTCTCTTACGGGCACGTATTCCACAAACTATTTCCTCTGGGATAGGTAAATGATGATAATATATAACTGCCTTTGAAATCGAATGAGCCTACTACTTCTGATCTGTTGTCTCAAAGCAGCAACTCTTATTACTGAAGACAATATGTGAAATCAAATATTAACTATTGACAAACAGAACTTCCCTCCAACAGCACACATGCACACACTCCACCCTACCTGGCAGAAATAAAAAGATGGGTCCATCATGTATGGAAAAATGGCTATTAAAAAATATAGAGACTGAGTGAACTTTTAAACATATGCCATTAAAGTAATCAGCTCTGGGAGAATGTAAAGCCATGTACAAATGATGCCGTCAGAACAATGAATGAATTATTTGTCAGATATACCCCAAAAATTAATACTAATTATTCTCTCATATTGCCCATCCCAAAATATCGAGTTGTTGGCTTAGTAAACGTCAGCTATGCTTGCCCTTAACACAAGCTGATGAGTGATAACCTTAACACCCTATATTCTGCTTGTATTACTAATAATTCATCAAGATAAATCTTACAGTCTTCAGCAGAGACATAAGCTACTATGCAATCAGTTGGCATAAGCGATGACTCATTTCATACCATATTATCAAACAATTGCTTATCTCGCTCCCTTCTGACCCTAATCTGGATCCGGGTTTCCTCTTTGTGTCTTTCTGCTCATAATCGATATTTTCTGCTATTGTCTTTATTCATTGCCTTTGTTAATATTTACCCCTATTAATTTCCCATTGCTCTTCGCCCGTCGAGGAAGTGCAAACAAACAGATAATTACTAATCAAAGAGCACAGTGACACTGAAACTAAACTTTAACCTAGACCCTTTGACGCTGAACTTTGACTAAGCTGTTGTTGATATTGTTGTTGGATTTCTAGTGGTGTCATTAAAGTGGAACACCAGAGCAACGGAGGAAACTGGTTGCTTTCACAGGATCTCTGGTGAGATCAGAGTATATCGGCACCTGGTCACTGCACTTCCAGTGAGTGAAGTGCCCTGGGACAGCAGTAGTGCTGGGATACCATGCTCCACCGGGACAGGATAGTTGGGACGTTTTCGCTCCCAGGAGATCTCCGGGGAGCTGGTGCCACTGCAAAGAGGTGTCCCATTGACACCTGATTGAGCTGTACCAAAATAATGTTAATTATTCTCAGATCCACACCAATGTATGCCTGTATTGATTCATACATGCCAAGGCATTCAAGAGATACATACAAAATGTGCTACTAAGTGTATGAGTTAACACAAAAGTTAGCAAAAAATGCACGCAGTGAATCGGACTTGATCACCATAGCTACGCCTGTGCTAATTAAAAGTATCCTTATAATGCATATATCTATTATCGTGTTATTTGCATCAGTGTCTCTGGACTCATAAGAGTTTATTTACAAGTATGTTTTAAGAAAGTTACCAGATTTTTATCCTCATAAGACATGTATCTAATATCGTCTGTCAACTCCGTCAGTGTCTCTGGATACTTTCAAGTTTATTTACAAGTATTATTCAGGAAAGTTACCACATTCATACTGTACTGTACAGTTCAAATATGGCCTGACCAAGACGTCAACCTGAAACCCTAAAAAGACCGGAAAATTGGGCAAATAAGCTGAGCTTGCCACACATACAAGGGGTGGTGAATCATTCAGGTGGTAGAGCCAACTGACAGTGGAGAGGAGCGTCAAGGTCAAGTGGGAGAAAGCGGAGTGTGGGTGCAAACAAAGAATCAGGAATCCTCGTCTGAAGCAGACAGGTGCAAAGGCTGTGCATTGTAGCCGCCAACTCAACCTCTCGTACGAACACAGCTTCACGCGACCCCCCAAGTTGCCTTCATTAATCATTTATCTCCTCAACGCTTCCACCTACAGACATGGGGACAATTGCAATGGAGAAATGGATTGAAGAGCATTCTGATATTTCATTGAAAGTTCCAGGTGTTGTATTTATGGACCTCTGACTAGCTGAAAAAAAGCCTACTTTTGGAAAAACCAGTATAAGAGAAGGGCTTTGCTCGCTAGACCCCCAAGCGATAAGGGTTAGTGAGACGCTTGACAATACATGGAGAAAGAACGGGATAATACTGGTGGAGGACAGGTAATATCAATGCTGGAGGGCAAAAATAAAAAGTACAAGGTTGAACGGTGGAAAATAGAGGTGTGAGAGAAATAGAAGTCAAAACGTTACACATGACAAGCCCGACTAGATATGTGCAGCCGATGACGTTGTTGCCGTCAATGTTGAGCAAAATAGGAAAGAGGATACGGTAACTTACAAATATTTGCGCAGATAAAGATGATGATGATTAAAACAGAAAGAGGGTTAATGAAATACTAGAAAATAAAAACAGTATGAATAAGTGAAATGTTGAGGAATGAACAGTAGTGTTGGAGGGATAGATATTGGTAAGTAATAACTATGTGAAAAAGGAAGGAGGAAGAAAGGAGGAGGAGGAAAAATTGAATGAGAGGCGGAGAAATGCTGGGGAAGAAGAAAAGAGGAGAACTACAGGTGGGAAAATGTAACAGTGCCTATACTGGCTTGGCCGGATATACAGTATTTATACCCAACTCTCTCTCTCTCTCTCTCTCTCTCTCTCTCTCTCTCTCTCTCTCTCTCATTAATTTTGTTCCATCCCATATCCCAGACCCTTCTACTCTCCTTTTCCTCCCCTTCCCTCCATCATAGGTGCTCTTTCGTCTTTTGTTCCTTTATGCCAACTCATCTCCCCCTCATACCTCCATTCCCTCTCCCACAGACTATCTCGACCCCTCCTTACTGACCATTATGCTTCCTCCCTCCTTCCTGTTTACTGTCATTCTCTACCGCTCATTAATTCCCCTCTTCTTCCTGCATTCCATTCACTGACATCTCCCCTCTCATTCTTTCTCGCTTTTTGTGTCTGCACTTGAGACTTGTTTCAGTTTCATCATCTCCTCACTAGATAATTGTTACTACTGGTGACTGTGCTCTGACTGACAAGGCGAACAGTATTCTGCAGTCCAGGAAGCCGTTTTTACGTAGAATGGTAATCATGTAATAAAATTATGGATGTTCGCTGGTCCTGTGGGTTACAGTGCTCCAACCGGAAACTTACCATAATGGATCTGGTCCAAAGAATTAGTGGGTTTATTGCAAAAATATTACGCTCAATGGTCAGTCACTGAACACCCCCACGTAGAACTATTTGACTTGTTTTCCAAATTCCGGATTCTTAAGGCCTTGATGAGGCACTGCAGGACTGGATGATGGCTATATCGGTTCGTCTTACAATCTATGTAATAAAATTTTTCATTACATAATTTTATCTTTTATCCCTGCTGCTCTGATTCCATGGCTTTCGTTTCCATTCCCACTCACTTCGTCTGAAATACATTTTTCTTATCTTCCTTGTCTGCTCCTCCCTTCCTCTTCCCTTTTCATCACACTCCTTTCTTCTCAGTTCCATCGTTCTTTCGTTCTTATGCTCCTAAATATCTATCTGGTTCTTTCTTATTCCACTGCTACTCACTTTTTTTCTGAAAAATTTCATCTCCTGCCCTCCTCCACCCCATGCACTCCCCTCTTAAACTCTCCTTACTGCCATGTTCCTCTCGACTCCCCCAGAATAAACTTACGACTTTCGTGTGGGGGGTGTTGGAGTGATGAGGCTTGGACTGACAGAGGTGATGGGGTACTGGAAGGAGAGAAAACAGTCCCTTTACTACAGTGATTCCATGAATGTTTTGTTCCATCTCCTCCCAAAAAATATAGTTTAAGAGATACTTCGTACTGGAAGAGTTAGATCCTTCATTATCCTGTTTACTGCGGAAGTCCTGCCAAAGCTGTGAAAGGTTACAGGTTTAAAATTCAACAGCGTCACAGTACTAAAGGAGTTAACGGAAGTAGAGAGGGGGGGGGGAGTAAAAGAATTATGGCATATTAAAAAAAAAAAAAACATATCGAGTTAAGAGGAAAGGAGGCAAGGGGAGAGGAGGAGGTATTCTTATTCCTCCTTTCCTTTGTGCCAGACCCTTGCTCGTAAACCACCTGACTTAAAGCCTTGCAGTGATTGATACTTTTTCTTACAACTCTCTCTCTCTCTCTCTCGCATCCTCTTTTTCGATCCATTTTGATCATTGGTGTCTTTCATTTTTGTCCACTCAAACTACCTCTTTGCTCTAATCTTTTTTTTTTTTTTCCAGTATTTCTGTTTGATTCTTTCCCATGGCTCTCTCTTCTTTTCGCCGAACCCATGTGTGTGGTCAAATATAGTTCATGTCCCTGGCAATGTCACTTCTCGACCACACACTCACCCACTGTGTTACGGTACTTTCGCGAAGGAAGCAGTGTAGGACTAGTGGGAGTAGTTTCAGGAAACAGAATTTTGCACATTGGTAGACCTTCCCCTTGGTCAAGTTTCACACAGGGTGGGACCTTCAAGGGCCGCCTCCGGATGTCCAACTCAACACCATTCTACTGTACACAGCTAGTTTCTTGCCTAGGAACATGAATTTTTGGCACAACGGTGTAAGCATCGTGGAATCTTCGAGAGTCCCTCCCAAGCACAGAGGGGGATGTCCCAAGTTATCTAGACCAAAACCTTTATTCGCAACCAAAGTTGTTAAGCAAAGAACATAAACTTTTACACATTGGAAAGATATTTCTTTGTCACATTTTGAGAAGGGAGGAACCACTGAGGGCTGACCTTTGTAGGTCTACGAAAAGACATTATGCGCAGCATTATTTTTCACCCTAAGAACATGAAGTTTTACACAGTGGTTCAGTAAAGTATTGTTGAGAAGCTGAATTGCTAGCCAGATTCTGCCGGAGAATTCCTGATGTTTCTTGTAGTTACACTACGTGTCAGAGTTGCCAGTTAGCCTGCTATTTGTGAGTGAAGGTATTTTACAAGCATTACATGAATTTTTAATTTTCTTTTTCTCAATAATGTTTTATCTGTGTAATTCTTTCTTAAATTACATGATTTTATCTCAGTTTGTATGCTAAAAAATTTAGTGTTGTGTGGTGTAGGAAAAATCTGGCATGCTTTGGATGTCACCAAGTTATACATGAAATTTTATGCTCTTTTTCTCAATAATGTTTTATCTATGTGATTCTTTCTTAAATTGCATGATTTTATCTCAGTTTGTATGCTAAATAATTTAGTGTTAAGTAGTGTAGGAATAATCTGGCATGCTCTGGATGTCTCCAAGTTGGTAACGGTTGTAACTGTTGCTCCCTCGAGAATGCACGAGAACTTTGTAGAAGCACTAGTTCACTCTAGAATACAGAAAGCTTATATAAAGATGGGGAAGAGTCTAGAGCAGTTTCAGTCAATTGTCAGTTCCGTTTCAGTGTCGTGTAATCTCAGTGCAGAGCAGTTAGTGAAGTTTATATAGCCTCAGTACTTGTGAAAACAGTGAAGTGTTGTTGACAAACATTGTCAGTGCAGTTAGTGAAGTTTGTATATCTTCGGTATTTGTAAAAATAGTGAAGTTAAGTTGGATAGCATTAAGTGTAATTATATGGAAAATGTAGACAGTGACCTAAAAAAAAGCCAGTGTTTATTTACAACACTTGTGCTGCTGTGCTGCTGTACAGTACATTGAAACGCTGCCTCAAGGATGAACATCGCACTGGGCTTCGTCCTTCCTATACTGATCTACTGCTGTTGGAGCCTGTGGCAGTGTGAGACGGGGACGTAACAGTATGATGACTCTCACTGGCAAAGTGGGGCGGCATCCAGGGGTGATCATGTCATAATTATTAAATTTAAGAACATGAAATTTTACGTAATAGTTGTTTTTAACTGGATTTACGTTAGAGGTCCCAAAGGCCATCCCCCGGAGAGTGGCTATGACTCCTGGGGGTCCTGGCCAAAGTCTTTATACATGGTCGTGTTTCATAACCTAAGAACATGTAATTTTGCATGATTTTAGTTGTCTGCCTCGGCCACATTTAAGGGAGGGTGGAACCCTCGATGACTACCCTCCACAACAGAGGGATCTCCCCTGAGCGTGACAACGCCAAACTTTTTACGTAGACACACACACACACACACACACACACACACACACACACACACACACACACACACACACAAACAATAGTTGATCCTTCACCCGGACCAGAGTTTATAGCAGGTGGTACCCTCGGGGTTCGCTCCTCCGCCTTCGTCGTAAATAATTTGTCTTTCCCCTTACAAAATTCCGGAGGTGGTTCTCCTCTGTGCTTTTCCACCATCCCTAGCTCTCTCCTGCCATTCATCTTTTTCCATACTCCTATCTGAATCTCCTTTTCCCCTTCCTTTTCCACACACGCTCTCCCTTCCATCCCTCCCAGTCCTACCCGCTGCCACTCTTCTCCTTCCGGCACTCAGCAACTGCCAAACATCACTCCCTCAAGTTTTTTGTTCCTATGCTTTCATACTTGCCCCTTGCTTTTTTCCTATGCAGCCATTTGCTTCTTTCTGCATTTCTCTTCTTTTTTCCTACCCACCTATGCTCTCTCTCTCTCTCTCTCTCTCTCTCTCTCTCTCTCCCTTCTTTTAGCCTTTCCTATATATTTTTCTCTGTCTTAGTTTGCCATCAAGCATTCCTCTTCTCCTTTCGGTAATTCTTTATCATTTGCTGTGTTCATTTTTCCCTTCCCTTCAAATTCCTCATTTTTCTTCCTTTCTCAGTATAATCATCCGTTTTTCCTTCCTGTCTCTTTTCTTTCCTAACCAGTCATGTTCTTTTCATAACTTCAGCTTCAGTCACCTTACCTTCTTTCCTTTTCCTTCTCTTTAATTACTCTTCTTTCCACTCCAGGTGGCTCTACACTGAATGACAAACCTAATGGTTTCCTGCAGCTCAGAAAACCATTTGCAACGCTGGGTGGTAACTATATAACCAAAACAACGGGATGAAGAGGAACTATCTATGGTTCCCCTGTTAACTGGGTGGAGATGCAAGTGGGGCGTCCATCCAGGAACCAAACTTCCAAACTAGGCTATTCTCCGCTCCTCGCTGTGGTGAGGCACTGTCAGTCGCAAAGGATCATCGGTTCACTGAATCACCGTACAGGACTACCCTGCAGGAGCGGTTGCTTGCCTACGGTTTGATAGATCAGCTCTACCAGACATACTGGGACTGGTCATCAACAACATGAACAGCTTACTAGACGAGAAGGGGAGGTAAAGATAAGAGAGGATGAAGCCATGTGGGTGGTATACCTGCTGGCTGAGGAGGCCTTCAAGCATCTTTACTTTAGCTGTTTTCTTCTGAGTATCGAGCCTTAACATCATCTTTTGTGTTAGTTATATAAACTATGCCTTTATTCTATTTTCCTGTCATTAAGTTCCTTTTTGTTGCATCAGGAGACTAGTGGCTCCGGGGAAGGTTACTTAGTCGTGATATTGCAGGCGAGAAGGAGCAATTGTTCGTCCCAGAAGAGCAATTAATCCCAACATCTCCGAAGTAGTTTTATAAGGCTTACATCTTAACCCAGAAGACCACCAGGCGTTTTGCTGGTAATATGGTTGCCAGCAGTAAAACGATTGGTTTTCTGGACTACAAGAACTTGTTTGGCATGTCACTCGATGCTGAGTTACCTGAGAGACACCCAGGATTGTAGCAATTACTGAGGGATAAAGTTGATATCGTATACAATGAAGGTTTTGGAAAGGATTACATAGCCTTAGAGGGGCGGCAACAATATGGAAGCAGCAGTTTGGTTTTATGCCGGGTAGAGGGTCTACAGACGTAATTTTTGCGCAGATGCGATTGACGGAGAAACATAGCGAGAGGCAGAGAGGATTGCATCTGACATTCAATGACTTGGAGAAAACCTACAACAGAGTTCCACGTCAGGAGGTATGAATGTGTATGAGGGAGAAGGGTGTGCTGGGGAAGTATGTGAGAATGGTAAAGGTTATATATGAGGGGACGAAAACCCAGGTCAAAAATAGCGTAAGCCTGACAAATTAATTTTTAAGTACAGTTGGTTTTCATTAGAGATCCTCTTTAAACCTTTGGTTTTTATATTTAATTATGGAAGTGTTGGGTTCGTGGGGTCAGAGATCATTCCCCTTGTTGCATGTTACATGCTATTTGCTGATGAGATAGAGCTACGGAACAGCAGAAGAGAGGAGACGGAGAGAAAATTAGAAGAAAGGAGAAGGCCTCTGAAAGACAGAGGAATTGAGATGTAGAAAAGAGAATAACTTAGGCCAAGTGAAGATAGAAATTCAGATATTAGTTTGTAGCGAGAGAGAGCGAAAAGAGCGATGTCTAGATATCTAGGATCGACAGTGACCGAGAATGGGGACTTAGATGCGCCAGTAAACCACAAAGTGCAGGTAGGCTGAAGGATTTGGAGGATTATCGGGATTTCTGTGTATGAGAAAAATCAACATAAGCTTAAGGGTGAGGTGTATGAAATGGTGGTGAAACCGAGTTTGATGTATGGAGCTGAGGTGTGGACATCGGAGAAAGAGCAGGAGGAAAAGTTGGATGTGACGGAGATGAGAATGTTGAGGTAGATATGCAGAGTAACGAAGTAAGACAGGATTAGAAATGAGAGAATCAGAGGGACAGTGAAATTGGGTGAGGTGTTGAAAATGGTGCAGGAAAGACGACTAGTTTGGAATGGGCAAGTGGTTAGATGGGATAGATATTATGTGTCGAGGAGAGCAGTGACAATAGGGGTACAAGAAAAGAGGTAGAGGGGAAGATCGAAGAGGAGGTGGATGGACTGTGTGAAGGAAGATCTGAGAGGGAAGGGGCTGACGGGAGAGAAAGCTGAGAACCGAGCTGTATGGAGAAAACTGGTCCAGCACATTGACCTTATGTAGAAGTAGGATAATATGGAAGATATAGAAGAATATCACTATAACAACTGAGTAGATGGTGAGCAGATCCAAGAGATATAAAAAGATTACAAGAGAATATGAAGGTGTAACACATTATACAAAGTACTTCGATAATGAAGATGTTCTAAAAAGCCTCCAAAACCATCAAAAATACAGCGTAAGGAAACAAGTGGAAACGTTGGGTCGCGGAGAGGACAGTGTAAGAGAAATGAAGAAATATATATATATATATATATATATATATATATATATATATATATATATATATATATATATATATGACGTCCGTATAAAATGAGTTTTGAGGGAAGGTTGTAAGATTAATGGGGATGGTAGAAATGGAAACATGGATGAATAATTTACGGAGAACTGAGAGATCGTTACAAAAAACTGGAGTGAGGGGATATACTCGTAGTTATGCATGAGGAGAGACCAAGGGAGGCTGGAATTACTAGAGACAAGATGAAAACTGGGAACGATGGAAGGGATCGATGCTGAAATCTGTGGAATATGAATGATGCAGGAGATTGACGGTTTGAGTGAAAAAGAAAAGTGAGTTATCCCTGTTTAAATAAAACTTTACAGTGCATGGCACAAGCAACGGTTCTTCACCTGGGGCACGTGTTTACAGTGTCTCATTGGAGTATGAGACGTCAATACTGGAGGAATGAAGCATGTCAGTGGAATAATTTTCTTGTTGCAAATTTGATAATTTTCCCATAAACATCAGTGTGGTTTTTACTACAACGCATAATAACTTACTTGCCATATGTGCAGTTTTCCAAACACTTCTGCAGTTGTAAACCGAAATAATTTTGACCTTCACGAAACATCAAATTATGCTGCTGGATGGCAATGGGAAGAGGAAGATTCTTTTACTTTCTTTTATGAGATTGTTGGTAGAGTGGGAAAAGTAAATATCTCTGTGGTTGTATTGAAGCAGCATATATATAGGAGCTGATATGTCCCTTCGAAGACTACATCTCACAGGCAGATGTTGTTGTGGCATATTAATGAATGAGAGTGTCTACTTCTTTTAATGTGATGAATGATGAAGTGGACTTGAAGACCTACGAAACATTCTAGATGAAAAAATTCATCCACCCTGAGCAAAAATCAATCCATTTAGCTATCAATAATAAAGAGATAAATAAGGATAAAGACAGATTGATATACATATAGATAGACAAATATTTAAACAGGATGATTGGCAGATCGACAAATAATGCCGTAAGAAAAGGAAAATAAAGTAGAAGCAGAAGTAATAAAAATGGATGAGGCTGAAAGGGAGGATCGAAAAATACAGTTCAGAACGAGAGAATAAACAGTGTTTTGTGGATAGAACGTGGTAAATGGTGAAGAGGACAGAGGAGGGAGAGGAACAGAGGAGGTCGAGTGAGGAAAGATAGTAGCGGCTAATATTGCAACTGAGGGACAAAGATGAATGGGAAAATACAAATTAAGAAAAAGTAATAAGAAGTAAACCTTAACAGAACATGGCTTCTTGCAGAAATTTAGTGGTAAAGAAAAATAAAACACAAGTAATAGTAAGGTATCTGGAGAACAAAGAGGAGGAGGAGGAGGAGGAGGAGGAGAGAGAGAGAGAGAGAGAGAGAGAGAGAGAGAGAGAGAGAGAGAGAGAGATTGACGACTGTGTGACTGCTTTTGATGTGATCATATTAAGACGACGGAAGGGATGTGCTCATTAACACCTGTATACGAGTACTCTTCACCACACCCCCTACTTACCCTACCCAGTACACCTACACCCACAGCCACAGTCACAGTCAAAGGTAAAGGCAATAGCCCATTTAGCTTTTATTATTATTGTTTTTCACATATGTACAAGACATCATATCCTCAGTGTTGTGCAGGGTATCCATACACCCACGACAATCATGGCTGCCCTGTTTAGTTAAATACGTCCACACTTTGTAATACCATCACGTCCGGGAGATTTTGTTCTTCTCGACGTAACTTTCTGCCTGCATAGTCTTCTTAAGCTTTTGTTTTCCAAGATTTCCATATATTTAGCCAGGAAGTACGTTCACTTTAGGTTCAGGTATTTATATATATCCTTGTACTGTTTCTCACTGAGGCACGCTGGTTCTCATAACTGTAATACGTATCATACAAGTTTTATTCTGACAGTATTTACTTTTTCCTCATTTAAGTTTTCTTTTTGGATTTTACATCATGGCCGAGCTTCAGCAAGGTTCTAAACTGTTTGAAACTAGACTCGGGTTTCTCACCAACTACAAAACTCGTAATTTTGGGTCAGAGACAGATGGGTAAAGGAAACAATACTGAATCGGGAGTTTGGTCGAGAGGCAAATAGAAGTACGGCAGACATGGATGTAATGGAGACGAGAAAGTAAAACAAAGAGACAGAGGATAACGAAGCGTCACCTATTAGCAAAAGCGGTGACTTTTTGTCTTGAGACTCCTGCTTGTGCCAGACGATTTCATTCAACCTGGGGGAGACTCCTTGTGGTGAGGAGGTTAACGAAAATTATCTTCAGTTTAAAAAGTCTATCCTAGCCAAACTAAAAAGTCGTAATCGGATTCAAAGGGTTAGGATGTTGATGGAGACGAGGTTTTTGATGGAAAGAAAACAACAACAGAAGGGTATTTGCGAAATAAATATTGAGTTGATACAAGACACTATGTGACATCATTACACATAGTTGAGGCAGAAGTAATACGCATTAACATTAGGACTGATAAAGTCATTGAAAAATGTTGAAGAAATTTTTCTGAATAAACGAATGAGATTTCTTAAAGGTTGCTTCTGTGCCCGTCCACACGTGCTCTCGAACATACGTTGGCAACACGGCAGGCAACATCTTCAGGGACATGTTTTCAGCAGTATTTGGACAGACGTATGCAAACATGCTTCAGTGCAGCTTTGAAGACTGGCAGCAGAAGCGATGGGATACGTGTGCCCATACGAAGCAGCTGAAACTCCATCATGATGTTGCCAACATGATCTGGACGCTGCTGTTCCAAACATGTTTGCAGCGTGTTCGTTACTGTGTTGCTTACATGTTGCCAGTACTTGTTCGAGCACACGTGTGGCCGCGCCCTCTGGTATAAATGCTGCTTGTACGGGAAAATCCGTTTTCTTTCCAAATGAATTACAGGATCGTGGCTGCATTCGAATCAAACCTGTCCAGTGCTTTAGCAGTGTTCGAAACCGAATTAAACACTGGCATCTTTTGGGATACGGGTAGTTGTTTTGGCGTGCTCTGGTGTTTATCACGTTATGAATAAATGAACGATAATTATTTGCTTTCTCAGGCAGAGGAACTCCTTAAGAGTGAAATGGCTGGGAAGCATGCCGCCACATGACTGGCTACAGCATAGCTGGGTCTTTCGGGTGTGGGCAATCAGGCAAGTTAGCTGCCTATTGCGACTGCAACACATTGGCGAGGTGTTCAGGAAGTTAGCCAAAGAAACCTTGATGGACTCTGAAAGAACAATAATGGCCCCCAGTCCCGTGCAGCCCTTAAATGGGCAGGGGGTGCTAAGAATCTCACGGTTGCCTCAATTACAATCGAATTCATTTGTTAATGCAAAAAATACAATTAAAATTGGTAACTGGAATGTGAGAACGCTAAATCATGACGGTAAAATCGATGAGTTAGTGAAGGTTTTTCAAAATTACGGACTTGATATTTGTGCTCTGACAGAAACTAGATTAACTGGAGTCGATAAGTTGGACTTGGAGGATGGTATACGTTTATTGATATCTGGCCGACAGGACGGAATGCATTATCAGGGAGTAGGATTGTTGCTGGGTTGTAAGGCAAATAAGGCTTTATGTGAGTGGGATCCTATAGATGAGCGATTGTTATACGCACGGTTTAAATCAAATCATGGCAACATCAGTCTGTTTGTATGTTATGCACCTACTAATGATGCACTCGATGAAAGGAAAGACACATTTTACGAAAAGTTGCAAGAAGGAGTAGGAAGGGTACTTTAATGCAGTAATGGGCTGTTCAAATGAGGGATTTGAGGCATGTATGGGTAAGATGGGAGTTGGTAGTAGGATGAGTGAAAAAGGAGTGAGGTTTGGAAGCTTCTGTCTAGCAAATGACTTAGTCATCGGGGGCACACTCTTTCAGCATTGCAATATACACAAGACAACTTGGGTGTCGCCGTGTGGAAAATATAAAAATCAGATTGATCACATCGCTATCAGTAGGAGGCATAGAAGTTCTCTGCTAGATGTTCATGTTAAACGGGGAGCGGATATTGGTAGTGACCATCAACTCAGCATTGCAAAAATAAGGTTTAAACTTAAAAATCAGAAGAAGGAAAAATCTGGTGTTGGTAGATACGATATTGTTAAGCTTAGAAGCGAAGGAGAAGAAAAGGAGGAATTCAGATTAGAATGCAGAAATAGGTTTTTGGTGTTGGAAACGTTGGAAGAGGGGGAGAGAAGTGTAGATGAGATGTGGGAGGTTGTGAACAAAGTTTTGCATGAGACTGCTGAATGTACGATTGGAAGGAGACATAGATTTAGGAGAAAGAAATGGATATCAGAGGAAACGTGGGATATGATAAAAAAGAGAGGTGAGGCTAAATTGAGGAGTGAGATGCAATGCGTTGATGAACGAGAGATTGAATTAGCAAGAGCTGCGTACTGGAGTTTGAATTCAGAAGTAAGAAGGTTAGCTAGGAGAGATAAAAGAAGATATGTGGATGAAAAGGTTGCAGAGACTGAAATCTTAATAAACAAAAATGATGGACAGAGTCAAAGAATAGCATATGAATCGATTAGAGAACTGAGTGGTAATGCAGGTAAACGCAAGGAAATACCAGTTAGAGACAGGGAAGGAAATTTATTAATCAAAGATGGAGATATTAAAAATAGATGGAAAGAGCATTTTGAGACAGTTCTTAATAGACCAATACCACCAGAAGAGGATATACCGTCTGCTCAGGAAGATTTAAATATAGAAACAGGAGAGTTGAGGCTTGCAGAAGTGGAGAAAGCAGTAAAACAGTTAAAGAATAATAAGGCACCAGGGGAGGATGGTTTATTTCCGGAAATGTTTAAAGTGGAGGGGGATAGATTAATAATGATCTTGACCAAGCTATGCAATAAGATATGAGTGACGGGGTTACTACCATCAGTTTGGAAGAATGGTGTAATTGTTAAAGTTCCGAAGAAGGGAGACCTGAGTGAATGTGGTAATTGGAGGGGAATCTCTTTGTCACCGATAGCTTTGAAAGTTTTCAGTAGAGTATTGTTAAATAGGTTGGAGCCGGTGGTTGAGGGTATTCTGAGGGATGAACAGGCTGGTTTTAGAAAGGGACGTGGTTGCAATGATCATATCTTTATAGTTAGGCATTTGATGCAGCAAGTTAATGAAATGAGAGTACCGTTAAGTCTTTGTTTTGTTGATTTTGAAAAGGCTTTTGATAGTGTTTCGAGAGAGACTATGGGGAAGATCATGAGACATTATGGAATACCAGAGGAGTTTGTGAGGGTCATTATGAACATGCATGAGGACACATTTTGTAAAGTGATGGTTGATGGTTGTCTGAGTGATTCGTTTGAAGTCAAGTCCGGAGTAATTCAAGGTGGTGTTCTATCGCCTTTACTATTTATATTGGTCATTGATTACATTATGAAACGCGTTGGAACAGAAACCGGTGCTGGTATACTTTGGGGAGAGAATAGGAAACTTTTGGATTTAGATTATGCAGATGATATAGTTTTGATTTGTGATGGGCCAGAAGAGATGCAGAGAGTGTTGGACTGTTTCGTGAGTGAAGGTCGCAAGGTGGGTTTGGTTATTAATTGTGGAAAAACTGAAATAATCAATATGAATATGGAAAATGCACAGGAATGTGTAATTGGAGGTATGGTTGTAAAGCAAGTTGATAGGTTTAAATATTTAGGTACTTATTTAGCCAAGGATGGTTCTTTGAACTTTGAATTCGAGGAAAGGTTAAAGAAGGCTAATCAGGCAATGGGAATGCTTAAAAATATTTGGAATAATAACAATTTTTCTGTGCATACAAAAATCAAACTTTATAAGGTAATGGTTAGGAATATCTTAATTTATGGACACGAGTCTTGGTACAGCACAGTGACTATGGAAAATAAATTCTTGGTGTTTGAAAATAAAGCACTTAGAAGAATATTAGAAGTTAAGTGGTGGGAAAGGATACCAAATAGTAGAATTAGAGAAATAACGGGAGTGCAGCCGATCGATGAATATGTTAGATTCTCACGATGGAAGTGGCTAGGACATGTGTATAGGAGACAGGGAATAGTACGAGGTACACCAGGGTGGGTGGCACTTGGTAGGAGAGGTAGAGGAAGGCCAAAAGAGACGTGGGTGAGGACAATGAGACGGGAAGCTGGAGATGAGTGTTGGGGAGATCTTGAGGAGTTAGCACAAGATAGGATGTGGTGGTGTGAGTTCATCGAGGCCCTATGCATCCCCGAGGGTGCCACAGGAAATGATTGATTGATTGATTGAATTAATTAAATCACTAACCTGTCTTGGTACTCTAGGCACAGTTGCATGCATAGGAAGTTTCAGGGCAATCGGCCCATAAATGTAGCTGTAAGAGCGTCGCAACGCGTTATAGTAAGAATAGCTCCAACGCCAAAAAGAAACAAAGAAAACGCAAATAATTTTCACTTTTGGTAACTGCAACGGGGAGGTCAAGATTACGAAAAGGTAAGAAGAATGATATTATGTGATATTTGCATCACCATAGATTCTCATTTCTACTTACACACACACACACACACACACACACACACACACACACACACACACACACACACACACACACACTTCAACTTAAGTACTGTACATACAAACCCGAATCAACAGAGGACGTTAATTAATGACTGAAAATCTTAGATATACAAGAAAATTCATAAAACTGTTAAAATAGTGCAATCAGCAGTTAGGCTGCCATTGTCTTGCCTTATTTCTCTTTCCATCCTTTTTCTCTCCCTGCTCTACTTCCTTTGGTCTCGCACATACTTCCTTTGACAGTCACCTTTCGTCTCCTCTTCCTCTCCTCCTCAGTATTCATTTTCATATTACAGTTCCTTCTCTTCTCTTGTAATCTGTTATTTCTCCATCCTTTTTCTCATTACCTTTGTTTTCTCTGACATTTTTTTTTCTCCCACCCTTTCCCTCCATCTCCCCTTTTCCTGTTTATCTTTTTCGTTTCTTCTTTTCTTCCTCCTCTTTTCTTTCTCCATCCTGTCTCACCTCCTCTTTCCCTCTACCATCCACCATATTTCCCTCCTGTATCCGGATATTGAGATTTTGTATCAGAAAAGCCTTCAAATATTAGGTGTGAAAATTTATGCTTCCAATTTTTGTCACGTTTGATGAAGAACCACAGGTGCCTCACGACACGTAAAGTTCGTCATGGGGTGGTGGTAGTCCTCTTCAAGCACCGGAGGAACATTGGCATTACTGTTTATATTATATATATATATATATATATATATATATATATATATATATATATATATATATATATATATATATATATATATATATATATATATATATATATATATATATATATTCTGGGGGCCCTAGTCGGGATATTTGGAGGCCCCTGTTAAGTAACCCACCTGTATTATACCTAGTGGCAATTAAGGTCGTGTAAACATTGCAACAACACTTTCATTACAGTTGAATGCAAAACTATTAAAGGAAATGTATGTACTAAAAAAAGAAGTTTCAAGGTCCTGGAGATAAAACAAATACTGTAATACGAATGCAGTTATCAGAATGATACTACGCTACTCTCCCGTTTATTCGTCAAAATTCAGCTAAGGCCGTGTCTGATAATGTCTTGTTCAGACAATGCTGCATTAGCCCGCAAACCCTCTACACGAGTTATAACCCCTACGAAGCCTTATACAGGTCTACCTCATTATCGACTGGGGTCACATTACATAATTCTTTGAGAACCACACATACTGTATGTTATGTTAAAGCGAATTTGAAACTTAAAAATTAGTTTCTTTTAGCATAAATAGTCTGCCATAGGAATGTCTCATCCTCACTGAATGCTTCAGCATATATATATATATATATATATATATATATATATATATATATATATATATATATATATATTAAAAGTGAGAGCGGGACGGGTACAAGAAAATGAGCAGAGCCGAAAGCAGGAAACTAGCTACGTAAGTTACTCGACAAAAGGAAACAGGCTTGCACCGTCTGCGTGCACATTTACTTAAACAATGAAGGAGCTACAGACACAAAGAATTTATTGTTGTTCAGTAAATGTGAGGGTGCGATCCATAGATAGAAATGACTAAAACCAGAAGCAGGTGACAAACTATGTGAGTTACGTAACACAAATAAGACAGGCTGGCGCTGGCTGCGTGCATTTTAATTTTCTTCCACAGAAGGACCTAGAGGCACCAAGAATACTTTGTCACTGATTAAAAGTGAGACTGAGGTGCGTACATGGCTATAATTAGAAACGAAAGCAAGCGACCAGCTACGTAAGATACATTGGACAATGGAGACAGGCTGGCGCATTTCCATGTCAAACCAATATTTTGCAAGTAGAAAATATATCTTCTGAAGATTGCATTAATTCCCTGCAGCATAAGAACTGTTCTAGTACAGTATTATGTTGTTAGCAATGTAATGAATGAACACTGGCTCCAGGGAGTAGATTGTAGCACCAGTAGAGCAGGGCAATACTTCAAAGTTGAATGGAAGGTTAATGGCAAGGAGAGCTGGAGCTCCCGTTTCATTAACCCTCGGGACTAGCTCCTGACCATCCCAAATTGCTGAACTTTTTCAATGTTTCAGTATCACAGAGAGTAGGCCAGCATATTCTCCAATACAAGTTCCTCTAACTGTCAACATCAGACTACACGCACATTGCACATTTCACTTCCCATTCAAAATATTACAAAAAATGTCACCTATTCACCAAGTCTCGGTGTCCCAAAGAAGGGTGAGGGTGGGCATCAAAGCCTGCATGATCTTCCCCTCTCCTGGCGACGACCCAGCGAAATGCCTGCAACCACTGACTCACTTCTTCATTTCTGCAACTTTCACTGCCTTTCCTCTGACTTCCTCTCCGTTGAACACCACCTCTCGTCCACTGCACCTCAACTTCTCTTCCTAATTGAGACTCAGCTCTCTGAGGCGTCTGATAGCAAACCTCTCTATCCTCCTACGTTCTCTATGTCCATTTCAAAGTCAAAGTGACTGTTGTGTATATGTATGCAACGACATAGCTTGCTCTCGTGTTCCTGAACCTGAATCTTCCGAATTCTTTACTCTCTGGTTTCGGCTGTCTTGTCATTCTCTGACGAAATATATCTGTGCTGATTACTTATCCTCTAATTCTATTGACTATCTTACTTTTAAGATGGGACACATCCTTTCAGTCCCTCCTTTTTCTGAAATCTATATTCCAGGTGATTTTAATGTTCATCATCGTCTTTGGCTCTCCTCTGTTTTCATTGATCCACCTGGTCAACAAGCCTACATCTTTCCTATCCTTAATGACCTAGAGCAGCTTGTACAGCACCCTAACTGTATTCCTGACCACCTTGGAGAGAGTTCCAACATATCTGACCTCTTCCTTACAACTAATCCTTTGTTTAACACTGTTAATATTTTCTCTCAGTTGGGCTCCTCCGATCACAACCTTATCTCCTAAACCTGTTCTATTTCTCCAGTAAGGCCTGTGCCCTTCCCAGGAGGCGGCGGCTATGGAGCTTTGGAGCTGCTGATTGCGTGACCCTCAGGCAGGAGTTCTTTGATTATCCCTGGAATGATTTTTGCTTCCATTGCCTAAAGCCTTCTAAGTGTGCATTGAGCATTATGCAGGTTATTCTCTCGGGCATGGAAGCATACATTCCGTTCTCATATAGTGTGACTAATCCCCCCCCCCCAAAAAAAAAAAAAAAAAAAAAACTGTTTAATCACGCTTCTTCTATTGCTGTCCACAACAAGGAAAAAGACTACAAAAGGTACCAGAGCCAACCCACTCTTGAATCTCATTCCTGTTATATTGCTGCACGGAATTGTGCTACGGTAAGTCTGTTCTTCGCTCTGCTTCAAATAATTTCATTCATACTAAATACTCTGAACTCTCCAACTCAGTTCTTCCTGCTCCTTCTGGCATCTTGCCAAAAACCTTTCTATCAACTTTACCTCATCATCCTCCCCTCCTCTTTTCCACTCTGGGGGCTCTGCAGCTACTTCTTCTACCAATAAAACAAAACTCTTCGCTCAGACTTTCTCCTTCATTTCCACCTTAGATGATTCCGGTGCTGTTCCTCCATCACCTCCCTCTGACTTCCCCATGACTGACATTAAAATTTCTTCAAGTGATGTATTTTCTGCCATCACTGGCCCCAATACTAACAAGGCATATGGGCCTGATGGAGTTCTTCCTGTTGTCCTCATGAACTGTGCTTCAGTGTTTACACCCTGCCTAGGTAAACTCTTTTGCCTTTTCTGTCAACTTGTACCTTTCCTTCTTGCTGGAAGTTTGCTCTCATTCAGCCAGTCCCAAAGAAGGGTGACCATTCTCAACCCTCTTACTATCGCCCAATAGCTTTAACATGCTGCATTTCCAAAATTGTTGAGTCTATTCTTAATCACTTGGATCCTCCGACCACAATCTCATCAAAGCGTCATTGGTTGGCTCCCCCAAACCTCCCCGATCTGAACCTGTCAGGGTGACCTGATGGCACGTTGATAGGGCAGACTGGGAAGCATTCAGAAATTATCTTGCTGACCCTCCATGGCAGTCTTTCTTCTCTAGTGACATCAATTCTACCCAATCCCACATTGATGACTTAATACAAGTTGGTATAGAATTGTTCATACCAAGTCAACAGTTCACTAAAAGATCAGACTCCCCAAAATGGTTTGATAGCAACTGCTAGAACACTGACCCGAAAGTCATTAGTATAAAACTCTTACTTAAAAAAAAATGTGAATAACTCAGTCCATTTAAAACTGCTAGAAATCATGCAAAAGCAGTAATAAATCTCACTAATTCAAACTTTCTTCACAACCAAGCAACTAGACTACTAAACAGTCCTAATGCCGGTAGAATATTCTGGTTAACTCTCAGATGTTTCCATAATAGCTTTAACAAGTCATCACCCATTCCCCCACTACAGTAAAATCATCAGACGGTAACTACAAATGACGAGCGTGGTAAAGTGAATATCCATGCCAGTACATTAACAGGAAATTCTACGTTAGAGGAAGTCAGCCAGAACCTTCTTGTACTAGAACTTGAAATCCGAAATTGCTCCACTTAAAATGCAGACTAGATACGTAAATTCCATCGGAGATAATTAACCAACCAATAAAGTTCCAGGCCCATATGGAATTCGCCCAATTGTTTTCAAAAAGTGCTCCCCAGAATCGCATCTGTTCTAGCAAGATTATTCTGATTGTGCATACATACTTCTTTTCCTAATTTTTGGAAAGAAACCAAATCCACCCAATTCCGAAGAAAGGAAGGTCCTCTGACCCCTCTGACTACAGACCATTGACTATCACGTCATCTCCTGGTCAAGTATATGAAATTGTAATGAATAACCACACAGGTAAACATCTTGAATCCAACAACTTAATTAGTGACAAACAATATGGATTTCACCAAGAAAGATCCACCATTGATACACTTAATCTCCTGACTCACAACTTCCATCACTCAACTGACCAACGTGTAGAAACTCATGCAGTGGCCGTTGATATTTCTAAAGATTTTGACAGAGTGTGGCACCGTTCCCTGCTATCCATACTCCCTTGCTATGGACTAAAGTCTTTTGTTCCTCTGATTTCCACATCTAAGCAACAGAAAGATAAAAGTAAGTAACATATATTCCAATTTCCATTCAGTTAACGCCGGCTTGTCACAAGGGTCAGTTCTGGCTTCAACCTTATTCCTAATCCATATTAATGATCTCTTATCTGTTACCCATAAACTCATCCATTCATTTTGCAGAAGACTCAACACATCATAGTTCATTCACACTTAAACGCCCATTCACAAAGTTTAATATCTCTAACTTACAACTCAGTACAGACATCTCCATAAATCAAGACTTATCTAGGATAACTGAATGGGGACAAAATAACCTTGTCTCGTTTAATACTAGTAAAACCAGATATACGATATACAGTTTACTAATAGAGAGATATTGCCAGATTCCTATATTACCTTCAGTGCTACTAACATTCCTATCTCCAAAAGTACTGAAATCCTCAGCTGGACCACTCACGTCAGATCACCTGCTAAAACCGCCTCAAAGAAACTACGGTTAGTGTACAGACTTCATAACTTCTCCACTGACGCGCAGTTAGCTGTAATTTATACGAGTCATGTGTGCTGTCAGCTGGAATATTGCTCACCCTTGTGGCATGGATGTGGAGAGGTTACACTAAAACGACTAGACAAAATTCAGAACAAAGTGTTAGAATTATTAGTAACTCGGCTATTACAAATAAACTACCTCCCCTACAGGTAAAAAAAAAATAAAGAAAATGTTACTTCCCTTGCATTATTTTACAGGTACTTTTATGGCAATTGCTCAGACGAAGTTGTATCCATTGTGCCACCTCTCCATGCCTTCCCCTGTGCAACACGGGCATCTAGTAGTGCTCATGACTGGAATGTCACACTGCCATATTGCAGAATTTCTGCTTATCAGAAATAGTTTATTCCCCGAACTGTTTCTCTTGGAACTTGCTTCCCCAGAGTTGTTTCCCCTTAGCCTTCAACCTACAGCTTTTCAAGTCCAACTGTTACAGATTTTTTATGAATGGAAGACACCAGTAATCTGGTGTATGGATTTTCTTTATTCATTTTGATTTTTCTTCCTCTGATCTGTTACTAAAGAAAAGATTACAGCACCTTTCCTATCACAATCTTCTTTCAGCTCGTCAGTATGGGTTCCACTAGGGACTCTCCACTGGCGATCTTCTCACCTGCCTTTCAGACTCCTGGTCATGCTCTTTTCGGGACTGGCGAAAGCTTTGCCACTGCACTTGACGTCTCAAAGCCTTTCGATCGAGTCTTGCATGAATCTTTAATTTCCAAACTGCCCCTTACAGTGTCTATCCTATCATTATTTTCATCTCTAGCTTCCTTTCTGATCGTTGTACTGTATAGCTGCTGTTGTAGATGGCCACCGTTCTTCTCCCAGAGCTATTAATAGTGGTGTTCCTCAGGGCTCTGTCGAATCACTAGCTCTCTTCCTTTTATTCATCAATGACCTTCTAAGCTGTACATCTAACCCTATCCACTCATACGCCGATGACCCCACCCTTCACCTTTCTATTTGCTTCCTACAGCGTCCATCTCAGCAATTACTTCAACAAACAAGGAATGAGGCTATGGCACACCTAATGTAATGCAGTCTTGTAGTTTTTAATGCATCAAAAACTCTGTTCTTACATCTTTCAATCTGGCAAAATCTTCCAGAGGAGTATCCTCTTATTTTTAACAATATCCAATTCAATCCCGCACCATTTTCAACCATTCTTATGGTTCCATTATCTTGGACAGATCATATTACCCTTCTTATAAAATCTGCTTCCAAGATTTAGGTTGTTAAGCCGACTCCTTGTCTTCTTTACTCCTGCACAGTTGTCGAATTTATACACGATTTTTATTCGCCCTTTTGTAGAGTACTACTATCATGTGTGGGGAGGCTACCCACATACAGCTCTTCTCAACAAGATGAAATCAAAGACTTTTCGTCTCATTAACTCCCCCTCAAATTGGCTGCCTTGAACCTCTGTCTCTTCGCCGCACTGTTGCTTCTTTATCTCTTTTCTATCGCTACTTCAATGGTCATAGCTCCTCTGAACTGTCTGCCTGCATCGTTTCACCACTATGGTGGGAGTGTAGCCTTCTTTAGAAATAAACTCTCATCATTTTTTTGTCTAGCTCACTAATGCAAGGGTTAACCGTTACTCCCAACCCTTCATGTATGCAACAGGTCAACTCTGGAATTGACTCCGTCTGTATTTCCCACTGGCTATGATCTCTAGTCTTTCACACGCAGTGTGTCCACACTTTTCGAAATGAACGGATCTTGAATTTGGCTCTCTCCTATCTCTTTTTTATTTTTTTCTTGGACGGAACAATCTTGCCGGGTAGTGGCCTTTGTTTTCATCTTTCTTGTATTAAAAATAATGATTTTTCTCCAGTGTCTGTTGATTCATGAACCTGTAAAACATATGTTTCTTTACTTTTCATGTTTAGACACTTTTTTCATATCAAATGCCATTTCCTTGATTCGTCTGCCATTGGTATTGTCTGGGAGAGGGATTTCCTCCACTTCCTTTAAAGTGTTTTCACTATAACACATCGAGATGGAAGGATGAAAGATTCAGTAATTGCAAGGGGCATCATGATTTTTTTAATTTATTCTGCCACAAATTAGCTGGCTTATAGATCCCTCTCTGCTACTTTCGCTTTATTTCTCAAAACCAAGCCTTTTTTGTTTATTATCATAAATAAGTCTGTTGAAATAATCCAGTGGTTTATCGGGAAGATGAATGTGCTCTGTAGTTTAATGTCTCTTAATTTTATTGGGGACCATGACTTCATTTGATAGTTCAATACCACAAATATAACATTTTGGTTTAAGATTAACTTCATCATCATACCAAGTGAACCCTAGTGTCAGGTACCTGTTCTGGTGTGAGCGACGTGGCTTACTTTTGTTCAGCCTTGCCTGAGTCTTAGTTACACTCAGGCCAGCAGTAGCCTACTAGGCTTATTGTCAGCAATCACTTCACTGTCAGTAGCTTCTTCGACAATTTTACGCTTTTTAATGACAAACTTATCTTATCTCCCAGCTTTTGGAACCTATTAATACTGAAACAGATGGCGCAATTTCCCTCAGTAACAGTCAAGGCCACACTGACTCACTGCCAGGGACAACACAGTACATTATTGTCATTTCATGGCTTTGCATTTAAAAAACTAAGTTTCCTTAAGACCTCCTTTCAGTGTGGAAGCTGATTACCATATGTCAGAATTTTATATGTAATAATGTGAATCACAAATGAGTGTTATATAAAAATATAATTATTAATGGGGAGCGTGGGAATTACAGGAAGGAGAAATACTCGTACTTCTCACTGGGGGACATGTCGCACTCGTTTTGGAGCAGTCCTTCCATTCTGGTCCCAACCTAACACCCAGCTCTCACCTGTGGCTCTAAGCAGCTGTATCAAGTGCTAAGGCCACACCCCAGGCAACGGCTTCTACTGACAGGCAAAATTAGGTGAGGGTAGCCAACGGTTTTAAGACCCTTGGTGAGTTAGAGCTATGCCTACTCTGGCATGCAAAGTCAGTTCCGGTAGACTGGGCGGAATGTACTAGTTTTAGGCACAACGGCCAGGAGGACAGTTCTGCAACGCTTTGTGGCAAGGAAGACTCCAGTCGTAACGATCCCCGTACCACGGGATGTCGACTCGTGTGCTCAAGAGAGTGAGACTGCCCCAGTACAGTGGAGTTACCACTTCAAAGACTTTCATACACAGGTTCTTTGTTTCTTACTTGTCATCATCGAACTCGATGGACGAACAACAACAAATTAATGTTTACAATAATACTAAAATTGGCACTACTGTGTTGGGAGCAACGCAGCTAGAGTTATGGTGACAGACACGTACTGGACTCGCCATAGTTGTACCACTACCAGGGTTTGTGTATATGTCACACTGATTCACGTAAGGAATGCCGGAAACGTATTATCTATCTATCTATCTATTTCCAGACGCTTTAATCCCGTAAGGGGTGGCCACAAACATATCGCTCCTATGTCGCTCTGTCCCCCGCCATTTCACTGCCCTGCTCGAAGCTCACACACCCCTCTTTCATACACCTATCCATTCCATCCCTCCATCTCATCTTCGGCCTCCCCCTCCCTCTCCTCCCCCTCCACCTCACTCACATACACTCTCCTCGTCAGTCTCTCACTCTCTATCCTCTCCACATGGCCAAACCACCTTAATGTGTTTCTTCTAACTCTTCCTATCACATCCACATCACAACGCTCCATCTCTTCATTTGTCAGTCTGTCTCTCCATGTGACTCCACATGATCCTCTCAAATAACTCATTTCCACTGCTCTCACTCTTAACTTCTGTCCCTCCAGCAAGGTCTAAGCTTCACTTCCATACATTAGAGTTGATATCACAATATTTTCATGTAGTAGCTTTTTCATTTCCGTGCTCCCTTCCGTGTTTCTTATCACTGCTTTCAAGGAACCAGCATCCTTTCTTCCCTGCTGCACCCTTTCAAGCACTTCACCCTCTAAACTTCCATCCTTACTCATCATACTACCCAAATACTCAAACGCACTCACATTCTCCATTTCCTCGTTATCCAACCTCACTGTACAGTGCATTCACTGACTTCACCTCTCTCAAAGACCATCACTTTACTCTTCCCTACATTCACCTTTAGATTCCGTTTCTTACACACTCTCTCAAACTCATCCACCAAGCCTCGCAGCTCCCCTTCGGCTTCACTTAACAATACAATATCATCTGCAAACAACAGTACAGGGAGTTTCCAAACACTACCCTCTCTCACTAGGGCAGCTCCAACATCCACTGCCCTACCTTGTATCTCTTTTATAACCCCATCCATATACAGATTGAACAACCATGGGGACGTATTATAATTACATTATATTTAGCAATGTGATGCAAGGAGTTTGGCATTTGGTTTTTCGAGAAGATTTTCCACCAACAGCCCAATATGAAGTTGCTTTCAGTAACGAGAACAACAATCATTCATAAACAGTCACCCTAGATAAGGATAAATGACAAAATACAAGTTTCATAGCACAGGTCTACATCTTCATCAAATTTTTGCGACACACAACGTTGTGGTGTGGATATGGATGTGATAGGAAGTGTTAGGAGAAAAACATAGAGGTGGTTTAGCCATGTGGAAAGGATGGAAAGCGAGAGATTGACGAGGAGAGAGTATGTGTCTCACATACACCGTGAAATGGTGGGGACAGGGCGACTTGGAGGCGATTTGTTTATGGCCACCCCGTTCGGGATTAAGGCGTCTGGCAATGATTGATAGATAGATTACGGAAATAACGGCAGCACCCTGGCGTGCCGTGGTACACAGTTAGGAAATCGCTGCTTTAGAGAGTACAAACCTTCCTTATTCCCGCATTATACTCGTATATATTCGCCATAACAAACCGATCTCGCCATGATACGAGACGAGACGAATAATGATAACAGTGTGGTTATTTTCCTGTCCTTCCAAGGGCGGTCTTGTGCGAACTCATTTTGCCACGTTAACGTTTAATGTCTGGCAATCAATACGTTCAGTTTTCACCGACTATTACTCACAGATTTTGCTTACTCTGCGTACAGTCAACAAGAGCTCCACCTGGGCCCCTATTCAAAAACGTTCCTAGGAAAGTCCTAAGAACTGCTCTCAGCTGGGACCGTGTCTTGGGAATCGATTCATAAACACTACCTAGGACGTACATGGCAATTCCTACCCAGGAATTTTCCCAAGTCCCAGACTTAGGAAAAGTGTTAACTGTAGCAATATTTTTTTTCGAAAATGCAGTTTTTGGCCAAGATAGAGAGATATATTATTTAGTAAAATACTCTAAGTCATAAAATGATTATAGAAATAATGTAGGTGGATTTCTGGATGAATGTAAGTATCTATTTTCCAGTTACATTTTCTTTTTTCTGTGGACGCTAGGCTATCGTGTATTGTAAACATACAGACGACGCGGGAGCATTCAACCTCCTAGAAGAATGCACCCCGGTGGAACCTCTCGGTTTTCAAACATTCTTTTAAGTCCACTTTCATTGAGTATCCTAGCATCATGCACTGACCCTGGCCACTTGGCCAAACAGTTAATAATTCTGTACTTGGCATCAAAAACAACTTGCATATTAATGCTATGATACCGCTTTCTGTTCACATATTCTTCTTCAAACTCTTTTGGGGCTAATATTCTCACATGTGTCCCATCAATTGCTCCAACCACCCCGGGGAAGCCAGCAATCTCCATAAAGTCGATTTTTCCTTTGTAGTTCTTGGGGGTCTGTGGGGAACTTCAAGAATCTACACATTATTTCACGTCTGTAGAACGCATTTAATGTCTGTGAGATAACTCTGCTGACTGTAGGCTGTGAGGGTCCCAAATCATCACTGCTGCATAGTTGCATTTTACCTGTGGCCAAATATCTCAACAAAATGATCACTTTCATCTCCGGGGTAAGTGCCTGGTTCCTCTCAGATGGACTTTGCAGGACATCTCTTACCAAGTCAGTAACAAAAATAATTCCTGCACGATCCAAATGGTATCTGCTTATCAGTTCTGCATCACTTAATTCATTCAACATGTCCCTACGTGGGCGAAAATTTCTCTGCTGACGCCTTGGAGCTTGTTGTTGTTCAGCCATTTTCAGGTCCTAGGAATATTCCTAAGTCGTAAGTCACCTCCCTGGCTACACCTAAAATCTCCGTGTCTTAGGACCAGTCCTAGGACGTGGGAGCGTTTATAAACAAGTCTTGTGACTTGAGATCAGTTCCTACGACTTGCGACTAGTTCCTAGGTCCCAGGACCTTTTATGCATACGGGCCCTGGACCACCTAGTCGCGGGATATGTCTAACGTGGCAACAGCGCGTGTGTGTGTGTTCGTGTGTACATGCCCGAGAATTTATCGAATCATCAAGCTTCATCCTCTTTGCCGTATTATATTATTATGTGGTCATTGTATTATGCTGTGATATTGGCTAATAAATACTTGTGATTGGTATAATGAGCTGTGCAGTATGCTATTTATAAAGTCTAATTTATATAAAATAATTCTTTTATCTTGTAGCGTGAACCACGATACAAGTTGGGTTGTGGTTCAGAAACAGTGAGCAAGTTCACCCACAAATGACGCGATGTTTCTGAACCACAACTCAACCTGTATCGTGGTTCACGCTACAAGATAAGAAAAGAATTATTTTATATAAATCAGACTTTATAAATAGCATAGCGCACAGCTCATTATACCAATCACACAGTATTTATTAGCCAATATCACAGCATGTACACACGAACACACACACACGCACTGTTGCCACGTTAGCCATATCCCGCGACTAGGTGGTCCAGGTGGAACTCTTGTTGACTGTACGTCTCCCGCCTGGGACTTTAGGTAGGTGGTAACTGTGAGAGGAGGATGTGTCTGGGGGACCTGGCTGAAATTTGCACATAGGAAAAGCTTGTACTGTGAGAGAGAGAGAGAGAGAGAGAGAGAGAGAGAGAGAGAGAGAGAGAAAAAAAATTAGTTTATTCTTTTTAACTACAGACAATTTGAATCTAATATCGACGGACCTCTTTGAGTGAAGGGGTTTGTGAAGGTTACATAAGACCGATCCAGTATAAAGGCTTCCCTGGACATAGAAAAAATACCGGTAACATGTAAAAACACAGAAGACGTTTTCGGGTGTAGGAGTTACTGATACTGAAAAGATTGTGTGGTTAATGGTAACCAAGGTGTGTTGACGAGCGGCGAGGAATGTGGAAGTTTTCTTTTTTTTTCTTGTGTGTGTGTGTGTGTGTGTGTGTGTGTGTGTGTGTGTGTGATGGAATGCCCAGTGGTAATGGCTCAAGGGAGTCGGGACCAGATAATTTTATGCATTGACTTCGTTTTTGTTGAGACTAAGCAGGATTACTGAGGGACATGGAGGGCTGGTCTGGATGGCTGAGGAACACTATGGAAACCTGGAGACGGGAAAGGGTTCACCAGTATTATGTTTACATATCAAAAGAAGAAAGAAGAGAGCTTATCGTGTAAGACTGGCCAGACGTTAAGTTCTGGGCTAATAATGCAGTTGGAAAATGTGATATTATGAAAGAGAAGCATTCGGGAGCCGAACGCTAATTGCCTGCTAAAATATGCTGTTGTCCAAGTCCAAGATTTTGGTCATATCTTGATACCCTGAAGGTTTCATGTTGATAGTTCAAGCCGTTCGTGAGATCTAATGGAGCTAAAGGCGGGCGATAAAAACTACTTGACATTTGGCAGTCATTTGGGGACCTTGTCGTTTATCATGAGTGCCCATTTTCGAACTTGGCCAAGATTTTGGCCATATCTTGATGTCTTGAAGGTTTCATGTTGAAAGCTCATGCTGTTCATGAGGTATAATGGTGCTAAATGCCATGATATAAAATAGTTGGCCTTTGACAGCCATTTTGGTGACCTTGACGTTGACCCTGAGTGCCCATTTTCGAACTCGGCCAAGATATTTGCCATATCTTGATACCCTGAAGGTTTCATATCGACAGCTCAAGCCGTTCATGAGATATAATGGGAACACACACACACACACACACACACACACACACACACAAAGGCAAAAACATCATCGCTTCGCCTCGTAAGGCGGGCGATAATGAAACAACACAGTCATAGTGCGTAACACTTTGTACCTGATCACAAATATCGAAACGCATGAACTTAGGTAAATAGTCTGGCAGGTAGAACGAAAGTTAAATTCCGATTTCTTTTTGTAATTTTTTAAACTAAAGTCAGTAGTAATATAAATGACATGGAGTAAGTCTATTCCTTGGTACAAAAGCCAGTGGTGCTGGTACTAACGGTGCCAAAAGAAAAATTAATGACGTAAGAACAATGTCTTCCTTCATTGTAAGTATAAAATAATAATGGATTAGGATAATGCGGTTAATAAGTACCTGGTTCTCTCTCTCTCTCTCTCTCTCTCTCTCTCTCTCTCTCTCTCTCTCTCTCTGAGGCAAGAACTGGATGCCTCTTGCGTCAGAGTGAGATGAAGGGTAAGGATTATTCATAACCTGCCATATCACAAAAGGAGGAGGAAGGATGTAAGGGAAAAATACAACAATGCTTATAGAAATGAGAAGGGAAGGGGGGCGTCTGTACTGAATGAAAAAAAAAAAAAAAAACTGTTTTGGGGTGAGATGGGGAGGAGGAGGAGGAGGAGGGGGAGACAGCATATATATATATATATATATATATATATATATATATATATATATATATATATATATAGATAGATAGATAGATAGATAGATAGATAGATAGATAGATACATAGATAGATAGATTGTGGTAGGTGGGGGTGCTCACCATCCACTCACTCGATGTAGTGCTGCTGTCGGGTGTCTGCCCTTTCCTACTCCATCCTTCTTTCCTTTCATCCTCTTCTGTCTTTCTTTTCTTCATTCTTTCCTCTTCCTGCTGCCTGTGGGTGACTCTACACTGAGTGACAAGCCAAATATTTTCCTGTGCACCAGGAAACCATTCACTACGCGGGGTGGTAACCATATAACCAAATTTTGGCGCCTTGTGGTTTAGTGACCAACTGCTCAGCCCCGGGCTCCCACTCTCCTCATGGGGAAATGTAGGATTGGATGATGGGTGGATATATATATATATATATATATATATATATATATATATATATATATATATATATATATATATATATATATATATATATATATATATATATATATTTATATTTATAAATAGATAGATAGATAGGTAGATAAATAGATAAATAGATAGATAAATTGATAGATAGATAAATACAGATAGACAGATAGATAGATAGATAGAAGAAATGAGATAAATCACCGTTTTATTTATTTTAACAAAAGGTGGACAGAGTAAGGAAAAACAAATTAAATAAAAAAAATCGATGCACCAAAATTCAAGTGTCCTCCGTTCATTAAAAAGATCTGTAACAGTTGGAGCTGCACTGCTACGGCCTGAAGTTTGCGGCTAAAACTATTCTTTGGAAGCGAGCTCCAGATAGAAGTAGTTCTGGGACTAATTGAATTCTGATAGGATGAAGAGGGATGTCATTGGTTATTACTGGTTAAGGACAAAGTATTTCTGCCCTAATGTATGCCAATGAAGCAGTGCTACTGGCAGATAGCGAACAAGAGTTCGGTTGACCGGTGCGGAGTTTTGTAGATCTCACTGAGCGTCGTGCCTTGGAAGTAAATATAGATAAGAGGAAAATAACAGTTGTTAAAAGGGAAGGTAACTCCTTCTGTGAATTTACGGCTAATGGATGGACTTGAATTGGTGAAAGACTTTTTAGTACCCGGCTGCAGTGACAGAAAATGTTAGGACTCCATATTATATTTACAAATCATAATAGATAGATAGATAAAGAGACAGATAGACAGCTCTATGCGAGCCTGGGAATGGGAAATGATCTTGCAAGTTACACTGAGGAAAAGCTGACGACAGATTAGGATGTAGCCAGTCAGGAGATGATGCAGTTAGTTTGTCAGCGATACACCAGGTTAACAAAGCCTTGTTGACCATACACACACATACACACATACTCACACACAGGCTTCTAGAACTTTCCAACCACAGTGAACACACGTGACACGACTCCTGTTTCACCAGAATTTAGGAAAGAGAGCTCAGAAGGAGAGAGGCCATAGAATTGGCAGGGTGTAGGGAGGAAGGCTTAGCAACTTGGAAGAGAGAGAGAGAGAGAGAGAGAGAGAGAGAGATAGGGAGATAGCTAGCGGGACTCTACTTTATACTTCGCTCTGTGTGAGAGACTTGTTAATATTTCCAAGACAAATAAAAATAGTCTCATACTATTCTTTACCTCTCCTGTCATTGAATGACAAATGGGAAAGAAGATTATCTACTTACAAAGCTACTCAAGTATAACAACCGCTCGTCCACAAGTCTAATATATATAACTTCTCTACAAGTAACTACAAAGTCCTTTTTTTTTTATGACAAAAAAAGAGGTAAATGTGAAAAAGATGTGAAACGTACAGTGACAGGGGAAAGGAAAGTGGCTGGTGCTATGAAGGCCTTGATAAGAAGTACAGGTCTTTGTGTGGCGGCTGGAAGGGGCTTGCACGAAGTAGTTTTAGTGTGAAGTAATTGTATGGCATGAAAACGAAAGGTGTGACAGGGTTGCTGAGAAATGTGTGTGGAACGTAGAGAGTGGATGTAATAGAAAATAACGCGATTCTTTAAAGATGTGGAGTAAAGAAGTCTGTGGATACCTGAGTCGAAGAGAATATGCTTAGATGGTATGAATAGGTGGAGAGAATGGGTATGATTCTAGTGGTAAAAAGGGTATACCGGAGTGAGTTTGAAAGTGGGAGGGGGGGGGGGTAGGCCAAGGAGAGGGTAAATAGATATAGTATATGAGTGTGTGAGAAAGAGAAGTCTGGCGGCTCATGAGGCTAGGGAACTGAGAAGGAATCGAGCTGGCTAGATGATTTTGGTGGGGAGGAGTGTATGAACAGGGCTTGTCAATCCTTTTTAACTTGACAGTTGTTAAATTGACTCAGCCGGTTGGGAGAATGTGAAGTTAAATATGGAATAAATGGTGCCTATCGGGTATATTGAGGACTCCAGGGGACTGAATGATGAGTGAATGAGTGTGGGGTTCGTTTCATTGAGTGTGCTGATAATAGGTTCTCCCATTATTGCATTTTTCTTTTTCCTGGCTCTCTGTACACTACATCACCCAACCTGCTTGTGAGGAAAGAGGCAGTATTATTATTATTATTATTATTATTATTATTATTAATTTTGTTTTTTATCATTATTACTACTACTACTGATACTTTCACTACTACTTCTACTACTACTACTATTACTGAGAGAGAGAGAGAGAGAGAGAGAGAGAGAGAGAGAGAGAGAGAGAGAGAGAGAGAGAGAGAGAGAACAATGATACACCGAAATAGATAGATCAGTGGTTCTTAACCTTTTTTGAGTCACGGATCCCTTCGAGAATCTGGTGAACGCTATGAACCCCTTCCCTACAAAAATGCATTTAAGCACAAACGCAGCATTTTGCATGCAATGAATATACGTTATTTTATTGAAAACTACCTCACGCAGTGTATCACAAAGTATAAAACAATCTTTACAAAGAATTACGTTTCTCACACTTTTTCATGCAAAAACTAATGGCCACTCGAAAAAATGAAATAGATCCAACTTGAGCAAATTACACAAAACAAAACTTTAAGTCTGCTCAAAAGTTCATTTCAGTGAGAGAGTTGTTGCTGTTTGGCTTGAATAAGATGAAATTGTGGAGTGGTCTTTGACAAGGCAACACGCATGTCATCGTTGACATCCAGTTGATTTCGACTTTTCATTTTGATAGAAACAAGCGCTGAAATCCCTGGCTCACAAAGGTATGTAGTAGTAAACGGAATCAGAGCACCGATAGCTCGCTTTGCCAGACGAGGGAAGGCCTGTGTCAACGAACACCAGAATTTTTCAAGACTTCGAGTTTGTTTGTTTGTTTGTTTGTTTGTTTTGTTAAGTTAATGAAGCCAAACGGCATCACTCAATCTCGCTTAATTGTTCTCAATTATTCTGACCTTCACGGACCCCCTGTATCCCATCCATGGACCCCAGGTTAAGAACCCCTGAGATAGATGATTGTATACAAATAGAAAAGGTTGAAATCAACACGGTGGAATGTTAGGGAAAACAGTCATCGGTGACATAACGTGCTAAGGGGAACTCTTGTCTGTTACATCGGAACATCAATAAAGCAAACACTGCGCTTTAACCTAAGAGCAGTAGCATCATAATCATGAGGGAGGACTCTGCCAGCGCGCCCCACACATAACAGAGGCAGGCCGTATGTTACTCGGCAAAAGTTATGAGATGCTCCCTCGCCAGAGTTGGCCACTGGCACTGAGAGTAAGTCAGGAGAGGAGAAGTTGGCTTGGGGGATGCATGAGAAATGGAGAGCTCAGGGGATGAAGGAGACCATAAAGATGGCAGGGAAGTACATGAAAGAGGATGGTGTGTAGCAGGGTGTTTGGGCCAAGACACTGTGAAAAAAATTGGCGAGATAAGATGCAAGGATTGTATGTAGGCGACAACAGGAATGTGGATCATTGCTTAGAAAGCTTTATTGTGCTTGGTCACAGCTCACATGATGCACCATTAACCATTAAATATACAAATCGTTGTATATTCAAGAGTATGCCGAGAAATAGATGGAGGCCCAGTTATCAAATAATACGAGTACGTGAGGGAAAGTTGCTGGATGTGGTGGGAGAGAGGATTAATGAATATGATGAATGGTTGAGAGAGGGAAGAGAGTGAGACTATCATTAGACAAAAGAAAAAGAAAAGGAGAAATGGAGAGGAGGTGATGTGTCGTGAGAATGGAGTGTTTGGAAGGTGAACCACATAAAGCAGGAAATGGGAAGACAAGATGAGTAAGCGTAGGTGAGGAAGGGTACGTTCAGGAATGTTCCATTAGTGTACAGTAGTCGGTAATAGAGGCAGGGTAGGAACGAATTGTAAGATAAAGTTGTGTATGAAGTAGGGACTTGTGTCGTGAGCGGAGGAGAATGGTACCAGGGTAAATGGAAATATACGAAGAGATAAGAAAGACGTGGATGAACAAGCTGGAGAAGAATATGTGGGTTAGGTATACTTGGAAAGCCTGCAGATGACTTGGATAGCTGGAAGAAGGATGTAGGTAGACTACTAAGAAAATGGACGAACACATTGTGTGAGTAATGTATATGACAGACGTGTCGCATGAGTTGTATTAAAAGGCTGGTTATTAGAAGAAAAGCTGGCTATGACAGATTGTTGTTATAGACTGCCTCGCCTTTTGGGAGGCCCGGGCCATATATTAACCCAGTAAACTATGACAGAGCGAGGTGGACGAATACAAGCCCTCTGACTGCGTAGGGATTCGCTAGCTAAATAAAATTACCAAGCGCTGCTCTGAAGTTACTACAAAGTTATATCAAAGTTATGAAAAGACTATTAAGCTTACTTCAATGTTTGTTAATTATGGTTTCCGTCGCCCAAATATAATAGATTGCTGTTAGTGAGAATGAAATATATAAGTTGACTGCAGAAACCGATAGATTATAGATAATTCGTTGGAAATGGAAACCAGACAACGAATTATATTGGGGAGGATATGATGCATGAATGATGTGAAAAACACGAAATGGAAGCAGAGTGATAGACAAGAAGATGATGTTTTGTAGATGGTGGTTGAGAGCTGGGTTGCTGCACGACCTTGAAAGAGTTTCAAGGAGTATATAAAGACATGTGTTTCATGGGAGAAGATACCATTGCTGGAGTATGAAATGCCAAGGAACCATTTCCTCTAAGTCACAACATAAAAGACACATCAGGTGATCAACTGATAAGCAGATGTACACGTATCCCTGATGGATTATTGATGAGAAAATTTCAATGTAGAGATGTAAGTAGGTAAAGTAACTAGATGAAGTAGGATGAAATTGTGACGAGCTGTAATGGTGAACTTTGAAGAAATGACATTTGCATCTACATAGGTAATGATTCTCACTTATGCCTTCTCTCAAATGACGTTTTTTTTTTTTTTTTTAAATTCTTGCTACTTATAGATGACTCTATTTAGCCCAAGCAGATATCATATAGTGAACGATCCCCGCATTTAAAAACGAAGCACTAAAAGATTGCAACATCCGCCTCCACGAACTGGAAGTCAGTTAACTGACTTTGTCCTGTGACACCGACCTTTGAGAGATTACTCTCAAAAACAAATCACTTGCCAATCCCTTAACCCTTCCATCAGCTTTGGTCCCAAACAGATCAAATTTACTTGCTTTGACTTTCCCGATGACCTTGACCTTTGACCGATTTCACGATATATCTTTATCTTCATTTTAACCCGTCTCCTTTCGTGAAGTTCATTGTACATTGGATAAAGGATGTTAAAGTTTACCTCTCCTTGTGACCTCATCTTTAGACCTATTGCTTTTTAAATGTACTAGAACAACCTCTTGGGTGATCCCAACTCATTCAACAAGTGAAACGTATATCAGATCAAAACCGTTTTAGTTTTTTTGTTTACACAGAGACACACGGGTCGAACAATGATCTTGTCTCTCCACAATGACTGATTATCAAAGTTGAATCCCTTCATGCTTGTTTTCATCCGTGTACCAACTTTGTTTCAAAACAGATCAAAGCTACTTGAGTTTACTTGGTCCTAAAACTTTAGCATTTGACTTTTCTTTAACCTTCATCTTTGGATGATTGTTTTTCAAAATAGATTTTTTTTAATACTTACCTTTTCCTCAACCCTTCCACAATTATTTAAATCGGATAAAAACTGTTTACCTAGACCTTGCCCTGTCCTATGACCTCTTTTTCTCAAAAGCCAGAGCTTTGCTGCATGTCTAGCCCTCAATGCTTTCACCATGTTTGGTTATAATTGTATCACAATTGTTGAGTTATCGTGTTGACATCCACACATATTGGTCAAAATTTCATATAATCTTGTAAGCTTAACCTTTGTTCATTACGGTTTAAACTGAAGAGATTTAATCATTGCCTGACCTTCAACATTTCCATGAACTTTGGTTAAAATTGTCTCATGACATTGACTATTGATTGATTGCTCTCAAAATTGAATTATTTTATTTTTGCCTTCCCCTAAACCTTCCCCAAATATTGGTGTCTTCTTCTTCTACTACTACTACTACTACTGTTACTGCTACTACTACTACTACTACCAGTAAATGGCTTTGTGAGCACCTGACGAGCGAGCGAGCGTTTATACATACACCTGTCATCATAATTTCATCTTGGTGTAAACAACTTTTCTGGTGAAGTAGCTGAACAATAAAAGAAAAATAAATGAACTATTAAATTTACTTTCTTACGTTTCTCCCCCCCCCTCACACACACACACACACACACACGCATGTCCGCACGCACAATCAACATAATATGAAAGTGAAAACCAGCTCATACCTCGCATGTGTCACTTTCATAGTAGTTTAACCCCCGTCACACTAATTCTTATCAACTTGATTACCTTCCCTGAGTCATTGTTTTAGAACTTCATTTTTATAATATTAAGTTGATTATTTGTCATCAGATCAAGTGTTGCTGAGCTCGAACTCTTCAGCACCCTAGTCTTTTTTTTTAATTTACACATCTTGGGTGCATGTGAGGGTGACAATAGGTAACCAGCACCGTGGGAGGTAGACGGGCATGAATCTGCCATTGCTGGGCTACAAACGAGAACTGAATTACTAAATTTGCAGTATTTGGCAACTGCGGTGTTGCACGGTCTGGCAACGGCTCTAGTGGTGTAGAGGGACACCACAGACGCTTCCTCGTGCTTGGAAGTATGGCACGGAGTCCCATCGCCTCATATGAGGTAATCAGTGTGGCCAGGAGTGGCCTGCATATCGTTTCATATGAGGCGATGAACGGCGGGGGTTCAATCAGTTTTACTGTGGAGCACGTCAGTTGAAGCCCTCGGTACATTATCTTAAAAATTTGGGATTCCAAGGGGTTTCTTGGTCTCATGTGTAAATATATAGCTAAAAACAAAATTTATTGACTGTATCTACTACTTGCCGAAAGAATCCCTTCTCTGTCTCACATAATAGAAAAGTTATTAGCCTCTGAAAACCATCACGGCCAACCGTGTCATGTCAGGCCAGGCCGGGTAGTGTCAGGCTGTTCATTTCTCAGCTGAACATACAGTAAACATTGCTTCACTGTGTTGCTCTCTCGCTCATAACAGCTACTTCATCTGCTACATCTTCTTTTATCTTTTCCCCTCTGTATGAGGTCAACGCAAAGCTATCCTGGTTTCATTTGCCATTTTGGTTTTGTTTGGTTTTACGGCCAGATCCCTTCCAGACGCAAACCTTTCCCATAAATCCTGGCTTGGGACTATCACCGAGTTGGGCTATCTTGCACATTCAGTGGTGGTGGTGAATTCTTTAAGTGTGACTGCCGCTAATATGCCTTTCTAGTATGGTCCCACTTAGTCCAAACAGTGCTCAAGGCTGCTTACCAATGAAAAGTAGCACTCCACGAGCAGGCTTGTTTCAACCCCCAAAGAGTCATCACCACTTTTTCTGGCTGGGGCTGTGGTTTGAAAGGGTTTCAGGAGAGGTGGGGAGTGAGGTGACCTGGACAACCTCCTCTGCACCATCCTCATTTCTACAATTGAAAGAATACCTCTTCTGCAAACTAACAATATAAAAATCGATTAAAAATCCATAATTATTTTCTAACAACACTGTTAGGGTATGACAAATTAAAGCTACGAGGGGAACTGTTCGATTGTCAGTATTAAAAGTGTAGGGAATTCTTCAGGTGCTGATTCACACCTAATTTGGAACTCTTGTCTCAGTCACCAGTCTCAGGGTTCATTTCGTGGGAAGCAACAGAGGGATGAAGAGTCGGAGAGCTGACAACTGTCAACAACACTAGACAAGCCCTAGTACCCAGACCTGGCGATGCAACATGGCCAGCTATCCACTGTAACAGAAAGCTACCACCGTCTCGCCTAGACCATGGGCACCAAAAGATGACATCTTGTAGGAGGACCTGACAGTGGGGGGACAGAGACTTCCTGCCTCGCAAACTATACGACGACTCTGCAAAAATCTGCTATTTCTGTCTGCATACTGTCTGATACAGTTGTCACTCAGTAGTAATGGAGCAGCAACTCCATCCTTTCTCCAGCAGATGACCACCATTTCCATGAGAGCCAGTGACTAGACGAGGCACGAACATATTCACTATTACCTTGAGAGTCGGAGACAAGAGAAGTGGCAGAAGACGACTCTTACCCGTGTCAGGACCATTCAGGGCAGTGGCTAGGAGACAAGATTAATTTTTGTGCCGTGTATTCTTTATTTGGGCTTTGTGTATGTTTGTAAATCTGTGCATAATATTATTTAATATTTTACAACCTCATGTTTCCTGTTATCCCTGGCTTTGGATCTGTGTCCCTATGCCACTTCAGTACCTTATCCCTCAAACCTGATATAAAACAGACACTTGGTGAAAACACAGATAATTTTGCTGTCAGCATTTGACCTAGGACTATGCCCTTGGCCTTTCACTTATTGCTCTCGAAAACAGTATGTTCATTCATTGGCTGACCCCCAACTCCTTCGCTAATAATAGTTATAACAGGGTTAATGCTATGCTATATTTGTTCACACACACACACACACACACACACACACACACACACACACACACACACACACACACACACACACACACACACACACATCGCTCAAAACAAAACATTCGTTCTCGTTGTACAATCATCTTTGTAATATCTTTCGAAGAATAAATAAAAATGCTGGAGATAATAACAACATTAAAAACAAGAAGGAGCATTCAAACAGTGCAACTCACAAGCCCAACAATTGGTCTAAGGTACAAATTACTGACTCTGCCTCATGGCCTTGACCTTTGTCAGATGTCTATAAAAATCGAATTACTTCATCCTTCGACAACAGTTAACACTTCAGCCAAGTTTGGTTCAAATCAAGCCAAAGCTTTGGAAATGACTTTGCCCAGTGACCTTGACATTTGACCTTCCCATGTACCCTTGACTATTGACTGATTGTTCTCAAAATCGAAAATACTTGTCTTTTTTTTTTTTAACCTGAATCCTTCCACAGTGTTTATCTACGTTGGACAGCAACTGTAGAAAATGATCTTGGCATGTTACTTTGGCCTTTGACCTTTTGTTCTCAAAGCAGTATGTCAACCTCTTGGGAGATCCTCAACTCAGTCACCAAGTTTGATCTGAACTGAGGTCAAAACAGGTATTATGTTTGCTTACGGACACGTTGGACGAACTTGACCCTGGTGTTTGACGGATTGTTCTCAAAATTGAATCCCTTTTTTCTTCCTTGACTCTAAAACATTCTACCAAGTTAGGTTAAGATAAGATCAAATCTGTCTGGGTTGACCCTGCCCCGTGACTAAATTTAGCATTTGAATTTTGCCTGAAACCATAACCTTTGATGAAATGTTCTCATTTCGAATCTTGATTTTTATCTTATCACCAGGCCTTCCACACTGCTTGGTGCAAATCGCACAAAAATTGCTTACGTTGACCTTACCTTGTGAACTTGGCCTTTTCTTTTTTGGATTAAGAAACAAAATATGTGTTCCCTGACCCTCAGTGCATTGATCAAGTTTAGTTGTAAATGGATAACAACCGACTAAGTTATCTTTATAACACCTACACACACGGGTCGATTTATCAACTTGCTGACCTTGACTGTCGACTGATTGTTCAAAAAATCGAATCACTTCATTCTTGTCTTACCCTCAGCTGGACTGGAATTAGTTAAACAACAATTTTAGCAGATTTTGCTAAGCAAACTTTTGACCTTGGCCTGTGACCTTGGCAATTGCCCTATTGTTCTAAAACCAATAGGTTTCCTTATTACCGCCCGCCTTTAGAAGGCGGAGCGATAATGTTTTTGTCTGCCTCTGTTTGTCTATCGGTGTGTGTGTGTGTGTGTGTGTGTGTGTGTGTGTGTGTGTGTGTGTGTGTGTGTGTGTGTGTGTGTGTGTTCCCATTATATCTCATGAACGGCTTGAGCTATCAACATGAAACCTTCAGGGTATCATGATATGGCCAAATCTTGGGCGAGTTCGAAAATGGGCACTCGGGGTCAAGGTCAAAGTCACTAAAATGGCTGCCAAAGGGCATGTAGTTTTCATCGCCTGCCTTTGGTGCCACTGTATCTCATGAACAGTTTGAGCTATCAACATGAAACCTTCAAGGGATCAATATATAGTATAAATCTTAGACTTGGCTAACAGCGTATTCTGACGGGCGACAAGCATTCATTCCAGAATGATTTTCTTTCATTTTTCCTGAACTCTTTCATAAATTTGCCTGACCTACTAAGAATCTTTATTTTTAATTTTTTGCTCACACACACACACACACACACACACACACACACACACACACACACACATCGCTCAAAACATATCATCCTCTCTCGTTCCATGAGCGAGAGTGTAAAATGTGGTAGATCTGAATGTAGCTAAAACCAGTGCTAGTATAGCAAGTGAAGTTATAACAAGACTAACTTGTGAGCGGCCGTAAGAAGCAATCCTAAATCTTATGAGGACTGATCCCAGCTAGTTTTACATCCAGAGTACAGCAGTTCCTTAATCAGACAAACATTACGACGTAAACAAAAAAATAAATAAATAAAAGACTGCGAACACTGAGGAAACGTGAATGGTGTCGTCAGGTGTTCTGCGCCTCTTTGGTACTTAAACAAATGTTCGTTCTTGCTCGGATAATGTCGTCGAAACTATTTTTTGATTGGCTAGATGAATATGTCTACCTTTATCTCCTACAGTCATATACTTAAATAAGTTTCTTCTGTTTGAGAAAGATCTCTGGTACTGGAGAAGTGAGTGAATGTTATATATAACTCATCCAGTTCTCAGTGTCTCTCCCACACTGAATATAATCGCCTGGTAGTAGCAAGACTAAATATATAAAACGTACTAGGATTGAGAAAGATTAATTCGACAGCAACTATAGAATAACTAATAAGTCAGGTTGGCTCAGGTCAGGATAGGTGAACTGAGTACCAGTCAAGTTCGCCAACACCATTTTTTTGTCCAATATGGCAACCACATCAGTAAGGGACTTTTTTTTTTTTTTTTTTATAGGTCGGCCTATGACAAATCAGGTCCAATTACGTACTCCACATTCTGCCCCAGGTAAATATGGTCAGGTCTTGAATGTTCATTTATGTATTTGAAATCTATTTAATTTTACCTATGTATAACTAAGTCACCTTGAATCTGTTCAAGGTCATTTAAGGCTTCAGGTAGATTCATTTCGCTATCTCACATTCAGTATAGCTCAACTATACTTCTAGCGTTCTTGCATCCTCTTCAGATATGAACTTCGCATCCGCACCTTCCTGTTCTTAATATGTCCTTCATTCGATGTTCATTCTCCACTGAAACAACAAAACAGACGATTACATCATTCACGGGATGCGTGCTAGACTTCCAGTTAGATCACCTATCACTCACACCCTCTGGTGCATTGGCATAAGTTGTCATTCTTCCCAGTTACTAACAGAAAACATTCTTCCCCTCCGAACCTGCATCACCACGCGGTGATTATGTGTTACTGACAGCTACCTTCACTGCTTCAAACGTAAACTGTTGGGAAATGCACCTTGTGTTAAGAAATTCGAAATCACTGATTCTCCTCTGCCATGCATCATTCATCTATAAACCAACTCTCTCGTTATTCCATCCACACCTGACGTTATAATGCCGTGGCTTCCCATTCTGTGTACATTACCCTCACTCGTCTTCATCCCGCACAAATCATGGTATCCTAATCGTCCTTCATAAGATATTTCGACTGTCTCCACTCTTTTATCCTTCTTATTCATATCTATTACATTCCACATAAGCACAAGAGCTCATCTTCTTTTTCATTATCATCATTACCATCATCGTCGTCGTCGCCTACGTCATCTTCTTCTTCTGTGGCCATAACTCTAAAATGGCCTCCCATCTCCCGGTGACAACTAGGTGAGATGCATAGAACCATTGCCTGATGCACTGTCTATTAATTTCTGCAACATTCGCAGCCTTACCACAAATTTTCTCTCTGTTGAACACAACCTCTCTTCCTCTGAACCTCACCTTCTCATCCTCAGTGAGTCTCAGCTGTCTGAGGCGACTGATGGCAAACCTTTCGCAGTATCCTCCTACTTTCTGTATACACACTTCAAAGCCAAGGGTGGCTGTTATGTGTATTTACGCATCAATTTATCTGTGTTCCTGAAGTTGAATCCTCTGAATTCTCCACACTCTGGCTTCGGCTATCCTGCTATTTTCTGACTAATTATACGTGTGCTGTGTACTCATCTCCTAATTCTACCGACTATGAAAATCTCTTTGACCATTTTACTTGTTAGATGGAACACATCGTATAAATTTCTCCTCTCTGAAATCTCAATTCTAGGTTACTTCAATGTTCACCACCACTTTTGACTACTCTCCATTCACTGCTACACCTGGTGAACAAGCCTACATCGTTTCTGTCCTTAATGACCTAGAGCTACTTGTACAGAACCCGACCCATATCCCTGACCGCTTGGAGAGTTCCAACACTCCTTTCTTAAAGCTGATCCTTTTTCTCACTCTCTTAATGCTTTCTCTTAGCTGGGCTCCTCCAGTCACAGCCTTATCATCTAAACCTGTCCTATTGCTCCAGTAAGGCCTGTAAACCTTCCCAAGAAATGGTGGCTGTGGCGCTTTGGAGCTGTCGATTGGGAAGCCCTCAGGCAGAACTTCGCTCATATCCTGTAGAATGGTTATTGTTTCATTGGCCAAGAACTATCTGAATGTGACTCGGGCATTACGGAGGTTATTCTCTTGGGATTGCAAACATTCATTCCCTTTCTCTTATCCTGTGACTAATGAAAAAAAATATATATATCTTGGTATAATCACGCTTGTTCTAATGCTGTCCACAACAAGGCCAAGGCCTACAAAATGTGCTGGAGCCAACCCACTCCTGAATATCATCTCTGTTATATCTATGCCTGGAACCATGCGCAGTCGTTCGCTTTGCTAAGAAAAATTTCATTCGTACTAAATTCTCTAAACTCTCCAGCTCAAATTCTTCCCGCTTCGTGTGGCACCTTGCCAAAAACCTTTCTAACAACTTTACTCCATCACTCCTTCCCCTTCTCCACTCTGATGGTTCTGTAGTTATTCTTCTGTTTAAAAGGCAGAACTCTTTACTCGGACGCTCACCTCCAACTCTACCTTAGACTGCTCTGTTCCTCCATCTCTTCCTCCCTCCGACTTCCTCATGATTGACGTTAGTATTTCTTCAAGTGATGTACTTTCCTCCCTCACTGGCCTCAATAGTAATAAGGTATTTGGACCTGATAGGGTCACACCTGTTGTCCATAAGAACGGTGGTTGGATGCTTGCACCTTGCTTAGGCAATCTCTTTCGCCTTTGCCTGTCGACATTTACCTTTCTTTCTTGCTGGAAGTTTGCTGGCATTCAACCCGTCGCAAAGAAGGGTGGCCATTCCCATCCCTCTAAGCCAAAATACCTTAACACCCTGTATTTCTAATGATTTTTAATCTAACTTTATTTGTAAAAAAAAATAATAATAAATAAATAAATGGATCCCATCAAAACCTTCTTTCCGATCGCTAGTATGGGTTCTGCCAGGGAAGCTCCACTGGCAGTCTTCTCACCTTCCTTTCTGACTACTAGTCATTCCACTTTCACGACTTAGGCGAAATCTTTGCTATTGCACTTGATACATAAAGGTTTTCAATCGAGTCTGACATAAAACCTTATTTTCCCTACTGGCCTCTTACAGTTTCTCTCTGTGTTTTCATCTGTAGCTTCCTTTCTGGTCGTTCTATAGCTGCTGTTGTAGACGACCACTGCTTGTCTCCTAAAACTATCAATAGTGGTGTTCCTCAGGGCTCTGTCCTATCACCAACTCTCTTTGTTCAATTTATCAATGACCTAAGTCGTACATCTGATCCTACCCACTCATACGCTGATGACTCCACCCTTTACCTCTCCATTTGCTTCTTGTAGTGTTCATCTCAGCAGTTACTTCAACAAACAAGGGATGAGGCTATGGCACACTTAGTGTCTGACTTCGCTCATTTCTCTGATTAAGGTCAAAGTAATCTTCTTGTTTTTAACACTTTATAACAGATTCCCATGAGTAGTGTTTTATTTTTAACAGTATTCAACCCAATCCTGCATCATCCTTGAACATATTTCTCGTTTCATTCTCTCGGATTTTTTTTTTTTTTTTTTTTGGGGGGGGATCATATTACCTCACTCGTAAAATCTCCTTGCTAGAGATTAGGTTTGCTAATCCGACTCCGTGCCTTCTTTACCCCTACACAGTTGTTGACTTTATACAGGGTTTCACTCTCTCCTCCATCTAGTACAACTCTCATGTTTGGGAAGTCCTCCTACACACAGCTGTTTTGAACAAGGTAGAGTCAAAGGATTTGCGTCCCATTAACTCTCCTCCTACTGGCCTGCTTCAAGCTATCCCTTCACTGCACTGTTGCATCTTTATCCCTTTTCTCTCAGTACTTCTGTGGTTACTGCTTCTCTGAACTGTGTGCTTCCATCCCTCCACCACCACTACGGCGGGTGCATATAGCACCCGTCTGGCAGCAAACTCTCATCCCTTTTTTTGTCCATCTCTCTAATACAAGAGTTAAAGGATACTCCCAGTTCTTCATGTATGCTACATGTCAGCTCTGGAACTGTCTTCCTCTGTCTGTATTTCTAACTGTCTATGGCCTCCAGTCCTTTAAACATGGGCGTCATCTGCTATCTAAAAGTGGAGGGGACAGGGGTTGCTAATTTTGGCAAGCAAAGCGACCCTATACGGCAATATTTGGTGCATGTTAAGGCTATAATAAAATTAATATATGAAATTAAGGGAAAAAAAATCATCTCAACTAATAAACAAGCTGTTTGGAGTATCCTCAGAGAGTAGTTACCGTATATTTTGCTTCATTTATCATTTATTAACTGGACCAAGCAGGCCATATAACGCAGTACATACAGACTTTTAACAAAAGAGAATCATTAAAAAAATTGCTTTCCTTGTTTTCATGACTAATCCAGGATTATTAATTTATAATAGAATACCAAGACTCAACATGCATTCCATAGCACTTCTTTGTGACTAGCACCATATTCTAGTGTTAAGCTGAGTACACATATTTAAGATGGAGATGGGATTTCTGTCCCTAGTTAAAGTGAACAGAGTATACGTACAAATTTCTCTCTTTTCTTTGCAATTTTCTACTAACTCAAAATTTGGACTTTTTAAAACATTTGTGTCAAGTATATGATCCCCTGTGAGGTGTGGGGACCCAAGGCTTTCATAATCTAAAATAGACTGGCCTTGGGTTCCTTCTTCCTTGAATTAAAAAAAAGAAAAAAAAAGTGACCAGCCTACACCCTTAACAACATTACAATAGAAAAACCTCCATTCACCTCTTGGAGTTTCAAACCTGCATGCAAGACAAGATCATCGTGCTAACTCTAGTTCTTTTACACTACGGTAACTTGGCCTAGATTTCCATTATTTTGCAGTTTATTTCACATAGCTAGACGATAGAAGAAGACACTGCTATGGCTCTGCATCCATTCCACAGCACTTCTTCGTGATTTCCATCATTTGCTAGTGTTAATCTATTGTTACAACTCAGAATTTAAGATGGATAAATGGCAAGATTGGGCTAAATTAGAGTAAAACCAGTACAGCACCCACAAATCACTAAGATAACATACTGCAGTACTTCCTTCAACATAGTACGGTACTCCCTTCAATAGAGTACTACCTTCAGCACAGTCTGGTTACAAATACTCTCAATTTTGTCCTGATATTGCTCCCCTTCTTTAATGACCCTTCACAATATCAGCAGTGAAATAGTAACGAAGATAAGCCAATGGAAACTAAGCTTAGAAAGTTAGTCTAATACATAATATCCTGTTTACTAAATGGCTTGTTGGTCATTTGGCACTATGGCACAGAACTAAATAGCAGATGAATTATGAGATGATGTTCCTTCACCTTTATCATTCTCTTTCTGTGTCTGCCCCTTTTATTCCTATTTCTTCCATCATTCCTGTCACTTTTTATTTTTCTTCTTTCCTTTTCAGGTGGCTTTACGTTGCGTGACAAGCCTAACGGTTTCCTGTAAGACAGGAAACCATTTACAGTGCTGGATGGTAACCATATAACCAACCCATACGCGTTCCCTACGTGTCAACAAGTTGTTGGTGGAGGGTTAGTGACCCTCCCCATAAAACAACTAACAAACGGCCACCCCTTACGGGATTATGGCACCTGGCTATAAATTGATACAAAGATGCTTACGAGGCTCCTAAGCACATCTTTACCAGTGTATACTCCTGCATGTGGCACATTAGTTCTCTCTTGCTTACTGTTAACATGATTGCAACTTACGTCAGTATTTAGCATTCATCTGTCCATCATCCAATCCCCTTCCGCCCTATAAGGAGCGCAGATGCCCAGGGAATATTAAATGTATGTATAATTATGATGAGATGGAGGAATGGAATGGAGAGGTATATGAGAGAGAGATTTCCAATATCATTCTATTTCCCATAGAGGGAGCACCTATTAATTATTTGCTTTTACCGTTGTCTTTCGTCATTCAGTGTCATTCGTAATTCAGATTAGTCTAGCCCGTATCTTGTGCGCACACAAGTGTGAATTTTGTTCTGCCAGAAAAAAACGCTTATTCAACATCCTTAATGTCCCATTCATGCTGAATAATGGACGTTATTAAACTCACAAGGTGGCTTGGCTGATGGCTAGTTTGTCAGCAACCACACTATATTTTTTTCCTTACCTCTGATAATCATTTCACCATATTTTCGTATGCCTATCACAATGCATAGCTGTTCACTACAAATTTCTATATAGCATTACTACTCATTTATGATGATACAACTTACCTAAACTACATGCAACAATGAAGGGTAAAAAGAACTTGAGCTCAAACAGTGCACATTGTAACCACTGAGTCAGCTGATGGGCTGTCATGCTTTACAGAATATTGTAAATGTGAATGGCAGACTCAAAGTGGTTCTAAATATCTTTATGCAAAATAAATCCCACCTACATTAATTAAGCAAGTCTAGCCATCTTTGTTCTATAGTACTGTAAATATCAGTTACTTCATTCCAGCGTCTAGTAAATAAAACTCAATGAAAGTGGGGGGATATGTCCTCCTCTTCCCCCCCCCCCAGCGGATGACGCCCATTTACGCAGTATGTCCAGGCATCTCAAAATTTAAGCAGCTTATATTATTTCCTTAAAGGGAACAATCTTCTGGGTTTTTATCCATGTATAGAAAAATTTCATTTTTTTTTTTTTCACAGAAGTGATTCAGTCACCATTCTGTATGACAGGCCAGGTGATATATATTGGTGTAAAGGTTCATAGGTCGGGAATAAATCAACTTTTTCAGCTGTGATCCGATTTCAGTTAAACTTAGTGGAAGGGCCGAGAGTTAGTAATGGGTGAAGTGAATCAAGCTTAAGAATTATCGGTCATAGGAAAAGGTCGTAAGACAATGCCAAAGTAATGACTCTTTAACTCAAAAAGTTATTCGATTGCAGAAACTTGGTGGAAGAGTTTAAGATCAGGTAAGGATGAAGTGTTTCTACTTTGAGAAACATAGGACAAAGGCCAAAGTAATTAGGCAAGGTCAACCTAAATATTCTTTTTCGGTTTTGACCAAATGTAGTGGAAGAGTTGAGGGTCACGCAAGGATGAGGTACCGTACATCAAGTTTGAGGACAATTGCTCAAAAATTAAGAGCACCGGACAGGGTCAAAAATTTGCAAGGCCCTGGAAATGCGTTGTTTGAGTGTTCCATTTTGATCCATTTTGATATTATCTCCTGAAAGCCTTCATTAGCCCCTTCACTACTGTGACAGTCATCTGAGCTGAGGAACTTATGAAACCATTGTAACTTGCTAATATAGAGGGTAAAAATAACAGTGGAACAAGTGATAAAATACATTTTATGAAGAGAATGAAGACGTAGTGATGATGCTAGCACACACACACACACACACACACACACACACACACACACACACACACACACACACACACACACACACACACAGAGAAGAGATCTATAGGAACAAGGTCTATGTATTATAGGCACACGTAGTCCAAGCCTACATTTTCCCCCTTTGTGTCATTATGGTATAACAGTTATTTAGGTATTGCATCGGAAAAGAATAATGTCATGAACATGATATACTCGTGATCATGTCAACCATGCCATGTTTCTGATATTTCTATAATAGTTACAGGCTTCTTTGGTTTTGGTCCTTGTATAAGTGTTATAGACTATTGTTTTATGTTCTGTTACTCTAGTACAATTGTGGTCAAACCATTTAGGAGAATTACATATTTTTCTGTAACTATGATGGGGGAATGAATGTTTCCATGCCGACTTTAATGAAACACCTTTTCCATTTCTTGCTGTTGGGCTGGCGCCATCCTCTGTGCTGGCTGTTTAATTGGGCGGTGATCCCCAGTGTCTATACTATGCTCCACCAGATCAGTGCACCCCAGGTCTAGGTCTCCCATGGAAAGACATCAGCACACCAATGTTTGCTAAAAAAATGTGGGGATGGGGTGTCTTGTGCTTATAATGCCTCGACATTATTTCTGTGTTGTTTGGCACAGTCCCTTCCCTCCATGTTCATACGTATGATATAAAACATTGTTATACTCTAATTAACAGAATACTACCTGAGGCAGTAACTCAATGTTGATGGTCCGTCTGCTGAGAATGGGTTATGCAGTTTTTTTAAACGATGGTGGTTACCAATTATCGTTAGTACAGGTGTTAATTGATGAAGGAAACTTTTGTGCTGATCATGTGAGTAACGAGAGGGAGTGGAATTTCAACCCTCCAAAATTAATAGTATTGCTGAATAACTTCCCACCCTGAAATTAGTTTGCCTGACGCTTCCCGCCTTCAAAACTTTTCCAATTTCATTTTCTCACTGGCCTTTTTTACCCCACACCCTTTCACTTTTCTGTGCTAGTTACTTTCTGCTGCGAGATCCTTCCTTCCAGAAGAAAAAACCTTATTCTTTCTTCCGTTTATTTTTTGTTTTCCCTATTTCTGTTTCATGCTTTTCATTCTTTTTATGCAGCTACGTTTTGTTTTGTCTGCTTATATCTACATATTATGTGCTTAGAATATACGTATACTCCTTCCATTCCACAATGCATTCTTTTCTAGTGTTGCCAGACTTACTTCTATACGACGGTTTTTGTTGTTCTGGCCCCATGCTCATCTGAATGCGAGTCCAGTGGGGTGTAGGCTGCAGTTTTCCTTCATTAGTCCACTATTTCATTCTGGGATATAAAGGGAGTTAAGGAAAATTTGTAGGAGTATAACAGAGCAGCAGAACCGCCTAATCAGATTAGTGCCACCGCGTGAAGGCATCCCTCCCCAGCACCACTGTTATACAGATACAATTGTGGTTCCATGTGGGTGACCATAAGTGATATTCAGTACATGGTAAGGGTTCTTACCTTTTTCAGGGTCGTGAACCCCTTTCGTGGTTGCCTCATATCTTCACGACTCCACCGCCATTGCCGCCGTACAAATCAAAAGAATATGAATTATATAGGAGGATTAGGGATCGTGTGTACCTACTGTTCATTTCATGACTGTAGCAGGATACATAAGTATACATCAGTACACGATACATTTGAGGTTACTCTTTATACCAGTTCTTTGGTATGGATCTTGAATGCAAGGCCAAGTGCATAATTAGACCTTGTGCAAATCTCAATGTGCAGTTTGTTTACCAAAACGGAAAATGCTGCCTTAGAAAGACATGACTCCATATATGTCTGATTATAAAAAGCACCATGTTCATAAATATCTTTACATAAGAAACTGTAAACTCAACTTCCGGTCATCAACTCTATCAAAGTCACAAATACCACTATAGGTTCACTCATGATCAGTGTATTAAAACCATCATGTATCTACAAGCACCACAATAGGATCATAATCACAAAATATGGTCCTATTACTGTGCTCCCAAACACAACTAGATCATTAAAAACACCACGTGGTCCTAAACACCACTGCATGGTCATATTCATGAACTCTACCCATTTGGTCATAAACACCACCACATGGTCCTTAACGCCACCACATGGTCCTAAATACCGTCACATGGTCATAGTCATACACACCACTTGGTCCTAAACACCACTACATGGTCATATTCATGAACACTACCCATTTGGTCATAAACACCACCACATGATCCTTAACACCACACATGGTCATAGTCATACACTCCACCATGTGGTCATAAACACCACCACATGGTCAAAGTCATACACTCCACCACGTGGTCATAAACACCATGCACAGCATGGTCCTAAACACCACCACTAGATTATAAGCACCACTACATGGTCATAGTTATAAACTTCTCCACTTTGTCTCAGACTCCATCTTATCGTCGTAAGCAACACCAAATGGTCATAAAAATCAAATAGCCATGAGCTCCACCACGTTCATAAACACCACTCACTCCATCCATGGTCATGACTCATGTTCACAAATACATGGTCAAGATTACTGAATATATATATATATATATATATATATATATATATATATATATATATATATATATATATAGATAGATAGATAGATAGATAGATAGATAGATAGATAGATATAGATAGATAGATAGATAGATATATAATGATGGCCAGCAAAACCAGAGTGATGATGTACATGATTTATTATTGGTGACGTTTCGGTTTATATATATATTTTTTTTGTTATAAAACCGAAACGACACCAATAATAAATCATGTACATCATCACACTGGTTTTGCTGGCCATCATTAGATTCCGCTTCCCACAGCACGAAAGTATCGCTAATATATATATATATATATATATATATATATATATATATATATATATATATATATATATATATATATATATATATATATATATATATATGTGTGTGTGTGTGTGTGTGTGTGTGTGTGTGTGTGTGTGTATGACCATATAACTCACCACATCGTTGTGTCTTCACATGGTCACCGTCATAAGCACCAACCACCACAAAGTTGTAAGCACCATCACGTTATCATAGGCATAAAAACCACAACGTGGTAAATAACACCATAACATGGCCATAACACCACATGGTCATAAACAGCGTCATGTTGTTATGGTCATAAACAGCATAATTTAGTGAGTCATAAGCATTCCCCAAGCTTATAAGCATAAGCACTTTTTTTTTTACACTTGTCAAAGTGTCAAGGTAATAAACATAATCACGTGTTAATGGTCACGAGCACAGTCACATTATCATACTACCAGATGGTCATAAATCCACAGTCGTAATCATCAGCCAAAACACAGATCATGCATATTGGTAACATCGATTTTGATTTACCAAGTTTCCTTCTTGTTATGACAAAATTCTATGAAAAATCAGACAGATTCATTAGGAAGGATGTAATCAAATGCAGATCCTTAAATCGTTCCCAACCCCAGCCGGGATTCGAACCTGGGTCCATTAAGGCTTCAAACAACCCCTCTACCGATTCGGCCGTGCAGTGGGTACATTTATTAAGTGACTCAGTTTTTTGGCCCTGATGAAATATACTTTTACTGGGAGTTGCATAATTACCTATGTGGGTTAAGACTGCACCAGAAGTAGCTCTAATAGACTATTTTTCTTCATTTACATATAAATCATGCCAGTCAGTATTAAGCAGTGTGCATGCCATTAATTATTACTTCATCGCCCATCTCTTATTATCTAAAGATACCACCATCTGAAACTATCTCGTCTTATGTTGGAGGTTTGTAATATATATATATATATATATATATATATATATATATATATATATATATATATATATATATATATATATATATATATATATGTAAACTGATCTGAAATCACCAACCTAATCCCACATCCCATCCTTCCTCATTTTTCTCTCTTCAAGACATTGAAGTTCTTCAGATTATATCCGCCTGGAGGTCAATGATACTTTCATTTGACTTTCTTGGCGTTCTTGTTATCTCGTTTCAGTAGATCACTTGTGGCCTTGTGTTTGTGCGTTAGTGGTTAAACAGTAATTGCCCTTCTCTATTAATTTCTATCAAAAGCCTGTCGTACACAGTTGTCTTAAACTACCTAACGTCTATCTATCTATCTATTGCCAGACGCCTCAATCCCGTTTGGGGTGGCCACAAACAAATCGCCTCCAAGTCGCCCTGTCCCCCGCCATTTCACTCCCCTGCTCTCAACTCACACCCCCCTCTCTCATATACCTCTCCACCCCATCTCTCCATCTCATCCTCGGCCTCCCCCTCCCTCTTTCCCCTCCACCTCACTCACATACACTCTCTTCGTCAGTCTTTGACCCTCCATCCTCTCCACATGGCCAAACCACCTCAGTGTGTTCCTCATAACGCTTCCTATCACATCCACATCAACACCACAAAGCTCCTTTATATCCTCATTCGTCAGCCTGTCTCTCCATGTGACTCCACAGGCTCCTCTTAAATAACTCATTTCCACGGCTCTCACTCTTGACTTGTGTCCTTCCAACAACGTCCAAGCTTCACTTCCGTACGTTAGAGTTGGTATCACAATACTGTCATGTAGTAACTTTTTCACTTCCATGCTCACTTCCCTGTTTCTTATCACTGCTTTCAAAGAACCAGCAACCTTTCTTCCCTGCTGTACCCTTTCAAGCACTTCACCCTCCAAACCTCCATCCTTACTCATCACACTACCCAAGTACTTAAACGTACTCACATTTTCCAATTCCTCACCATCCAACCTCGCTGTGCATTCACTGACTTCACCTCTCTCAAAGACCATCACTTTACTCTTCCCTACATTCACCTTTAGATTCCGTTTCTTACACACTCTCTCAAACTCATCCACCAAGCCTTGCAGCTCCCCTTCGTCTTCACTCAACAACACGGTATCATCTGCAAACAACAGTACAGGGAGTTTCCAAACACTATCCTCTCTCACCAGGGCCACTCCTAACGTGGTTTGTCTTATTGATTTTAGCTACTTTCATCATCAACGAACAAGACACCAATTTCACCACCTATATCTGCTAATCAAGTATACAGGGGGTTATAGTGGAAGGATTTGAAAAGTCCGTTATTTCTTTGTGTTTTAACCTACAGCCTTTTCTTTTTCAGATTTTAGTGATTGGATCATGCCATTCAACGTAAGTGAAGTCGAAGTTTCCAACAAAACTGTTTTCACATCAGAGTGGAAAGTTAAAATGGTCCAATTTTAGGGAGTGGCGGCAACGGGAGTTCACTGCGCCTCTGATGGCTCAGTTGTGTATGGCATCAGTGTTGGCTTGCTTCACTGTAACTGATGCTGTATGTCCAATGTTGTCCCTTTGTGTGCTGTGGACAGTATCCTTGCTCTCGTTGTGATAGATCATCGTTAGTATGATTTGGTCCGTAGGTGCATCTCGTGTATGGACCTTGATCTCACGGCAGAACAGACGGAGGACCAGAATTGGATGATTTTGAATTCTGCTCTGTTGCGTAAACCATTTTTGCCAGAAACTTTTATTTCACTTATGGTGGAGAGCATTATCCCATCATTAAATCAGAAAAGAAAACGGGTGTAGGTTAGAAAACACAGAAATAATACACGTTTCAACTCTTTCAATTTTGTTTACCACCCTGTAGATTACGGTCAATATTCTATTACCACACTACAAATTACTACTACACTATTACTACACTACAAATTACTACTACACTATTACTACACTACAAATTACTACTACACTATTACTACACTGCAAATTACTACTACACTATTACTACACTACAGCGAACTACATCTACACTATTACTACACTACAAATTACTACTACGCTATTACTACACTACAAAGTATTTCTACACTATTACAAATTACTACTTCAGTACAGATTGCAAATATACGATTGTTACGCTACCAATAACTACCACTACGGCGCTACAAACTACTACTACACTACTATTACAACACTACTGCTACACATCTACAACATAACTACTGCACTGCTACAACACTTCTACTAACTACTACTACATTACTACTAACTACACAACTACACAAGTATTATATCACTTCTGCACTAGTGCTACACTTCTGTACTGATATTACACTACTACTGTCTTGTATTACACTACTGCTAAACTACTACTACTACTGCTGCTACACTACTACTACTACATCGCTAAAACTAAACCACTCCTACTACATTACTACTACACTGTTACTAATCATCACTACACTACTGCTACAAAGCTGCTACAATACATCTGCACTACTACTACATTGCTACTAACTACCACTGCACTACTGCTACTACACTACAACTACTACTGCACTACTACTACACTTCTACTACACTACTACAACACTACCACTACTATTATCCTACTACACTACCATCACACTGCATCACCACTACTATCCTGGCTCTAACCCATCCTAAACTAGCCCAGCGAGTTCCATCCTTGCTATTAAAATGCACCAAGTTATCAGTCAGCCAAGACTTCTTTACCATTCTTAGCGAAGGGATTCCTGTGATTCCTTAAGCTTTACACATCTTTACAGATATTTCCTCTTCCTTTGCCTCAACGAGTCAATAGCATTCATTCGTTCGTGGATTTTATAGTGTTCCTTAAGTTTTAGGCGTCTTTATAAATACTGTTTATATACCTCAACGCGTCAAAAATATGCACTTGTTCGGAGATTTTATATTTATTTTATCTTTGTCGAAACGTTGGTCCGTTCGTGGATTTTGTATCGTATTCTACATTGTCATCTATTTGCAACTCATTTTCCCCAACATGGTCACAACCATGTCTTCTTTCAGAGCTAAGTTGTCGGGTGCTTTCGGCCGCATAAAGGATTTCCTTAAGTCAGTCCTGCTTGTGGTCATGAGCATGTGGTTCAAAATGAGAGGAATGCAAAACCACTGAGACTTGCTCTTCCACGAACAGCGATTGGTCAGCATGCGTCTTTCCCGAGGAGGTGTCCAGTTCTCAGCTGCCTCCACTGCTGTCTTCCCCAGTCTCTCTTCCCACTCCCACGCCCACACTTCACTAGCCTGTTAAGGTTCGTGTTTTAGACGCGGAGAACTGGTTTACGGACGAGAAACTGGAGGAGTGTGAGTCTAAGCATCGGTGGGAGCAAAGGAGAAAGGAAATAGAAGGCAATTTTGTTGCCGAGTTGCCAAAAAATGACTGCGATGAGGTTCAACGGTTGGCGGAAGAATTTAAGGAGGCGAGTAAGGGTTTGGAGATAACTGACTAGTGGCTGCTGGAGAGGGAGGAAGAGGACTAGAAGTGGAGGAGGACGTGGAGGGAGGGAATTCCGAAGCCAACAATGGTACGAGGTGCTCCAGGATGAAAAGGAAATGAAGGAACAAAATCAGGACGGGATGAAAAACAGACTACACAGGCCGAAGATCATCCAGCAAAGAAAGCTAGGAAACAGCGCCTTAGGAGCTGGTTCAGGAAAAAAAAAATGTTCCCCCGCCGTTCAAAGGATAAATCTGATACCCAGGTCTGGTCAATGACCCTTCATGGCAATGGTCAGCCTGTACAGGTCTGGACGTCTTAAATTACAAGGGTCTAATTGAACGGGACACTGCTCACACATGGCACTGAACAAACACAAGTAATCTTGCAACTGAATTCTTAGACATGGATAAGACCTCACTTTGAATAGAGTCAGGTCAATATCTCTGTTGTACTTCATCTCTAGTGACTAAAAAAAAAAAAAAAAAAAAAAAAAAAAAATCTAGTGCATTTCCACAATAAAATAAAGCATCAACGAGAGAGACAGAGTGGAGAGAAAAAAATCCATTCTAGTGACTGCACCCAAAAGAACCCTTGGTATATTTCCTTAATTAGAACAAAGCAAATGGGAGAGAAACTGAAAAACTAAAAACTCATCCAGTCCCAACAATATCGCAGATATGCAGTTTCTTGCTATGCATTCAGAGAAAACATGGCAACTCCACAGCCATTCCTCTGTCTGCCAGTCTGTCTACCTGTCTGTCTGCCTGTCTGTCTGTCTGTCTCCCTCTCTGTCAATCTGCATGTCAGTCTGTCTGTCTGTCTGTCTGTCTCTGTCTCTCTCTCTCTCTCAACTTCTTATCGCGCCACTGCATCGATACGTCAGCAATCAACACTGCTCACTGAATAACACTGAGATATAAAATAAGGCCAGAGTAGGTGTGAGCCAGGTTTAGGATTATGGGAATTTTTCATTTGACACTGCTTGGAGGTGGAGATGGAAGTATGTAGGAAGAGGGACGCAAACTGAGGATGAATGACTTCTACTCGTAAATAAGCAGCAATGGTTCTGAGCTGAGAATAAAAGAACGGAGATCGATGGCTGCGACTTATAATGTAAATATAAAGGGGTAGAATTGAATGGGCAGGGCATACGTGTATAGATATTACATTTGATAAAATGAATGAGGATGTAAGGATATCATGGTGCCAAAGAACCATAAGGACATGTTACCTTATCATTTCTCTTTTTACATACTATATCGAATGCATGTTAGTATGACAGTTACATGATACTCACTGCACTGCTTTTATTTTATTTTATTGGGGGGGGGATATATGGTTACTGTCAGAACATAATGGCACTTACTGGCGTAAAAGTTAAATGTAGAATGGAGTTGCATGACTTTTTCCCGCCTTGACCTCGTTCTTGTGTTTCTTTCTGTTCTGTGACATTCATGCATATTTATACTTTTTCTTTTAAATTTTATTTTAATGCTTGTCACATTATTTTCGTCAGACACTGTGCTAGAAAGTTACGAAGATATTTATAAGATATTTAACTCAGAAGAGCAATGAAGTAGTGAAGGGACTAATGAATTTGTGTCTAGCCCCTTCCCGTTCGAGTGGTCTGTCTCAGCTGAATACATTGCTTGGAAATGATAACACTAAGGGGTGCAACACCCGCGTCCTAAAGACGATCGAAGACAAAATTTTATATATTGCCATGTGACCTTGACATTTGACCGATTATTCTGAAACTTGAAATACTTTATGCTTACGTGACCCTCAACCACTTCACTATGTTTGGTTCAAACTGAATTTATAATGCTTTAGTAGACCTTACCCTGTGGCCTTAACCTTTGGGCATATCTTCATAAATCGTTGATCTTTAATCCTTCTGCAAAGATTGATTCAAATCGAATACAAACTTTTGGAGTTAAACGACCGAAATTTATCCTAACTTCTTGCCAGTTTATGCCATAATGATATAACTTGACCACTTACTGACCGATTAAATTTACAAGGTATCTGAACAAAATCGGATCAAAGCTGTGAAAGATTAATCTATTTATTTTCGACTCATGATCAGTAATTTTTTCTTATTTTCGACAATATCTATCTCGTATCATGACCAGTGGAAATAAAGTCTGTGTGGAAAAAAGAAAAAAAAAATATTGTTTATACCCTTTTAGAGCTAGGCAAATCGAGGAAAGAAGAAGAAGGGGAGGAAGAAGAAGAAGAAGAAGAAGAAGACAGTAAAAAAATATGGATACATGTGTTTTCTTGCCAATAGCTTCTGAATACTGTAGCGTTGTATTTTATATAGCTACTTTGAGGGTTGTTTGGGTACAGAAAACCTTGATGATCGAAGCTAGACGTACATCAATATAAAACTTGTCACGAAGCATTTCCCTTGTTAAGGGTAATGCACGCTTCTAACACTTTTGTAAATAAAGCGTCCACTGAAACTATATAATGGCTTGTGCTTGCTTTGGATTAGTGGGATTGTGGTGGATTTATAGATGCAAATAGAGTGGACCGAACTATTTGCTGGAGGTTGGCGAGTGAACAGTATGTTAGAGATGCATATTAAGTTGGATGGACAGTTGACGATAAATAAGAAAATAAAAAATTGCTGTAACTAGAAATATGGAGAGAGAGAGAGAGAGAGAGAGAGAGAGAGAGGAAGGGGGGGGAGGTGATGTTCAAGGATTGAGAAGAGGGCAGAAGAACTGAAGGGTGGAGTCAACGGGATGCATGTGAAGTGACAGAAGCAGAAAAGATTTTGAGGCGACTTAGGCAGGGTAGAGGTGATGGTTTTGAGGTGACTTAGGCAGGGTAGAGGTGATGGTAAGCAGGGATGAAGGTACAGTAAAAAACAGTGATTAATTATTGGATGAAACTATACAGTAAAAACAAACTTAACTGGACGGCACTTCTAAGATGGACAGGGAACCAGTGTTAGGCGGAGAGAGAGAGAACTCCCTTTTCACCTGTCATTAGTTAATAATCTGTTCACCTGTCAAGAAAACTGTAGACAGTTTAGAACTCTGACAAATGAAAAGAAGAAGTGTTGGAGCTCTTACCTGCATTCCTGTACAGCTTCATCCATCTGTCTCTGTCCTTCACCAATACATTTGTTTCTTCATTTTTTGCACTCCCCTCTCATTTACCTTATGATCGTAGACTTCTTTACTATATAACTTTCATGAATCTGTATAGTTAATCGTTTTCATAATATTCAAATCAATAAACCCACACGCAGTCCTTAAGAGCTCCAGTTCCTATTACTGTCACTCTAGAATTTTATATAACCATGCCATTTCAGACTGTACAAGCATAGTTTAACTAGACCATCAGAGCGCCAGATAATTTGCTCATCTTGTGTTTTTCTTGATCATACAGTGACACTGGCATACAAGCATATCATGGTTTGGTCAGTTGGTGGTGGTACAGAGGTGGCGTTGGGGGCTTGGTGGTAGCTGGCATCTTGATGTCAAGACTGGGCTGCCTTCGGTGCATTCCTTCCGACTGAGCAGAGGAAGCTGACGGATGTGTGGTCTTCCTCACACACAGTGCACTTGATGATAGTACTCTTGCAGGTGACGTGGAAGTGATTCTCCAAGGCACATCGTTCACTGATACTGTTGCATCTTGTGGTTTATTCGCGGCACTTCCTGTAGTGGGGCGTTAAAAAAAGAAAAGAAAAAAAAAAGACACTCTTCTCGCTCGAAGTGTTAAAGCAGAAGAAGAGATATCCAAATTTCACTCCCACCTTCATCAGGATCTCAGCGACCTTCTGAGGCTCTGCAATCCCGCTTTGCCTTCACTGAGTTCTGCAGAGGAGTGATGTGAATATTTCTGGTGTCTGAGTTGGAGCTGAAAGTTACATGCCGGGTGTCTTGTAGGTAGGCTACTTGATAATTCCAGGCACGATGACAGGACATTGGGCATCGAATTCGCGAGTCATGGAGATGGTGAATCCTGAGTGGGTCAGCTGTTTCTATTAAATTTCTCCTTAGTTAACCTTCTGATATCCTCGTATTCACGGGCTTCATATCGCACCCCTTCCCGTCAGCGTCCTGCTTTGTGGCAAGATATTCACTCTCATCTTCGTGAGACACTGAGAAGTTAGGACACTAAACTGGAGCTGTATCCATCTTCATGGTGGAGAGACTGGGTGGGCTGTGCTGCAGGCTAGAGCGAGGAGAACTTCTTGGCTCGACTACATGGAGCTAAATATGTTGACAGTTGGTGGCAATGGGGCCTCATTGTATACTGGCTGACAACATGTGATTCGTTGACTACCTATGCCGTGAGCAAGCCGACTGGACATTTCTTTGGTTGACCCATGCTTGTCTGTGATCTTAAGACCTGGAATCCTACTGACTCGTAAAAAATGTAGGTAGTAGTTGCAGGTCGTCTACTCGTACCTGGGAGTTGACTGTATCCTACATTTACGGGATGGATAAAGCTTCTATAAATGTAAGTTGGCATTTTTTTTACATCATTATTATTATTATTATTATTTTTTTTTTTTTGCCTTTTCCAAGGTGCTGACGGGTGATTTATGATTATTCTGCTAGAGATAGGTGCGATGCTGTAAAGGTTTAGTCGTCAACGTCTTTCGTAGATATGAGGCCCAGAGTTTTCACTAGTGCAGGTATATTGACAGATGACATGGCCTTCCTGCATAAGCGTTTTTGTGAGCGCAGGACTGATCTCAATTGGTAGTTGAGAATTATTATAGGTTTTATTGTAGGTGATTAGTGTGATACTTCTGGAGTGATCTGAGGATTTCACATTCTTATCGTTGATGTCATGCCTAATTCTCTCATCGGACTTGTAATCTGTGGATATGTAGTTTCTGTAATATAGGGTAATCTTGTTGCCTATAAGGGAAGGGGCGATGTCACTCGAGTGCCACATCTTCACTGTATGTTTCACTATTTCTTCCACATCCCTATTGCAATAGCCATTGATAATGAGAACATGGGTGAGTCTTTCCATCTCACAATGAGCACGACTCCAAGAGGAACGGTGGGAGAGAGCACGGTGGATGTAGCCACCGATGATAGAGCTTAGACATCACTGGGACATTCACATTTGCCGTCGAAACATAATCCTTTCTTGGTGGATTTTGCGTAGACTGTTGTAAAAACAGAGTCTTGGGCGGTCACGAGGACATCAGGAATGGAGAGTAAGACTTGAACAGACTCGAGAAAGATGAAATTCAAGCCAGATTCGTCGATGAAGTGCTGTCCGAGGGACTGAAGTTCTTGACCATTCCTTTGCTCTAACGAAAATGTCGTCCATGTAACGGCAGTACTCAGACCGAAGGTTGCTAGACAGGGCAGTGGCCTCAACTGTGCCCATAAAACAGCAGAGATAATTCCTAAAAGGCAACCTGTGGTGACAGCATGTCAGACAGATAAAGGAAACCTTTTTTTTTTTCTTTTTGGTTCAAAGTTCTTGTAAAAGTAGGAGGTGAGCTTTCGGCTTGTGAAGAGGTACGATTTCTTCGCTTCTACACACACGGTCGAGGATGAATTGTATTGTTCTATGGACGGGAACATAGTGAAAAGGCACTCAGCATCTAGGAATGCAGTGATGTGTTCTGCAGCAGGTGCATTCTTGAGGCGAAGGACCTGATTGGCTAATGTCAGGCTGTATTCCTTCCTCTTCCTCTCCTTGTCTTTCAGCACAGCATTCCTCCTCCTTCTCTTCTTCCTCTTCCTTCTTCTGTTCATCACCATGATCATCATAACCATATTCTCCCTCCATGTTTTTTCCTTCTCTAGGTTTACTTCCATCATTTCCTCGTGTCCCTTCCTGTTTTGTTTACTCCATATTTATATTTGTTATTCCTCTGTCTTCAGCCGCTTCCTCCTTCTCTTCCTTCGTTTATACCATTCACATTCGCCTACTCACCTTCATTGCAATTTTTTTTCCAAAGCATATTGTCCAATATTCCCTCTGGTCTCAGTTAATTTGGTCTCCGACTCCATTACACCTCCTGTTCATTATTAACTCCTATTTCTTAATATTTTGCCGGTATTCCTCTCCTGTTATTCACTCTAACGACCTTTCTACATTTTCACCAAACTTTCCCATTCCTTGTTTATTTCCATTCCGTCTTTCTTTTTTGTATTTTATTCTCTCCTCCTGACTATGACTATATCCTTCCTTCTTTCCGTGCTTCTCATCTGTACTCACATTCTTCTTCTTACTCTTCGTGCTCTCCCTCCTCCTCCTCTTTCATTTTTGCCTAATACATTGTTTCACTTCTTTTACTACAATATACTCCAGTTTTGTTCTGATTACTACGTCTCCTCCCTGTTCTTTTTTTATTTCCCTCTTTGTAATTTCATCTCACTTTTTAGTTTCCAGTGCTGTTGCGTTGTGGTCGGGATTAATCTCTCTCTCTCTCTCTCTCTCTCTCTCCATTATTTTACCGTCACTCGTATAATTAAGTCATTATTTTTCTGGTGTGTGACATAGTACACTCTGTTATCTGCCCCTCTGCATTTATTCTTACCTACATATTTAAGGGTTAATATATCACACTGTTCTTTCTCTTCTTTCTTACTTCTTTTTTCTTACTGTCTTGGGATTTATCTTCTAATAGCGCGTGTCAATTTTGAGTGTAACATTAAAATTTGTATAATTTCAAGATCTACTAGTGATAAAATGTTGCATTTTGTTTTGAGAATTCAAATCAGTCTACAAAATGTAGATTAAACAATCCTTACCTACTTTAATTTTGTGTTGAAATGTGCAAGTATTACTTACAATTGGCGATAAAAGCAATAACCCTATAACACTGATTCTTTTTACTTAAAACATCAAGACATTACCAATTTGTTTATAAAGTATTAGCAACTGTTTTTAAATATGTCCGACTCTGGGCAAAGGCTTCAGGGCCTATCCGAAGCCTCAGTAGTCCTTCTACACACCTCCACATGTCACCACTTCGGCACTAACATCGACCGTCCATATTGAATACATGCTCATACAGGACTGGTATACTGGTGTAAGTGGGGGTAATTTTACGACATGTCGTCGAGTCATCTGGTAGATCAGTAAAGTCTGCTTTTTGTGAATATCAAATCCTTAAACTGTTCCCTGCCCCAGTCGGGATTCAGTCCCGAAACTATTAGGACTGCAGGCCGCCTTTCTACTGATTCAGCCACCGCCCTCCCCAAATTTTACAAAATTAACAAAACACATCATTTCCTTCTTAATTTTATTTTTGACCACGAGTTCCCTGACCCCTGATATAGTGATCTCTTCTGTCCTGGACGTAAACATGGGCATCAGCTTCAACTGTTATCTTCACACAACTTCTCACTAACTGGGTGTGCGAAGGCCAGTCAGGGACAACCATTGTTTTTTTCGCAGATTCCTTGACGTGTGATGTTGTCAGACAGCAGGTAAAGGAGGGGGGGGGGTTAGAGTTCTGAGACTCCTAAGTCCAGTCAGTTAGGTCCGAAAGTGCAGTCGCCTCAATACAGACTGATGATGTTTTCCCGGGTCTTACCCTGTTGTCTCCTAATTGGGTCATATCATCTCCTTGACCTCTAATCTTCAGTATCATCTCTACTGCATTATTTTTTTCCAGTTCATCCTCACCACACAGCATAGTTTGAAGTATAGACTCACTGTGACCATATCAAACTGATCTCTTCATTATTCACATGACCAACCTTCTTACTTCATCACTCTGGCTCCTTAACAGTTCTAGCTTAAATAAGAGATGCCTTGGTCCTTGTATTCATTTGCTGTTGATCTTCCAATTAAACTAGTTTAACATATATGACCCAACACAAAACTCAACACTTATCCTCAAATTCTTCAAGTTCCTTCCTCTGAAATTATGTTCAGAGATCCATAACTATCACTACAGTGGCAATCTGTAAGTTGGGACCAGCATCCGAACAAGTCTTGATATCATAATTTTTTGCAGGTATGCCCATCAGTCTATCAAGCCTCTCCATAAGCCTGTCTTCCTCCTCTAACTTTGCTCTGTCTGCAGACACCTTGTTGGCCTGTCCCCACATGGCTTTCAACTTAGCTTTGATTCTGACATGGCTGTTTATGACTGACCCACAAGAATTAGGATTTGCTTTGCTCCAATGAGCAAGCAAGACTGCCATAAGGTCAGTGACAAGTTGGTCAGTGTTGTAATTCCTCCTGTTTAGATCACTAGTCTCCCTGAGATGCAGTTCATAATGGAGGAGATCGCTGACAGTTGGTAGCTCTGCTACAGGAGGCTGTCTCCCTGACCCCACAAGGTGGTACAGATGAGTCTAAGCTTGTAGTCTTGTCTTTACGTGAGACATTTTTGGAAAGCTGAACAGCTATGACACTGGTACAAATACAGAAGTTATTAAAGACTTCCCATACAGTTCAGATATGCAGCTCTTTAACAATGTTTGCACAACCGCACAATAGTGCAAGCGGTTTAACTAGCCAGTTTTCAGTGACAATGAAAAAGTGAAAAATTACCTTACAAAAATGATTAAATTCTCTATTATCAGCAATAAATATTTATAGTGGTAAAAGTCAGCATTATCCTCCTACCTGCACAGAAACCCAGCCAAATGCCATCTCCAATATTTTCGTAATTAGTGTAAATTTAAGCATTATTTGCAATTTATTTCTACAAAACATTGAAGTAGGTAAATACCATGTGAGACAAAAATCAAACATATAATTGAAATAAACAGATAAAAACGTACCATTTGATTACTATTAATTTTAAAGATATTGATTTTGGCAAAATTGCCACACCCAAATCTTCTAATCAAGTTCTTGCGTCCTTCCTTAGCACCCTGGCGGAACAGCATGTGTCAACTGGTGCAGGACTTCGGTGACACTAGCCATCCCCCGTCAGTCAGCGATATACCGTGCACACTGCTGGAATACTTGCTGTTGTAATCCTCTTGTGATATATTTTAGCAGTTTTATTCCTGACTAAGCATATTATACAAAATAAAATTAATGTAGAATGCCGTGCACAGTAAGCTGTGGGCAACAACAGTTAACAAATTGTTCCATATGTTGACGTTAAATACACTTAAATAAAACTGTTATCCCTTGGACGCTTCAACACGTGTGTTTGTGATGCCGGAAGATTTACTTATTGAGAATATCTTTGTCAAATTTACAGTAGCACCATAAACAAAATGTTGCATCATTTTAGTGAACCAGACATACTGTACACGCTGGAACACAATAGTTCATATCTTTTACATATTTTTTGCACTGTTATTAATAGTTTTTTGTGTTTATTGTGTGCGATGGGTAATATTAATAGTTTGCTAACAATTGTTATTAATGTGACTGCTCTGGTGTGTGTGTGTGTGTGTGTGTGTGTGTGTGTGTGTGTGTGTGTGTGTGAGTGTTCTTACCTTACCTAATTGTTCTTACCTAATTGTATCTTTAAAGGAATGAGTCAAGCTCGTACTGTCCCGTGTCTTAAACCATATTTATCGTACATATCCTTAAATTTGTGAATTGTTTTGGCACACACTATTTCATTCGGTAGTGCATTCCATTGATCAATTGCTCTGTTTGGGAAACTGAATTTCCTTACGTCTTTATCACCTCTCTTCTTATGCAGTTTTTTGCAGTGTCCTCTTGCTGATGTTTCTCCATATGTTAAGTAATCAATTATGTCTATTTTCTCCTTTCTTGATATGCACTTATATAGCATTATCATGTCACCTCTTTTCCTTCTCTCCTGTAGAGTTGGTAGATTCAGTTTATTTAGTCTTTCTTCGTAGCTTAGGTCCCTTAAGCTTGGTATCCATCTTGTAGCGGCCCTTTAAACTTTTTCAATCTTGTCTATATGCTTTTTGAGATGAGGACTCCAGTCTACTAATGCATATTCCAGGGTTGGTCTAATGAATGATGTTATTATCCTTCTTAGCATGTCTTCATTTATGTATGTGAATGCTATTCTCATATTTGCAAGCAGTGTATACATGTTCCGTACCTTCTCGCTGATGTGGTCAGCCGGAGATAGTCTGTTATTGATAATCACACCTAGGTCCTTCTCTCTTTCTGATGTGTATAGGGTTTTATATCCTAACTTATAATCCCAATCAGGTCTTTTTCCACTTTTGCCAAACTTGATTACATGACACTTGTCCACATTGAATTCCATTTGCCATGTACTACTCCATTCATGAAGTTTATTTAATTCTTCTTGTAGCTCTTTACAAGAGTCTGTGTTAGTAATTCTCCTTTGTATTTTTGCATCATCTGCAAACATATTCAGATAGCTCTCATTTCCAGTGTTACTGTTTATATCATTTATATGCACTAAAAACATGATTGGTGCCAGCACTGAACCCTGTGGTACTCCACTAGTCACTTCTTTCCATGTGTGTGTGTGTGTGTGTGTGTGTGTGTGTGTGTGTGTGTGTTCTAAATAAATGCGAATGTCCAGTATTATCTTAAGTTTCTTTGATAGAATTATGTGTTGGGTAACTGAAAACAATAAGATGAGATTTTTAGTTCAGCCTGAATAGTGTTTGATTGGAAACGTTTTTCTTCAGCGAACCAAGGTGGTGGTACATTGTGGTGGAAGGGAAAAAAAAGGCAGTGAAAATAGATGTAGTATTTGAAGTTCATGGCAAAAGTATGCCTGGTTAAAGACAAAGTACATGGAGATGGAGACAAGATTGGCCGTATGATACAACAAAGCTTTGGGGCTCAAGAAGATTACGCTATTAAGGCAACCTACATTTCGGTACGTAACATCCCCCTCCTCGAAAACACACACACACACACACACACACACACACACACACACATTATTTCACTGAATGTAAAGTCTGTGTTTCATTCAAGTGCATGTCTATAAATGCATCTTCATTCAAGGGAAACTTGTTCCTACTGCAGTTCATAATCACCGAGCAAGAACCACACACCTACAGAAGTCCAAAATCAAGGCGTTGGTTGTACAATTACTGAGTATTTAGTTCTGAATCTCTTTTAGAGGAATCCGGAACTTAGGTTTGGCCACATTGACACTGACTCCCAGTTTGAGACCAGAACACCGAGCCGTTTTTCATGAAGAAAAAATAAAAATAATGCTGGGGCCCTTGAGTTGCCCAGCAATGTGTGGTGTTGGTTCCCAAAGAGGATGAAGAAGTAGAGAGAGAGAGAGAGAGAGAGAGAGAGAGAGATTCAAGTCAGCAAAACGCTTCCCTACCTTGGGTGCTGCGCTTGTCCTTGGGTGTTGTGTTGGTGAATACATGAATATTAGAATAGTATTGATATTGCTAGGTCTTCGTATTCACAACTTACTTTCATTTTTCTTTCATTTGCTTCCTTGCTGACTTCTTTATCTCTTCTAATGCTCTTTCATTTTATATCACCTTATTTTCATTGCCACATGTTTTATTTTGTTTTACTTTATTTCATCCTTTTTGGCATGTAACCAATGAATTACATAGAATAAACACTTTTTGTTAGCGTTACTAAATTGTTATATTAACCCGCCCCGTCACGTTGACGTATGGGTACGTTGCAACGATTTGCATTTGCCAGTCCCGGCGACGTACCGGTACGTCGTGCAATTGTAAGGTCCCTAATTTGCACAATTTTCAATTTCCGCGTGTGATTTTTCGTATGTATATACGGGACACCTTCCTCTATTCCTCTACAAGATGCCAAGCAGGGACAATGCCTTACACCGCATAACCTCCCCCCTCCCCCCCTCACGCCATTGTCTCGGCAATTCACCTGTTACCAGTGACCTGACCAATAAAGACATTCAGGGCCAGAGTGATTCCCCAGTCGATGACAATGTGGAGGACAAACATTAGAGGAAGAAACAGTCAGAAATGATGATCAGGTAATGTGGGAAAGAAAAGGTCATGAATGGTGATTAGTTAGTGAGTAAAACAATACTTATAATGCCTATATTACTGCTTGAAAACCAATATACTCTCATACTACATATAAATTCGTACCAAGTAAATAAATAAATACCGTTTATGAGTGGATAAAATAGTTACCCTCTCATAGAACTCGTTTTCTTTGGTGCCAGCATGTTAGAAAACCCAGTCAGGTAAGGAGGAACTCCTACCTGGATTGACTATTTTAAACCTCAGGTGAGCGATTTCTCTATGAATTTTCGATGTTTCTCACCAAAAGCGAAGGTTTTAGCCAAAAAAATTTTTTTCGAAAATACCTCGGGACTGGGGAATGTCGGAGGTGCGGAAAACCTCTGGACGTGATGGGTTAAAGCTTTGTAGTTTAATGTATTTATGCAGTCCATACAATATTTCACCAGGGTTTTACGGTCTTTCAAGGTTTAGCTTGTAATTTTCGTTCCTAGTAAAATGTTATCTGCCCCCCCCCCTCTCCCTGTCATTCCATTATTCTCTTCCTTCTAGTCGTGCATTCAACGGATACTGATGATATACACATGTAGTGACTGATGTGGCGATCGAATGTCTTCCAGGAAAGTCGTTACAACTGTGCTTAAACGTGTATTAAGAGCTCTGATCCTTGTCATATTCTGGAATGCGCTGTTTTTTACACACGGAATGGAACTCATGTACTGCGCTTTGTATAGAATTCACCAGAAGAGTGTTTGGTGCGGTTATATATTTAGTTGCGGGTTTGAAGGATCTATGGCTTATTATAAGTAGATATGTAGCCCAAAACATGACGTGCATACAGAGACGGAAACGCAGCATAACTGTAGGTACTCATGCCTTCCTTATGTATTCATTTCATTTTATCTCGTTTCTTTTCACCAGCATCATATTTTTTCTTTCAGCTCCCTCTTCCTTTCTATTACCCAAGTTATTTTCCGTTTTCCATTCCCCTCGCTTTTATTTGTTCCATCCCATCCTTTTCAAAAATCTGTTTCCTGTCCGCTACACCTTCCTTCTTTACCGTCGTGTATACTTCCCTTTGCTTCTCCTATCCACTGTCTCTTCCCTTCTCTCTGCCACCTCCATCTTTCCTCCATCTGCCACCTGTCCTGCTGTTAATTCTTTCCTGACCCTCAAGCTCTCCATCCTTAAAATACGGAATGACAGAACATGTATATAGTGGGGATAAAGTGACACTGTTTGACGGGCTGGCATTTGTCACAGCTGACCCTTAAAAATGCCTCGCTCCTCGGTTTCTACCTTTCACTTTCATCACTTTCTTTCCCCTAGGAATCCGCCCCTCCTGTCCTTTGATCATGATTACATACTTCTCTTGGACTTTTTTTTTTTTTGGCCGCCGACCCTCCCCCTGTCCTGCTCTGTAATTCCTCCTTTGTGCTTTCACTCCACGGATCCAATGTCTGTTGTTTATCCCCCTTCCCCCCCCCCCCCAAAAAAAAAAAAAAAGTCACTGCTGCCTTCGGAAAATGTCAGCATCTACTTGCCGTTTATATTCTCTCTCTCTCTCTCTCTCTCTCTCTCTCTCTCTCTCTCTCTCTTCCTTTTCTCATTTTTCTTTCTCCTCCTCAGGGTCTGCGCCCAAGACTCAATGTGTGTGTGTGTGTGTGTGTGTGTGTGTGTGTGTGTGTAAAGAGAGATAGAAAAAAAAAACATGTCGATCGTCTCACAGTGCCCACTACTCAATCACATTTTTTTTAACACGAGGTTACTCGGCTAATCTCTGTTATTCCCTCTCTCACGTACTGACGTCCATCACGTGAAGTACTCATTCTCATCTTCTTCACTCAGCCTCATTCTTTCCAAACTCACTTCGTCCATAGTACACTCTCCTTACTTCATTCCTTTCATATTCCGCCCTCTCTTCCTCTCTGCTTTGTTCCTCATTTTTCATTTGCCCTTCTTTTATCTCTCATTATTTCTGCATCTTCTCATTTCGTACACATATTGTCTTTCATAAGGTCAACCATAATCCTATTCCTCACGTTCCATTCAACTTACTCTTCCCTTCTAACTCAGCTTCACTTTCATTCTCACGTCTTACCTCCTCCGTTCATTTACCTTTTGTTCACAGTCTTTAATCACATCATCTAGGTTTTTTTTTAACTATTTCTTCTCGCCACTATTTCTTCTAATACCTTATTTTGTCCTTCACATTCACTCTTTCTAATACTACTACTTCCTTTCTGTGACTTTCAATTTTATTTTTCCATCCCTGTCTCCTTCCTCAGTCGTGTCCTCACCTTTAAGTCTATCCCCTTCACACACAGTATCTCATTTCTCTTCCTTCTTCGTTTAGCATTATCTCACCTAACTCATATATCTATTTATCTATCTGTCTATCTATATAAAATCCTTCTTCGTTTAGCATTATCTCACCTAACTCATATATCTATCTATCTATATAAAATGGCAAAGATGTCTGTTTTCTATGTAATTCTAGAGGGATGTACATAGAACTCTCTAAACAGCTGTAATAGAATGAAATTATTTACGACGAATATAAATTTGAACATTACAGTGCTAAAGTGACGTCGCTGACGGCCTGCCTTATAAGGAATGAGAAATGATTGCCCACATGATGGAAACATCGTACCCAGTTGCCATATATATATATATATATATATATATATATATATATATATATATATATATATATATATATATATATATATATATATATATATATATATATATATATATATATATATATATATATATATATATATATATATATATATATATATATATATATATATTCAGTATGAATAGGAGTATACACAGTATATATACTGTATTTACTTCTACAACCATACGATTATTAGCTGCAACGGGTTGGAAGGGTGGACGTATTGTTGGGGTGGGCAGGGCTGGTGAGGCAGGTGAACAGTGTTGCTGGGGATCTGCATGGTCAGTTTGTATCACCTTGCATATTTCCGAGTTAAATGTCTGATGCCTTGTCTCAGACCATAGCCTACACATCTCTGCCTGGAGCTTTTTAGTCCCTTCATGGCTGCTCATATTTGCTGCATGTTTGATGTCATCTGCAGACTTTGAGGTCACACTCAACAAACCAACATCTACATGTATGTCAATGGTGTAAACGATGAAAAGAGGTGGACCAAGGAATAATCCATGTGGAACTCTGGCAGTGACTGAAGCCCAGTCAGAATCAGAAAAAGTTCCTTTGAGCACTACTTACTGCTTTCTCTCCGTTAGCAAGTTTTCTAGCCAGAATGTAGCCTCGCTATTAGTATCGAGTGCATGCACTTTTGACATTAGTCACAGACGAGGGACTTTGTCGAATGTCTGCAGAAAATCTAAGCAGAGAGTGTCTACTGCTTTATTCCTGACATACTCGTCAATATTTTACTGAAAAAATTAATCAAGTTGGGTTGGCATAATCTACGTCATATGAACCCATAATTGAAATCTTTAATCAGAGTATGATTTTACAGGGGTTCGATAAACCTGTCTACAGTTATTCCTAATAACAATTGTATTATGACAGTGGTCAAACTAATTAAACGGCAATTCGCAGGACATTTTTCATTCTTTCACTTAAAGACTCAGGTCACATCCACTTCATTCCAGTCTTCTGGCACTTTCCCTGTTCCCAGCGACTTGATGATTCCAACAAGTTGGTTGAATGAAGTACCTGGTCGTGCGCCTCATTAAGAACTCTTGGAAGGATTTTATCTGGACCAGGTGACTTCTTGCCACCTCCTCAGGTATACATCTGAGGTTGATGAAAATGAATGTGTGTGTGTGTGTGTGTGTGTAAGAGAGAGAGAGAGAGAGAGAGAGAGAGAGAGAGAGAGAGAGAGAGAGAGAGAGGAGGGGGGCTCGATGATTCTTTCTGTTTACCTCATGATACTTTCTTCCTATTTTCTTCTTTCATTAATTACCTTGTATATAAATTTGTTCTCTCTCTCTCTCTCTCTCTCTCTCTCTCTCTCTCTCTCTCTCTCTCTCTCTCGTGGAAGGGGGTTTTACATGGAGAGCGCCTAATTTGCATGCACATTTTTCTTAGCGTCTCTTACATTATCTTGCAAGCCTTCCAGCTATATTAAATGAAGACAGCCAGATCCAACTAAGTAAAGAATTTACGGTATCTATGTAGCTTTCTCAAGGCTACTTTTTTTCTTTTCTTCGTTTCTATGTAATGAAGGAACCAAAGGCTAGGAGACCGCAAGACGTTCCCTCCAAGGAATAATAAAAACAAATAACAGAGCCCAAGTCAAGATCCGTTCATCTCGAGATGCCTGGGCACACTGCGTTTGAAAGACTGGAAGTCATGGGCAGTAGGAATTCAGAGGAAGACTGTTCCAGAGTTAAACCGTTGCATATATATTGGCTGGAAGGAGCGGTTAAGTCTGGCATTAGAGAGCTGGACAGAAAACGTTGTGAGTCTGTTGCTAGATGGGTGCTACGCGCCCGCAGAAGTGGTGGATCGATGCAAGGAAGCATTTCAAAGGAACAGTAACCATTGAAGTAGCGACAGAAATGGGGTAAAGATGAAACTGTGCTGCGAAGAGACAGAGGTTGATGGGAGCCAGTAAAAGGAGGAGAGTTACTGATGGGACAAGCCTCTGACTCTACCTTGTTAAAAAGAGCTGTATGTGGGGAGGTTCTTCATACTTGCAAGTTGTACTCTACACAGGGGGCAAGTATCACCCGTGTATAAAGACAACAACTCTGAAGGGGTAAAGAAGGCGTGGAGTCGGTTTAGAACAACTAATCTCTTGGAAGCAGATTTTACAGGAGAATATGATTTTTCCAAGATAAATCCCAAGAGAATGAAACCCCAGGTATGTTCAAAGACGGTGAAAGATTGAGTCTGATATGGTTAAAAATTCAAAGATATTCCTGTGGAAGATTATGACGTGTTGAAAAGTGTAAGAACTGAGTTTTTGATCCATTACAAGCAATAAGATTTCTTTCACCCCAGTCAGAGATATGAGCCAAGTCAGACATTAGATATGCCATAGCCTCATCCCTTGTTTGTTAAGGTAACTGCTGAGGCGAACGCTGGGGGAAGAGAATGGAGAGGTGAAGGATGGAGTCATCAGCATATGAATGGATAGGGTTGGATGAACAGCTTAGAAGGTCATTGATGAATAGAAGGAAGAAAGCTGGTGACAGGACAGAGCCTTGAGGAACACCACTGTTGATAACTCTAGGAGAAGAACGGTGGCCGCGTCTAATACAGCAGTTATAGGACGATCAGAAAGGAAGCTAAAGATGAAGGCACAGAGAGAAGGACTGAATCCGTAAGAGGGCAGTTTGGAAAATAAAGATTTATGCTAGACTCAATCGATAGCCTTTCAGATGTTAAGTGCAATTGTAAAGCTTTAGTCAAAGTCCCGAAAGGAAGATGACTAGGAGTCTGAAAGGTAGATGATATGATCGCCAGTGGTGTGTCCCTGGCGGAACCTATACTGAAGATAGGAAAGAAGATTGTGATAGGAGAGGTGCTTTAAAATTTTTCTGTTGTGAATAGACTCAAAACATTATTTTGAAATACAGGATGTTAAAGTAACTGGGGGAAAATTGGAGGACCGGGAATGGTCACCCTTCTTTGAGACTGGCTGAATGAGTGCTAACTTCCAGGAAGAAGGAATGGTACAAATTGACAGACAAAGGCGAAAAATTTACCTAGTCAGGGTGTAAGCACTGAAGCACAGTCCTTGAGGACAAAAGTACAGAATCCCATCAGGCCCATATGTCTTGTTAGTACTGAAACCAGAGATGACAGAAGATACATTAATTGATGAAGATTCAATGTCAGCCATGAGGAAGTCAGAGGGGGGGGGTGATGGAGGAGCAGCACAGGATGTCTAACATGGAACTGGAGGAGAAAGTCTGAAGGAAGAGATCTACTTTATCAGTAACAGCTACAGAACCATCAGACTGGAAATGAGGAGGGACTGATGATGAGGTAAAGTTGTTAGAAAGATTCCTGGCAATGTGCCAGAAGGAGTGAGAAGAATCTGAGTTGGAGAGTTCAGAGCACATAGTACGAATGAAATTATTTTCACCATAGCGAAGAACAGAATGAGCATGATTACTGGCAGAGACATAAAAAAGATGAGATTCAGGGATAGTGTTGGCTCCAGCACCTTTTGTCAGCCCTCTCCTTGTGGACAGCATTAGAACAAGCAGGATTATTTTTTTTACATTAGTCGCAGGATAAGAGAAAGGAATGTATGCCTCCATGCCTGACAGGATGACCCCCATAATGCACAAGGCACACGTAGATGGCTCTTGGCCATGGAGGTAATAGCTTTTTCCAGAGAAAATCAAGGAAGTACTTCCTGAGGGCCTCCCAATCAGCAACCCCCAAATGCCACAGCTGCCACATTTCGGGAGGGTTCAAAGGTCTTACTGGAGCGATAGGACAGATTAAGGTGATAAGGTTGTGATCAGAGGAGCCCAATGGAGAAAAAAGATTAAAAATGCAAGCAGAAGGATTAGATGTAAGGAAGAGGTTATGGATGTTGGAACTCTCTCAAAGGTGGTCAGAGATAAGGGCAGGGTGCTGTACAAGCTGTTCTAAATCATTAGGGAAAGAAAAGATGTAGGCTTGTTCACTAGTTGGAACAGTGAAATGAGAGAACTATATGTGGTTGTGAACACTAAAATCACCTAGAATGGAGATTTCAGAGAAGGAAGAAATTATATGATGTGTTCCATCTTAGAAGTAAAATAGTCGAAGAATTTTTCATATTCAATAAAATTTAGGGATAAGTAAACAACACAGATATATTTACTTACAGAATGACAGGAAAGCCGAAGCTAGAGAGTAGAGAATTCAGAAGATCAAGTTCAGGAACACAAGAGATAAGATATGTAGTTGCATATATATATATATATATATATATATATATATATATATATATATATATATATATATATATATATATATATATATATATATGTATATATATATATATATATATATATATATATATATATATATATATATATATATATATATATATATATATATATATATATATATATATATATATATATATATATATATATATATATATATATAAACAGTACACAATTTTGAAGTGAGTATAATGTAGGAGGCTACAGAGAAAGGTTTGCTATCATTTGCTTCAGACAGCAAAGTGTGTGTGAGGAAGAGAAGGTGAGGTATATAGGGGGAAAGTGGTGTTCAACAGATAGCTAAAGGAATGCCAGCGAACGGTGCAGAAATGAAGAAGTGAGTCAGACAGTGGTTCCAGCCATATTTCTTGGTCTTCACGTCGTCACCGGGAGAGGGGCAGACTATGGGGGCTTTTATTGTCCCCCCCCCCCTTCTTCCGAAGGGCTCCGAGGTTTTGTGTTGAGAATCTATTTCTTTCTTTCTTTCTTTCTTCTCTTCTCTTTTTTTTCTTTTTCTTTTTTTTTTTTTGAAGTGTAGTGTGTACTATGCATGTAGTTTGGTGTAGACAGAGGAACTTGTATTGAAGAGCATGCTGGCCCACTCACTGTGTTACTGAAAAAAAAAAAAAGTTCAGCAAAGAGGGATGATCAGAAGCCAGTCCTGAGGGCTGATGAAACGGAGCTCCAGCTCCCCCTGTCATCAGCTTTCCATCCACCCTGGGAGTACCGCCCTGTTCGATTGGTGCTACAGTCTAATCCCTAAAAAAGGCAGTATGTATAGCTCTTGTTGTTGACGACAATCGACACAGACCTTGACGTCAGGGAAGAAAAAGAAAGAGTGTCTCAAGTAGTTTTTCGCTGTTGGTGGAGCTGTCACTCTCATGCAGGTATAATTCCTGGTTAATGTTGACGTTGTAGTTAATATCACGATGTAGACAATTATCATAACTTTCACTATGTTTTGTTCTGCACAGATGCAGGCTTCTCTGCTTTCATCCTCATTGATCCCTCGTAAAATGCACTGAGAGAAAGAGAGAGAGAGAGAGAGAAAGTATTTGTCTTGTGACTGTGTGTGTGTGTGTGTGTGTGTGTGTGTGTGTGTGTGTGTGTGCATACCTCATCTCTCTATCGCCTTCCTCTTTGGTTTTGATCCTCTGTGCTGGTGCTGCTGTGTAGCTGATCATCAGGAAATAACTCAGCATCATCCTCCACATCCTGAGTCGTCTCGTCACCCTTGTAATTTGTTGGCTTTGGAGTAAGAGAAAGTGCTGACCTGAGTGTAGCCAACAACCCCATGAATACAAGAAGGAATACTGAGAAGAAAAATTGGGAACTTGGTGGGCGGGGGTAAACGTTAATGAAAGAAGGTTAATAAAATTGTCGTACAACTTAAAGGTGGTATACGTATTATATCTGTGTCTACATCTATCTCTCCCTCTATCACAATACACACACACACACACACACACACACACACACACACACACACACACATTTATCTATCTATCTATCTATTTATCTATCTCTATATATATGTATCTGTCCATCTCTCTCTCCCTCTGTATATATATATATATATATATATATATATATATATATATATATATATATATATATATATATATATATATATATCATGGCCTCAGAACACACAGCCTTGGAGTCCCCACTACGGGGGGTTGGCATAAATGTCCCCACCTTCTGCCCATCTCTCGGTGACGGCTCGAGCTGCCTGGAACCACTATCTGACACTTCTTCATTTCTGCAACATTCGCGGCCTTTCCTCTAACTTCCGCTCTGTTGAGCACCACCTCTCCTCCTCTAAACCTCACCTTCTTTTCCTAACTGAGTTTCAGCTGTCTGAGGCAACTGACAACAAACCCTTTTCTGTATCCCCCTACTTTCTCTATACTCATTTCAAAGCCAAATGTGACTGTGTGTATATATACGCAACGACTTATCTTGCTGTCGTGTTCCTGAACTCGATTCTTCTGAATTCTCTTCACTCTGGCTTCTTCTTTCGTGTCATTCTCTGACTAAATATATCTGTGCTGTTTAAGTATCCCCTAATTCTACTGACCATCAAAAATTCTTTGACTATCCTACTTCTATGATGGAACACATTCTATCTATTTCTCCTTTCTCTGAAATCTCCATTCTAGGAGATTTCAATGTTCACCACAATCTTTGGCACTCCTCTCCTTTCACTGATCCAAATGGTGAACAACCCTACACCTTTTCTATCCTTAATGACCTAGAGCAGCTTGTACAGCACCCTACCCGTATCCCTGACCGTCTCGGAGAGAGCTCCAACGTACTTGACATCTTCCTTACAACTAATCCTTCTGCTTACACTATTAATCTTTTCTCTCCATTGGGCTCCTCTGATCACAACCATATTACCTTAACCTGTCCTATCACTCTGGTACGGCGTCTGAGGCACTCCAAAGAAACGTCGTCTGAGGCACTTTGGAGCTGTGGATTGGATGGCCCTCAGGCAGTACTTCTTTGATTTTCCCTGGAATGATTATTGCTTCCATGGCCGGGAGCCATCTGAGTCTGCCTTATGCATTGCGGAGGTTATTCTCTCAGGTATGGAAGCATACATTCCTTTCTCATATCATTTGACTAATGCAAGAAAGCCTTGGTTTAATGACTCTTGTTCTAATTGAGAGGGCCTATAAAAGGTACCGGAGCCAACCCACCCCTGAATCACATCTTTCTCATGTTTCTGCCCGGAATCGTGCTAAGTCTGTTCTTTGCTCTGCTAAAAATAATTTCATCCGTAATAAATGCTCTTAACTCTCCAACTCGAATTCTTCCCGCTTCTTCTGGCACCTTGCCAAAAACCTTACTAACAACTTTACCTCATCATCCTTCCCTCCTCTTTTCTACTCTGATGGTTCTGTAACTATTTCTTCTACTGATATGGCAGATCTCTTCGTTCAGACTTTCTCCTCCAACTCCACCTTAGACGATTCCGGTGCTGTTCCTCTATCACTTCCCCCCTCTGACTTCCTCATGGCTGATATTGAAATATCTTCAGCTGATGTATTTTTTGCCATCACAGGCCTCAATACTAACAAGGCATATGGGCCTGATGGAGTCCCCCCTGTTGTCCTCAAGAACTGTGCTTCTGTGCTTACACCCTGCCTAGGCAAACTCTTTCGCCTATGTCTGTTATCACGTATCTTTCTTTCTTGCTAGAAGTTTGCTCTCATTCAGCCAGTCTCAAAGAAGGGTGACCATTCTCAACCCTCTAACTATCGTCCAATTGCTTTAACACCCTGTATCTCAAAAGATTTTGAGTCAATTCTTAGCATAAAAATTTTAAAGCATATTACCTATCACAACCTTCTTTCTGATCGTCAGTATGGGTTCTGTCAGGGACGCTCCATTGGCGATCTTCTCACCTACCTTTCAGACTCCTGGTCATCCTCCTTTCGGGACTTTGGCGAAAGCTTTGCCATTGCACTTGACATCTCAAAGGCTTTCGATCGAGTCTGGCGTAAATCTTTAATTTCCAAACTGCCCTCTTACGGTTTCTATCCTTCTATCTGTGCCTTCATCTATAGCTTCCTTTCTGGTCGTTCTATAGCCACTGGTGTAGATGGCCATCGTTCTTCTAGATCTATCAACAGTGGTGTTCCTCAGGGCTCTGTCCTATCACCAACTCTCTTCCTTTTATTCATCAATGACCTTGTAAGCTGTACATTTAACCCTATCCACTCATACCACTCCACCCTTGACCTTTCCATTCAGTTCCCGCAACGTCCATCTCAACAGTTACTTCAACAGACAAGAGATGAGGCTATGGCACACCTAAAGTCTGACTTGGCTCGTCTCTGACTGGGGTAAAAATAATCTTGCTGTTTTAAATGCATCAAAAAGTCAGGTCTTACACCTATCAACCCGACAAAATCTTCCACAGGTGTACCCACTAATGTTTAATAATATTCAGCTTAATCCTGCATCATCCATGAACATGCTTGGGGTTTCATTCACTCGGGACTTATATTGGAACGATCATATTACATCTCATGTAAAATCCGCTTGCAAGAGATTAGGTGTGCTAAGCCGACTCCATTCCTTCTTTACCCCTGCACAATTGTTGACTCTACACACGGGTTTTATCCGCCCCTGTGTAGAGTACAACTCTCATGTGTGGGGAGGCTCCCCATATACCGCCCTTCTCAATAGGGTGGAGTCAAAGGCTTTTCGTCTCATTAACTCTCCTTCTCTTACTGACTCCCTTCAACCTCTGTCTCTTCGCCGCAGTGTTGCATCTTTATCTCTTTTCTATCGCTGCTTCAATGGTCACTGCCCCTCTGAATTGTCTGCTTGCATTCCTCCACCTCTACGACGGGCACGTAGCACTCGTCTAGCAGCAAACTCTCACCCCTTTTCCGTCCAACTCTCTAATGCAAGAGTTAACCGTTACTTCCAGTCCTTCATTTATGCAACAGGTCAACTCTGGAACTGTCTCCCTCTGTCTGTATTTCCCGCTAGATATGATCTCCAGTCTTTCAAACGCAGTGTGTCAAGGCATTTCGAAATGATTGGATCTTGAATATGGCTCTCTCTTGTATTTTGTTTTTCTCATGGAAGGAACAGTTTGCGGGCTCGTGGCATTTGGTTCCATCTTCCTAGCATAACATATATATATATATATATATATATATATATATATATATAGATAGATAGATAGATAGATAGATATAGATACATAGATAGATACATAGATAGATAGATAGAAATATATATATATATAGATATATATAGATATATATATAGATATATATATATAGATATATATATATATATAGTGCACTTAGAAGAATATTAGGAGTTAAGTGGTGGGAAAGGATACCAAATAGTAGAATTAGAGAAATAACGGGAGTGCAGCCGATCGATGAATACTGTATGTTAGATTCTCACGATGGAAGTGGCTGAGACATGTGTATAGGAGACAGGGAATAGTACGAGGTACACCAGGGTGGGTGGCACTTGGTAGGAGAGGTAGAGGAAGGCCAAAAGAGACGTGGGTGAGGACAATGAGACGGGAAGTTGGAGATGTGTGTTGGGGAGATCTTGAGGAGTTAGCACAAGATAGGATGTGGTGGTGCGAGTTCATCGAGGCCCTATGCATCCCCGGGGGTGCCACAGGAAATGATTGATTGATTGATTGATATATATATATATATATATATATATATATATATATATATATATATATATAATCATCAACAGCATAAACTTGCGTAGACTGTTCTCAGTGGAGAAGAGGAGGAGGTTTCCTTCTCTGCGTCTCTCTGTATCATTCCGTATTAGGTCAACTGCGGGGCCCAACCCTCTTCTACAGAGATCGATGGGCAGTTTTAATTATTCCTCATGATGATGTAGAGTAGGACTGGGTAAGGGGTGGCTTTAAGAAGTGAAGGATGTGACAGTGGAAATGTTGTACTGGCTTTGTTCATGGGTCAGTATATGTGACCAAAAGAACCCACAGGATGCAGACATATGCAAGCATATGAAATTTCTACCTATCTATCTTTTGCCAGGTGCCTTAATCCCGTTAGTGGTGGCCACAAACAAATCGCCTCCATGTCACCCTGTCCCCCGGCTATTTCACTGCCCTTCCCTCAGCTCAAATACCTCTCCACTCCATCCCTCCATCTCATCCTCGTCCTCTCCCTCCCTCCCCCCCACCTCACTTACATACACTCTCCTTGCTAGTCTCTCACTCCCCATCCTCTCCACATGGCCAAACCACCTCAGTGTATTTCTCCTAACGCTTTTTATCACATCCACCACCACACCACAACATTCCTTCACTTCCTCATTTGTCAGTCTGTCTTTCCATGCAACTCCACATGCTCCTTTCAAGTAACTCATTTCCACTGCTCTCACTGTTGACTTGCGTCCTTCCAACAATGTCCATGTTTCAGTTCCAAACGTTAGAGTTGTTATCACAATTCTATCAAGCAGCAACTTTTTTACTTTCTATTCTCAAATTGCTATTTCATATCACTGCTTTCAAAGAACTAGCAACTTTTCTTCCTTGCACTTTATCCTCCAAACTTCCATTCTTACCTATCACACTACCCAAGTACTTAAATGCACTCACATTTTCCATTTCCTCATCATCCAACTGCACTGTTCATTCAGTGACTTCATTTCTCTCAAAGACCATAACTTTACTCTTTCCATTCATTCTTAGATTCCACTTCATACACACTCTCCCAAACTCACTCACGAAGCCTTGCAGTTCTCCTCCGTCTTCACTGAACAACACAGTATCGACTGCAAACAACAGTACAGGAAGATTCGAAACACCACCCTCTCTCATAAGGGTCACTCCAACATCCAGTGCTCTATCTTGCATCTCTTTAATGACCCCATTCATATACAGACTGAACAACCTTGGAGACATGACACATCCCTGTTACAATCCAACATTCAGAAAGAAAATTTCATTCAGTTCACCATCCACATGCACTGCAGCCTTAGCACCCTCATATATAATCTTCATGGCATTCAACATCTTCCCATTTGCTCCATGTATTCTTAATATTTTCCATATTCCTCATCTATCCATTCTGTCATATGCTTTCTCAAAATCCATGATGGCTGCATACAACTTCTTTCCCTTCTCTGGAAACTTTTTCACTAAATGCCTTAGGATGAATATCTGATCTACACAATCTCCTCACTTCCTATAACCTCCTTGTTTTTCTCCAATTAATTCCTCTGTTATTTCCCTAACTCTGTCCGGAAGTGTCCTCCATATACTTTTCCTATTACACTAAGAAAACAAATTCCCCTATGATTGCAACACACTTCTTTTACCCCTTTTCCTTAGTGCAGGGTAACAATTATACCCGACTTCCAATCCTCCGGGACTCTACCTTCGTCCTAGGCCAATCTGCACATCTTCCACATCCATTCTACTACTAACTCTCACCCATGATTCAGCATTTCACCACACACTCCATCAATTCCTGAGGCTTTCCCCATTTTCACTTTTCTCTTTGCCTCCACTATCTCCATCCTACTGATTTCTTCCTCCCTTCTTGCCACCCTTCTTCTCCCAGCCATTCCCCAGCCTCTCACACTCCAATTACATTCATTCTATATGTTTAACAATTCCTTAAAGTGTTCTCTCCATCTGCTCACTTTTTTTCCCTCCTCCACAGTCAGTCTGCTATTTTAATCTATCAATCCCCAATTAACTTCGTTATCATCCTGTCTAACTCTCTTGACCTCCTTCCCGAACATATTCTTACACCCTCCCCCCTTTACATTCAATTTTTTTTCCAAATTCCTCATCCAATCTCTTCTTACTCTCTCACTAATCTTTTCACCTCATTCTTCCTCCCTACATATAACTCTCTCTTCCATCTCTAAACTTTCTCCATGCCGCTGCTTCACGTCCACTCATTATCTGTTTTCTTCTTTGTGCCACAGCTTGCCTCACCTCTTCATTCCAACATGCTGTTCCTGGAACTCCCTTTCGTCTTCTCTTCACCCCATACACCGTCTTACATGCTGCACAGATTTCTTTTGTGAATATCTTGCACACATCTTCCACCTCCTCCATCTGCTCCAAATCATATTTACCCAATCACTCCTCCACTTCTCTCTTATATTCTGCCTTTTTAAATTTTCTTATACCTTTTTACCCTTCTTGTATGGACTACTTCCTCCTATCATTCCCTCCTTCTATTCCTCCATCGTGCTTGAACCTTGACTTTCTCCACCACCCAGTGGTGGTCAGAAAGTCCACTCCCTCAACTTCTGTATGCTCTTGCATCCATTACATACCTTCTCATTCTGTCATCCACTTACCATAATCAGTCATTGTTTTCTGCTCATTCAGTTCACCACCCACCTTTCCCATCACTCGTTCCGCACACCAGTGGATCATTTTGTGCCTAAAGAGGGTATTGGCTATCACCAAGCCCCTCCCTTCACAAATGTCCACTAGAGCACTGCCATTCTCATTCACTTCTGCAGGCACACCCCACGCACCTACTACACCATCCACCTTCACATCCCTTACTTTTCCACTCATATCTCCAGTCAGAATACTCTTTCACTCCTCTCGAAGTTTTCCATGCATTCTTCCAAATTTGCCCAGAACTTTTCTCTCACACTGCTTGCATAATCTTGTGTTGGTACATAAGCACACACTCGCCCACGTATGTATTCCCACTTTCAATCTTACCCACACAATCCTTGAACCAACTGGTCCATACTCTCTTATATTTTGATTTAGTCTCTTGCACACAGCAATACATACACCCTCTTTTTCCCTTTCATTCTCACCAACTCCTGCGCATCTACCCCATCCATACTCCCACCACTTCACAATCTTACCTCTCCATTCAGTCTCCACTAATCCACATATGTCCACTTTTACACACTTATGCACCTGGACTATCTCTTTCACCTCATAATTTGCACCTCTTACATTCCATGTTGCAGTCCGTACCATGTCCTTTGTCCGATTCTTGGTCGTCACCGATTGGTCTGTCCTAATCCGAGGCTTCTTGTCTGTATTTTTAGTTAGTTGTTTTCCGGGAAGGGGCACGAACCCTCCGCCAACCCACCTGTTGGCACACTGGGAACACGTGTTGGTTGGTTACAAGGTTATCACCCGGCGTATTAAATGATTTCCTGGTTTACAGGAAATCATTTGTCTTATCAATCAGAGTAATGTTACCCTAGGTAGAGTACCACCACACATATGAAATGACGTGTATTATAAGCCACTATAATATCCGCTGTGGCCTGTGCATCACTATACTCGTACATCACTAGATGAGTTGTGTGCTCCCAAGGCACCAAAGCTGGACAATATTTTGCTTCACTGATTCCCCCATCTCTCTCTCTCTCTCTCTCTCTCTCTCTCTCTCTCTCTCTCTCTCTCTCTCTCTCTCATTTTTGTTCATCTTCTTTGCCACCATTGCCTAACGTCTGTTCTCATACGCATACGCCTATTTCTTTTTATAACAGTACGTCTATGGTTTTCTCTCCAGCTCTTCGTTTTCTTTATTTTATCCCTCCATTTCTTTTCCTTCATTTTCTCTTCCTCCAATTCCTTGTTTATATTCTTCCCTTTATCTTATTTTCCCTCATTTTAGCGATTTTTTTTTTTTTTTTCAGCCTAGTCTCTTGTTTTTCTCTCGTTCATTTTTGTCAGCTCTGCTCCCATGCATATCATCAAAACATGTTTGCTTTTAATTAGGTTTGAAGCCTCACTGAGATGATGTTGCCCGGCCCCACTGAAAGAGGAGGGGAGGTAGGTTCGAGGTGGAGGGGAAAGGGGAGTTGTAGGAAGGCAGGACACGCGGGGAATGACATGGGAAGAAAAAGAGGCATGATCCCTGCTCTCCACTTGTCCATATAGCCTTACACTGAACATCCACACCAGATTATGTAGTACAATCATACCTACTACTCCTACACGCAGCACATTTCTCCCCAACTCATGCTCACATTTATACCTCTTAAATTCCAACACATGTATCTCTTTAAAACACAAACCAATAGTTCTTTTCTTGGGTACACACACACACACACACACACACACACACACACACACACACACACACACACACACACACACACTCACACACAAACTTAAACCTAAATCCTTCTGTATCCTTCTGCCCCCGAACGTACACGCATTTGTACTAAACTGCTTTCACCTTTAAGAATTTAACTGAGAAGATAATGCATTCCCTACATTTATTTCCTCTCTTCTGCAAACACTACCATGTATCATCGCTTCATATGGTCATTTACACCTGCTACTGATCAATTTTTACAATCAGTTCTAGAAATAAGCTGGAAATCCGGTTCCCTTGATCCTTTAATCCGATTACAATATACCAACAAAAGGCAGATTCACAACAGCCCACACACATCTCTCCACACCTGAGCATCAATGACCACCATCCTTATTGTGATACTCTATGAACACCCTACTCTGTTTTACTGGGGTATATTTGTGTTGGTTGCGCAGTATGGAAGAACAATAAATATTGTGATCGAACTGAAATTCATAAGCTTCTCCCTTAAACAACGGGGGTCGAACCCGTGACCACACTGTCTCTATTCTACATCTCTACTAACCCCGTGCCCTCCTATTACATCCAACAGAACGATTAAACTTATTTTGCTCACTTATATCCATCTTTACCTGTACAATGCATATCCTCGGCCATTTTCAGCACTGTCAGCATAAGTCTGAAACAGCATAAGCCAGACTTACGATCAGTTTATATTCGCCTGTGATGAGCTCATACCATCTGTACACAACCTGTATTCTACATATCTTCTCGACTAAAAGATAACAAGACTTAAAAGGCAGAATACCTAGGCTATTATTTCAGACAGGTATCCATATATATATATATATATATATATATATATATATATATATATATATATATATATATATATATATATATATATATATATATATATATATATCGACCTACATGCACCTTAATAATTATAGTCACCAACGGAAGCAGATATTTAAGTATACTAATATTCACCAGCTACACTCACCCTCAGCTGGCAACTCTTCCACTATGAACCCCTCCTCTCTTTTAGATAATTCCCGACACATTCACACAATTCATTTCAAATTATTAACATCTTCCAGTAAGGAAGGGATTCATGTTAAGCTGATAATAAATCCATCTGCAGAGGGTACAGTTTCCTGTGATTAAATTATCAGATTTCAGCACGAACAATAAGTGGACGTCACTATATTGCATGAGTTTAGCGCAGTCACCGAAAGACGAGTAAATATAATATTGAACAGAAGGTTCAGATGAATCCACCTAAACTCCATAATAATGCATGAAGAAATACACATGCTTTCCTTGCTAACCGGGATTGAGACAATGTAATCCGACCAACACAAAGCCGCTTCATCCCGACTAGTGTTTTTCTCGGGCGCTTTGAGTATTACGGTGATCACCAGTTTTTGGTCTTATGAGCAGTCTTGTGTGTGTGTTTATGCGTGTGTGTGTGTGTGTGTGTGTGTGTGTGTGTGTGTGTGTGTGTGTGTTCTGTTTTCGCTGTAACTGTGTTTAGTCTGACGTTGATTATGTCATGAAGTTCTTTTTTTTTTTCTTTCGAACAGTACCTTAGCCAGACGAGTGGTTAGTTTTGGCAGCAGCTACGAAGCTGCTGTCTCATTAGCTCCAGGATTCTTATCCTGGTGCAGACAGCATACCTCGATTCTGAAGTCCTTCCAACTTTGTGATTATGTATATCAAATGAGTATCTAAGGTCACATATAGGCTAGGCAACTGTGGTAGCCTACCCTTTGGGATGCAGTGGCTTTCAGTCCTCAGCATAGCAGATGAATAACCTGCCACTGTCTCAAAGGCCTAAGATTTGGATATAAGCATCGTGCTATACTTCCTAAGGCGTTTATCCCAACATTTTCCTTTAATGCACACGAAGAGACTCAGCATAGGAAATGGCCACGATTCTCACCAGAATCGTACGCAAGGATTCCACAGGTGTGCAGTCCTATGTTTGCCAGCCTGTCTCTCTGCCCTTTGAGCCAATTACTCTTAAACTACTACATTAATCTGAACCAACTTTCCCATAAGAGCAACGTCCGTTTAATTGGTTGATAATAGATGATTAAGAATACATGAGAAAAAACATATGATAATGCATTAATTGAGCATTTCATGTTTATGTAAACTCTACCAAAACAACGTATCCAGCCGTACCTTATTTCCCTTCTGACCCTGCTATTCGACTAAGGGAGAGACTGGCGTGAAACACCTATCCAACACACTCGATATGAGATGAAATTCTGTGTCCCCTCCCGACAACTCAGTCTATACATAGGAGTATGTTAAATGCAATTATACGTGTACCGTAGGTGGGATGGGCTAAGAATGTTTGGTAAACGCAGCATCAAAGCCATACTCAAGATTCATATCTCTAACTGTTTATAATTCTTCTTTATTCACCGTAAGAAAAAAAAATGAAATGACGATGATGATCCTGATTATGAAATTTACGACAAACATACCCTTACTAAAATACATCCAGCCAAAAATTATATATCTATAACTCTCTCTCTCTCTCTCTCTCTCTCTCTCTCTCTCTCTCTCTCTCTCTCTCTCTCTCTCTCTCCATCTATCTATCTATCTATATCTATCTGTCTATCTATCTATCTATCTATCTATCTATCTTTCTCTCTCTCTCTCTCTCTCTCTCTCTCTCTCTCTCTCTCTCTATATATATATATATATATATATATATATATATATATATATATATATATAATATATACAGTATATAGCAATAGGAACTTGTCTTCATTTCGATGTAGGACAAGGCCGGGTATTGTAGTAGGTGTTATAACAACTTTTTCAAGATAATGAGGGCTCTATAAGGTGTAATTGCAAGGCATGAAACTGTGTACAGTTCATTTACAGTATTGTAGAAACTGAAAGACGAGAGAGAGAGAGAGAGAGAGAGAGAGAGAGAGAGAGAGAGAGAGAGAGAGAGAGAATAATAAATGGAGGGAAATTTGTTAAAATAACACCCAGTCCATCACGACTGCTGTTTAATCCAGAGCTGAATCCATTATAACTCTTGTCTTCACAAACAGAACCCCAAAAGAGCTCGGCTATGCTAACTCGGGCTTATCCTGTTTTGACCTGACGGATTCTCGGTTTGGCTGGGGATTTAGAAATTGCATATCTTATCTCTAATCTGGACCACCACACCGCCGAGTCGGGCGTCTGTATTCACGTTCCACATAATTTTCTGTATTTTTATTATATTTCACACTTACTGTCTCTCACATTTCTTTTAATGTTTCTCTTTCCTTCTCGTCTGACCGTTGCCTTCTTTTCCTCTTTGTTCATCTATAGTCGCGTTTTTGGCGTCCAAGCTGATGGATCGGATTCGAAGCCATCTTCGGTGAAACCAAGCTGGGCCATTTTTTGTCGGCCAAAGTGATACGAAGCCGGCCCAAGCATTTGTCATCGAAACCAAGACCGTCTTCGTATCTCACCCAAGCGTGGTCGGGAGCAGTCTTCGTGCAGCTTGGGGAGAGTGAGAGTGACCAGCAAGGACACGTAAATGATAAATGTCTTGAAATTAGCACGATGTACATAAAATTAGAATGCAGGTGGCTAATATTAACGATATATAGTCAGATGAGCACAAATAACGGCTACGTGAAAATTGCATATTCGTCAGATGATCATCTTCGGCGAACCCCTCTGTTAACATTGCGATCGGCATGTGAAGTTATTCGGTTCTTCGTATCCTTGACTGTTTTTGCTGACAGAAACCAAGCGCCCCAAGACGAGCTCGGAATCCCAGGCTCCAGCTTGGACAACAAAAACATGGCTTATATTTCCTCTTTTTTGTGTGAGATGTGCTGCTGCAATCTCTGATAACTCCTTCGTTATTCCTCATACTCATTCCTCTCTGCAGAGTTCCTTTTCCTCTCTCGTCTGATATTAACTTTTCTCTTTGTCGTTGGTCATCTTCTGGTCTTTGCAGGGTACCTGTCAGTTCCTTTTTTTATGTGCCGTACCCGCCTTACATATATAGTCGTATAGTATCGCTATTCTCTCTGTCTATTGTGTTTTGCCCTTGTCCCTTCCCCGTTTCCTGTCTCTGCTTCTTCATATATTCATTCGCTACCTATTGATCCTTTCCTCTCTCTCCCTTAAAATCTGTACCTCCATAATATTCGTGTCTATATTCACCATATTTAGCGGTCTCTCTTTCTGTTTGTCTTTTCTACTTTTTCTTTTATAACTATTTTTCTCTTTTCTCTGGCTTTTCATTTTCTTTGTCTAAGTCATATAATTTTCGCCAGCTGTTCCATTAAAATTTGCATACATTATCATTTACTGCTCTCTCCTTTCCGCTTATTTATTTTTTTTTTTTTTGCTCCTCTCTTTGTCTTCCACCTTTTCATCGTGAACTTCTTTCACCTTCTTCTATCATCTCTTCATTTGTTCGTCTTCACTTCTCACTTGCATATTGTTTTCGTTTTCCAAATTTCTTTCTCATATCACATGACTTCCCTCCCCCCTCTCTCACGCTGTGTCAGAGCAACGTAGGCCATAATATCAACATTATTGTGTGAAAGAAGACGCTGATACTGAGGAACAGAAATGTTTTTCTCGCAATTTTTCTTCATATAAAAAGTACTACAGCGAGTCCATCTGTGTCGTTATAAGGATTGGTTGACTATCTCCTTGACTCTGACAACTGGTGGAGTGATTTTAAACAGACATTTACCACATTCCACGACAGATATTCCAGTTATTTTAAAAGTTGTCCTAACGTGACGATTCTGTTTTTGATGAGTCTAAATTATTAAGAATGATACTGCATAACATGTGAGCCACTAAATGGCAAACAGAGATAACATACCATTAAACGATTTTCAAATGAATTCGGCAAGCACCTCTAATCCTTTTCCATACCTTAAGAGTTTGCTGTCTTCGTATGTAAATTAAGGTACGTATCTTATTTTGACTAACCTAATTCATGTGGATGTCCTCAGTACCTGAAAAGCCGATACCCACTGCTGTTGTGTAAAATGTAATGAATACAGAAAATCATTAATATAAAAGATAACGTTTGGAGAAATACAAAGAAGTGTAAAAGCAAAATTAGCAACTTATGCAGAGTTTTAGTTGATTCAGTATATTTTTCTGATGGCAGGAGACAGGAGAACAAGGAAGTATATGACACGAGTGTGTGAGAAAGAGAGATATAGAAGCTGTCGAGGTTAGAGAACTGGCAAGGGATCGATCTAGCTGGATGAAGTTCGTACGGATGAGTGTATGACAAAAGCTTGGCATCTCTTATCTACTTGACAAACGTCGGATTGAGTCTGTCCGATGGGTAATTACGTGGCTACGTGTGGACAGGTGTACTTGTCAGATGGAGACATGATTCCTGGGGCTTGAATAGTGAATTGATGGGTGTGTGGTTCATTTCGTGGGGCATGCTGTTCATTAGTTCTCCCGTAAAAGCTCTCCTTCATTTATGTTCCCCCTTTGACTGCTTTCTGTACCCTTCCTCACCTCACCTGCGGGAAGGAAAGGGATGATGATGTTTTTGTTTTGTCTAACAGAAAAAATCCTGTCAGTCATGATCATTAATACGCAATTATAGTAAATGAATAAAATAAATGAGGGTATTCTACAGAGCAGCCGGAACAGAAACAGCGATAACCTGGGGGATAAGGTACTGTCAGTCTGAGACGCTAAAGAAGATCTGACATACGGAGAAACCAAACTATTCTTAGGACAGTTTTTGACAAATACACAACAACTAATATAGAAATAATGATGTTGATGGTGATGGTAGAAGTCTGATACAAAGCAATACAGCGATAACGATTTCCTTAAGCAGACTTTTTCAGGAAGGATGACTCACGAACATGAAGATCCTCAGTGTTATAATTAAACAGAAAACAAATGAAAAACATTATGTGAAAAGCAGGGAGAAATAACGGTCTGATTCAGCGTTGGTGATGCATGCGACACTGCAGTAGATAAATTTGATGAAAACTTAATAATCAGAGTCGTACCTACACAAACATACACACAAAAAAAGTTCATTTGTAATGTCTCTCAAGAAAGCGACATTGAATACTCGAATATTTTCAGTCAATATGTTCTCTTCTAATGCTGTAGTAACTTTACATGTTTGACTGGTTGCATATTAGGGCCAGGCCAGCCGAGATAACAAGTAGGGTTGTACATTTATTATTTAATCGTAAACAATAATGAAGTTGATCATGTGATGGGAAAAATAACCTTACATCAGCAATTATTCACGTATTGCACGTAGTAATTCACAGGAGAAGGAAGCTCAAGATAAGCTGCTGCAGTGGCTAGAGGAACTTGAAAGACATAATGTGACAGAAACATACGTCGATTTAATAAAAAGATTCTATATACCTGTACAGTAGATGGTCTACGAACATGAACTTCTATGAGGATGCATTCTTAAACACCACTTCTTCTAATCTTCCCCTTCCTTCGAACTTCTCTTTACTTCTTACTTTCCCCTAAGCTTCTGTGTGTTTCACCGTTCAGTTTCTCTCCCCTTAAACCTCTCTCTCTCTTCATACCTTCCTTCCAGCCTCCTTCCCTTCCACTCTGTGTGTCGATTCTGCCTGGATGTTCTTACATTCTCGCTCACACCATGAAGATCCTTTTCATTTTTCCTCCTCTTATGTTCATATCGTTTCCTAGGCTGTCTGACCTAAACACATTCTCCCATTCTTCCACTCTACAAGAAGTAAGTTTCTCTTTCATATCATCACACCCCTAGAACCACTTACACAGATGTATTAAAGGTTTTTCCCCTCGTATCTATCTATCTATCTATCCTTATATATATATATATATATATATATATTCATCTGCTGCAGTCTTTCGATCCACCCTCCATATCAGATCATTCCCTCATCCCAGCCTCCCACAGCTTACTGAACATTACAAGTAATTTCCATCCGTTCTAAAGTCTTCTCCCTTTTTCTCTCTATCTCCTTTCTTTTTCTCTCTATCTCCTCCCTTTTTCCTCCATATCTCCGTCTCCCTCTCTTCTCCCTGCATCAACTCCCATTCCCTGTTTTATGGCTGCCCACCACCTACGGTGCTTCCCGCACCTCTTCCTTCTTGATTGTTTTTCTCTCTCAGTCCTTTCCATTTTTCATCATTTTTTTCCTCCGTGTTCTTTCACATTAACCTTTTACCAACACCTGAAGTCCATTACGAATGTTACTCCCCATAGATCCTAGCCTTCAGTTCTCTCTCTCTCTCTCTCTCTCTCTCTCTCTCTCTCTCTCTCTCTCTCTCTCTCTCTCTCTCTCTCTCTCATTCTCTCTTTCTCTCTCCACTATCAGGGAGATCCATTACGTTTCACCTCCTGTGGATCCCTATGCAGTTTCTTCGTTTTCGTGTCAGCACCTCCGTCTCCAGCAACTGCCGCTGAGTGGCTTGGAATGCTGCTGGATATTACGACTTACTGGATGGTAGATGGGATTGGATTGGGGTTGCTGGTGTCCGGGGATAAAATGTTAATGAGTTGAGATAGCGTTTGGTGATTTTAATTTACTTTTACTTTTTAGAGAAGTGAATAATATGTGTGACAGTGTAACTGTATCAGTATTTCCCTTTCCATCACCCCCCCCCCATACTTACTCCATATGCATCTCCGTCGCTGTGATCAGGATCAGAAAGGTGAAATATGGCGTGTTGCCAGCGAAGAGTTCTAAAACCTCCTGGCTGCACCAAAGATAATTTTCACTCACTTTTTTTTTTTTTTTTTTTTTTTTTTTCAGATCCAAGGAAGAGGCTGGGCCCTAAAAGGTGGTAGTATATGGTTCGCCACAACTACTTTGTTATATATTGCCAAACATGAAGTCGAGGGCTTTAGTGCATGTGGGCGTGGGTGAAAGTTTTCCGTTTATCCCTCCGTCCGTCCGTCTGTTACCACACTAGCGGCTGCAAATATGGACCTATTTTGACGATTGTGGTGTCAAATGCATCCTTTCCTCCTGACGGTGTGTCCATGTCCAGGTGGTCAACAAACTCAGACCATAAATATTTCTGTCTACTGTGGTACATGCTTAACACTGGTATCACTGAAAAGGGAGTTCAAAATGCTGCATGAGTATTCCATGTCCTCATCGTAATTTTTAAACAACCCACTAGTAACTTGAATAAATAAAGGCTTTGGATACCTTCCTGTGTCATTACCTCATTAATTGGTGTAGGAAGCACTGAGGTAGGTAGGGAGGTAGGAAGTTAGGTAGGCAGGGAGGTACACAGGTAGGCAAGGAAGGAGACAGGTAGGCAAGGAAGTTGGTAGGTAGGCAGTTAGGTAGATAAGGTGGGTAGGCAGGTAGGTAGATAATGTGGGTAGGCAGACAGGTAGGTAGGGAGGGAGGGAGGGTGGCAGGGATAGGAAGGGAGGTAGGCAGGGGGAGGAGCAGGGATAAAAGTAGGTACACTAACAGAAAGGATGGTAAGTAGAGAGACAGGGAAAGAAGTATGCAGGAAATTGGGTAGGGAGGTAGGTACTCGTATGTAGGTTGCAGGTGTTGTTGTATGGCCCCAGTCTGTCTAGCCAAGCAGGTAGGTCAACAACAGGCAAACAACTGCTGCTACGTGGACGTCCAAAAGGTGCAGTAAAGAAGGTACATTGTGCAGAAAACCGGCATCCCCATGAGGCAGAAAGCACCTCGCCAGGGTCGGACCATTGCCCTTTCCCACGGCGAAGTGCAGGGAAATATGATGAGATTTGGGTCCCTGGGTGGACGTCGCAGCTGTTTAGTTCCACTCAGGGTGCACAGCGCTACAAAGTGTAGGCTTCCCGATAGCACCAGGTATTTAAGTAGGGCAGGGAGGTTAGTAATTAGGTAAATATGATGTACAACAGAGAAGTAAATAGGATAATGGGTAGGGAATTAGGTATGTACTGTAGGCAGACATGGAGGGGGTAAGCAGGGAGGTAATTGGGAAGTATGGAGAGATGCACGTAGGCATTTTTTCATTTATTCATTTATTGCATACTTTATTTTAATTTTTTTCCCATGTAAGAGTAGCTGTAAATCACATTGCGGTTTTTCCTGTCAAGTGTTGCACATGTATTAAATTGCTTATCTTTCTCTGTGCAATTTTTTGTTTATAAATTGCTTGGAATTCAACGTAGAGTCTGGATTATTTATCAGCAACACAAAAATTTAACTTGTATAGTGCACACCAAAATTTATAAGAAAGCAGTTTAATCGTACTTGCTGAAAGGCTGCCTTCGGCTGCCTCCACTCGATGTCAAGGCACTTCCTGTCTTCCGAAATGAGTCATAACTTGGGAACCGGTGGCCCAGTTGGAGTGGAAATTGTTTCATTATTTAAGTTAGAGCATTTTAATGGTACCTTACTCTAACAATATTTTGCTCTACATGCGCCGTTTTTTATATGTTACGGTAACAACAAACAAAAAAACACACAGAAATCGGATAATTATAACACTGATTATACTATGCCATTATAATGTACAATTTCACAAGTATATGGAGGGACGAAGGAGAGGCGAGAGAGTGATAATACAAGAAACAGGTTACTCTTCTCTCATGTGTCATGCTGGTAATTTCAACGCCAGACCAAGGCCGAATCCATCCAATACACTAAGAGCAAATACTAAATTTTAAATAAAAGGCCAAAAATGAGTTATAACTCGGGAACCGGTGGCCCTACTGGCCTGGAAATTGTTTTATTCGTCAAGTTTGGCATTTTAAGTGTATCTCGTTTTAACAAAAAAAAATTTTGCGCTACATGCATCGTTTTTGATGTGTTGCGGTAACAAACCAACAAACATACAGAAATCGGATCATAGTACTATACCCGTAAATTGTGAGCTATGAGTTTCAACACCTTAAAATGGCCATATGTTACTGTACTTGTGTTATCAAGATGACGTGTTACAAGATATTATTATATCATAAAGTGTTTGGCAAGTAAAAGTTGTATTGGACTGGAATTTGTTGATGATACTTGTGTTGTCTCAACTGGACTTTCATACTACTGAGTGACGGAGGCTGTGGGACAGATGGTGATGGTGACGGTGGTGTTGGTAATGGTGGCTGCGATGGTAGAGTAGGTTGTGGTGGTGGCGGTGGTGGAGGTGGTGTTGGCGGTGGTGAGGGTAAAAGAGGTTATGGTGGTGGTGGCGATAGTGTAGTAACGGTGGTGGTGGTGACAGTGTAGGTATATATTGGTGGTGGTGGTGACAGTATTGGTATACTGGTGGTGGTGATAGTGTAGTTATGGTAGTCGTCGAGGTTGTGTTAATGGTATAGATGGTGGATCAGGTGGTGGTGGTGGTGGTGGTGGTGTTGGTATGGTGTGGTAGGTTGGCGGTGACGGTGGTCTAGGTGGTGTTAGAGTCTGGGATGGCAGAATAAGTTTTGAAAATGGTGGTGGTGGCGATGATTATGCTTGTATGGGTTTTGATGGTGATGGTGGTGGAGATGATTGTGTTTGTGTGAATTTTGGTGGTGGTGGTGATGGCGGCGATGTTCATGCTTGCGTATGTGATGGCTGTGATGGTGGTGGTGGAGGTTTTGGTGATGCTGTAGCTGATGGTGAAGATACTGGTGGTGACGTTAGTGTGGTGGTAGTGGTGCTTGTCTTGCCTTGTCTTGCCCGATGTTGTAGTGATGGTGTTGGTGATCGTGGTTTTGGTATTATTTTTGTTGATGGTGATGCTACTGGGGAGGAGGCGAGTCAAGAAAATTTAACATGAGAGGAAATAACTATTAACGAAGGAAGGAATATAGGAACCGTGGTCATTTTTTTTTTTCAGCAATCATTTAGAACTAAGCTTCACAGTTGTCAGGCATAACCATTATACAAAGGAGAACCACCTTGAATAAAGCTCTGTATAAGTTTTACTGTAAGTGGAAGAGACAACACTGATGTCTAAACGGATATAGTGGAAATGTAACAGGTGGGAAGGCTGGATCGATTCTCTTTTAGTGATAATGTTTTTATCAGTCGGCAATTATACACTGGGTCAAAGCTACTGGAAGCCATTTTTCTTTTGCATTTTTAGTACATTGCAACTAATGACGCGATGATATTTCATTTTGGAATTACGAAAAGGTTAGTTTTTTTCTTCTTGTCTTTTATAAGAAACATACAGAAGGAGTTTTAATGTCTCCACATAAATAATACGGAAAAGTTATGGGAGACTTGCTACTGTACCTTTGACTGTAAACTTTTGGATAAACTTTTTACAGTGTAGGTAACTAGGAAATTAAATAGGCAGGGAGACAGGGTGGGATGTAACAAGGCGGTAGGTAGGCAAGGAGATAGGTAGGAATATAGGTAAGGAGGTACGGCAGGTAGAGGGCTAGGTATGTAGGGAAGAGCAACAAGAAGAAACGTAAGATGATCCTTTGTATACTAAAGGAATAGGTTACAGCTTAATACTGTCCGTTATAAGGGTTACATTATCTAACAGAGTTAAACCAAAGATCATTGCACAACACAGCTTTCACTTCACGACAAGGATTTTATGAGAGTTCATCTTTCAGACCCTAGCGTGGCAACACACAGATGGATGGTATCTATTTAGATTTCTGCTTGTTTTTAGAAGGAAATGGGTACAACATTTAGTAGAACAATGGCGATGGTATACTCATTAATTTAGTCATGCTTTTAGTAACAACCACAGTTTTCTATTCAAAACTTTCACAGAGGTGTTCATACATATAAGAGCATCAGTTGGGTTCGGTACTTTCAGATTAATTTCACTAATTATGGGCAAACCTTCAATATCTCCGAGTTGCAAAATGTTGGTGGTTTTGAAAATCCACTCTGATTAAAAGTTCACCTTCCACTTCGCTTCTCGTGCGGCTTTCCATGTGCATTACCTTCTTCTCATTTTCATACTTCATCGTGATACAATACATTTTAGAAATTTAGTGCATATTGAAAAAAAAAAATAATACTGTAAACATCGACCAGAAACCGAGCAAGTATTGGGCAGAGGCTACTTACGAAACCAAAATATATAATTGAAAAATAAAGTAAAATAAATAAAATAGAATTAAATACCATTTTTTACATTGCAGCGTTGAAGTCCTCCTTCATCCGCTGCAATGTGTTTATTTTGAAGTTCTGCATTGCAAACTTATTAAAAAAAAATGGGGAATACAGAGTAGCGAAACTTAAATGATTCCCCAATAATCCTTTGAATATCGTTCTCAGTAAGCGTGTTTAACTTACCAGAACGTAGTTGGTGGGAATACTGAATTGAAGTAAAGCATACTTAATTTTCAACAGTAATAATAATGTGACAGTTCACACTGTTCACTGTAATTCTCTGCCAAGTGCAGAAATGGCTTTAGGTGAATCGGTAAGAAGTGTGACTCTGAGTAGACAAGGTGCTGTATTTCAATTTCAACATATATTCGTATTAAAATAAATTCTTTTGCGATTTTGTATTAAGGGATATTATATTGTCTCTATAATAATGTTTGAGCGAATGCAAAGTTCAGGAATTGTAATCATGCATATTTACGCCACGAAGAAAACTCATTGATTTCACGGGGGGCGGCAAACTCTGATTAATTTTTCCCTATAAATCACAAGACACACCTATTAGTAAACAATGATTCAGCGTAATGCTACTTCATCTACGCTTCCCTCGGAAATAACGGTAAATAATAGACATTTTTCCATTCGATCTAACACGTAAAATGTCCATGGTATTTTTCCTGCAGCTTCAGCTAGAAAGTTAATTAGTGAGGAATTCTTCTGCTTTCCTAATCCCGTGTTTGTGTAATAAAATACGGTAGATATCAATGGCATATTCGTCAAAAACACTATCTTAAAATCAATAGGTTTCTTACTGTTTGCCTTCCAATAAAGATTTTGTTTCTGTGTAAAGCTAGTTTTCCAATTATGGTAATCCAATTATAGCTATAATTTAAACTTGAGCAGAATAATTTTTCCAACAGCTCTAATGCCACACATGTTTATTCACTTGCTTCAACAGAAGAGTAGCGGCCGATTAATAGTACAGTTACACCACTCAGCATTTCTAATGTCACCAGCGTTACGCTATCATATCTCAACAATCATCCGTAACATTAACACCACTGCATCTTCCACCAAAACTTGCTGTACACAAACCACAACAAGTGTTCAGTAAGCACCAACACAACTGTCACTAATACCATGCACTACCCCCACCATTACTTCTGCACCACAGTTTCATTATTACATCTCTTTTCCCATCACCATTTTTATCATTTCCATCGTTATCACTCTTGTTTTAACACCACCCTTATTACCACCACCAGTATCAGCATCAATATAATTCACATAAGGCTACTAACACCATCAAACAAAGAGCCAAAGTCAGTTTTCACAGTCATTTGCAACATAATCATGATACAACTTCCACTGTCTACACCACCAGCGTCTACACCACCAGCATTTTCACTGTCATCGGCATCGGCTTTGTCACCATTACCACCTATGGCATTTCCATTATCACCAGCACTATCTCATCCACCACTCCTACCGTCTCCATCATTATCACCATTATCACCACTGCTAAAAGCTTCATCCCTTCCAACATTTCTACCGTCCCTAACATCATCATCATTAATACTCATCACCACCATTATCACCCCCACCATCAAAACCATTATCGTTGTAACCTCCACCATCGTTATTTACAGACAGAACTTACATCCTCTCCCTCTCGCCCGGGTCACCACCACCACCGTTACCATCCAGCCTGCCTTCTCGACCCTGTTATCGGATTTCCCGGAGGCTTTAGAGGCTTTACGAGACGATGCACCCGCGTGATTGTTTTGGCCAAAGCTGTAAACGATAACGAAAGAAGAAAATGCCAGGACTCTTATTCGATTTCTGTCAAGTTTTGTTATTCTTGCGCCGATCCCCAGTGTCATACATCATCGCTCTATTGAAACTAATATTAAAACGAGGTTGATATTGTCTACGTTTTAAGTTTGTTCGTATTTCACCAGATCTGTTGTGAGGTCATCCGCCTCGTGCTGTCACGTCACGTCATATTATATCATTCTTGCATGTCGTTTTACACCATGTCAGCGTTGGTATGTTATGTTGCATAATTTAACTGCTGTGATATGTCTTGTTCTTGCCCCCATGTAATGTTCTGTTAGTGTCGCGATGTCTTGTCAGTAGTGTAATTTCATTTTATGAGGGGCAAAACATTCCTCCTCGCAATTTATTAGAGGAAAAATGTATTTCGTCAAACTGTTCTTTGATGTGACAGTGGCTGGTTGCGCGCGCGCGTGCATATATATGTGTGTGTGTGTGTGTGTGTGTGTGTGTGTGTGTGTGTGTGTGTGTGTGTGTGTGTGTGTGTGTGTGTGTGTGTGTGCAACCATCTGTAAAGTATATTACATAAAAACACTTTTACAAGAATTGGGCATGATCGATCAAGGGTCCGAAACATATACAACAGTTAGTAGTAAAGAGAATACGATAGTTGAAAAGCAGTCATCATACACTTCTACAGTAGTCACGGAATCGAAGTAAATGATGACAACAAAAAATTACCATCCATACATAGTATAGTAAAAATGCATAAAAACCCTGTAAAATTCAGATTCATAATTTCCTTTTGAATATGAGCAACAAAATCACTGGCAAAAAAACTATCACACATTTATAAATTGATTTACAAGCAGCACAAAAGATATTGTTATAAACTAAATTTATATACAGGAATCAACCGCATGTGGATATGTGATAACTCAGAAATGTGCAGAAAGGATACTGCTTCCATCAACCACAAAAGAAATGCAAGAAACGTAGCAACATATGATTTGTCAACGTTATACACGAAGATCGAACACAAGGATATAAAAAAGAAGCTGGAATGGACAGTGCAAGTTGCTTTTAAAGGACTGAATAAGAATTTGATCGCAGTAGGTGAACACGAAGGATACTGGGTAAATAAAAGAGATGGCAAAAACTTGACGTTATCAGAGGATCAGATAATAGATATGACAAATTACCTGGTAGAAAACTGCTTTTTTTACTTGTGGAAATATGGTTTTCAAACAGTGCATAGGAATACCCATGGGAACATACCCAGCCCCATTCATGGCAAATCTATACTTATATAGTTATGTATTCAAGTGGATGGAACGAATGTCAAAAGTTCAATATTCAGTAGTGAAGAAATTTAACAACACTAGATGATTCATTGATGATCTAATATCCTTAAACAATGATGGAGAAATGAATGCAAGGACAAAAGAAATATATCCGGAAGCACTAGTATTAAATAAAGAAAATACCGACCACTGCCAAGTAAGCTTTTTGGAAATTATATCGAAACAGACAACAAAATTATATCAACAAAACTCTATGATAAAAGAGGTGATTATAATTTTGAAATTGTATCATACCCAGATTTGTCGAGAAACATACCTAGAGTTCCAGCGCACGGTGTATACATGTCTCAGTTGCTACGGGTCACAAAGGCAAGTACAAATTTGGAAAACTTTACTGCAGGAATCCAACAGATCACAAGAGAATTCCTCAGTCAAGGATTTTTCAAAACAGAATTACGTAAGACATTAAAGAAAACGTATCACCGTCATTATAACTCCTTCAAACACCTGAGAAGGAGATATAAATAGTCTTACAATAGAAAAATTTGATTCTGCTACGGATACAATAGTATCCCAGGGCCGTCGACGGGCAAAGAGTGCTCACGGGATCCCCCCCTGGCTCTGCATTGAGTCAGGGCAAGACACGATCTGATTCAGTCTGAAGTGTGTGTGTGTGTGTGTGTGTGTGTGTGTGTGTGTGTGTGTGTGTGTGTGTGTGTGTGTGTGTGTGTGTGTGTGTGTGTGTGTGTGTGCCTGTCACCCCACCAGCCAATCATAGTGGACTGTAGGTGAAGCGATTTTGACGTCAAATCCCAGAGGTGGAGCATTTACCTTCAAACCAACCTGAACAGAGTATACCGGTAGTGAGGGTGTGATGGCTTGGATCACGAGCTTCGTGAAGTTTTGCTAGGTGAGCCCCGGGACGATTTTTGGCGCGGTATTATGCCGCCGCTTTCCACAGTAGTGGGAGTGTTACTGCTATTTTATGTTTGTCGTCCTAAAACCCGATGTCTAGCAATGGCTTAATAATCGCCAGAAGCGTGTGGACATCGTACTGTTCTGCATCAAATTTAGGCAATTGCACGTGCGGTATGGTTGCCATTTTGCCGGTATTTCCTGAATGCCTCTCACGTATGTCCGGGTCAACAACCACCGCTGTCCACCAGCGTTATACTAGGTGTTTCAGGGTCGACAGCTTCCCGTCCCTTGAACGCCTAGTATGCAGCTGGGTTCTCTTTCTAGACCGGTGCTTTGACAAATAAGAGAGAAGAAGGACACAAAAACTCAAGGCAACAACCTTTCACGTGTATTGACTAATTCTACTTGTGGAACAGCTAGATGTCACAACAACAGGAATCTGAGTAATTATAACTCATATACTTGTATTGCAGTATTGCGCAGGATACTATTTGGTCAGTGGTTCAGGATAGCAGGTGAATGGCACAATAAATAGTGTTTGTAGTATTTCGGGCAGGGGGAATAGCTCGCTGTCACTTGGAGGGAAATAGAAGCTGTACTTAGGCTGGGCAAGTATTACACTGCTCTTGTAGTGCAGAGGAATTACACTATAAAGGCCGAGTCTGATGTTTACTGAAATCACTGCACTCTTATTAAATCTCTCTTCTTACTCTCACTGTGTCGCTGTTTGCCCGGATCTTGATTAGCGCATGTTACTAGGCCTTGGACTTATATTCTATTGGAGATCACTTGCCCGATATTTGAGTCATTATCACACTGTCACTGCACTATTCACTGTCACTCACTGTTGGTGGGGCGGTGGGAGGACTCACAGCCCGACCCCTGATGGGGGCTGAGTCCTGCCTGTGGCCTCTGTATCCAGCGACCACAGAGTCACTTGTAGGGGCGTCTTCTCTTGTCTGAGGCTAGGGGCAGCAAAGGGCCCTGTACTGTCAGGGCTAGGGGTTGGAGTGCGACCCTCAGAGCTGGGGCCAAACAGCACCCTGAAACGCGTACTCAGGCGGCTGATGGAGAACGAGGGTCGTCGGCGTTGAGGTGGGGAGAGGCCTAGCCTAGGGGTCCTGGGGGCGGCTGCGGGGGCCCGGTGACTGCCGCCTCCTGCCGTCAAGGATGCCGTCAGGAGTGAGCTCCGGCGTCTGTCGTCGTTGAAGTCTTCAGGTAGGGTCCCTCTGGAGCCAGCTGGGCGGAGTACAACCCTGGGGATAGCACAGGGCCTCTCCACAGGTCCTCAGGACTGGGACCCTCCTCCTGGAGGATATCACGTCATGGGGGTGTGGCAGCACTTGACGGAGGAGCGGCTGCTGGCCATCTCCTGCCGTAGGGCCTGGCTACTGGCTGTGGCCTGTGTGGGGGTGCGGCAACCGGCCATCTCCTGAGGGATGGGCCAGCGACTACTGGCTATCTCAAGGGCATCTTTGGGGTGGCTACCGGCCGTCTCAAGACAAAGGCAGGAGCGGCTACCGGCTGTCTCCTGAAGGAGGGGTGAGCGGCTACTGGCCGTCTCAATGGCACCGTCAAAGCGGCTACCGACCGTCTCAAGACGAAGGCTGGAGCGGCTACTGGCCATCTCATGAAGGAGGGGTGAGCGGCTACTGGCCATTTCCTGAAGAAGGGGTGAGCAGCTACTGGCAGTCTCGAGGGCACCTTCGGAGTGGCTACCAGCCGTCTCAATACGAGGATGGGAGCGGCTACTGGCCATCTCCTGAAGAAGAAGTGAGGGGCTGAAAGCTATTTCAGGAAGGGTGCAGCTACCAGCCATCACTGGGGTGCTGCCTGGACCTAAAGTAATAGCTGCACCCCGATTCTGTCGAGAGCCAGTTCGCCCGCAAGGTAGTCTCCTCCTGCAATGGCAGCGGTAGGCGAGTTCCGGGTCATAGAGGCGCGCGGCCAGGGTGGACTTATGTCCCTGTCGTCCGGGGTCAGGTCCCGCTCTGTCTGCCACTCCGTAGGCTCCTCCTGGGGTTGTTATGTTGCCCTCAGTCGCTATTCCCGGCATTTTAATATATATATATATATATATATATATATATATATATATATATATATATATATATATATATATATATATATATATATATATATATATATATATAGTACAGTGTATATGTACGTGTGTGTGTGTATGTGTGTGTGTGTGTGTGTTTTAGACCATGGAGTGTGCATGCGTGAGTGTGATTGTGGACGCATTTTGTATACATGCGTGTACCTGCAGAGTAAGGTACCCCTGATTTCCCCCAAGTATCTGTAGGGCTTTTCACCCAGGATTTACTGCAGCTTCATCACCACCGCTGCCACTGGAGCCTTTTTACCTCCTGGAGGATGAAAGTAATGTTTTCCATGAAGTTTTCTTAACAAACTTAGGATACTTTTCAGAGATAATTTACTCAAATTTCTTTTAATTTGTATACCTGTACTTTGCTCCGCTTCTTTTGTATTATTAATAGTTCTTATACACAGCTTAATTTTCAGTATGTGTTCATATCTATCTACCTATCTAACTATCTATCTATCTATCTATCTATCTATATAGTAGAGAGAGAGGAAGAGAATCACCAGGGCTTGTATATTCAGCTTCATCTTTATTGGCTAACGTTTCGGTACAAACTTTTACCATCATCAGATCCTAAAAAAAGAATTAAAGGGCAGTACATGTAATATTCTTCCTTACTTTATTTTAGTCATAAATGCTCAAAATTCACATCTTTCATTCCCATAGAATACAAACGAAATATGGTGGTAACACTAGCTACACGAGCTTTTCATATTAGTCCAGATTACTTTAAGTTTGATGCTGAACTCCAATACCTGAGAAATTTACTACAAAACGAATTTTCATTTAAATTACACACACACACACACACACACACACACACACATATATATATATATATATATATATATATATATATATATATATATATATATATATATATATATATATATATATATATATATATATATAAATCATTATGCCCATCTGTTAAGTCACCTACTGTACCTAGAGATATGATTTATTTCCCTATTGTTTTTTGCTGGGAAACGCAGCTCTTCTCTCTGTAAACGTTTAAGCAGCTTACTACGTGAATTTTATCCACAGCTATATCTTAGAGTAGTTTTCAAGGCAAATTGTACTATCCAGTCATTGTTTAGGTTCAAATATGTGATCCCTGAGGAGCTGAAATCGTCCGTTGTATATCAATATAAGTGTCAAAGCTGTAGTTCTTTGTATATAGGGAAGACGAAACGGCACCTCAAAACACTCCTCTGTGAACACTTTGGTCGGTCTGTTCGAACAAACTACCCTATCACCAGCCCGCCTTTCTCAGCAATTCGTAAACATTCTCACCACAAAGACCACCCTATGTCCTCGGAGAGCTTTTCTGTGCTGACCAGTTTCTCCTCACTTTTTTGCATGGTCGCAGAGAGTGTGGACGTGTTTTCTAGCTCTCCTCTAGCATAGGGCTGCCTCACCGGCATTAGCTTTTGTTTTTTTCAGCCACTAGGATGTTTTTTAAATAAAGTTAGGCTAGATAGTACTCATTTTCCTCCCCTCCCTATTAGAGACACAATAGGTGTTTGTGTCTATTTCTGGGTTTACCTTTGCTTATCGCCCATGGAGGGTCCCCCCCACTGATCGCTCTGGGGCGTGAATTGACACGGTCGGGCCTCCCTGGAGTGGTCTGAGAGGGCAACCTCAGACACAGGTGTTTGGTCCCAGGTTGATCGTCCCTTGGTCGTTTTCTCTCCTCCTTCCTACTTCCCCCGTTAGGGGGGAGTGGTACTGTCAGACGCCCCTACTGCCTCCCCCCCCTTCAGGGGGAGAGGCGGTCCTGACCGACCCCCGACTGAACCACAGACTGACAGCCTCCAGACAGAACGGCCCCAGATTCGAACCGCCCTTGACATTCCTGTACATAATGCCCAGTTTGTGACTCTCCATGCTCTCGGTTCCACTCCCTTGAGCAGTATCAATCCTTTCATCATCAAGAAAGTGATTGATTACTGTGCTGGGGAGGTGGAACAAGTAAAAAAACTTGGTAATGGAGACCTTCTTATCAAAACTGTAAACACATCCCAGGTTAAAGACTTAATGAAACTGCGTAAGTTCCACGAATATGATGTCGAGCCGAGGATCCCGTATTCCATGAATTCCTGCAAAGGTGTTATCACCTGCAGGGATCTCATGGTTATGGAAGAGGACGAGATCATACGGGAACTTGCTCAGCAGGACGTAATCGGTGCCCGGTTTATTACTAGATATTCCGAAGGCATGAGGACGAAGACTGCTACAATTATCTTGACGTTTGGCAAAGTTTCACTCCGGGACCATGTCAAAATTGGCTACAAAATTGTTAACGTAAGGCCTTATATCCCCAATCCACTTCGTTGCTTAAGGTGTCAATTATATGGGCACGGTGACAAGACTTGTCGGGCTTCCCAGTCAGTGTGTGGCAAATGTGCAACACAGGGACATGATGCTGAACACTGCACATCGGAGACGGTACGTTGTTTTCACTGCAAGGGTGCACACTCCACTTCCTCTAGGGATTGTGCCAAGTGGAAGGAGGAGAAGGAGGTCTGCGTAGTGAAAGGAACTGAGGGCATTTCCTACTATGAAGCTAGGAAAAAGGTGAAGGAGTTGCATGCAACTCCCACGCCGAATAGATCCTATGCTTCGGTGGTAATGTCCCGTCCCATGATGTGCTCTGTTGAAACACAGACTGACCCTGAACCTGTTCCTCTTGCCTCACACTCTACCTCTCCATCTCAGCCTCTTATCCAATCCAACTCTCAAACTGACATCCCCACTGCAACTTCCTACTCTCAGGCTGCTGCTACCTCTCAGTCAGTAAAGCCTAAACAGAAGTCTGACAACTCTGTTAAGAGTAATATGACCACCCTTTCAAAACAGCCACGTCCTCATGTCATTCCTGCTCCTTGTCCAGCGAGGGAGAAAAAGTTTAGTTCTTCCTCAGGGAACTCTGGGAGCCTAGTTATTGATGATCAATGTATGGAGGTTTCCGTTAGTAAGCACCGGGATAGGTACCCCGGTAGCCACTCGCCTGGCGGCGGGCGGTATAAAAAAGCTAAGCACACTGGCCCCCCTTGTAAATCTTAAACCGCCACATTCACTGTATTACAATGGAATTGTAGGACTCTTGGGAATAAATTCCACAATATAGCAATTTTGCTATCTATACACAGGCCAGACGTTGTTTGTTTACAGGAGACGCGCTTGGTGGATCACCCAGATTCTCCACAGTTCAAACACTACCATTCGTATAGAAGATATGATGGTCATGGAGTCGCCATATACACCCACAAATCACACCCACAAACGGAAGTGATTCTAAGTTCTACTCTGGAAGCTGTCGCGTGCAGAGCAAAATTTAATAACACGTATCTGTCTATTTGCTCTATCTACTGTCCTCCCCGTGGTCCCATTGATGGTGATGCTTTCACTTCACTAACCCATCAACTTTGGGTCATAAATTAATTTTAGGCAATTTTAACGCCCATCACTGTCAAAGGGAAACTTGAGGAGTGATGGCAGGGGGGAGCAAGTAGCCGACCTCATACTGCAGTCAAACCTCTGTCTTCTAAACAATGATAGAGCGACTCGTGTAGATGACCGCAATGGTAACATGTCATGTATAGATCTGTCCTTGTCATCTCCTGATATACACACTAACATCTCTTGGGACCCATATGACGACTTGATGGGTAAAGATCATTTTCCAATCTGTCTTTCTTATACGCGCGACGATTCTCGGCCTCCACCACCTAAATTTAACTTTAAGAAAGTAGACTGGGGGTACTACTCACGGGTCGCCAATCTAGATATATCGGGAGATAACACTGACGAGAAAGTTTCACACCTACAGACTTCCATTATACATGCAGCTGAGGCTGCTATTCCCAAGACATCTACAATTCTAAACAAGCGTAGGGTTTCATGATGGACACCAGATTTCCAACAAGCACTCATAAAGCGCAATAGGAGATACAGGATTTTTGAGAAACAGCCAACAGAATCAAACTTTATTGCCTACAAAGCAGCTAAGGCTGAGGCAAGGAGGACAATTAAAGCGGCAAAACGGACTAACTGACGTAGTTTTGTGTCCACGGTGAATCGCTCCACCCCACTAAGTCAGGTCTGGTCCACCATAAATGTACTAAATAACAAGTACACCCGGTCACCAATCACCACACTTGAGGTGGCCGGGAATGTCACTGACGATCCCGTGGATATTGCCAATACTATCCCTACCATTTTGCCCAGTTAAGCAGCTCAGCCAACTATGATCTTCGCTTTCTCCACCATAAGCGTACAGCTGAGCTGCAAAACTTAGACTTTGCCACGGAAGACGGAGAGACCAGCTACAACTCCGAATTTACGTTAGATGAACTTCTCCTTGCCCTTAAATCCTGTAAAGGCTCCAGTCCCGGTCCATCCACCATTACACACAGTATGTTTCGGCATCTTACTCAGGCCAACCTGAGTAAGCTGTTAGCGGTGTACAATGAGATTTGGGCGTCTCATACGTTCCCAAAATCATGGCACTACGCACAAGTCATATCGATACCTCGCCGAGACGGTCGCCTTACGAGTCCCAGCTCGTTTCGACCTATTGCGCTAACTGACTGTCTATGTAAGGTCTTTGAACGTATGGTTAATAAAAGGTTACTTTTTGTTTTAGAGTCGAAGGGTGTGTTAAATGATCAACAGAGTGGATTCCGTAAATACAGGTCCACTCTGGATCATTTAGTGCACCTGGAGCATAGCATAGTCGGGGCTTTTGCCAATCGCGAATTCATGATAGGAATTTTTCTGGATATTCATAAGGCTTATGATATGACCTGCCGAAACAGAATACTACGTAAACTCTATGCTTATGGTTTAAGAGGTAATTTGCCCATTTTCCTTTGGAACTTCCTTACTGACAGAACGTTTTCTGTCAGGTTACCCTGTAACGTAACTTCGGACATATTTGTCCAAGAGAACGGGATACCACAAGGAAGTGTGCTTAGCCCTACTTTGTTCAGCATTGCCATTAATGACATTCTGTTGTCCGCTTCCGTCCCCAGGACGATTAGATACTCACTCTATGCTGATGATTGTGCAGTGTGGCACTCTTCCCGCAATGCACAATCCTCGGCAAAGCAGATTCAACTGACACTTGAATCTGTTCAGCGTTGGGCCCTGGAGTGGGGATTTAAATTTTCCGTCCCTAAATGTGTCGGTGTTGTTTTTACTCGTAAACTTAACGTACCTCCTTTGCATTTAACTTTAGATAATCAGCCGATACCTTTTCAAAATTCAGTCAGATTCCTGGGTCTACATTTTGACAGTAGGCTCAGTTGGAGAACACACATTAATCATTTGCTTGCTTCTTGTAGTAAAAACGGAAACGTCCTTAAGTTTCTTTCCGGTAAATCGTGGGGAGTAGAGAAAACGTCTTTATTGATGGTGTATAAGTCCCTTATCCGTTCTAAGCTTGACTATGGCTCACAGGTGTATGGGTCGGCATCAGATGCTGTCCTCAGTAGACTGGTTGTGCTTCAGAACGTATGCTTGCGTATATGTCTCGGAGCCCTTCGATGTACTCGTGTGGAGCGGTTGGAAGTGGAGGCTAATGTGCCTCCCCTCCGTCTACGACGTGACCACCTGTTATTTTCTTACGGTATCACCACCCACCGTAAAAGCTCACTTGGCCTTCCGACCTGTCGGATCCTCCTACAGTGGGAATACCTGCTGTATGCGGCCCTCAAGCCGCTGGCTGTGAGGCTTCACTTCCTCTGTGAGGCGTTAGGGTACGACCTTTCTAATGGGGATCAGGGTTTAACATCAAAAATAGAGCCCTGGGAGTCACTTGCCACCACATTCAACACTGACTGGCTCCCCGTCGCAAAGTACAAGGCGCCGGAGGTGGAGGTACGACAGTTGTTCCGGATGATCCTCATTAGACACCTAACGTCATTCCACTTGTAAACCGATGGCTCTAAGATGGATGAGTGTGTGGGTGAGAGTGTGTGGTCTACAGAGTGCCGCATCCGTTTTTGCTTGCCCCCCCATACGTCTGTATTCACTGCCGAATTATTTGCCATAGATCAAGCTATAGACACTGCTTTGCGTTCGGATCACAACAGTTTTGTCACTTTTTCGGACTCTAAGTCCGCCCTTCAGGCAATTCATTCATTTATGACTGATTCACATGAGGTCCTGGGCCGCATTATCAATAAGCTGCACACATGTGCTTAATCCTTCTCTCTGATCTGGGTGCCTGGTCATTGCGGTATTTACGGGAATGGGCAGGCTGATGTACTAGCTAAATCATCTGTAGAACTCGAGGAGACTTGGGACGTTCCTCGTGAGCTACAGTCTAGTCTCTCTTTCGGAAAGAAATCAATTAATCTTCTGTGGCAAAGTCAGAAAGTCAGTGGACCGACCTGGCAATTCCATCAGTCAAAAGGACCATATGTGACTGGTCCAGTTCCTCCCAAGGAAACAGACGGGAGGAGGTCGCTTTAGCCCGACTCCGCATGAAGTCCACCCTAATAACACATATGTTACCATATATTAACAGACAATTTCCACCGCGTTGTACCACCTGTGACGCGGTGTTATCTATTAGTCACATCCTTTTGTACTGCAGTAGGTATGCTGGGGAATGTACCTCTCTGGCTGCCTACTGTAGGTGAAATGCGCTCCCTTTCACTTTTTTTTATTTTTTTTATGTGTCCGACTCTGGGCATAGGCTTCACAGCCTGCTATCAAGGCTCAGCAGTCCTCCTACATACCATGCACCTCTACACGTCACCACTTCGGCGCTAACACCCACCGTCCATATTGAATACATGCTAGGGCTGTCTCATAGAGGACTGGTGTATTGGTATTAGCGGGGGTATTTTTACGACATGTCGGCGGGGCTTCTGGTAGATCAGTAAAGCCTGGTTTGATTCTGTCTTGGGTGATGAGGACGTTGGTGTGACTAATAAATTGATGACTTTCCTGAAAGAGACCAGATTACTCAGAGAGTTGTGATTTATTTTATGAACTCGGTTGTGGTTTCCTTTTTTTTTTTTTTTTTGTATATAGGGATATGGTTTTTGTACATATGTAAATACGTCAATACACTTTTATAGATTTGTGAACCGCAGGAGGAGGTTACATTTATATAAATGTGTATTATTTTTTCTTTTGTTCAGGACCAGTAAATTTGTAATTGTTCTTTTTATGTATTTTTTGCATTAATTTGATAATTATATTATTATTTTGTAGTAGTATAGTAATGAGTCTACATGTAACTTGCAAAATTTTGGTAATAGAAACTCCGTGTACAAACAGCTAGATAAGGAGTTTATTACAAGCTCACAGTAAAATAGTCTGCCCGTCTCGGCTGTCTGCTATCAACTGATGCAATAACGCCGTCTTCAGGCGTGGGAAAGGGTGCTGACCTAGCAAGATTAGTGGGGGCATGTATGCATTGGGGGGGGAAATATATACATCGGGGGTAGACATATTGTGGAGGAAGGACCAGATTACCGCTAGCGCTTCGAGATCTGTGACACTGTAGTTACATTCAGCGGTTGTAAGGGTGCGACTAGCATACGCTATTACGCGCTTCCTTGATGCTTCATCGAGTTGCATCAAAACAGCACCAAGTCCAGTGCCTGATGCGTCTGTGCAGAGAAGGAAGGGTGTGGTATAATCAGGGAATGCTAGAACAGGGGCATGTACAAGAGCTGTCTTTAGCTTTTGGAAAGCCTGTGACTGGTCGTTAGTCCAAACAAAGGGCACATTCTGCTTGAGTAAGTGGGTCAGAGGAGCGGCGATCTGTGCATAATCCCGGATAAAGCGACGATAATAGCCACTGAGGCCCAGGAAACTTCGTACAGCGTTGGTAGTGGTAGGTTCTGGGAAGTTAATGATCGCCTTAGTTTTATCCTCATTAGTATGAATGCCTTGTGCATCTACGACATGGCCTAGGAATTTGATTTTCTTTCACAGGAAGTCGCATTTACTGAGATTGATTTTCAGGCCTGCGAGCTGGAGGCGTTCAAAGACTTGCTGGAGTTTGGTAAAATGATCAGGGATGGATTTACTCACAACAATGATATCATCTAGGTAAGCAAAAAGAGAGTGTCCCATAATACCGCTGAAGACTGAATGGATAAGTCGCATGAACACGGAAGGAAGCTTTCTCAGACCAAAAGGGAGTCTCTTAAACTGAAAATGTCCGGAAGGGGTGCTAAAGGCTGTAAATGGGCGAGAGGACTCTTCCATTTCGACCTGCCAGTACCGGCTGAGGAGGTCTAAAGATGAAAAGACTACGTTATTTTCACCAAGGGATTCTAGCAAATCAGTGAGGACAGGTAATGGGAAACGGTCTGGAACGTGACAGAATTGATCTTACGATAGTCGACTACTGGTCTAAAGTTGCCGTCCTTCTTTGGTACTAAGAAAAGTGGGCTATTCCATGGAGTGACGGAGGGGTCAATAATGTCCTGGTCTAACATGTTCTGTACCATTTGATCTGTTTGCTTTCTCTGGCTGTGAGGAAATCGATACGCTGGTATGTAAATCGGCTGAGTTCCTGGGAGTAGTTCAATCGTATGTCTGACAAGGTCTGTTCTACCCATCGGTTCACCGGGTAAGGCAACCACGTTTCTGTACGAGGTCAGAAGGTCGAGGAGTTGAGGCGTATTTTCTGGGAAATCTGTGCAAGTGAGATGTGAGAGCATATCGGGTGAATGCGTCGGCGCAGATCCCGTAGAGTTAATAGTACATACACCGATTGGCGTATCATCAGTCTGAATAGTAGGAGTTGAGGAATCCTGGCACACCTTTACGGCCGCTGGGTATACTAGGAAGTCTCCAATCTTTACACCACTTTTAAGTTTTAGTGGAGCATTTGTGACATTGAGCAAGTACAGGTAGCATAAACTGTCCTCTAAGACTGTACACCACGCTGACTCTTAAGTCAAGCCATTCACACAACACGTCTCAGGTAGGGTTAGTACATCCACTCCTTTTTTCGCACCGGCAAAACAAACAGAGACTTTGGTGAACTCATGCGGTAACAAAATTGTGCACGTATTCGTTACTGCACGTTTCGTCTCTGCGTGTTGGAGAAGATCATTCAGACTGTGTGAGGTAGGTAATGAGACATGTCTGAGTCAGCGATAGTGTTGTCGGGAGAGGATGTAAGGGCCATGTTCGAAGGCTGAGATGATGTATCAGGAGACATTGAGGAATTTATGTCCTTGCTCGCAGTCAGTAAAGGAATGATCTCTGTATTCTCAGATGATTATAGTGGTGGTTTGGGCTGGGTTGGACTTTTTGGTAGTGATAGGGACAGAGGTAGTTGAAGGACTGATTTGATCGTAAGAACAGGACGGGGACATTCCATAGTGTAAACCGGGAATCCAGAAATGTCTATACTACCACAAGCAGGTAATAATGCAATGGAGTGTTGTGCCATGGTGGAGAAACCAATAAGGGCATCTGCGGGATACTGCAAGTCATTAGTGACATGAAATTCAATGGGGATAGGGGGCAAAGCTCTGTGGAGTTTGACTTCAAGGATGACTCTTCCCTTAACCTTAAACTCTGAGCCGTTAACACCACACAGGCGAATGTCTGGTGGTTCTAGGAAACTGATGTGGCTGTGATGGCGATGAATAATTTGTAAGGAATTTTCGGAGATGAGATTTACTATAGATCCTGTGTCCAAGAAGAATGACGTTGGTATGTCATGACTGCTTCTGAGAATGACTAAACCCGAGGATGTTATGGGACCTACATGGCGGATGGGGAGTTGGGTTCCTGGTTCTACGTGATATTGGTCCGATACGGGCGCGGCGCTTCCCCCGACTGTTGGCGGTTGAGGTAACGACATTCCTCAGTGGTATGAGTCGTGCTTGATTTGTGGTATTTGCAGTGTGGACGACGTGAGCGGGAAGGCGTACGCTGTCTGGTTTGGGAGTGAGGACGTCTGTATGTACGGTCGCAATTGGATGCTCGATGTCCAGGATGACCACAGTACCAGCAAAGAATCGAAGATTGTCTGTTCCGTCGGGCGCTAGATTGATCACGATCTGCGGTAGGAGAGCGATATGTGGCAGGTCTGCCGCGTGTGGTGGGACGGGAGCGAGATTGGTCTGGGGTAGTGGAGGTGTGACAGACTGAGGAGGCCAAGGGTTGGGTGGTGCCCTGACGCGTGTAGTTCGAACCTGTTCTTTCATGAATGGCTTTAGTGACCTGAATAATTTTATCTCCTGGATTGAAACCGATTTCCAAGGCTAGCTCTCGCTGTTTAGGAGTAAGCCAGTGAAGGAATCTGAGGTAACCAATTAAGTCAGCAAAGTTGGTGAGTGAAAGCATTGGAACGCCATTCTTGTCTTCTAACCATTTCGTGCCTACCAGTAATTGGAGCATCTCGCTACTAGTTGCTTTCATGGCGGTGGCAGCTTCGTGGAGCTTGGCATATTGCGCTGGGACGGCAAGTCCTCATCTAGTTGGTTTAGGAGATTAATGAATCCCATGAGAGACGCGGTATTTGAATGCTGGCAACAAAGGCTGATGAGTTCCGTACGAAAATCAGGAAAGGTACGAATGCTATTGAAATGTCCTGCACGGGTCGCGAATCCGATGTCCGATTTACCGTGGTGCAAGTGACCGAGGAGGTAAGCTACTTTGAGCGATTCCTTGGTAATTTGTCTATTGTTTATTTCTGTTTCGACTTCTCTGAGGAAATCATAGACAGACCAAGTTGGGTCCTGGCCGGTAAATTTGGGACGATTGGCATCGTCGAGATAGATAGACTGTGGAGGGTTGGCCATGGCTGGAAGTGTAGAAGTGGCGGCAGGAGAGGTGTGGGAGAGAGAGAAGGTAGTGGCAGTTAAGGGCGAGCAAGACGGGGTATGGAGGGAGGCAGGAGAGGGAACGACAGGGGAAGGAGTAGAGGAAGAAGAAGGGAGTGTAGAGGCAGGAGTAGAGGAGGAGGTATCTGGATTTACGAGGGTAGGACGGGTAGTAAGTGATTCTGCGGGAAGTGAAACGGGAGTCTCAGGTACAGGGCGGTGGTACTCTTTGCCACTTCGTAAATGAGTGATTGTGTTAGAGTCGGCAGACGGGGTATGAGCAGGTGATGTTTCCGGGTCGAGAGGGCTGGTGGTAAGCGGTTGACGTGGAAAGTATGACATTTATTATGGCAATGGATGATGAAAGGATGAAGATGGATACGTAGGTGGAAATGTATAAATAACAATGAGAGAATGGAATACACTAGTTGTGAAAATGAATGAAGGTACGGGCATGGATGGTTTAAATAAAATGCGAAGGAGGAGATGGAGTATAAATAACGTAGGTGAAGATGAAAACAGGGTAATGGAAATGAGATGGAATATTTACAATAACCAAGCTGTAGAGAAAATCGAGGATAATCTCTATAGAAAGGAAAGATATACTATAGTTACACAGTAGAGATGGGAGTGTTGAGATGTATGACGTGCACGGGTGGCTGGGCGTAGCTGGGCTGGGGCGGGGCAAGGCGGGGCGAGGCAGGGCGGAGGGGTAGAGACAGCTGGGTGGAGAGGAGAAGAGATGCCGCGATGAATCACCGGCAGGGAGTAGCGGTCTTAGGAGGCTCCGTAATGCAGACCAGATGCGGGCGACGGCGGAGGCCGGTGGTGGGTGGTGAGGGCAGATGTCGTCGCAAGGCAGATGTAGAGCTGGTGAGTTGCAAATGCAGAGAATGGTGGTGGGCAGGCAGCGGGCAGACACTACCCCTTCCACAATATGTCTACCCCCGATGTATATATGTCCCCCCCCAATGCATACATGCCCCCACTAATCTTGCTAGGTCAGCACCCTTTCAACCACTGAACGTAACTACAGTGTCACAGATCTCGAAGCGCTAGCGGTAATCTGGTCCTTGAAACATTTCAGAGATATAGTCTATGGTTATCCAGTGCATATCCAAACAGACCACCTTCCACTATGTGATTTGTTCAAGAATCGCAACCTAACAGGTAGACTAGTTGATGGTCTGTCATCATCCAGGACTTTAATCCCACCGCTGCCACCAAATGTAACTTGCAATACTTTGGTAATAGAAACTCCGTGTACAAACAGCTAGATAAGGAGTTTATTACAAGCTCACAGTAAAATAGTCTGCCCGTCTCGGCTGTCTGCTATCAACTGATGCAATAACGCCGTCTTCAGGCGTGGGAAAGGGTGCTGACCTAGCAAGATTAGTGGGGGCATGTATGCATTGGGGGGGGGGACATATATACATCGGGGGTAGACATATTGTGGAGGGGGTACATACATGTGATGTATAGATGGAAGTATTTGTCCTGGTACTATCCATGTATACTGATGTATTCTTTATTACTTATTGTGTTTCATAATCATGAATAATAACTTAATATTGGTATGAAATAGATGCAAATATTTCATATCATTATTTTGGCTTTCATGATTATTGATTCTTGCTGGCCTAATACCCCTTCAGGGTGATGGAAAATCCTCCTCAGACAGTGGCCTGTTAATACTGAAGTCCCTTCTGTCATACAGGGACAAACCTACTATCTGCAATAATGAGGCATCTACAAAATCACTGTTTTTTCCATGTCTTGGACTCTCTCTCTTTTTTTTTTTTTTTTTTTTTTTTTTTTTTTAACGAAACAAAGTTTTGCTAACTGTTGTGTCATCTGGTGCATTCATTTTCTTTTTACTTTTAAGATTTTTGCACTAGTATTTACGTAAGTTTTTGATACGTTAATGAATTCTTGCCACACTTTGTAACGGCTTGTGACTTTATTTATTTACTTTGTTTACTTGCCAGACCCGATTTCAGATTTTTGTTATTATTATTTGACCTGGAATGATTTTTCAAATTCATTATTTCACATAAGTTAATTTCACCCAAAAGTATTCATTTTGCACTATTCACCTTAAGGCTTTTATATAAAGCAGATATTAATGCAGTTTTATTTTATTACTTATGATTAAAACACAATAAGGAAGAATATTACATGTACAGTACTTTAATTCTTTTTTAGGATCTGATGATGGTAAAAGTTTGTACCGAAACGTTAGCCAATAAAGATGAAGATGTACAGTATATACAAGCCCTGGTGATTCTCTTCCTATGAAGACTGCGCTTTCCAAGCAACTATTCCAAGGCTGATTATATATATATATATATATATATATATATATATATATATAATATTATATAGATATTGATATATATATATATATATATATATATATATATATACATATATATATACATATATATATATATATATATATATATATATATATATATATATATATATATATATATATATATATATATATATATATATAGATAGATATAGATATAGATATATATATAGATAGATAGATAGATAGATAATATTAGATAGATATAGATATAGATTAAAGGGTGGAGTATCTCAAATCTGATGTCAGTAGATGTGTTGCTTGCACAATTCATACAAAAGCCTGGTATAATGGTGGAGACTTTTGTAGCTGTCTGTGAGCGCCTTGCCTTGAAAATAATTGTGGATACGTGTTAAGTGCTGGTTGTTGAACAAAGTGATTTTCTGTGTGATGAATGAAGAGGGACTTAAGGTGGTGAGAGAGTTTAAGGATCTAGGTGCAGTGATAGACAAGAGAGGCAAATGTGCAAAAGAAGTGGAAAGAAGTGGAAAGGCATAGGAAAGGAAAGTGGATGATATTGTGAAGTAGCTGATAAGAGCGTGGCGACTGCTAGAGGTTTACATGAAGGGTGTAATATTATGAAGTGACAAGAAAACGGAAAGTCAAGAATAAGGACAGTAGAGCATGAGCAGTGGGCTGTTGACGAATGCATGTGGAGTGTAGAAAGTTGCTGGGATAAGGAATAACGTGATCTGTGAGAGATGCAGAGAAAAGGAATCTGTGGACCTCGGTGCAGAAAGTGATAGGACACGTGGTAGGCCTAGGAGGTGTATAGAAATGGTTAATGAGTGTACGAGAAAGAATGGTATAGGAACTAAAGAGGCTGGGAAAGTGACAAGCGGTCGACGTAGCTGGATGAATTATTGTTCTGAGGAATGTATGACCAGGGTTTGGCACCCGTTTTTAACTTGACAGTTGGTGGACTGACTCTGTTTGATAGGTGAGTGTGAAGCTATGTACTCACTGTTTTTTTTTTTTTTTTTACCTTAGTTGGAGCCAGGATTCCGAGGGCTTGAACGGTGAGTGAATAGGAATGTGGCTCTTTCAGTTGGGCCTTTCGTTAGCATTTCATTATAACAAGATTTTATTTTCGCTCTGGACCCTACCTCGCCCTACCTTTGGGTGGGAAAGAAGACCTGGATAATGATGATGATAATGTTTGACCTGTTTCTCTGTGTGATTTGGACTAAACTTGGTGCAAGGGATTTACCAACACATTTTATGACAGTAAGTCAAAGGTTTAAGTCACATGAAATTGTCCCTTTAACCCACGTCCTCTGGGAGTTTTAACAGAGTGCCGTTTTTTCCATGTGTACCTTACCTTACCGATGTGCCACGCCAGATTTTGCGTCGGCGATCATGGACTTCCATTCTTCTCTCTTTTGTCTTCTGCAACAAATCTGTAGTTTTCCACCTGTCTCCTGTGACTTTCTCTATTCCGTACATGTACTTCTTCCTTGGTCTTCCCCGAACTCGTCTACCTTCCATTTTTCATCGTGTGTCTCAAGAACTGTAGTTGTCTTCATCTAATTACTATCAGTAGTTCTCGACTTGTTTCTAGTCTTTCTAATATTCTCTAATTTGTAACTCTTGCTGTCCACGACACTCTCAAAACTCTTCTCCAGAACCACATCTCCTCTGCTTCCAGTCTCTTTTCCATATTCTTACACATGGTCCACACCTCGCAGCCATACATCACAGGCCACACATGTTTTCACCATCCTCTTTTTACGTTTCCTCGATATATTTCTGTTTGACAAGAGGATGTTCCTTCTATTGACAACGCTTTTGGCCTCACCAATTCTTTGAATTTCACTGTCACGCCGTGCGTCTTTGGTTACCTGGCTTCCCAGATAACAAAACCAGCTCATTTGATTTATACCTTTGATTCTAGTATTCACATTACATCTGTACTCTTTACCTTTTATTTTTATCATGCATTCCATCTATTTCAAATCTATGATTAATCCTTTTTCTTCAATAACTCTGTTCATTCTTTCCATTTACTAAAACTGGACATGTTCATGGATTCATACCTCAGCAACTATATCACCTACAATAATCAGTTAACTACCAAAATACTCAACAACTCATCTTCTTTACAAGTTTCCCTAGACCGCTAGGCAGATAAGTGAGATAACTTTTGGCCGCAAAAAGGGGCTGCCTACTGGTGCGCACAATGACTGTAGCCTGGGTGGGCGCGGTACATGTTTCACTAACTTTGTACATTTGGTGCTTACCAGTTCGCCTGTTTTCCAACCATCCAGAGTGACACTGTGCCCCATGGTGTGAAGGAGGTAATAAATGTTACAAATAAACAATCAGTAAATGAAAACCACATACATTTTTATATTACTTCCTTTTACCTTATTTCACTGGCATAACTTAACGCGCTATTGCATCCTTTGCTAAACCCTTTTTTTTTCCTCTCTCTAAATCTCTTATTCTTATATCTTATATTATGAAAATATCTTATGAACAGGCTACTTTCTATCCACGCAAAACTAATTACTGGAGGAATCACTTTTCTTTTACCTCTTTTCATGGAACCATGCTTAAGTTTTGCCACTGTACTATACATCTCAAAGGCTTTTGACCGAATCTGTCACAAATCTTTAATTTCCATACGTCCCTCTTATCGTTTCTATCTTTCTATCAGAGCCTTCATCTCTCGCATCCTTTCAGGTCGTTCTGTAACTGCTGTTGTAGACAGCCACCGTTCTTCTAGAGCTGAGAATAGTGGTGTTCCACAGGGTTTTTCCTTCTGTTCATTAATGGCCTAAACTCTACGAGTATATTTGGCCCCATCCACTCATACGCTGATGACTCCACTCTCCTCTTCCATTCACTTCTTGTAGCATCTTCATCAACATTTATTTCAACAAATACCGGATGAGGCTATGGTGCACCTAATATCTGATTTGGCTCATATCTCTGAATGAGTTTAAATAATTTTGGTGTTTTTAATGCATCAGAAACTCAGTTCTTACATCTTTCCTCCCATCAGAATCTTCTGCAGGAGTATCCTGTAATTTTTAACAATATCCAACTAAATTTTTCATTATCTTTAAACATACCTGGGGTTTCATGCTCTTGGGATCTATTTTGGAAAGATTGTATTACATCTCTTGTAATATCTGCTTCCAAAAGTTTAGGTGTGCCAGGCCAACTCCAGGCCTCCTTTGCCCCTGTACATTGGTTGGCTTTATACAGGGATTTTGTTCGCCCCTGTATAGAGTACAACTCTCATGTGTGGGGAGGTTCCCCACATATAAGTCTTCTCAAGAAACTGGAGTCAGAGGCTTTTCGACTCATTAAGTCTTCTCTTACTGGCTTCCTTCAACCTCTGTTGCCTGGATGCATTGTTGCATCTTTAAGTCTTTTCTGTTGCTATTTCAGAGAAAATTGCTCCTCTGAGCTGTTTGCTTGCATCCCTCCACTACTACGGCGGGCACATAGCATCCGTTTGGCAACAACTTCTCGTCGCTTTTCTGTCCAGCTCTCTAAAGCAAGAGTTAATCGTTACACACGGCCCTTCGTGTGTGCAACAGGTCAGCTCAGGAACTGTCTTTCTCTGCTTGTGTTTCCTGCTTCTTATGATCTCTGGTCTTTTAAACGTAATGTGTCCAGGCATCTTGAAATGAGCAAATGTTGAATTTGACTCTTTCATAGTTTTTTTTATTCTCTCGAGGGAAGAATCTTGCAGCTTCTTGCCTTCGGTTCCATCCTCCCAGCATATATATATATATATATATATATATATTACAAAAATTATGTGTGCTCACTTTAAACCATGTTACTTGACATTTTTTTTCCACACGACACACAGCAACATCATAATATTTCCGCCGACATGTCGTAAAAATAACCCCGCTAATACCAATACACCAGTCCTGTATGAGACAGCCCTAGCATGTATTCAATATGGACGGTGGGTGTTAGCGCCGAAGTGGTGACATGTAGAGGTGTATGGTATGTAGGAGGACTGCTGGGCCTTGATAGCAGGCTGTGAAGCCTATGCTCAGAGCCGGACACATAAAAAAAAAAAATGCGTAATTTAATTACACATGTTTGGCCATGTGGAAAGGATGGAGAGCGAGAGACTAACGAGGAGAGCGTATGAGTGAGGTGGAGGGGTGGAGAGGAAGGGGGAGGCCAAGGATGAGATAGAGGGATGGAGTGGAGAGGTATGTGAGAGGTGGGGAGTGAGCTGGGAGCGGGGCAGTGAAATGCGGGGGGACAGGGCGATATGGAGGCGATTTGTTTGTGGCCACCCTTTAGGGGATTAAGGCGTCTGGCAATAGATAGATAGATCATTAAAATCTTACTCATTCAGCTAACTGAGAAGATTATATATTTAAAACTAATTTGTTATTACACAGTGATATAATACACACACACACACACACACACACACACACACACACACACACACACACACACACACAGCTAAACAAACTTGTAGAAATTCTCCCTCTAGTATCCAATATTGTTGCCGGTTTCTGACATTTTGTACCTGGACTTCAAGAGCCTGTTCGGGGGTGCAGTGGGGAATTATGGAGGAGAGAGGATGAAATGTGAACGTGATGTGGTATTAATAAGAAGAAGGAAAGTGGAGGAAATAGAATGACGGAAAGAGGTGCCGGAGAGCAGTGAAAAGAGAAAACGTAAACTAGAAACGGTAACTGCCAGCTCATATGTGTATTGACCTCTTCAGTGCATACCGGCCCGAGGTGATGGTGCTGTAGTCCAAAATACTTCAGTTATGAGACAGACCATCGACCCTGGTAGCATTTGTCACGATACAAAAACCTGTGGTGACCTCCGGAACACTAACTGTGGCAAATAATCCACAGTACGTTTCAAGTACTGAGAGTTCTTCCATAACAACCACCAGGAGTTTGAAAAGATCATGAAAAACCACACAGGAAGGGACTGTTATTAGGCCCCTTGTGATCTAACAGTCTCCTGCACCTAGTTGGGTCAAAGTCAAATGGGATAAGTTAAAGGTCCCTAGGAGTCGGCTCGATATTTTCAGTTAAGCACTACCACCGGGGGCATAGACTAACCCATCACGTCCCGACCGATTTTCCACCACTGACTCCCCTCACTCCCAACTAATTTTGGAAAAAAAAAAAATTTTGGCTCAAACCTCAGCTTTTGGTGAGAAACATCGAAAATTCATAGAGAAATAGCTCACCTGAGGTTTAAAATACTCGATACAAGTAGCAGTACCTCCTTACATTACTGGGTTTTCTATCAGGCTGGCTCCAAGGAAAATGAGTTCTATGGGAGGGTAACTATTCAACTCCACTCATAAACGGTATTTATTTATTTATTTGGTACAAATTTGTATGTAGTACGAGAGTATATTGGTTTTCAAACAGTAATATAGGCATTATAAGCATTATTTCACTTACTAACTCATCAACATACCTGACCTTTTTTGGCGACATTACCTGATCATCATTTCTGAATGTTTCTTCCTCTAATGCTACGTAAACTTTGTCCTCCACATTGTCTTCAATTGGGGAATCACTCTGGCCCTGAATGTCTTTATTGGCCAGGTCACTGGTAACAGGTGAATTGCCGAGACAATGGCATGCGGGGGGGTGGGGTCATGTGGGGTAAGGCATTGTCCCTGCCTGGCATCTTGTAGAAGAACAGAGGAAGGTGTCTCGTGTATACGTACCAAAAATCATGCACGAAAATTGAAAGTTATGCAAATTATGAACCTTGCAACTGCACGACGTACCAGTACGTCCATGGGTCTAGCTGTGACAAAACATTGCAACCTACCCATACATCGATGGGATGCCTCGGGCTAAGGTTGCCAGAGGCTGTGCTCCCACACCTCGTAAGAAATTATTTGAAAGCTATCCTCACCTTGTGTGGTGTAGTGTGATTTTGTTAAATTTGTTGTAGTCAACGGGATCACTCGTAAAGTGCCTAGTTTCCGAAAATCGTTAGTGAAAGATATGCAGGGCCATCCTAGTTATGCTCACAATTCTAACAGTAGAGAGAAAACTAGACAACGAATAATAATGAAGGATTAGCTAAAAGTGGAGAAAATGACGAGTTTTGCTATGTATAGCTTTCCTCTCACTGTAAGGGATAAATGGATGAAAACAAAGAAAAGTATGGGAAGCATAGGCGGATCTTCGGAAGTGCTTTGGGGGGGGGCCAACATACCAGAGAACCTAGTATACTTAAGTGTTGTATGCTATACTAAATTGTCTAGTATTGTTGCAGCATATTCTTTTGGCACAAATAGTCATAAGTAAACGGCTATTACAACGAACCAGTGCATCAGCATCACAAAAAATTTTACTTATTTTGGACAATTTGTATATAATCTGCATTTAAATGACCCCGGAGAAAAAAATACGTACGTAAATAAGCATTACATAATATATTTCAAGAGAATATACAACAATAATTGCATGAGTTTAATGGGCTGCTTTAATACATCAATAGCTTGTACATACCAAACAAAAAAAGGTAGATTTGTAATAATGACATATAAAACACGAGAAAAGTAGCACCATTACATGATAAACACCAACAACCACCACAAACGTACAAATCATCTGAAGTTTATAGCAAAGAAAAGTCTCGTCGATACGGTTATGCTGACAATGACTTTAATGTTGGCTGTGAATCGCCGTTGTTAAGGGGCGCCATTGTTCAGGCGTTGGCTTCCAACCAACATCACAGTTGATCAGGTAGGTGCAGATTTTGTGTATACTTGGTTAGATTTATTTGAAGCCCATCACAGTCAGTCATCATCATCATCTATTTACTGTCCAGTGCTGAACACAGGCCTCTCCAAACCATCTCCATGAATTCTTTGCGTTGATCTCTACCACGCTCTTTCCTACAATCATTTATATTTTGTCCCTCCACCTCATGTCTGGTCTTTTTCTACTCTGCCTGCAACCTAGGTCGATAAATTACAGAACATCTTTTCTTACAAACGATACTGTATGTATGGAACTTAATAATCACATATATTTTGGTTAACTGGAGATGTATTAAATTCATCCATAAATGATAAACCTAAACCTACATATGATTAGCCTACTTACATCAAGAAATACCGGTAAGGAAGTTTTACCCTATTAAAAAGTTCTCATTTTTAAAATTACCATGATACATGCTCTCAAAATGTTGGTTAACCCGCCCCATCCCGACGTTTTCTGGGCAGTGGTACGCCCCAGTCCCGACATTTTTGGACCTTTTTTTTTTTTTTAGCTCAAACATCTGCTTTTGGTGAGAAACATCGAAAATTCATAGAGAAATCGCTCACCTACGGTTTAAAATACTCGATCCAGGTAGGAGTACCTCCTTACCTTACAGGGTTTTCTATCAGGCTGGCTGCAAAGAAAACGAGTTCTATGGGAGGCTAACTATTCTACACCACTCATAAACGGTATTTATTTATTTGGTACGAATTTATATGTAGTACGAGAGTATATTGGTTTTCAAACGGTAATATAGGCATTATAAGCATTGTTTCACTCACTAACTCATCACCATTCCTGACCTTTTTTTGCCACATTACCTGATCATCATTTCTGACTGTTTCTTCCTCTAATGTTTGTCCTCCACATTGTCATTGATTGGGGAATCACTCTGGCCCTGAATTTCGTACCATGGCATGACATGGCTTTACTGGCCAGGTCACTGATAACAGGTGAATTGCTGAGAAAAGGTCATGTAGGGGGAGGAGGAGGTCATGCTGGGTAAGGCATTGTCCCTGCCTGGCATCTTGTAGAGGAAGGTGTCCCGTGTATACGTGCCAAAAATCACTCACGAAAATTGAAAATTGTGCAAATTAGGGGCCTTGCAATGTTCTTTGCAATGTTGCCGCGTTAAGTTACTTTCCGGGATATGAGTCCACATCATGTGAGGACGTGAATTCACGTCTCCGGGACGGGGCGAGTTAAAGTAGGTTCAGTTTTAGGTTAGGTTAGGTTTGGTTAGGTTAGGTTTTAGGTTAGGTTAGGTTTGGTGAGGTTTTGCAGTGGCGTCACCAGGAGGAGGCTAGGGGGGGCTTAGACCCTCCAATTCAAGCGCTTAGCCCCCCAAAATTGCAACCTCCCAAAATAATATTAAAAACAGAATATATACCAACAACATACACTGTATGCCTGCGGCTCAAAACTGACTTACCTCTCACCCATCCACTTTTTATCCATTTAACCATATAATTTAAATTCACACCCATTAATATTTAGGTGTCCTGTAGGTTTCCCAGTTAAAGATCTATGACAACTCCATTCCACATTTTATTCCTCCATAAAACTCAAAAAGTCCCGGAAATTATTCAGTTCTCCAAAAAAAAAAAAAAATCCGGATCCCCCAGCTGCATAGACTTCATTCGCCCATACCCATCTACCTATGCCAGGGCTACAGCACCCCACCCCCCCAAAAAAAAAAATGACCCCTGGTGACGCCACTAGGTTTTAGGTTAGGTTAGGTTAGGCTTTAGGTCACTTATATGTTTGGCAAGGTTAGATTTTAGGCCAGGATAGGTCTGAATTTTAGCTAGGTTAGGCTATATGTTTGGTAAGGTTCACTAACCAAACTTAAAATTTTTAGGTTTGGTTAGGTTAGTGAGTTAGGTTTGGTGGCTTTTTTAATGGGCAACAAAGCATTTCCAACAAATATGAAGTTCAGAATCATCCAGACACCATAAAACACACCACACATAACAATGTTGCACCAGAGGATTAGATGTGCTGGCCATTCAAGCCAAGACGTTGGGTGCAATCTAAATGATCAACCAAATACGTGTCAGCATATGGTCCCTGCCTTTTGCACATAGTTAGTCTGGCAAGCTGTCTTTCCTATATATATTAACTGGAACATGTATGTACAATTGATAACTCACCCATCAACTGTGATTTGCTTCTCAACATAAGCAACTGGAGCTGGAGGAATCTTCCCTGTGCCAGAAATCCGTTCGTGTACAATTTTTTTCTTTTTTTTTCATGTTCAGTTTTGCATTACTCTATATTTTTTCAGTGACATCACATCAAGGGAAAAAAGGCTTCAAACATTTTTTGGGGGACAAAATATATTATTTTTCCATTTCGGGGGGCAATGGCCCCGGTGCCCCCCCCCTTAATCCGCTTATGATGGGAAGTACAGATAATTGGAGGCTTTTTGGTTCATGAAGTTATCTGCTGGAAAAAATGAGCTGATTTTGCCAAGGTCTAACGAATTGTAAGAGAAAAGCTTGAAAAACGACGTTGAAAGAGGAAAGCTGATATTATATATATATATATATATATATATATATATATATATATATATATATATATATATATATACCTGTATATATATGTATATATATATATGTATATATATATATATATATATATATATATATATGTGTGTGTGTGTGTGTGTGTGTGTGTGTGTGTGTGTGTGTGTGTGTATAGAATAGAATAGCGGGGGTAAGCGGCCTGAGACAGGATGTAGGTCAGAGGAAATAGACACTCATATATTAATAAAGCAATGACGTCGTTCCTTTCTTTATGCAACTATGGTGGTACCAATCTTAAGTGGCGGTTTGGGTGGGGCACGAACCCCTGGACAGTGGTGCCACGTATTCCATACCCGCTATGTGAACGGCTCTGATATATGTAATAGGCATCACAATAAGATAAACACATAAGAATATAATGGTAACGTGTGTATTATAATATATGAAAGAACAGTAAACTGATTATGCGTAAAATATTTATACGGCAATACAGAAACGTGGCATAATTATTTTACAGTGGTGCTTAAAAAAAAGTAGTCACTTTTATTGGATGTTACCGTATTTCTGGGGTTGGTAATAATGTCACAATTATGATTATAAGATAATGTGCAGGAATATAAGCAAAAATATGCCAGTTTCTTAGTAAAAAAAAATATATTAAACCCTCGTGAGCGGCAACACTCACACCCAGTCCGACCTGGTCATCTGTGAGGGATAGAGGAATAGGCCTGTTTGGGGACACCTCTTAAAAAAAACGCGCCAAGACTTTAACCTCCTGGGTGGTGTGGAAATAAAGTCAAATTTACAATATGTACATTATAACGTAAAAGAGAATAACCAAAATGTATCCTAAAATACCACAGACGGGAGAGAGAGAGAGAGGGGGGGGGGAAGGCACACCAGGGGCAGTGTTGAGTGCAGCTGAGAGATGAAGGAAGGGAGGGAAGGAATGAGGGAGAGAGTGATTGAATGAAAACAAATCATGGCGCCAAAACAACGAGGTCATCTGGCGCCATATGTAAAACAATAATATTTTTAAACATAATTAGATATAATAAGAACAAAATAAAGAAATGAAACCACAAGTTTATAAGTCACTCATAAAAGAAACAAAATTCCCAAGGGTGAAGCACATCTCCCCAAGGAGAGAGAGAGAGAGAGAGAGAGAGAGAGAGAAGGCAGGCAAGGGGCAGTGTTGAGTGCATTGTCAAGCTGAGGGAAAGATGAAGGGAGGGAAGGAAGGAGGGCGAGAATGATTCAATGAAAAGGCGCCGTAACACCGAGGTCATCTGGCGTCATATGTAAAACAATAATATAGTAAAAAACAAAATAAAGAAATGAAAGCACAAGTTTATAAGACATAAAAGAAACAAAATTCCCTAGGGTGATGCACATCCCCCCAGGAGAGAGAGAGAGAGAGAGAGAGAGAGAGAGAGAGAGGCATCGCGAGGATGGAAAACGTGGCAACACTGTACAGAGGTTCGTGCCCCACCCAAACCGCCACTTTAGAATGGTACGACCATAATTCCCTTGTGCTGCCTCCTTCATTGCCTCACATCTCGTCTCTTCTTTCTCTTAAAGCTTCGCATTACATTTCCTCGCATCACATTTCTTCGCATCACATTTCCTCGTCCACCCTCCTTCGCCCCACCTCGTCTTCGTTACGTCTATAAGAAAATGTTTTGTTTGTGTATGTGAAAGAGAGAGAGAGAGAGAGAGAGAGGAAGTTAGTATGCATTGCATAATTCTCTCTCTCTCTCTCTCTCTCTCTCTCTCCATTCTCAGTCCCCAGGTCCCACATTTCATCCTTCAAGCTGACAGACCCTTGCGGGAAATATAAGCTTGGTGTATCATGGATCCTCGGATACACTGCATGAAAAGAGGTAGAATGAGCGAGACTTTTTTTTTTTTTTTTTTTTTTTCAAGAGATGCAGGTACTGTACCATCCTCCTTTACTGGTGTTGTTTTTCTTTTTCTTCTTCTTATTATTATTATTGTTATTGACACAAGTCAAGAGTGAGAGCAGTGGAAATGAGTTATTTAAGAGGAGCCTGTGGAGTCACATGGAGAAACAGGCTGACGAATGAGGATATAAAGGAGCGTTGTGGTGTTGATGTGGATGTGATAGGAAGCATTATGAGGAACACACTGAGGTGGTTTGGCCATGTGGAGAGGATGGAGGGTGAAAGACTGACGAAGAGAGTGAATGTGAGTGAGGTGGAGGGGGGAAGAGGGAGGGGGAGGCCGAGGATGAGATGGAGGGATGGGGTGGAGAGGTATATGAGAGAGGGGGGTGTGAGTTGGGAGCAGGGCAGTGAAATGGCGGGGGACAGAGCGACTTGGAGGCAATTTGTTTGTGGCCACCCCAAACGGGATTGAGGCGTCTGGCAATAGATAAATAGATAGATTATTATTATCATTATCCATCCATCCATCATCCAATCCTATGTTGCCCCAAGAGGAGCGTAGAAGCCCGGGGCTAAGCAAATGATCCTGACGTTTAAGATGAGAGTGACCAGCCTCACTCATCCCTGAGTGGTATTACATGAGCAATAAACCCTAACCTCCCCTTGGATGTGAACCTACACTGGTTCAATCCGATTGGAGCACCTTAATTACCCACCAAACCACCAGACGCCATAATTTGGTTAGTTGGTTACCACCCAGCTCAGCAAATGGTATCCTGGTGTACAGGAAACAATTTGCCTTGTTACTCAGTGTTCAGTCACCCATAGACAGAAGGAAGAGAAAAGAATGAAGGAAAGAAGGACAGAAGAGGATGGAAGGAAGAGAGGAAAGGGTAGACACCCGAGAGCAGCACTACATCGAGAGAGTGGATGGTGAGCACCTCCACCTACCACCAACATTATTATTATTAATATTGTGTTTTAGAGTTATAGCAAAGCTATCATCTCACTGAAACCAGTAGGGGTCTATCTTATTGTTCCATCATTATATAAGGAGCCAAATGCAAGGTGAAGTGTGCCACTCCATAAATAGTGGAGTGGGTTTACGCTACCATGGTTCCTGACCACGCAAATCAAAGTAGTGTTAAACTAAGGTATTGCATTACCTAGTTGTCATCATGCCAAGGACTAGGATGATTTAATCTTCATCTGCGCATCAGCCCCACCGCTACGGCGGGTCCCAGAATTATATCCTCTCTTGGAGCTGCTGTTCATCACGTCTTCTGTCGGCAAACGAAGAATTTGGCTTCACACCATCTCTTCACACGATTCTTCGTTGCCCCAGAGACCATCCCCCACTGACTGCCTCCATGCAATATTGACAGGCTGCATCTCATCCTTTCTCGTTACGCGGCAGCATCACTGCAGCATTGGTTCTCACACTTTCTTCGTTATCCATACCGCTCCTTCTCTTCTCCCCACTTCCTTACGCCTAGTCCTGTTGCGTAGTGAAAACATATGTCCATCTCAACATCTCAACATTCACACTGCGGTACTGTCAAATAACTTATCCTCCTTCCTCGTTAACGTTTCGTCAGGCGATAGTATTTTACTAGTTTCATATAGTGTTATTCAGTTAAGAAAATATCTCTTGTACTGAATGGGATAATTAAAACTTTATGTAGCACGTCCCGTGGTAGAGGTCATCTTAACCTGATGAAAATTTCTATCTATCTATCTATCTATTGCCAGACGCCTCAATCCCGTTTGGGGTGGCCACAAACAAATCGCCTCCAAGTCGCCCTGTCCCCCGCCATTTCACTGCCCTGCTCCCAACTCACACCCCCCTCTCTCATATACCTCTCCACCCCATCCCTCCATCTCATCCTCGGCCTCCCCCTCCCTCTTCCCCCCTCCACCTCACTCACATACACTCTCTTCGTCAGTCTTTCACCCTCCATCCTCTCCACATGGCCAAACCACCTCAGTGTGTTCATCATAACGCTTCCTATCACATCCACATCCACACCACAACGCTCCTTTATATCCTCATTCGTCAGCCTGTCTCTCCACGTGACTCCACAGGCTCCTCTTAAATAACTCATTTCCACAGCTCTCACTCTTGACTTGTGTCCTTCCAACAATGTCCAAGCTTCACTTCCGTACGTTAGAGTTGGTATCACAATACTGTCATGTAGTAGCTTTTTCACTTCCATGCTCACTTCCCTGTTTCTTATCAGTGCTTTCAAGGAACCAGCAACCTTTCTTCCCTGCTGTACCCTTTCAAGCACTTCACCCTCCAAACCTCCATCCTTACTCATCACACTACCCAAGTACTTAAACGTACTCACATTTTCCAATTCCTCACCATCCAACCTCGCTGTACATTCACTAACTTCACCTCTCTCAAAGACCATCACTTTACTCTTCCCTACATTCACCTTTAGGTTCCGTTTCTTACACACTCTCTCAAACTCATCCACCAAGCCTTGCAGCTCCCCTTCGTCTTCACTCAACAACACAGTATCATCTGCAAACAACAGTACAGGGAGTTTCCAAACACTATCCTCTCTCACCAGGGCCACTCCAACATCCACTACCCTACCTTGTACCTCTTTTATTACCCCATCCATGTACAGATTGAACAACCATGGAGACATGACACATCCCTGTTTCAAACCAACTTTCAAAGAGAAAAATTCACTTAGTTCACCATCCACATGCACTGCAGCCTTCACACCATCGTACATACTCTTCACAGCATTCAACAACTTCCCATCTACTCCATATATTCTTAACACTTTCCACAATCCTTGTCTATCCACCCTGTCATATGCTTTCTCCAAATCCATGAAAACTGCATACAACTTCTTTCCCTTCTCTAGAAACTTTTCCACTAAAGATCTAAGAATGAATATCTGATCTACACAACCTCTTCCCTTCCTAAAGCCTCCCTGTTCTTCTCCAACTAATTTCTCTGTTCTTTCTCTAACTCTGTCTATAAGTATCCTACCATACACTTTGCCTATTATACTAAGAAGACAAATGCCCCTATGATTACCACACACTTCTTTTTCCCCTTTTTTTTCCTTTGTACAAGGGAATAATTATACCTGACTTCCAATCCTCCGGGACTATACCTTCCTCCCAGGCCAATCTGCACATCTTCCACATCCATTCTACTACTATCTCTCCCCCATGCTTCAGCATTTCACCACACACTCCATCAATTCCTGGGGCTTTCCCCGATTTAACTTTCTTCATTGCTTCCACAACTTCTATCCTACTGATTTCTTCCTGTCTTCTCACCTCCCTCCTTCTCCCAGCCATTCCCCAGCCACTTATACTCGCATTACTTCCATCCTCTACGTTCAACAATTCCTTAAAGTGTTCTCTCCATCTGCTCACTTTTTCTCCCTTCTCCACTAGTAATCTACCATTTTTATCTTTCACTCCCCTGCTAACTTCACTTCCACCCTGTCTTACTCTTTTCACTTCTCTCCAAAACATTTTCTTACAGTCCCTCCACTTTACACTCAGATTCCTTCCAAATTCCTCATCCACTCTCTTCTTACTCTCTCTTACTAATCTTTTAATCTCTCTCTTTCTTTCCACATATAACTCTCTCTTCCGCCTCTCAACTTCTTCCACGCCCCTATTTCTCATCCATTCATTGTATGCTTTCTTCTTTTGTGCCACAGCCTGTTTCACCTCTTCAGTCCACCACGCTGTTCCTTGCACCCCCCTCCGTCTTCTCTTCCTTCCACACACCACATCACATGCTGCACATATTTCTTCTGTAAATATCTTACACACACCTTCCACGTCTCCCATCTGCTCCAATTCATATTTGCCCAATCGTTCCTCCACTTCTCTCTTATACTCTGCCTTTTTCTCATCCTCTTGTAACCTCTCCACTCTCCTTGCAACTACTCCTTCCTCTCGTCTTTCCCTTCTTCTATTCCTCCATCTTACTTGCATCCTAATTCTGGCCACCACCAAGTAGTGGTCAGAAAGTCCACTCCCCCAACCTCCATACACTCTTGCATCCTTTACACATCTTCGCATCCTTTCATCCACACACACATAATCAATCATTGCCTTCCTTTCATTCAGTTCACCACCCACCCTTCTCATCACTCGCCATGTATACCTGTGGATCATTTTATGCCTGAAGAGGGTATTGGCTATCACCAACTCCCTCCCAGCACAAATGTCCACTAACGCACTCCCATTCTCATCTATCTCAGCAGGCACACCCCACTCACCAACTATTCCATCCACCTTCACATTACCAACTTTACCATTCATATCACCAATCAAAAACACTCTCTCATTCCTTCCAAACTTTTCCATGCACACTTCCACATTTGTCCAGAACTCTTCTCTCACTCTTCTAGCACGATCTTGCGTTGGCGCATACACACACACACAATCGCCCACATTTGTATTCCAACTTTCAACTTTACCCACACAATCCTTGACCCAACTGATCCATACTGTCTTATGCTCTTTTTCCATCTTTTACTCACAACTATGAAAATTTCCTGATAGCAAAAATTAAATGAATATGTATTCGGTCAAAAGAGATTAATCCCTTTTATGAGTGGCATCTCCTAAGCCGAATAAAATAATCTGGGGTTGGCCAGAATAAAAACGCGAAACACGTCCTTGGGTTGAACGGGGCAAAGTGCAAACCTCTGCCCCATACAATAAAACTGAACTGCTGAACTGTTATTTTTCTTGATGTCATGTAACCCTAATTAATTATCGGTCTCTAACGATTCCACCCAGGCTGTCCTCACTTTCCTCAAGATGACTTCAGGCTCTTCCATAATAGTTCCTTTCTGGACTGGTGTCAGCGTCTGTCAGCATACTCGAAATTGCCTCTTTACAAATTGTTAGTGTGTCGCCTCAGTCTCTCATGGTTTTAGTCAGCTTCCCCGTCTTTTACTGGAATCGATCATATGATACGACATTAAGTAGGCGTAGATTTCCCAAGTTATTAAGGAGTAGAATAAGTGATGGAGTGAGACTTTAGAATAGGTGGAAATGAATTACGAGGAGTCGATGGGAAGGCAAACTGAGAAAGGGGTGACTGGAGAAAAGTGGAGAGGAGGGAAATAGTGAGGATAAACTATGATATAATGAGGTAAAATATACTCGAGGAGTTAGGTATGGATGATGATTTTCAGTGGCTGAAGAAAAGTAAGAATGAGTAATGAAATGTCGGTCAGAGAAGATTCCTGATAATGAGTGGAAGGACAAAGTGAAAAGTTATAAGATGGAATGTGTTCTGAAGCGGAAGACAGAATGGTGATGAGTTACAGTAAAAGGTAGCGGAGACATATATTTTGTGGTCATTATGGATATGCTTGGGGTTTTATTCTCTCGGGATTTATCTTGGAAAGATCATAGTTATTACCTCTCTTGTAAAATCTGCTTCCAAGAGATTAGGTGTGCTAAGCCGACTCCGTGCCTTCTTTACCCTTGTACAGTTGCTAACTTTATACCCGGTTTTAATTATCCCCTGTGTAGGGTACAACTCTCATGTTTGGGGAGGCTCCCCACATACAGCTCTTCTCAATAAGGTGGAGTCAAAGGCTTTTCGTCTCATTAGATCTTCTCCGCTTACTGGCTCCCTTCAACCTCTTCTCTTCGCCACACTGTTGTATCTTTATCTCTTTCCTATCGCTACTTCATTGGTCACTGCTTCTCTGAACTATCTGCTTGCATCCCTCCACCACTATGGCGGGCGCATAGCAACAAATTCTCAACTCTTTTCTGTCCAGCTCTCGAATGCAAGAGTTAACCATTACTCCCAGTCTTTCATGTATGCAACAGTTCAGCTCTGGAACTGTTTTCCCCTGTTTGTATTTCCCACTGCCTATGGCCTCCAGTCTTTCAAATGCAGTGTGTCCAGGGGTCTCGATGTGAACGGATCTTGATTTTGACTCTGTTACCTCGTTTTTGTTTTTTCTTCGAGGAATCAATCTTACGGGCTTCTGAATTTTGGTTCCTTCTTCTTTGCATTAAAAAAAAAAAAAATCATTCCTTTTGTGTCCAACTCTTTACAGCCTGAGTTAAGAGTTACTCCCATTCCTTAATGTATGGAACAGGTCAACTCAGGAACTGTTTTCGTATTTACCATTACCTATGACCTCCAGTCTTTCAAAAGCAATGTGTTCTGTCATCCCTAAAAGAACGGATCATGAATTTGTCTCTCTTATATTGTTTTTTGTTTTTTTCTTGGAGGGAACAATCTCGTGGGCTTCTGGCCTTTGGTTCCTTTTTCCTTGCATAATACAGTACATCAAATGAGTGGATGATGGTCGCACCCATCTACCACCAGCAGATACTGGGAAAGTAGAGAAGTGTAGGTGAGATGAGATGAGATTAGCACCAAAAATTAGGTCTGAAAACAAGATATTTCTCAGTGAAACTATCGAAGGTAGGTTCAAAGGAGATGGGATGAGGACATGCCAGGTCAAAATGAAAATATAAATAAGTGAGATAAGGTTTGGCGGGTGTGGTGGGGAGGGCGGCAGTGATTGTGACTGATGGGATAGCCTCTGGGCTGGGCTGGCACGCGGATTCTATCAGGACGCAGGAGAGAAGGGGAAGATGAAGGAAATGAATGGAGGAGTTACTGGCCGTGGGTGATGATGGGGCTAGTCATAGGAGAAAGAATTGACGAGTATGGTTGCTATGAATTATAGAGAACAACTATTGATATAAAAAGTAGAATAAATGAAGTGTACCCAATGATAGGACGGAGAAAAAAAAAAATACTGTTTTGTTCCTTTTTAAGTAATGTAAGTAACAGTAACATGCAAATCTTTCTCAAGAAACACATTCATAACAGAAAGTAGCGCTAACAATGATGACGGACATACACAGGTAAACTAGGTTTTATGGACACACGCATTAAGGAAATAAATTACATCGGCGGTGGAATATCATGGTTTCTTCTGTGTGTGATTTATATTCACCTGTGATCTCACCTGGCCTGTGTACGTAGGGGAAGAATCAATTATCCCTCTATCTGATTTAGTCTGAATGTCACTTATCTGCCTACACCCTGCTGTGGCAGCGGGATGGTCGGCTGAGCCAGGGGACGTCAGGGAGGTGAGGTTGGTGAAGTAGCAGAGCGGTGAGACTGTCCAGAGACACAGTAAATATTTAAAGCACGCAAGGAACGTGAGGCGAAAATAGGAATGTGAGGCAGGGAGACAGCTGAGGGAAAAGTGGAGGCAAGCCGGATAGGACGGGGTGGTGGAAGACTGAGCAGGGCGACGAAGGGACGAAATAAAAGTGTTCACAAGGTGGGAGAGGGAGGCGCGGCGCAAGTAAACAGAAACATGTTATGCAGGCGGGCTGGGTGATACCAGAATAGGAAGACGACTATGCTGAGAAAGGATGTGGGTGAAGAAGGCAAGAGCGCAAGATGTGTCGTAGGGTGGAAAGGCAATGGGTGAGCCAGAGCAACAAGGCAAGGGGTGAGGCGGATAGGAAGAGAAGGTGTGAGGCAGTGCAAGAAGGCATGGGACGAAGCAGGGTACGAAGCTGAGAGGTGAGGCATGGCAGGGAGGAAAGAGATAAGGCATGACAACAAGATACGGGGTGCAGCAAGGCAGGTTGGCACCGGGTGAGTCAGGGCGGGAAGGTAAGGAGGGAGGCAGGATGGGGAAGCATAGGGTGAAGCCGGGTCGGAAGGCATTAGGTGATGCAAGGCAAAAAGGTAAGGAGTGAGGCAGGGAAGGAAGATAAGGGGTGTGATAAGGCAAGAAGGTAAGAAATGAGATAAGATATGAGGGTAACGAATGAGGCAAAGCAGGAAGACATGAAGAGAGTAAGTATGTATGCTCAGCAGGTGGCAGGGAGGGTAGGGATTCAGGTAAATGGAAAGAGAGGATGGGTAGGAAAAAAGAGAAACGGGAAAGAAAATGCATGACTAACACAGGTAAGGACGGCTGTGAGAGAAAACGAAGACAGTAGACAAAAATGAAAGGACTGAAGTGGAATGTGGGGGAGAGTGAGGGAGAAAGTGTGTGTGTGTGAGTGTAAGAAACTGCGAATAAAACACGACACAGAAGAAAGTTTGAGATAAAAATAGCATAAATAAGAGGGAGCTATGAAATTAAAGAAAAGGATGAGTGGCAACTCTGATATATATATATATATATATATATATATATATATATATATATATATATATATATATATATATATATATATATATATATATACATATATAGTTGTGAGTAAAAGATGGAACAAGAGCATAAGACAGTATGAATCAGTTGGGTCAAGGATTGTGTGGGTAAAGTTGAAAGTTGGAATACAAATGTGGGCGATTGTGTGTGTGTATGCGCCAACGCAAGATCGTTCTAGAAGAGTGAGAGAAGAGTTCTGGACAAATGTGGAAGTGTGCATGCATGAAAAAGTTTGGAAGGAATGAGAGAGTGTTTTTGATTGGTGATATGAATGGTAAAGTTGGGAATGTGAAGGTGGATGGAATAGTTGGTGAGTGGGGTGTGCCTGCTGAGATAGATGAGAATGGGAGTGCGTTAGTGGACATTTATGCTGGGAGGGAGTTGGTGATAGCCAATACCCTCTTCAGGCATAAAATGATCCACAGGTATACATGGCGAGTGATGAGAAGGGTGGGTGGTGAACTGAATGAAAGGAAGGCAATGATTGATTATGTGTGTGTGGATGAAAGGATGCGAAGATGTGTAAAGGATGCAAGAGTGTATAGAGGTTGGGGGAGTGGACTTTCTGACCACAACTTGGTGGTGGCCAGAATTAGAATGCAAGTAAGATGGAGGAATAGAAGAAGGTAAAGACGAGAGGAAGGAGTTGCAAGGAGAGTGGAAAGGTTACAAGAAGATGAGAAAAAGGCAGAGTATAAGAGAGAAGTGGAGGAACGATTGGGCAAATGTGAATTGGAGCAGATGGGAGACGTGGAAGGTGTGTGTAAGATATTTACAGAGGAAATATGTGTAGCATGTGATGTGGTGTGTGGAAGGAAGAGAAGACGGAGGGGGGTGCAAGGAACAGCGTGGTGGACTGAAGAGGTGAAACAGGCTGTGGCACTAAAGAAGAAAGCATACAATGAATGGATGAGAAATAGGGGCGTGGAAGAAGTTGAGAGGCGGAAGAGAGAGTTATATGTAGAAAGAAAGAGAGAGATTAAAAGATTAGTAAGAGAAAGAAGAGAGTGGATGAGGAATTTGGAAGGAATTTGAGTGTAAAGTGGAGGGACTGTAAGAAAATGTTCTGGAGAGAAGTGAAAAGAGTAAGACAGGGTGGAAGTGAAGTTAGCAGGGGAGTGAAAGATAAAAATGGTAGATTACTAGTGGAGAAGGGAGAAAAAGTGAACAGATGGAGAGAACACTTTAAGGAATTGTTGAACGTAGAGGATGGAAGTAATGCAAGTATAAGTGGCTGGGGAATGGCTGGGAGAAGGAGGGAGGTGAGAAGACAGGAAGAAATCAGTAGGATAGAAGTTGTGGAAGCATTGAAGAAAGTTAAATCGGGGAAAGCCCCAGGAATTGATGGAGTGTGTGGTGAAGTGCTGAAGCATGGGGGAGAGATAGTAGTAGAATGGATGTGGAATATGTGCAGATTGGCCTGGGAGGAAGGTAGAGTCCCGGAGGATTGGAAGTCAGGTATAATTATTCCCTTGTACAAAGGAAAAGGGGAAAAAGAAGTGTGTGGTAATCATAGGGGCATTTGTCTTCTTAGTATAATAGGCAAAGTGTATGGTAGGATACTTATAGACAGAGTTAGAGAAAGAACAGAGAAATTAGTTGGAGAAGAACAGGGAGGCTTTAGGAAGGGAAGAGGTTGTGTAGATCAGATATTCATTCTCAGATCTTTTGTGGAAAAGTTTCTAGAGAAGGGAAAGAAGTTGTATGCGGCTTTCATGGATTTGGAGAAAGCATATGACAGGGTGGAGAGACAAGGATTGTGGAAAGTGTTAAGAATATATGGAGTAGATGGGAAGTTGTTGAATGCTGTGAAGAGTATGTACAATGGTGTGAAGGCTGCAGTGCGTGTGGATGGTGAACTAAGTGAATTTTTCTCTTTGAAAGTTGGGTTGAAACAGGGATGTGTCATGTCTCCATGGTTGTTCAATCTGTACATGGAAGGGGTAATAAAAGAGGTACAAGGTAGGGTAGTGGATGTTGGAGTGGCCCTGGTGAGAGAGGATAGTGTTTGGAAACTCCCTGTACTGTTGTTTGCAGATGATACTGTGTTGTTAAGTGAAGACGAAGGGGAGCTGCAAGGCTTGGTGGATGAGTTTGAGAGAGTGTGTAAGAAACGGAATCTAAAGGTGAATGTAGGGAAGAGTAAAGTGATGGTCTTTGAGAGAGGTGAAGTTAGTGAATGTACAGCGAGGTTGGATGGTAAGGAATTGGAAAATGTGAGTACGTTTAAGTACTTGGGTAGTGTGATGAGTAAGGATGGAGGTTTGGAGGGTGAAGTGCTTGAAAGGGTACAGCAGGGAAAGAAAGATTGCTGGTTCTTTGAAAGCAGTGATAAGAAACAGGGAAGTGAGCATGGAAGTGAAAAAGTTACTACATGATAGTATTGTGATACCAACTCTAACGTATGGAAGCGAAGCTTGGACGTTGTTGGAAGGACAAAAGTCAAGAGTGAGAGCAGTGGAAATGAGTTATTTAAGAGGAGCCTGTGGAGTCACATGGAGAGACAGGCTGACGAATGAGGATATAAAGGAGCGTTATGGTGTGGATGTGGATGTGATAGGAAGCGTTATGAGGAACACACTGAGGTGGTTTGGCCATGTGGAGAGGATGGAGGGTGAAAGACTGACGAAGAGAGTGTATATGAGTGAGGTGGAGGGGGGAAGAGGGAGGGGGAGGCCGAGGATGAGATGGAGGAATGGGGTGGAGAGGTATATGAGAGAGGGGGGTGTGAGTTGGGAGCAGGGGAGTGAAATGGCGGGCGACAGGGCGACTTGGAGGCGATTTGTTTGTGGCCACCCCAAACGGGATTGAGGCGTCTGGCAATATATATATATATATATATATATATATATATATATATATATATATATATATATATATATGTATATATATATATTATATTATATATAATGTGTGTGTGTGTGTGTGTGTGTGTGTATCGACCAAAGCTATCCTTCAGTAGCGATGGACACAGACCATCGTCAATGACTGCCAGAGAGTAGAAAGGCTATCATTAAACCTGAGTCAGACCAGCCAGTGATTCATCAACTCTAGGATGACTACCGGAAAATACTGGAGCATTCAGTCATCTTCCTTGGCGGAGTCCTTCCGCACATCATCCACTCCAAAGATCCGTGAGGTCTTCGTCTCTCTTGGTGGATGAGCAAAGTCATTTATTACCTAGACCTGTTCCTGTTTTGGGCGGAAATCAAGCTGGCTAAGTAGGAGGACACTAGACCGAAAGCTGTATGTGACCTTTATCATCAAGATATATCTCAAGGATTGGTTTCTTGCTCCTGCATCTTTTCTTCCTCCAACACAAAACTTATTCCTGTTGGAGGAACTTCACTGTTATCATCACATTTACCCCAAGATTTCGGCAGTGACAAAGGAAATTTTAAAGGCATCTCTGGTACCTGTATATACACCTCGTCCCGACGGTGTTGTTTGATGAATTGGGATCTTCCACACTGGAAGATAAAACGATAACACAAGATGTTCGAGGCAGCAGAATAATTGATTCACTGATGGTAGCAATTGTCAACTCGTCTGTTATTCAGAAGAAAACTTTTTCCGTCCTCAGTGGATAGTCTAAATGGTTCTTTCGAAATACTGGGCTAAATGACATCTTCCTTCAGGAGAACTCTTAAGTGAGGGAGTTTGGATCTGCCTTTCAAAGGGCAAAACAGGCCGTAACACGCGTGAAAGTTGTCAATGACCAGGCAGAAGGAGAACTGCACGTAATTATGACAGCGTAGCACTTTGGTTACTACTGATGAAAAAAAAAAAAAAAAATGCCTGCTACAGGATCTTTGACGACAAAAGCCATCTAGTACATTAAATAAATCCGCTTTTATATCCTAAACTGTATTTCTTACAGTACCTTCTACATTTCGCATCCAACCATAGGAGGCGATTTGCTCCATCGTCAGTCTGCATTTATTTCCTAAACAACTGGGTTTATTCTAAGCGTTTTGCTTCTTTTAAGATTAAGAAGATGTATGCTGAGCGACTTGATGCTTTAGTTTTTTTTTTTTCCTTTAATCCTATTTGTGATGGCACATGAAAAGATTTTTTTTTTCCAGTAAAATTGTCAATTATATCAATTTCAGACTTTTTTAGCGACTGATAAATATGAATCAGTCTCGTTAAGATGTTTTCTGCAGTGTTTTCAGTAACAGTAAAATGACAGAGTACTCCACCTTAAAAAAAAATAATAATAAATAAATAAATAAACGAATATTTCGACCATTTCAGTATCTATCTATCTATCTATCTATCCATCTATCTGCCTGTTTACCTATCTGTCTGTCATTCATCTGTCCATTTATCTGTCAGTCTGTCAGTCTATCTATCTGTCTATCTCTTGATCTATCTATCTATCCATTTTGTTTATATACAGTATACAGTATAGTATGGACAGGAGATTTCCTCCAGTTCATACATAGTTGAAAGTGACTGCAGGTTCAGTACTGCGTACTTTCTTTAAGATGTTTTATTTATCACTCAGGAGTGTTTCACTGATGTGTGGTAGGTGGTGCAGAATATCTCCATGGCTTATCCGTGGCTTTATCTTTTCATTTCACTTGCTGGGAGGTCGTGATTATCACTGACCCTTCCTGAATGGCGAAGGTAAATAGGAGATAATTCTACTTCGGTGGTTGATGTGGAAATGCGCTGGCCAGGTGGTGTGAACGATAATTAAGCTGCGTCCTCGGTCACCTGTGTGTACCTGCGTTCTTAGTCACCTGTGTGCACTGACGAGGCCCTCTACTCCGCCCACGTGGGCATAACGACCAAGAAATTGACACCAGAGTTTCCACCTTAAAACCGGGGCGCCTTAAAACCGCCTTAAACAGGAACGTGGGATTGCCCTTACAAGAAAAGTATTAGAAGGAAACACAGATATCGTACCTACATATGCAGACACAGCGGCTTCCCTTACCATGGTGGCGCTATACGTCAACGAATTAAACCTCAGACTAAATATACTGCATAAGCACAAGACCTACACGCCCTCCCATGCTTAAGGGATCACACGAAAGAGGAACAGCGACCAATCAGAAGTATATATACATATATATAAAGAGAGAGAGAGAGAGAGAGAGAGAGAGAGAGAGTTGAATGGATGTGTGTGTGTGTGTGTGTGTGTGTGTGTGTGTGTGTGTGTGTGTGTGTGTGTGTGTGTGTGTGTGTGTGTGTGTGTGTGTGAGGTTATCAGAGAGAGAGAGAGAGAGAGTGCAGAGTTTCCGTCATTTTCTGTGTGCATAATTCGCAGGGGGTTCGTAGGTTAAGTTTGTGCAGTAGCCTCAGTAAGGACTGACTTTTCATAAATGGATGAGTCTCTTGCTGTTATACAGTGACAGTTAACAGGCCTTTGTTCAAGCCCAACTTCCATGGTGGTGTCTCCCTGGCACGATATTTTTGATAAGGGGGACCAGTGATTCGCCTCTGAGCGTCATAATTTGTGCAGTAAACCGAACACATTTTTTGGACATGGACCTTCATGGCCAGTTTTCAGATAGAGCATTATGACCCATAGGACCACCAGACATTCATAATTTTGTTATATGATTATCAGTCTAAGTAAAATATCAGCTTCCTGACCTGCAGAAAACTTATCGGTTTGTCACCAGTAGGTAACATAGCCAGTGAGTAGATGAAGAAAGATACACAAATATGAGAGGGGGACACAGGAAGTGAGAAAATGTGGGAGGGAGATGTCGATGAACGGAAAGCAGAATGAGGAAGGGAAGGAAAGAGCGGCTGAAGGTGTGACAGTAAAGAGGAAAGGGGGCGGGAAGGAAAGGGCGGTAGAGGGTGTGATAGTAAAGAGGGAAGAGGGAAGGAAGGAAAGAGCTGTGGAGGGTGTGATAGTAAAAACAAGGCGGAAGGAAAGAGCGGAAGACGGCGTGATAATAAATAGGAAAGAGGGAGGGAAGGAAAGAGCTGCTAAGGGTGTAACAGTAAAGAAGAATGAGGGAAGGAAGGAAAGAGCGGTAGAGGGTGTGATAGTAAAGAGGAAAGAGGGAGGGAAGGAAAGAGCTGCTGAGGGTGTAACATTAAAGAGGACTGAGGGAGGGAAGGAAAGAGCGGTAGAGGGTGTGATTTTAAAGAGAGAAGAAGGCGGAAGGAAATAGCGGTAGAGGGTGTGATAGTAAAGAGGAAAGAGGGAGAGAAGGAAGTGAGGCAACACAATGGCCAGTCAGGATGTATGGAGTGAGCGTGTGGGAGATGGAATGGATAAGTGAGGGGAAGCTGAGTTGACAAAAAAGACAAAGGACATAGCACCAGTGATGGAGGTGGGGGAGGGGGTGGCAGGGGAGAAGAAAGGGCTGGGATGACATGAATATCGAAGAGAGAGAGAGAGAGAGAGAGAGAGAGAGAGAGAGAGAGAGTCGAGTATAAATATGTCTGACCAAACCAATATCCGCACTGTAATCTCCCGCCTGTCGTTCTCCTCTTTCTTCTCACTCCTCCCCCCTTCCGTTTCCCATCCTATTTCTCCTCCTCCTCCTCCTCCTCCTCCCATTTCCACGTAGCAGCTTACTACTTTCTGCCATTCTCATATTAATGTTATTGTTGTTTCTTGCTCAGAAGTTAATGAATCTTTTTTCCCTCATTTTTTTTTATTAACTACAGATATTTGTTTGTCTGACCACCACTGTCTGTATCTGCCAAAATATTTCTCATTTGCAGTATATCCACTTTTCCTGTTTGTCTCGCCATATTTGACTCAGCTGCATTTATTCAGTCAGTCCAGCCTTTCAAAATATTCTCATTTTTCTTTCTCCCACACCCATATATTTTTTTTCCATTTTCCCACAGTTGTTCAATTTTCTTTTTGCAGTTACAGCATTACCATTGCCTGTCCTCCTCCATTATTATCATCTTCTTCCTTCTTCCTCCACGAGTCTCTTAATTAAACTCCTTCCCCTTTCCACATTTGTCCTATCCGGCTCTTCCTTTTCACGATTTTTTCCTCTTCACCTTCCTGCACTCACTGTTTTCCTCGTCACTTGCCATTGTCTATCTATCTATCTGTCTACTGCCAGACGCCTTAATCCCGTAAGGGGTGGCCACAAACACATCGCCTCCATGTCGCCCTGTCCCCCGCCATTTCACTGCCCTGCTTCCAGCTCACACATCCCCTCTCTCATATACCTCTCCACTCCATCTCTCCATCTCATCCTTGGCCTCCCCCCTCCCTCTCCCCCCTCCACCTTACTTACATACACTCTCCTCGTTAGTTTCTCACTCTCCATCCTCTCCACATGGCCAAACAACCTCAGTGTGCTTCTCCTATCGCTTCCTATCACATCCACATCCACACCACAACGATCCATCACGTCCTCATTTGTCAATCTGTCTCTCCATGTGACTCCACATGCTCCTCTCAAATAACTCATTTCCACAGCTCTCACTCTTGACTTCTGTCCCTCCAACAAGGTCCAAACTTCACTTCCATACGTTGGAGTTGGTATCACAATACTGTCATGTAGTAACTTTTTCACTTCCATGCTCACTTCCCTGTTTCTTATCACTGCTTTCAAGGAATCAGCAACATTTCTTCCTTGTTGTACCCTTTCAAGCACTTCACTCTACAAACTTACATCCTTACTCATCACACTACCCAAGTATTTAAACGCACTCACATTTTCCATTTCCTCCTCATCCAGCCTCACTGTACATTCACTGACTTCATCTCTCTCGAGGACCATAACTTTACTCTTCCCTACATTCACCTTCAGATTCCGTGTCTTACTCCCTCAAACTCATCCACCAAGTCTTGAAGCTCCCCTTCGTCGTCAGTTAAGAACACAGTATCATCTGCAAACAACAAATACAGTGAATTTTCAAACACTGCCCTCCCTCACCAGGGCCACTCCAACATCCACTGCCCTACCTTCTATCCCTTTTATAACCCCATCCATGTAAAGACTGAACAACCATGGAGACATGACACATCTCTGTTTCAATCCAACCTTCAAATAGAATAATTCACCTAGTTCACTATCCACACGCACTGCAGCCTTAGCACCCTCATACACTTCACGGCATTCAACAACCTCCCATCTACTCCATATATTCCTAATACTTTCCACAATCCTTGTCTATCCACCCTGTCATATGCGTTCTCCAGATCCATGAAGGCCGCACACAATTTCCTTCCATTCTCTAAAAACTTTTCCAATAAAGATCTAAGAATGAATATCTGATCTACATAACCTCTTCCCATCCTAGAACCTCCCTGTTCTTCTCCAACTAATTCCTCTGTTATTTCCCTAAATTTGTCAATAAGTATCCTTCCATATACTTTTCCTATTACACTAAGAAGACAGTAATGCGCCTATGATTACCACATACTTCTTTTTCCCTTTTTCCTTTGAACAAGGGAATTATTATACCTGACTTCCAATCATCCGGGACTGTACCTTCCTCCCAGGCCAATCTGCACATCTTCCACATCCATTCTACTACTGTCTCTCCCCCATGCTTCAGCATTTCGCCACACACTCCATCAATTCCTGGGGCTTTCCCCAATTTGACTTTCTTCACTGCTTCCACAACTTCCATCCCACTGATTTCTTCCTGTCTTCTCACCTCCCTCCGTCTCCCAGCCATTCCCCAGCCACTTATACTCGCATTACTTCAATTCTCTATGTTACAACAATTGTTTAAAGTGTTCTCTCCATCTGATCACTTTTTCTCCCTTCTCCACCAGTAATCTACCATTTTTATCTTTCACTCCCCAACTAACTTCTTTGGCACCCTGTCTAACTCTCTTTACCTCTTTCCAGAACATTTTCTTACATTCCCTCCACTTTACACTCAAATTCCTTCCAATTTCCTCACCCCCTCTCTTCTTATTCTCTCTTACTATTGTCCTTCTTAATATTTCTCTTTATCTTCCCTGATGTAAAAAGTACCATCAGTGTACCTCATATACTATAAATCAAGTGTGTGTGTGTGTGTGTGTGTCTGTGTGTAGTGCAGCCAAAACTGAAAGCAATATTATTTTGACGTTGCTTGGCAGGATAGCTGGAATGGGGTTCCAAGTGGGTCAGTTTCAATTTCTTATCTATTGATATTTTCATTTTTTTTTTTTTTTTAGCCCTAATAATGTCCATATTGGTGTTTTATTACAGTGTATTCCGTGGAGTTCCATGCTACACTACAAAACGGCTCTCATTTGGGCAAGTACTTGAACTCATAAATCGTTGGTTATGAGCAAAGTGAAGAGCTGTTAAGAAACGTTTCTTATTGAAGAAGTGCTGAACATCGATATTTCGAGCATCAGGAGAGGTGCACATGAAAAACGGCCTTCATTCAAACACACTAGACCTAGTCCAGCCAAACTGGAAAAAGAATGTTGATGAAACTTGGTGTGATAGTTGAAATTCAGTCTCAAATGGGCCGGTTTCAATTTCGTGCCAATTAATATTTTTTTAAGGGATGTTTTGGTCTCTAATAATTGTCCCCATTGATGTCACAATACGTGCATGTGGAAGATTAGGCGGAACATTTACATATAAACAATTTGATGTCTATTACTTCATTTTTTGTGCTACGAGAAGACGATTTAATTCAGCGGAAATTTGTGGTAGCTGTGGTGGCGGTGGTGGTAGTAGCTATGACATTGATGGTGGTGATGGTGGCAGCTGTGATGATTTAGTGGGGGCTGTTAACGTTGGTGGTGGTGGTAGCTGTTGTGGTGACTGTGGTAGGTGTGATGATGATGGTGGTGTTGGAGGCAGCTGTAGTGATGGTGATGGTGGTGCTCATGGTAGATGTGATGATAATGGTGGTGGTGGCGATGGTGGTGGTGTTTATGGTATAGCTGTGATGATGGTGGTAGTGGTAACTGTTGTGGTGGTGCTGATGGTAACAGTTCAGAAACGGCTCTCATTTGGCCAAGCACTTGCGCCAAAGGGAACCTTAGCTGAAACGACTCTGATCTGGACAAGTGGTGAGCGGCCCCGCGAGGCTCATTCAGTGTCTATAACAAAGGAAACATGTATCGTGGGTTGACACCAAATATCACAACTTTACTGTATCTTGGTCTGGTCTGATCACATATGTACTACACAATATTGCTCTTGTAATTTTCTAAAAGATATATGGAACTAAACTTGAAAGTGTCCAGAGTAAGTGATGGAGATGACACGTCTTGACATTAGGCTTTTGTTTTCTGAGGATACTCTTTATTAGAGAACCCGTAGGTATTTTGATCGAGTCAGTGTCTTTGTATGTGTCTATGCATCTCTGTGTATATGCTTTTTTATACGGTCGACTCTGGAATAGGTTTAATAGCTCATTCCCTTGGCCGTAGAAGTCAACTTACGTACCTAACAACTCCACATGTTACCATTCCGGCGCCAACATCAACGTTCATATTGAATGCATGCTAGGACTGTCTCATACAGGACCAGTGTATTGGTATTAGCGGAGGTGTGTTAACATGTTGGCGGATCTCATGGTAGGTCAGTGAAGTCTTAAACTATTCCCTGCTCCAACTGGGAATCGAACTCGCTTCCGTTAGGACAGCTGACCACATCTCTACCGACTGGACTATCACCAAGTATCACAAGAATGTCTGGTCGTAAATGAATTATAACTGGCACATTGTGGGTACGAGAATCAGCAACTGTTTTAGTATTGTTTATTCAATGTCACAGGTCAAGGTCTAAGTTTTGTTGCGGTGTCGCTGTGCCCTCTAAGCACTTTAATCAAGTTAAATTGACATTTATTCGAGAGACGAAATATAACTTTAAATAAGACAGGTGTGTAAGTGGACAAAGGAAATAAATACAGGCAATAACAGTAAAGTACCGATGATGAGTAGCCGGACACTGAACAAAAACAGTTTTAACTTAAGATATATTTTATTCAGAAGAAAACCAGGTAAGCAATTTTTTAATAATATTGTAAAATACGATTCACTTATGGTACCTGACTGCATAGTACCTTACGTCTTCGCTGAAGGCTGTAAGAATAATCTTGATGAAAAGTATACGTAATGCAAGCTGGAAACGGCTGGAAACTTGTCGGTGCTTAAGCTTTGGTGAGACAAAGCTTTACTGACAGTGAATTAACACCCGATATCTTGAAATAAGTAATATGAGAGATTACTCAGTATGAAGCGTTTTATTATGGTATGTCTAAGAATTAGCTCACTGATCTGACAAAACCATGGCTTTTCATTCTTCCAAAACTGATTAACCAAATGGAATGTGTTTTTTATTTTACTAATTAATGTGCATTTTTCATCATATTATTTTCCACCCTGTATGAAATTCTTTAGTTATTCATGATGGGTAGGGCGAAATGTGTGCACGTGTGTTATGGAAGAAGAATCTTCTGATTCTCAGTACTTTACCAAGTAATTTAATTGGTTTGAACATTTAATAATATTAATAAGTGCATTCTCTCATGGAAAAATGAATCTACTGCAGCATCTTTCAAAGTCAGTTATGTATTTCTTTCATTTACCATTCCCATAATAGGTTGCTTGTGAAATATTTGTATCTGTGAAACTGTAACAGCGAAATGACTGACTGTACACCTGTCATCCATTAACACTCACCTCACCCTATAGCTCCCTCCTTCCTCTCTGCCTTCCTTCTACTATCCTCCCTCCATCGCCCTCTCCCTCCTCCAACCAGTAATACCTTTTGTTTATCATCGAGACAGTAATTACACCTGCGGTAGATTTGTGTCGAGCACATGGTGGGAGAGGGAGAGGAAAGTATATGTTCATAGATAAACATAGAAGAGAGAGGGTGCGAGGAGAGGAGGAGGAAAAGGAGAGCTCGAAGACTGGAAATCCAAGGAGGAAGAAAGAGGAGAAGGAGAGGACACGACGGAAAAATGTGCACACTATTAGAAAGAGAAGAAGGAGAGGAGTAAAGATTCATTGTAGAAAAGAACAGTATGTGAGGATTAAATAAGTGGAAGGAAGAAGGAACTGTAAAAAGAAAATGATGTCGAGGACCTTGGGAGGTATACTGTAAATAAGAAGTAGAGAGTGAACATGGTTGATGAAAATTATATTGTGGGTGTCAGGAAAGAAAGGGTTAAACATTGGATTTATGGAGGAAAAGGAGCTGGGGTGATGAAGTAAGAAGGGAAAGTGAAATATGATATAAGATCCAAGGCATGGTGAAAAGAGGATATAAGAGTAATGACAACGTCTAAGGAGAAGTAAAATATGGGAGAATAATAAAATCATACTATTGAATTTTGGTGGAGTGGAGAAAGCAAAAGAAAAATGATGGTAAGAGACAGCTGAAAAGAAGCTATAAAAACTTAAATATAAGAAGTAGTTTCCAAAGAGGAGAATGAAAACTGTAAGAGAGAAGAAAGTCACAGAGAGAAAAGAAAAAAAAAAGTCAGTGTAAGACAACAATGAACGTAGAAATTCCATAGGTAAGGAAGTGTGTGTGTGTGAGAGAGAGAGAGAGAGAGAGAGAGAGAGAGAGAGAGAGAGAGAGACAGACAGACAGACAGACAGACAGACAGACAGACAGAGAGGAATTATTACAAAACTCACTGTTAATTCCTTTCAATTGGATGAAAGCTTTGTATAATGTTTGAGATGGAGAAGCGGGCAAAATCATACAAGTTATAATGATTGGCATATGTGAGGGAATAAAATTTAACTTTATGCTTGGATAAAAGTGGTTATTGCGCACGGTGAAAATCATGACTGTAAAATGTCGTTAAATATAAGGAGGAAGACAATGTAGATAAAGATGAATGTACAATATAGAGTTGAGTGTCTTGCTTGGTAGGGGAGTTTGTTAACTGTTCCCTACCCATAACTACATGAAGTTGGTCCTTGTGTTAGAGTCAGGAGAGTGCACATAATGCAGACCAACACAGTGTTTGGATCATACAGTTTCCTCAACACTAATATAAACATATTGGAATTGCCAAATCTTCTCAAGAACTGTTTAAATTTTGATTTACCTTATACAACGGATCGGACATCAAGAAAATTTAAGAACTGAATAATTTACGTTTCTTTTCATGCTCCTTTAGCGAAGCCCAGAGAGACGGTGTGGTGTATGAATGGCCTTTACGGAGCATAAATCCCTTTTGGCTTATGTTATTTACCTTTGATCAGCTTTCAGGTTATAGCTAACTGAGGAAAAATGAACCACCACGGATTTGCCTGGTAGATAATGTACAGTATAAGCTCAGTGTGCAGAATGAGGTTCCATTTGGTTTATTACGTAAATTTCGATCTTGAATTGAACTGATTCAGGGATTCATAGTGCTAGGTATCAAGGACAATACAGCATTACTTCAAAGCAAAGACCAGGAATGGAACAGAAACGAAGGAGGCGTAAAAATGGTTTTGGCAAGGAAGCGATCTTGGCGTTGAAGTAGTCTTGGCGTTGTAGTAGCGTGGCGTTGAAGAGGTCTTAGTGTAGAAGTGGTCTTGGTGTTGGAGTGGCTTGGCAATGAACTGGCTTGACGTTGAAGTGGCTTGGTGTTGAAGCGGCTTGACGTTAAAATGACTTGGCGATGAAATGGCTTGATTGGTCAGTTTTTGACAAACTTGACACTGGAAGGGAGATAGGGTCGACGTCAATAGGGTCTTTAAACCAATATTGCCACGAAGCCAAAAGTCAACCCGGGTAGGAGCAAAGGTAAAATTAAGGTTGGAAGAAACACGGAAATAATAAGAAGAGAGGTAGGGAGGAAGAGAAATGGAGGATATCAAGAAGAGGACGACTGAAAACAAAAAGGCCCATATTAGTGACCTCTGAGGAAAAGCAAGGATAGTGGGGAAGTATTCTTTCCCCCGCCCCCTCCCCTAGGGGATTTCGATCTTGAAATATTTAATATTTGTTGGGGTACATTATTAATAGTACACAAACAATAGTCTGAACAAAGAGAATTGGAAGAATATAGGGTTACCGGAAAAAATAACACCATTCCATTTCACTGTTCTCAGTATATCACTCCATCTTAACTTTTCATGTCGTCCTTTCTCCTCGTATCTTCATTATATAAACATGAAACTTAAAACAACATCTCAGTCTCACTGATATTGAAACATCCCCAGTTATCATCAGGCTGGAAATATGATATGGCACCGCGTCCTTCTCTCCAAAAATACCATATGAAAACAGACGCACGTGAATCATAAAATCCAAACTCTCTTACTGCTCCTTCCGGCACTCTTGGACGCCCACCCTTGTATAAGCATAGGCTGAAATATGGTATGTCTCCTAACTACCGTCTTCCCCTCTCTAAAACTGCTGAGTGAAGACACCATTGCTGGAGATGGCCCGGAAAAATGTTCGGTCTCCAATATTTTGCTTCACAGTCTGGGTAAATCTGGACACTGATCCGAGTCCACAAAATGGCTGAGGCAGTGGATGGCGGGAAACAAAGAGTGGAAGGGAAGTAAAGAAAAAATCAGAGTCAAGAAGAAGGGAGCAGAAAAGCCAATAGACAAGAATACGGTGTAAAATGAGAAAAGAGTAATCACATAAAGCAAAAAGAACGACAAGGAAAGTAGTGAAACTTAACACACACACACACACACACACACACACACACACACACACACACACACACACACACACACACACACACACAATACAGGAAACAAAATATGCGTGGGAAAAAGCTGAGAGGAGGAATACGAATTCTAAGAGAGCATCCGAGAAAAAAAGTAGACATTGTGAAAGTGAAAAATGTTAAGGGGAGAAATTTGATCAGAAAATTTAAATGCTGGAAAAGTTTAGTGCCACGACATAACGTTGTTGATGTTGTTGTTGTTGTTGTTATTGGTGGTGGTGGTGGTGGTGGTGTCCTAGGCTCATCTACATGTGAGCCCGGTGGACTGCAGGCTGAACTTGCTGATCTCCTGCAGTCCACTATAATTTTATCGGGTGACGGGGAAGGAGGTGAGGGACGCTTGTATATCCTGGCAGAGGAGACACCTAGATATCTCGATGCCATCATATGAAGGCGTCCCTCTGCAGCAGCAAAGAAAAAAAATGTAATGTTAAAAGAAAAACGCTGAAGCATAAAAATGGAGTTTGTATCGGAGAAAAAACTGGGGTGTTTTTACCCCCGAAATATATTGTGCCTTTAAATAAAACGCTGCCAATAGCGGGTGAGTGGTGACAGATTTTACTGTACTATATATGTAAAAAGGAACAACAGAAAAACAAATGTACAGTGAATGAAGGAATAGATACTTAATACAATAAAAGCAACGAAATAAAAGTGATATAAACCTATCAAAGCAGGTAACATGGACTACCCAAACAACGATGTTTTTTTCTCTTAACTCATCGTGTTCATGTATCGCACCTGAAAATCACTGTCAGGGGAAAATGACCAGGGACGGCTGAAAGTAAAAATGTACAAACAAAATGCAAGATCAATCTAGGAAGAAGTTACATAACCTCTGGTTGAGATATAATTAACTCAGCCCCTTCTTTGGCCTAGGAGATTAATATGTAAATAAATAAAATAAATAAATATAGAACCCTATAAATAAAAAACTAATTAAAAGGCGCAGTTTTCTTCCTGAGCGTGACAAGAAACGCCAAGGGAGTCGTGTTTACAGACGCAGGTTTGCACAATGCAATGACTAGTAGGCTGGCAAGATTTCTTTTAGTTTTCTTATATGAGGAAGAGGTAGCTTATTGGCAGAAAGAAGGACATTAACTTGATATAATCATCATTATTTACTGCGCACTTCTATAAATGGATGAATCTTTTCTATAGAAAATCACAGCAATTACAAGAGAATAAATTTTTACATATTCCCAGTCTAAACAGACAAAAAAGTACATGGTTCGTAACATCCTAACTTTTTGTGAGAATGGGCTTTGTCAAGAATGTGTAACATGGAACCATCCTTCCTTGTATCGGTGTATAGAGATAACAATTCAACCCCTAACTACCTGTGGAGCAAAGTCAGTTCCAAAGAAGTTGAAAAAAAGGGGGGAGAGGGAGGGCGGTAGCAAATATGGTATACTTCTCTTATTAGTATAAAAAGAGATCACAAATATTAACTTGAAAAGTTTCTTCCTCCACACATTTTTTAATACCGTGATAATATTCTAGACAGATGAATCAGTCATGACGAGAGCCACTCTCAACCACGAAAAAACACACTTGGGGGGCTCTTTGAACCTAAAGAATTACTGTGGCCGCATCTGACTGAGATAAAGAAAATATAATAGGGCAGGGATCATTTATGAACGAGACATAACAGAGACGAACCTAAACACAATAAACAAGAAGCAGAAGGCAGGGATGTAGTGTAGACTAGAATGAAAACAAAGAGGCAGCGAGGAAAGAAATTTATACAGATGAGTAACCAAAGGAGAGAGATATGATGGGATACGAAAAGAGACTAAGGAACATAAGATAAGGAAGGAAGCTTTGGTGAGAAAAGAAAGAGAGGAAAGGAGAGGAAGGGATAGAAAGAGAGTTTAAGAGGAAGGAAATGGATAGTATTTCTAGATGGACAGTTTGTGAGGAGTAAAGATACATGGAACATCGAAGGTATAAAGTATGGTTGAACAAAAGAAGAATATGAATATATGCGTTGTGAAGAAGGCAAAAACTAAAACGAATAATAGTAATGTAAGTCGGAACTGAGGCAAAGAGAAAATGAAATAAGGAAAGGGAAAGGAGATGAAAATAGTTCGCAAGCAGGAAATGAGATGTAGAGGAAGAAAAATGGATAAAAGAAATGTTTGCCAGCCATGAAAAGATAATGAAGATAAGCTGAATACAAACTGGAGCACGACAAGAGAAGGAACGATGGCAGGAAGTGGGGGAAACTGAATCTTAGGCAGAAATGTTGAGAATTCTGCTGTGGAAAAACATACAGAGAATAACAGTAGAAAAGTTGAAAGTTTTTGATGAAACACTATGAAAGAAAAAAAAATCATGAAAATGGAAATAGCACATAAAAGTAAAGAAAAATGGGAAGAAAGGAGAACTGCGAGAAACTGTAAACAGACCGAGAAAAATAGTAAATACAAGAATGTGAACAAACTACCAAATCATGAAAAAAGCTAACAAACATACTCAAGTAACCTTTCACTAAGATGTTCAGTAAACAGCAAGTAGCTCCCCACCCGCCCACGTAATTTCAAAGATTATTAGATATTCTGACATTTCTCACCTGAAGCGAAAACTTGGACTGATGAACGGCTGTATAAAGTTACGTCTTCTTTTATGGTTCACTTTTTCTTACCACCAGACGACAGTATTGAGTTAGATGGAGACCTATTATAGTAAATCCATTAAAGAAGGCTGTATGCGGCAGTCAGAGTTCCAGAAGAGTCACCCAAACCTGGGAGAAGAGTCTGGTCTGGGAAAATCTGAAGTGCAAATTGCGTCATTGCAATGAAAGGGATACTGTAGGGGGTATAAGTTGCTTTTTTGTTGTAGTTACTAGTTTGGAGAAATAAAACTTCTGTTGACCTCACAGCCCCAGGGGGATGTCCCTGTCTATATAAAAATCATCCGATAGCAATCATGATAAAGTATAAAAGATGTCATTCTAGTGACAGGTTTTCCATGTGAATGATAAGGGTAAATGGAGGGGAGAGGAAGGCATACGACAAGCTTCATGGGGGAAGATTACACACACACACACACACATGCATACATACATAGAGAGAGAGAGAGAGAGAGAGAGAGAGAGAGAGAGAGAGAGAGAGAGAGTTGACGATAATCAATATTCTATCCTTAGAGAGCTAAGTAAAAGAATGATGATCGCCTATACCTTGCGTGCCAGTGGAACGACGGGAAACGTAGTTTTATCATTCCAGAATGTCGTGAGCAAAGGAGATGCTCATGATACAGAATGATGAAGTACTGGGTCGTGTGTAGTCGATGGTAATGAGATCGATTTATGAAAGATTATGGTGCATATATCGGACGTTGAAGGAAGTGAACTCTGAAGATAATGTTTACAAAACAAAAACTTAATACAGGATATATGTGTTATATTTTTTTATTTGTGAATATTGAAGAAACTGATGTGGTGGACGGGGAAGGACGCAAATGGAAAACATAAATATAGCTTTGCTATTTTGCCCAACATTATATACATTCTCGCCGCTGTTTATACGGCCTGTTTACAGTTCATGTTCCTCTGTCTTTTACCCCTCCGTCTTGACTTCCCATTTTTCTTCTGTTCATTCACACATATCTAGGATTTCCTTATATCTCTTTTCCCATTCATTTCACCTTTCTTCACCTACTTCTTGTGTTCTCGTCTTTCTGTTTCCTCATCCGCATCTTATATTCCTTTTCCTCCCTCTCACCTAACCATAATTTTAAACTTTCTTCAGCATATTCCAACACCTTTATCTTATTCCCCGGTTCTACCCTCTACTTTCTGATCTGTTTTAATTAATTTCCCCCATCTCATCCTCCTTTTCCCTCGTCCTTATCTAATATTACCTCTAATCCTCACTCCTTATCCACTTAGGTCCATTTTTCCACCCTGTCCCTCATTCATATCTAGTCTTCCTTTCTCCCCTTCTCTTGAAACCCGCTTTTGTTATCTTTTATTTCTTGGAATCCCTTATCCATATTATTTACTCGCACACCCCCCGCCCTCGCTTCTTTGTTGTCTCTTCTTTCTCTTCCCTTCTCCTTATCTAATCTTACCTAAGTTCGTTCTCTCCAGGTCCAGTTTGTTCCTTTTTTCTTCCTGTTATCGTCCCTCTCCTTCCTCTCTCTCCTTCTTATGAAATTTGCCACATAACGTGTGTTTTCTGATGAAGGATAATGACAGAGAGGAGCGGAGCACTTTAAGAATTTGCATACCACGTCCTTTTCCCTTCCTTCCATATATTCCATTCTGCACCCTTCCCTTTCAATTGTCCGTCTCCCGTCATGAAACACTTTTTCCTTTAGTCTGTTACGATATGAACCAAATTCATTTATAATACAATTTAGTTATTACAGAAGTCAAGACATACTTTGGAATAAAAATACGTGCCAACTTAACTAATACCTGTCAGTATCTTATCGATTGTTTTTACCATCACTAAGAGCCAACTTTCCTTAGAAATTGTTTACATTTCTTGTGGTCACATTTATAAAATCAAAAATGCGTCATAAAATCCATTGGGTTAGAGGAGCCTGCCTTTAACTCCCACAAAATCAGTCGCATCTCCTAACTTGCAGAAAAACCGCGAGGGAAAAGAAAAGCCTGTTTACATTTAACGTTCTTGCAGAGAAGGGTGAAAACAGAGCTCCTTTGCCTTGCAGATAATTCCTCTGCCCTAGGGATATTAACCCATCCAACACAAAAAATATTCTGAGCAGCAAAACCTAGCTTTATTCTGTATGTGAAAGACCTATTAAATCTTTCGTCGTCGCCCCGATTATAAGTATTTTACACTGCCTACCGCCATAGGAATATATTTAGCTTATGAGAACATTTCCCTTTAACTGCGACTATAATTTTTTCATTAAATATTCGCTCATAGATACCTGTGCTCCGTTTTCTACAAGTCTGTGTGTGTGTGTGTGTGTGTGTGTGTGTGTGTGTGTGTGTGTGTGTGTGTTTCTGTTCCAATGAGTTAGGGTTGGCCGAGAGAGAGAGAGAGAGAGAGAGAGAGAGAGAGAGAGAGAGAGAGAGAGAGACTGTGGAAGGTAACGGGGTAGGTGAAAAGTAATTGTGAGGAACAATGAAAATATTTAGGTGGTGACCGATGTGAAAATAACTGTAAAGTGTGACAGAAAAATAAAGAGAGGGAAAAAGAAAGAAAAAGTATCATATCTGATGGAATGTAACCCTGACTTTAGCTCAGTGGGAAGAGAATAGAAAATTTAGAATAGAATATAGAAAGAGAGAGAGCGAGAGAACAGACAATGCAAGTGAACAAAAAAGTGAGCATTTGCTATATAGGGTAAGAGGAAGTGAACAGCATGGTGTGAAAAAGAGTTAAGAGAGTCTGGTGGGATCTGGGTGGATGCAGTTACAATGGAAGACTAACAGCATGGTAGGAGAATAAAGGGAAGTGTGATAAAGGTTACAGCTGATAGCGAGGTGAGAGTGACAGAACGATGTGAAAGAATTGTGCCCAAAAATTGGGATTTAGAGAACTGGAAGTGTGTGTGTGTGTGTGTGTGTGTGTGTGTGTGTGTGTGTGTGAGAGAGAGAGAGAGAGAGAGAGAGAGAGAGAGAGAGAGAGAGAGAGAGAGAAATGACCCCACACAAATCTCGTTCCGGTCCTTGTACCGTACTTTGTTGGCTTGACTAATGGGAGAGTATGTCTTCGAGGAGAGCCTCACTACAAGACTTTTTATATTATTATTGTCACCTGTTTGCAGTTTTGTACAGTTTACTAGTGAAGCACCCGAAATGAAGGGATAAGATACCACCGCCGTAAATTCCTTCCCTCCTGGACTACAATCAGATCGCAACACCAGATGGAGCACTTAAAGAGATGAACTCCCAGACCAGCACCTGGGCTGAGGGCCAAACATTTGACTCTGCCCTGTGGCGGATCCAGTTAAGGAAGACTGAATTCAGTGTTAGTAAGTGTCCACGCGACTGCGATGGGTGTCAGCAAGAGAACAAAATGTGATCATAAAACTGGGATGGAAGGCCTTACTAAAGCAATACCGGAGAGAGACGAGTGTAATGATACAGTAGGGATTATCACCAGAGAGCTATATAAATAAGGTAAACAGCGAAACGTATAGTCAATTGATGAATATACGAAAACCATATAATTATATGGTATGTAGGTAAACTGATAATGACAATGGTAATTTCTAGATTACATCTTAGTGGTAGGCGAGGGTGCTCATCATCCCACTCACTCGATGTAGTGCTGCTCTCGGGTGCCTGCCCTTTCCTCTCTTCCTTCCTTCTCTCCTTACTTCCTCTTCAGTCTATCTTTCTTTGATTCCTTCCTCTTCCTTCTTTCTACGGCGACCCTACACTGATTGACAAACCAAATGGTTTCCTGTACACCTTTAAATCATTTACTACGCTGGGCGGTGACCATTTAACCCAATTATGGCGCCTGGTGGTTTAGTGGGTAATTAAGGCGCTCCAATCAGATTGAGCCTGTGTAGGTTTATGTCCTGTTTGGGGTTTATTCCTCACCGAATGCCATTCAGGGATGAGTGAGGCTGGTCACTCTCATCTCAAATGTCAGGACCAACTTGCCTAGCCCAGGGCTCCTACGCTCCTCATGGGTCAACATAGGATTGGATGATGGATGGATGGATGGACTACCGCATCAGCAACATGGCTTCCGCACTCAAAGAAACATTTCAGTTAACCGGTGAAGTTGCAAAGGGTGGTTGCTAAGATTACAGGCAACATGAAGGAACTACAGTATGAGCAGAAATTACAGTGCCTGAACTACCTACACTGCAAGAGAAAGAAAAAAATGAGATATGATAATATTTTGTAACTGTACTCACCGTCCTGAAGGTTTTGGTGGAGATAAGAATATTATGGAGGACCGTAGGAGAACAAGAGGACGTGCTTATAAACTTAGGCTGCCAGGGTGCTCAGATGATGCAAGAGAATGTAGTTTTCCTAATATAGGCTTAGAAAGAATGGAATCAAGTGGTTATAACTGTGGGAAATTCTAAGAAAATCCATCCATTTTTTAAAAAGGTAGATAGATATAACGATAAAGGAAGGATAAAAACGATTATAGTTCAAACCCAGCAATATAAAGGTGAACAGAAGTATGGGAATCCGCTTACACACACAATCACGGGAGAAAAAATAACTGCCGTTTTTACCGCTTCTGTTAGCAAAATTTAAAGACTGCCTTTTTTACTCTCTCTCTCTCTCTCTCTCTCTCTCTCTCTCTCTCTCTCTCTTCGTTTCTCCATCATCATCTTCCCTCCGCCCACCTTTCCGTCCCCTTCTGTCCTTGTTCTTTCTTTGGCTCAGAATTTCATTACCCGTCGTTCTTCTGCATCTGTCAGTTCTAGCCCTCCTTCTACATCACCCTAGTCTTCCTATTTTTCTTCTCTCACACTCTTCTTCTTTAACTTTTTCACTGTCATGCCGCCATTTACATTATGTTCCATAAGCATATATTCTATTGGTGAGTATACCAAAACCATATAATTATATAAGTACAGAAATGGTAGGTAGATTGATAATGACAATAGTAATTTCTAGAAGCAATGACAAGATGAAAGAGGAGGAGAGAGGGTCAGGGGTAAAGGTAAGAACGAGTTGTGAGAAAGACTAAGAAGATGTAAGAGAATGGCAACGGAAATTAGTTGGCGAGAAAAAGGTGATAAAAAGCTGACGCTGAACCCCGACAGATGACGAAGGGTACATGAGAACAGAGGTAATGAGAGGGAAACAAGAGAGGGAGGTATCAGAGCAGTGAGAGGTGATGAACACATGAACACTGGGTAAAAATGAGAGAGAGAGAGAGAGAGAGAGAGAGAGAGAGAGAGAGAGAGAGAGAGAGAGAGAGAGAGAGAGAGAGAGAGAGAGAGAGAGAGAGAGAGAGAGAGAGAGAGAGAGAGAGAGAGAGATTTTACAAAGGAAGTGGTAAGAAGAGTAGTAAAGCATTAGTGGTCACATATATGTAGAGATGGGAGACTTATTATATTAGAGATGAAAAGTCATGATTAAGAGCAATGGATGAGGAGTTTTTGAGGAAAGTGTGTGGAATGCGTAGAGGATAAAAGAACTGTTGTGATACATGTCAGAAGTGGTGTAAGGAAGTCTGTTATCAAAGACAGTCCTCAGATGGCATAATCCTGTGGAGAGATTGAAAGTAAATCTAATACATATTTTGAAATGTGTCTGTTTGTCTGTCCGTTTGTCCACTATAGAAACTAATGGGGGACACTCTCTAGGGCTCCAGAGGGGTCTAACAGGGCTAAGGTTTTATGAGAAAGTTAATGTTGTGGTTCAAATTCCTTAAATGGTGCCCCTGATGGCCAAAAGTAAAACTAATCATGTGAAATTGGAAGACTCTCAATGGCCGATTAGATATATAACTTACATCCAATAACTTGTCAAAGCTCGGTGGCCACGTGGGTAGGATAGTGAGAGTAAGTGTCGTGTGTGTATCTGTGTGTGTGTGTGTGTGTGTGTGTGTGTGTGTGTGTGTGTGTGTGTGTGTGTGTGTGTGTGTGTGTGTGTGTGTGTGTGTGTGGTGGGGCAGGGTGGGAATGTACGGGTGGGGATGTGGGAGGGCGATTAGAGTGGTTGTTGATGGGTGGGCAAGACAGACGGAGGCATGGGAACGGGGTGGGTAGACAGAGTTGGGTGGATGGGTATGCGTGTGTGAGGTGGGGCAGGGTGGAAAAGTGTGGGTGGGCAAGGTGGGTGGTGGGTGGGTGGGCAGGGTTGTGGATGGGAAGGGTGGACGGGTATGTGAGTACTGGGAAAGTATATCCATGGGGAATACTTTCATGGGTTGAATAGGCTCATGGTAAGAATAGGTGCGTGGGGGATATATCCCTGAAGAAAGGGCTTCAATAGGGAACATAGGCTCAGTCGGTAAAGTGAAACCCCCGGGGACGTCTTCCCAAAGGGTTTAACACTCCAAGGTCCGAGGCAATGCACGGTCATAGTTTTTTTTTTTTTTTTTACTCGAACAACGCCGAGAATTCTGTAAGTAGAGTACTGAAACTGTTTGTGAGAGTGAGACTGAAGATGTAAGGAAGCTTCACAGGCAAAGAATGTTGCTGAGTTTGGTAAGATGGTGTATAAGCAAGCGACATCTGGTGGTGGATGGGGCTAGGGAATTGACAGGAAACAGAATTGACTGGATAACTGAATTGGTAGGAGCACATGAAACGGATTTACTATCCTGTGGTGCTGGGTCACATAATTTTTTTTATCAAGGTAAGTATAATAATGTAGGATCTGACACATATTCTCACCCACTAAACACAGTACAGAGATACAGAAACAGCAGGAAAATATTGCTTTAAATATTTTAAGTGTAACAATTTAAAGTCCTCTTAATCAATTTTGCCTGATAAACGAAACCACAGCCAATCAAAGTAAATTCTTGTGAGTGCACCAGCTCCTCTGTCCCGTCTTCTTCATTCGTATATCTGTAGTCGGCAGCTCTTCGTTCTTTACACTTAAGAAAAGACCTCACACCCGTAGTCAGTCGGACCCACACAGCACACTTGTAGACAACTCCAGCAGGCACCACTTGTTGTCCTCTGGCTCTCTGGTCCTCCTATCTGTTGACACTGCTCGTTGGATCTGTGTCATGTAACACGGCGTCGGAGGTAGGTAGGAATGGAAACATGACAGAGATTACTGGCAGTAGGAAACGAGTAACGGCAGGCAGCTACCCTCCATCCCGTCTTCCATTCAGACAACTGCTTCCCGACTGCTTGGACAAGGCGGCTGGATCAGAGTTGGGAACAGTAGCTGTAGTGATGTGGATTCTTGTCTGCCTGTTGCGGGTCTGCCCTCAGCAGCACTGCCCGTCTTATATCGTTATTCCCAAACCCACTGAACAAGTTCAACAACCCAGAAACGTCTGAACCACACAGATCAAGATGTTACAACCCCACGTTCCTAAATCACTCGATATAGGTTAGGCACAGATCAGTAAACTCGAAACCCCAAACTCATAATCTGGTGAAATTCTGTCACTCCATCTTTTTTTTATTTCTTTTCTTCCTCGAGACCGTCCGACTGACTGTCTGGCAGCAAATGTGAAGTGCACCTATAATTATAACACAAAAAACAAAACTGCAGATGGTTTGGCCTGTAAGGTAGAATCCCGTTGGACTGAATGGTAAGTGAATGAATATCTGGCCCATTCTTTTTCTTTCCTTGGTTTCTGGGCCATACCTTACTGTAGCCATACACGGCAGAATTAGGTAGGTATGATGATAATGATGATGGTGATGGTGATTAATGGTTGATGGGTAGCCGGATGGATTATAGCATCAAATCATGCGATCGTAACATCAAAGGTCATTACCTCCAAATAACGATGTAAGAATGATAAAAATAACAAAAAACAAAATAACAAGGAGTGAATACGAATATGAACATAATGCAAGATGAAAACTGTAGTACAGCGTTAGACATACTCGTATACTAAACCACTGGTTCTCAAACTGGATTTTAGGGGGGTCATGGCGAGCTAGTGTACTGTAAGTAGTACACTCGGGCGAGGGGGGGGCACGTGCTCAAGCATAACATCAAAGATGATTATCTCTTCTGTACACAGCTTGAAACTACCACAGATTCATTCCGACATTTATGAGCAGCTAAACAGGTTGAATCTCAGGCTACAAGGTAAGGAAGGAAATGTATTTCGCGACATGGACTGTAAGCGTGTATTTCTTGTTAAACTCCAGAACTGACAGAGGAAAATCGGTGTAGAAAATGTTGCCATGTTTGATATTCTTTCAACTGTTTTTGACGAGACTGAAGAGGATCACCTATTTGACTCATCGCTCAAAAGTGAATTAATTCAGCACTTGAAATCGTTGGAATGTGAGCTCAAAAAACTTTCCAGATTTTAAGGAGGAAGAAGGAAAACTGGTGAGGAATTCATTCTCTGACACTCTTAATAATGTCGCCATTCCCGATGATGTTCAGGACGAATTCCTTGACCTCAGGAATGATTCTGCTGCCAGATTCCTTTATGAAGAAAATTATTTGACTGTGTTCTGGTGCTCCATGTATCAGTCATATCCAAAGGTTAGTGAAATCGCATTAAGAGTCCTCTTGCTATTTTCCAGAATCTATTCTATTAACAGAATATATTCATGTGAATCTTTTTTTTTTTTTTTTTTATGTGTCCGACTCTGGGCAAAGGCTTCACAGCCTGCTCCCACTGCCCAGTAGTCCTCCTACATACCATGCACCTCTACATGTCGCCACTTCGGCGCTAACACCCACCGTCTATATTGAATCCATGCTAGGGCTGTCTCATACAGGACTGGTGTATTGGTATTAGCGGGGGTATTTTTACGACATATCTGTTTTTACTAAAGTCAAATCCTTAAACTGTTCCCTGCCCCAGCGGGGATTTGAACCTGGGTCCGTTAGGACTACAGGCCACCACTCTACCGACTGAGCTACCACCTTTCCACCCTTCTACACATAGAAATAAAAGCCGAAACCGATTGGATGTGGACCCAGATATGGGATGTGCGTTATCAGTGACAAAGCCTCGAATCAGTCGACTGACAAAGCAAACAGTGTCATCGATCCCACTGACATGGAACACAATATGCATTCTGACTGACAGTTGTTAGCATTAAAATAAATGGAGAGCACCAAAACAGTTTTTTTTTCATCATTATTTATGAGAGGCTTCAGAGAAAACTGGAGAGGGTGCCACGAGGATGTTAAAATCCTCACAAGTGGGGAATGAAGTGAAAAAGTCTTAAACACGCTGTACTTGGCAGATTACTGCCAGTAATTTTGACAACTACATCAGATAAACAAAGATAAAAATAAAAAAAACTAACTCCTAGAATGCTAATACTACTGCTACTACTACTACTACTACTACTACTACTACTATTAATAATAATAATAATAATAATAATAATAATAATAATAATAATAATAATAATAATAATAACAACAATAATAATAATAATACCAATAATAATGATGATGATGATGATGATGATGATATAATAATAATAATAATAATAATAATAATAATAATAATAATAATAATAATAATAATAATAATAATAATAATAATAATATTAATAATAATAATAATAGTGGCAATGATAATAATAAAAATAATAATAATAATAATAATAATAATAATAATAATAATAATAATTATTATTATTATTATTATTATTATAATTATAATAATAATAATAATAATAATCAGTAGTAGTAGCAGTAGTAGTAGTATAATGCTATTACCCTCAATAATATCTCTTACTGAAGCCAGCAGAAAAAGGTGTAAATGAACAACATATGAGATTTTTTTTTTTTTCGAAATCAAACAAAACGTAGATTCATACTTCCTCTTTTGCTGTAGCCAAAACAAACACAGAAATAATTTATCAAACTAACAGTACAAAAAGAATGAGAGCTGAAAGGATAAAAAAGACAAACACTGAGAAAAAAATGGACGAGAAGGGGGAGAGAGTGAGGGCGTAGAAGGTTGAAAACAAAAGAGAAGTGGCTGGAAAAAGGGAAGGGTGACAGTGGAAGGGGTGAAGTGGCTGAATTAAACTGAGGAGAATCACAATGATGGTATAAGGACATGAAATACAAATGCAGAATGATGAACAGATATGAAATTATAAACCAAAAATATGTGATGATATACAGAGATTAGAGAGATGGAAGGTCAAGGGGAAGGAGTAAATGATACCTTGTCTGAAGTAAGAAGCAAGCAAGTTAGAGTAAGGATGTTGAGAATGGAAGCAAAATAATAAACAATGATAGGAAATAGGGAGGTGTACGAAGTACAAAGGAGTACAAAGGAAAGCAAACAGCAACAGACCTTATAGTCCTTTCGAGGCTGCTTGTTACAAAGAAGACTATTACTATGATATCTAATTCTACAACTTGAAGGTAAGGATAGTAAAGCAAGAAGGCTCTCCTCCACCCACTAAACCCTCCTGTTAACACTGGCAGGAAAAAACTGAGAAGGACCACAATGGAGCATGGAAAAGCTGACATGGAATTTTCATAGGAAAGACTGAAAAGTTGTAAACTATACATTGTCCCACACTATCTATACACTACATATAGTGTCAGTAAGGGTAAGGGAGGTAGGAAAGCAAAGAAAGGAAAATCTGTATATATAAAAGAGCCGCGTTTTTGTTTGTTTGTTTGTCCTTCCCTTTTGTTTCTTTGTTGTCTCTTCTTTCTCTTTCCTTCATATCTAATCTTATCTAATCTCGTTGTCTCCAGGTCCATTTTGTTCCTTTTTTCTTCCTGTCTAATCCTCCCTCTCCTTCCTCTCTCTCGTTCCTATCAACATTGCCACATAACGTGTTTTCTGTTGCAGGATAATGACAGAGAGGAATGAAACACTTTAATATCATGTACTGTATACCACTTCCCTTTGCCTTCCTCTCATATATTCCACTCTCAACCGTTCCCTATCAAATGTCTGTCTCCCGTCATGAAACCCGTTTTCATTCAGTTTGTTAGGGCATAAACCAAAGTTACATATATCAGAATTTAGTTTTCACAGAAGTAAAGACAAACTGGAATAGTAATTCCAACTCAAAAAAGTACATGTCAGTAACTTATTGACTATTAGCAAAGTGACTACGAGGCAACTCTCAATAGAATCCGATTAAAATTATTCATCTTGCAGTAACAAGAATAAAATTCGAAAGGGCACCATAAGACAAACGGGGTTAGTGGAGACTGCCTTTAACTCCGACAGGCTGAGTCGTCTCTCCTGACCTGCAGAAAATCGCAAGGAAGGAGAAAAATTTGCTTAAATTCAGCGTTATCGTAGAGAAGTGTTAAAACAGTTCCTTTGCATTGCATTTAATTCTTCTTTCCTACCGATATTAACTCTTTCAAAACAATATGTATTCTAAAGCCCAAAACTTACCTTTGTTAGGTTTGTGATAGACTTATTAAATCATTCGTCGTCTACAAAATTATAAACAGTTTTGTACTGCCTACTTTCAGACAGATTGTTTTGGGAATATTGTCCTTAATGTGCGATTACTCGTTTCTCCTTAAATATTCCATTATACTTGTATTCTGTTTTCTACATGTGTGTGTGTGTGTGTGTGTGTGTGTGTGTGTGTGTGTGTGTGTGTGTGTGTGTGTGTGTGTGTGTGTGTGTGTGAGAGAGAGAGAGAGAGTACAGAGTCAGTGACACATGAGGGGAGGCAAGAGGGTTGGTGAAAAGAAGAGAAACAGGTTACAATAACTGCAAGGAATAATGAAAATATTTAGGTGACGACGTATGTGAAAATAACTGTAAAGTGTGAGAGAAAAATAAAGAGAGAGGAAAAGAACGAAAAAGTATTGTATCTGTTGGCATGTAACCCTGACTTCAGCTCAACTGAGAAAGAATAGACTATGAAGACCAGAATTTAGAAAGTGAGAGAGCGAGAAAACAGACGATGCAAGTGGGCAAAACAGTGAGGGTGTGAGGAGGTGAACAACATGATGTGAAGAAATGAGTCTGGTGGGATCTGGGTGGATGCAGTTACAACACAAGACTAGCAGCAGGGTAGGAGAATAAAGGGAATTGTGATAAAGGTTACAACTGAATGCGAGGTGAGAGTGACGGAACGAAGTGAGAGAATTGTGCCCAAAAATTGGGTTTTAGAGAACTGGAAGTGTGTGTGTGTGTGTGTGTGTGTGTGTGTGTGTGTGTGTGTGTGTGTGTGTGTGTGTGTGTGTGTGTGTGTGTGTGTGTGTGTGTGTCTGTCTGTCTGTCTGTCTGTCTGTCTGTGAGAGAGAGAGAGAGAGAGAGAGAGAGAGAGAGAGAGAGAGAGAGAGAGAGACAGACAGACAGACAGACAGACAGAGACAGAGACAAAGACAGAGACAGAGACAGAAACAAATGACTCCAGACAGATTCCGTTCCCGGTCCTTGTAATGTGCTTTGTGGGCTTGATTAATGGAAGAATATGTCTTCAAGGATAGCCTCACTACAAGACTGTCTTTTAATATCTTTCTTGTCACTTGCTGGTAGTTTTGTACAGTTTACGAATGAAATTCACGAAATGAAGGGATAAGATACCACCTCCGTGAATTCCTTCCCTCCTGGACTACAATCAGATCGCAATACCAGATGGAGCACTTAAAGAGATGAACTCCCAGACCAGCACCTGGGCTGAGGGCCAAACATTTGACTCTGCCCTGTGGCGGATCCAGTTAAGGAAGACTGAATTCAGTGTTAGTAAGTGTCCAAGCGACTGGGATGGGTGTCAGCAAGAGAACAAAATGTGATCATGAAATTGGGATGGAAGGCCTTACTAAAGCAATACCGGAGAGAGACGAGTGTAATGATACAGTAGGGATTATCACCAGAGAACTATAAAAATAAGGTAAACAGTGAAGCATAGAGTCTGTTGATGAATATACGAAAACCTTATAATTATATAAGCAAACAAACTGTAGGAAAATTGATAATGACACTGGTAATTTCTAGAACAGTACCACATCAGTAATATGGCTTCTCCACTCAAAGAAACATTTCAGTTAATTGGAGGAGTTGCAAAGAGTGGTTTCTTAGATTACATGCAACATGAAGGAAATACAGTATGATGAGAAATTACAATGCCTGAACTACCTACACTACAAGAGAAGGAAAAAAGGAGATATGATAATGTTTTATAAGTGTACTCACGTTACTGATAGAATTGGTGCAGATAATAATATTATGGAGGATGGTAGGAGAACAAGAGGACATGCACGGAAATTTAGGATGCCAGGGTGCTCGGATGATGCCAAAAAATGTAGTTTTCCTAATATAAGCTTAGCAAGAAAGAAATCAAGTGGTTAAAGCTGTGGGAGGTGCTAAGATTATCCATTCATTTTTAAAAAGGTGGATAATTGTAACGCTAAAGGCGAGATAGTAACGACTATAGATCAAACCCTGCAATATGAAGGTAAATAAAAGTACGAGAATCCGTTTACACACAGAAAAACGTAAAAAAAAAAAAAAAAAAAAAATGCCGTTTTTACCGCTTCTGAGGAGTATGTGTGGAGTGACGCGTATGGATCGAGTGTGAAATGATGAAGTGCGAAGAAGAACTGGAGTTGTTCGGGAGATGGCTGGCAGAGTTGAGCAGAGGGTGTTGCGATGGTTTGGGCATATGGAGAGAATGGATAATGAGCGATTGGTGAAAAAGATAACTAGGTCTGATGTGAGAGGTGTAAGGCTGAGAGGAAGACCACGAATAGGATGGATGGACAGTGTGAAGAGAGCGCTGGATGCAAGAAGGATGTCTGTTGAGCAAGGAAGAGTGGCTGTGCGTGACAGAAATAAATGGAGAGAAATTGTGAATGAATAAGTGATGACGCAGCCCTGTGGGGATATTCTCCCGCATTTGGTCTGATCAGCTTTCAGGTCAGGTGCGGGTAAGGGGATGGGTCTGTTATGATGTGGCAGGGGTAAACCAGCTCTGGTCTCGGGCCCTGCTGCGGATGTCACTGATTGCATTGCGCAATTGATCCTTGTGCGGTGTGGTGCGGTGAGGATCTGTCCGTTCTCCCCTTTGGGGCTAAGATGCGAATGAATGTGTTTGAATGGATGAGTAAATGGGGAGTGTGTCGTCCTGCCTCGGCTACCTCCCTTTTCTTGGGGGAAGCAGCCTAGGTATATAGATAGATAGATAGATAGATAGTTAAAATTTAACCACTGCCCTCTCTCTCTCTCTCTCTCTCTCTCTCTCGTCATATTCTCTCCACCCACCCTTCCGTTCCCTTCTGTCGTTTTTCTTTCTTTGGCTCAGAATTTCATTACTCCTCGTTCTTCTCCATCTGTCAGTTTTATCGCTCCTTATTTATCTTCCTAGTCGTTCTATTTTTCTTCTCTCACACTCTTCTTCTTTAACTTTTTCACTGTCATGCCGCCATTTACATTATGTTCCATAGGCATATATTCTATTGGTGAGTATACCAAAACCATATAATTATATAAGTACAGAAATGGTAGGTAGATTGATAATGACAATAGTAATTTCTAGAAGCAATGGCAAGATGAAAGAGGAGGAGAGAGGGTTAAGGGTAAAGGTAAAAACGAGTTATGAGAAAGACTAAGGAGATGTAAGAGAATGGCAACGGAAATTAGTTGACGAGAAAAAGGTGATAAAAAGCTGACGCTGAACCCCGACAGATGACGAAGGGTACATGAGAACAGAGGTAATGAGAGGGAAACAAGAGAGGGAGGTATCAGAGCTGTGAGAGGTGATGAACACATGAACACTGGGTAAAAATGAGAGAGAGAGAGAGAGAGAGAGAGAGAGAGAGAGAGAGAGAGAGATTTTGCAAAGGAAGTGGTAAGAAGAGTAGCGTAGCATTAGTGGTCACATTAATGGATAGCTGCGAGACTGTTATGACATTAGATGTGAAAAGAGAGATGAAAAGTCAAGAGTATGAACAATGGAAGTGGAGTTTCGGGGGAAAGTGTGGAATGCGTAGAGGATATAAGAAGTGTTGTGATACATGTCAGAAGTGGTGTAAGGAAGTCTGTTATCAAAGACTGTCCTCAGATGGCATAATCCTGTGGAGAGATTGGAAGTAAATCTAATACATACATTGAATTGTGTCTGTTTGTCTGTCCGTTTGTCCACTGTGGAAAATAAGAGTGGGCACTCTCTAGGGCTCCAGAGAGGTCTAACAGGGCTAAGGTTTTACGGGAAAGTTAATGGTGTGGTTTAAATTCCTTAAGTGGTGACCGTGATGGCCAAAAGTAAAACTAATCAGGTGAAATTGGACGAACTTAATGGCCGATTAGATATATTAACTTCCTGCAATAACTATTCAAAGCTGGGTGACCACATGGGTAGGGTAGTGAGCGTACGGGTCGTGTGTGTGTGTGTGTGTGTGTGTGTGTGTGTGTGTGTGTGTGTGTGTGGTGGGGCAGAAAAGAAATGTATGGGTGGGGATGTGGGAGGGGGATTAGAGTGGGTTGTTGATGGGTGGGCAAGACAGACGGAGGCATGGGAAAGAGGTGGGTAGGCAGAATTGGGTGGATGGGTATATGTGAGGTGGGCCAGGGTGGAAAAGTGTGGGTGGGCAGGGTGGGCAAGGTATGTGGGTGGGCAGCATGAGTGTCTGAATGGGTGGGTGGGAAGGGTGGACGGGTATGTGAGCACTGGGAAAATATATCCATGGGTATATGGCTCATGGTAAGAATGGGTGCAAGGAGGATATATCCCTCGTGAAAGGAGTTCAATAGGGAACATAGGCTCAGTACCGGTACGTTAAAAGGAACTCCCGGGACGTCTTCCCAAGAGGCTTAACACTCCAAGGTCCGAGGCAATGCACGGTTATATATATATATTTTTTTTGTTTACTCGAACGCCGGGAATCACATAAGTAATGACACTCTATATGCGAGTGGGGCTGAAGATGTAAGGAAATTTCATAGACAAAGATGGTTGCTGAGTGGTAACACAGTGTGCAAGCAAGCGACATCTGGTAGTGGATGAGGCTAGGGAGTAGATAGGAAATAGAACTGACTGGATAAACTGAAAACGGAGGAGCACATGAAACGGATCCACTATCCTGTAGTGCTAGGTTCCTTTAATTATTTTCCACATACAAATCACAGCCCAGGGATTAAAAAAAAAAAAAAAACACAGGGAACTTTTACTTTAAATATTTGAGGAGTAACAAGTTGAAATCCTCTGAATTAACTTAGCCCCATAAACGTAACCACAACAATCAAGGTAAATCCTTTTGAGTGCAGCAACTCCTCTGTCCCGTCCTCGTCATTCGTAAATCTGGAGTCGGCAAATCCTTGCTCTTTACTCTACACTCTAGGGAAGATGTCAAAGTTCAAACCCGTAGTCAGTCGGACCCACGCGGCACAATTGTAGACAACTACATCAGGCACCTCTTGTTATCATCTGGCTCTCTGGTCCTCCTAACTGTTGGCACTGCTCGTCGGACTCCCATGTCATGCTACGTCGCCTCGGAGGTGGATAGGAATGGAAACATGGCAAAGCTTACAGGCAGTAGGGAACGAGTAACGAGCTACCCTTCAACCCTTCTTACATCCAGTAAACTTTTTCCCGACTGCTTGGACACGGCGACTGGATCAGAGTTGGGAACGGTAGTAGTAGTAGTGATGTGGATTCTTGTCTGCCTGTTGCTGGTCTGCCCTCAGCAGCACAGCCCGTTTTACATCGATATTCCCAAACCCACGGAACTAGTTCAACAGCCCAGAAACGTCTGAACCACACAGATCAGGATGTTACAACCCCACGTTCCTAAACTATACAGATCAAGAAACTGAACCACACACATCAGAATGTTACAACCCCACGTTCCTAAACATTACGGATCAAGAAACTGAGCGACACAGATCAGGAAACACAAAACCCCAAACTCAGTATCTGGTAAAATTCTGTCACCTTCCTTTTTTTCCTTTTTTTTTTTCTTTTTCTTTCTCCTTTCTTCTTCTTCTTTTTTTTTTTTGGGGGGGCCCGAGACCGTCCGACTGACTATGTCTGGTAGCAGATGTGAAGTGCATCTATAATCATAACACAAAACTAAACTGCAGTTAGTTTGGCCTGTAATGTAAATTTCCATTGGACTGAATGGTAAGTGAATGAATATCTGGTCCATATCAAAGGGCATGCTGTTGGCTAGTTCTCCCTCTAACTTTCTCTCTCTTTTCTTGGTTCCTGGATCTTTTCGTACTCTAACCTTACGTGGCAGAATTAGGTTGGTATGATGATAATGATGATGGTGATGGTGCTTTAATGGTTGAGGGATGGACGGATGGGTTATAGCATCAAATCATGCGATCATAACATCAAAGGCGATTGCCTCCAATTAACGATGTAAGAATGATAAAAATAGGAAAGGACCAAAATGACAAGGGGGGAATATGAATATAAAACATGATGAAAACTGTAGTACAGCGTTAGATATACTCGTATACTAGACCACTGGTTCTCAAACTGTGAGCCATGGATTTTAGGTGGGTCATGGCGAGCTAGTGTAAGTCGTTAATCAGAGTGTGTCTGCCGTACACTCGGGGAAGGGGGCCACATAATAAAGCATGGCATCAAAGATGATTATCTTTATGTACACAGCTTGAAACTATCACAAAATCTTTAGATGTGATGGAGATGTTGACATCTTTCTGATATCTTTCTTTACAGCTAACGGAATATCCTGGGAAAATTGTTGAGAAGTCCGTACTGATGGAGCTCTGGTGGTGCTGGCATCACAACTGGGGCTACAGGAGCAAGTCAAGGAAGTAGTTCCGATTGAGGAGGTGATTCACTGCACGATCCATAGTTTTCCACTGGCGTCAAAAACCCTCCCTGATGCCCTTTGCAAGATGCTGGAGGCAGTGGTAAAATGCGTCAACTTTGTGAAATCAGGAGATGCGAATTCTCCCCTTTTCCAGAAACTCTGTGAAGACATGGATACAGAGCATGAACCCCTCCTCTTTTACTTCAGAGTCCAATGGCTTTCCAAGGACAATGTTGTGAACAGAGTATCTGAGCTTCCTAGAGAAATTAAACCTTTCTGGAAAAGAAATAGGAGGATGATCTGTTAAGTCTCTTTAAGCAGGCGTTGAGGGAGTCACGTCTTGCATATTTGGCCGACATTTGTGAGCAGCTAAACAGGTTGAATCTCAGGCTACAAGGCAAGGAAGGAAATGTACTTCACTTCAAGGACTGTATATGTGCATTGTTTGCTAAACTCCAGAACTGGCAAAGGAAATTGAGTATAGAGAATGTTGCCATGTTTGAGATTCGTTCAGCTGTTCTTGACGAGATTAAAGAGGATCACCCACTTGACCCATCACTCAAAAGTGAATTAAATCAGCATTAGAAAACCTTGGAAAATGAGCTCAAAATATACTTCCCAGAATTTAAGGAGGAAGAGGGAAAACTGGTGAGGAATGCTTTCTCTGACACTCTTGATATTGCTGCCAGTCCCGATGATGTTCAGAACGAACTCCATGACCTCAAGAATGATTCTGTTGCCAGAGACCTTTACGAAGAAAAATCTCTGACTGTCTTCTGGTGCTCCATGTATCAGGCATATTTAAAAGTTGGTGAAATCGCATTTAGAGTCCTCTTGCTATTTTCCAGAACATATCCATGTGAATCTGGTTTCTCCACCCTTCTACACATAAAACGTAAAAGCCGAAACTGGTTGGATGTGGACCCGGATATTAGATGTGCGTTATCAGTGACTCAACCTCGAATCAGTCGACTGACTGACAGCATGTCATCCATCCCACTGATATGTAACAAAATATACATTCTGATTGACAGTTGTAAGCATTAAAATAAATGGAGAGCACCAAAGCAGCTTTTTTCATCATTATTTGTGAGGGGCTTGAGAGAAAACTGGAGGTGGGCCACGAGGATGTTAAGATCCTCACAAGTGGGGAATGAAACGAAAAAGTTTGCGAAACACTGTACTTGGCAGATTATTGCCAGTAATTTTGACAACTACATCAGATAAACAACAAAGATAAAAAAAGAAAACTTACTCCTAGAATGCCAACACTACTACTACTACTACTACTACTGCTACTACTACGACTACTACTTCTACTACTACTTCTACTACTATTACTACTACTACTACTACTACTACTACTACTACTACTAATTATTATTATTATTATTATTATTATTATCATTATTATTATTATTATTATTATTATTATAATGCTACTGCCCTCAATAATACCTCTTACTGAAACCGGCTGAAAAAAGTGGAAATGATCAACATATAACGATATCTTTTCGAAAATTAAACCAAACAATGATTGGTACTTTCTCTGTTGCTGTAACCAAAACAAATACAGAAATAATTTCTCATTCTAGTTATATCTACTCTAATACAAAAAAAAAAAGAAAATTAAAAGGATAAAGTAGAGAAAAAATGAAAACATCGACGGGAAAGGGGGAGAGAATGAGGGCGTAGAAGGTTGAAAAGAAGTGGCTATAAAAAGGGATGGGCGACAGCGGAAGGGGTGAAGTGACTGAATTAAACTGAGGGCAATCGCTATGATGGTGTAAGGACATGAAATACAAATGCAGACTGATAGACAGATATGAAATGTAAAATATAAAAATGTGGTGAAATAGAGAGATTAAAGAGAGGGAAAGTCAAGGGGGAGAGGTAAAGGATAGTTTGGCTGAAGTAAGACATAACCAAGTAAGAGTATGAATGTTGAGACTGGAAATAGAATAGAAAAGAAAGATGGGAAATAGGGAGGTGAAGGGAGGTAGGAAGGCTAAGGAAGGAAAATTCTTAATAAACAGGAAAAAGGATGAGTGAACTAGTACGGAAGAGCAATCGTTCAGTTCCATTATAAAACTAAAAGAGAATACGAGTCTCTCTCTCTCTCTCTCTCTCTCTCTCTCTCTCTCAGCACTGCCTAATTTCATTCGTCTTCTTACAATCTGCTTCCTCTAGCCTACGTTTCGGCTTCTTCCTCCCCATTTATACTCAGTTCATATAAACTTCAATTCATTTAGCCATTGGTCGTATTACTACTATATTTTCGTCTCATCTTCAGTTTGCTTTATTTCATCAAAGAGAGACCTCGTCCTGAAAAAGTAATGGAATATTATGGCGAATATCCCAGATTCACTAACTCCCTCAAGTTTATTATTGTCTAAATGCAGCGAGAAAAAGATAAATAATTAACATTGCTGTAATGTAGTTGAGAACAGAGAAAACCTTTTAGCAGTTAAAGAAAAAAAAAGCAGAACGAAAGGAAAGGACCAGGGAGGAATGAAAGATTCAAATGAGAAAATGAGAGATTGAAGGCGGCAGTCTGAAGTGGATGAACATCTGTAAAGAATGGAGGAGAATGGGAGAGGGAAAAGCCAAAGAAGAAAGGAGAAGACAGGGACTATGGAGGAGGAATGGAACTGAGAGCAGGAAAGATGGTGCATAACAATGTGCGGGGACACTCGTAGAGCGAATGCAAAGAGAGAGCAGATAAAGCAGGATGGAAGACTTACAGCCACTGGCAGGAAAGAGAGAAAATAGTATCGGAGGAAGAGACTTGAATGGGGAATTGCTTCTGTTTCTGGTATACGATGTACAGAGACTTTCCGTAACTCTATTCCGTCCTCTTGCAGTGGGAGAACCGGGAGACGGGACGCAGGCCCATACTTCTTTACACCAACAGATTACCTTTGGCGTGTGTTAGCAATGCAATTGCACATACCTTAGAGTGTGGTATATTCAGCGTTACGTATGTTCCCTGTAGAATTAGAGCCGTGGCTATGTGTAAACTGATGTTGACCGCGATTACTGAGTATATTATTTATTTTTTTGTAAAATGCAATGATATTCTGCAACTAACAATAGCAACGAGAAAACAGAGAGAGAGAGAGAGAGAGAGAGAGAGATAATGGAGAAATGAATTCCCCGAGCTAGGCAACTAAGGCCATATAGCCCCACTGGGTTACAGGAGGGCGATACCCCTCCCGGCAACGGTAGCCCGTGCGAGGCTCGAACTTACGACCTCCCGATCACAAGCTCAGCGCGCTACTACTGTGCTACCGCGCCCCCAGAGAGAGAGAGAGAGAGAGAGAGAGAGAGAGAGAGAGAGAAAGGATGGCTGAATCATTTGACACTCCAAAGAACTTCAAACGAGGGAGCCCTATACAAAATTCATTCATTACAAGATATTAGGACACCTTCCGGGTGAATAGCTGGAAGTTGTTGATTTGTGAGAGGAAAGAAGGAAGAAGGATATTATACAGCTGAGAGGATAAGGAAATTCTATTACTGATTAGGTATTTAGTGGTAGGACAGATTGGGATGAGAGTGAGCAGACAGACGGGTGTTACATGACAACTTTAAACCAATCTGCATTAGGACGTCTCTTCAAATCTAAAAAAAAAAAAAATCACTTGCAGTTACCAGAATATAACAAAAAATGGTTCGTAGAATTGAAGCAGGGTACCACCAAGCTCGGAAGTATGGGATGTGTGTGTGTGTGTGTGTGTGTGTGTGTGTGTGTGTGTGTGTGTGTGTGTGTGTGTGTGTGTGTGTGTTCTTATTTATGTTCGAGAAGAAATCAGTTTTGCTTTACATCTGCTCTTCTTCATTTGAACATATAAGTTTACTGTAACGAACCTGATAACGAGTCTTTGCTGAATATACGATGCCATAGCACACACAGGAACTATGATGACTTGTACGCTTTCCAATTTCTCGTACCCAGGAGGAACTAGGTAAGGCAAGTAAGGCAATAATGTCTTACTTCACAAGGGAAATGAAAGCTTCTGGGGAAATAGGTTTTCTTCATTCTTCAGATTGTTTCAAACCCTAGTTGGTAAGATTTAACCAAATAAAGGAGTGAATTGGAGCCTACTATGGTGACCCTGTTAACAAGATTGAGAGATGCTAATGCGGCATCCATCTTGGAACCAAACCTTCACACTGTTTACCACGTCTCGTTGTGGTAAGGTGTTGTCTGTTGCATGGGTGCATCGAGTTCACTGCAGGGAACGGCCATGACTGTGCGACTGTTTGTCTGCAGTTGATGGGTCTGCTCGCCAGACATACCTGTTTGCTCAATAGCAGCAACAACTTGGGCGTGGGGCAGCACACTGGGTGTGATATCACGTGGGTCACTGGGATGTAAACATCTGGACATAAGTTTTCTCACAGGCAAGATATCATTCAACACGATTCTTCTTTGCCTTCCCATTGGGGTTTGTATTATCACCCTTTCATAAATTAACACATGGTGTAGCACATGCTCTTGGATTCAGCCTGTGGCCAGCCTGATGAATACTTAACTCCATTTGGCCGACGAAGCTGTCTTCAATATATCCTTGCTACCGTTATAGATTGTGTTATTCAGCTTAGGAGAGTTGCCCGATAGTTATGAGTTAATGAAGACTGTATCAGACTCCTACACTGAATAGAAATCTTTCCCTAACTGAATGAAATAATATAGAAGTACAAGGAGATCATTATGAATTATTCAATTAATCCGCTGCATCCTGTTGACTTATGTATATATATATATCTACAAGTTTTGTCACTGTCAGTCCCGTTGACGTATATAAACGTGCATCAATTGCAAGGTCCCTAGTTTGCACAATTTTCAATTTTCATACATGATTTTTGGTACGTATACACTGGATACCTTCCTCTACAAGATGCCAGGCAGGGACAATGCCTTACCCAGCATGACCTCCCCCCCTCCCACATGCCATTGTCTTGGCAATTCACCTGTTACCAGTGACCTAGCCAGTAAAGACATGTTGAGCCACGGTACGAAATTAAGGGCCAGAGTGAATCCCCAATCGATGACAATGTGGAGGACAAAGTTTATGTAGCATTAGAGGAAGAAACAGTCAGAAATGATGATCACGTAATGTCGCCAAAAAAGGTCAGGTATGTTGATATGTTTGGTGAATGAAACAATGCTTATATTGCCTATATTACTGTGTGAAAACCAATATACTCTCGTACTACATATAAATTCGTACCAAATATATAAATAAATACCGTTTATGAGTGGTGTGGAATAGTTACCCTCTCATAGAATTCGTTTTCTTTAGAGGCAACCTGATAAAAAAAAAACAGTAAGGTAAGGAGTACTGCTACCTGTATTGAGTATTTTAAACCTCAGATGAGCGATTTCTCTATGAATTTTCGACATTTCTCACCAAAAGTGGAGGTTTGAGCCAAAAAATTTTTTTTTCCAAATTTGGTCGGGATTGGGGGGAGTCAGTGGTGGAAAACCAGCCGGGATGGGACGGGTTAAACAAAAATATGAAGGTTAATAAACTGCAGATGACACAACATCAGAATCTCGGAAGCATCAAAGATACTGCTTTGAGTAAGGTTGGTCTTTCTTCGTCAGTTTATATCTTTTTCCGGATATCCAAAACACATATTAAAAAATAATAATTACATCATCCCTTACCATCACTCACTTTTATTTTTTACGAAGTTCATGATCATTAATTTATTCATTACTTTTAACTTTGCCGTAACCCTTTCAGAGACAGCAGTGTATAGAGCATAATACAATCTCCCAGTAGCAAGAAGAGTAATGTAAGTTGACGTCATCATATCGAAGTGATCAGGCTATTGCATATTCATCATGTTAGCTCGGAAACGTAAAATTTTTAACCATTGGACTGCCATAAATGCATCTGGTTACTTACAGAGTACCACCAGATGGATGTTTTTTCAGTTAAGAGAAATCCTACTAATCAAAAAGTGAAAAAGAACCTTAGTAACCCATTCAGTTACATGGACACTATTTTGACTGGATGCTTAGTCTATCAGAAGCTGGCTTTGTTCAATCGAGATGGTTGTCAAATACTGCAGTAGACAGGCAAGCTGTCTATGGTAACTTCGAAGCACTGATCGCTAGCTGGGACAGAGAAAAGTCTGGGAATCTGAACATTGACAATATTGTAACTGACAATATGCAAAATCCGCAGACATAGTAAACTCATGATTTTGCATTGTCTTCTTCTCCAATGAGGTGTCATTCACAGGCCTCTTGTCAACCGGATACGAAGGATGGTAGAATTACAACAACAAAATTGTATTATCACAGAACTGTTACAGCGACAGCATATCAACACACATCACTGGAAAGCTAAAGAAAAAAATTAGAGCCGTTACCGGAGTTTTCTCAAAATTAGTAACCTTAGCAATATATATATATATATATATATATATATATATATATATATATATATATATAATAAATTAACAACCAAAATCGTATATCAGAGACTGCCAGAGTTACAGCAGATCTAAACAGATTGTTGGAAAGTATATGAATAGGGTAATAGCTGAAAACTATTTCTAGTATTCGCCAGCAGTTGCAAGAAAAAGCACCCCCCAAAAAAAAAAAAAAAAATCCAAACTGAGCCACAGAACTGAACTACTGATAGGCCTACTTTAAAAGCAATATCAAACCTCAGTACATCACTGGGAAGCTTATGAACTGTAATAAGCCTTAACTTACATACATGGCTTTTGTCTAAACTCGTCATCATGATGCTAAAAACAAGAGTTGAATTGCTCTGGAACCTGAGGAGAGGCTCATATTTCAAACAGTTTGCTAAATTTATGTATTTTCACTAAAGTTGTCGCTTGATGGCGCTACCTCATTTGTCATTTGATAGCAGATTTGGATTCTCCATGCCAAATTACCATATATGATACCACTTTCATGTCTCCAAAGGCCTCCTTTTAACAAATTCGCCGGAAGCAGAAGGAGAATAATGCCAGCCACTCATTGTCCTGCTGGCTATTGCCTAAGGTAAAAACAAAAGGCTCCGCTAAATTGAGACGCAAAACTGGCTTATCTCGAGAACAGTTAAAGCTGCTGCAAATGTAAAGCACTCCGAAAAAAAGGAGTGAGATGATAATTAAGCCACTTTTAACAAGAGTAGAATTGCTCTGGGACTTGTGGCGAGGCTCTTGTTTGAAATGAAGAACCTTTACTAAAGTTGCTGCTAGATGTCATGACCGCAAGTGTCAGCTGCGGCAGATTTGGATTCTCTCTGTCAAATTACCTTATATGGGACCGCTTTTATATCTGCAAAGGCCTCCTTTTAACAAATCCGCCAGGAGCAGAAGAAAAGGAATAACTTTGGCCACTCATGGACCAGCTGGCTGTCAAGGCAGTTATAAAAATACAAAAAAAAAAAAAAAAAAAAACAGTTACCTCTGACATTCAAAAAATAACATATGTGGACATCGCTGGAAAGCTCAAGGAAATGTCACAGGTGTTGCTTATTGAGCCATGTGAAAGAAGTCGATGGTCATTATTTTTGTATGAAATGTATGTGTGTCTGTCTGCGTCGAAAACTCAAATATCATAAAGTACTGATTGTAGGAGGAAAAGTTGTTAATAAAAGTTGTTTAGAGTCACAACTTGAGTTCACATGTCACTCAACCAACAATGGGAGTCATCCAGGATGGATACATAACAGTCAAGTTTTCAACTAACAGTATTATTACAGTCTACCTGGCTCATATATGACGGGTAGTCTTGTGTGGCTTTTTCTCAAAATTCACAACCATAGTGTTGATAAAAGCCAAAGAGCACCAAATCAAGCAACAAAACTTGGTTATCCCGGAAACTGTCAAAGCTACAGCGATCATAAGCACGTCCTTTGTTCTGTGTGTGATTTCTTTCCCCAGACTGCAAAGAGTGCATTAATTTTAAGCTAGTGGGATGGCCAAATTTTTCATATAACTAAAATAGCGACATCTGCAAAACTTGCTTCTCGTATGTTTTTTTTTCATTTTTTGGTAATTCCTAAATTCGCCAAACAAATAGCTGAGTGGAAAAAGAGTATGGACTCTGCTTAAAAATGGAGCTGATATACATAATGAAGTCCTGTTGTACAGTAAAACAAGTGTTCCTCGACAGAAACACACACACACACACACACACACACACACACACACACACACACACACACACACACACAAAACAGATGCCTTAATTATGAGGGATTCCATACCACAGGTCACACATATCCTCTCATGAATGTATAATAAGGGTGAACCGCCTCCAGCCTCTCTCATCCCCCTTCATCTCGGTCACAGACTAGTGTAATCAGCCAACCTATGCTGGGTAATAAGCTGACGAATATAAAAACAAATGTTAAAATGATCTGGTTTACGAGAAGGTAGTTTTTTTCGGTTGAGGAATATTAAAACATGACGCACGTTCTGCAGTCAACACTCAAATAACGAACAGATGTTGATAAGCACAATTCCAAGTTGACTTTAGCTGCTAACAAAACAAAAGGCCATTTTTAATTAGGGGAAATATTCAGGTAGCATTTTTTTTTTTACCTCTTGCAAGGTTCACTGCAGACCTTTTTAACATGTAGAGAAGAACAGGGCAGTAATATTAGAAAAACAGTTTATGGTGTTTGTAAGATGAAAATTCAAATAGTTTTCCTGAGAGAGAGAGAGAGAGAGAGAGAGAGAGAGAGAGAGAGAGAGAGAGAAGGTGAGGTATTACAGTACAGTAATTGGGTCAGTTCACTCAGAATTCACCTGTTTGGGATCACTGCGTTTGTATTGCTTTATTGGTGGGCGACCAGCAGTAAAAGGTAAGGTGGTAGTCTCATTATCCACCAGCCTGTAATAGTATATTTGAGTGACAGGTTGGCTTTGTAGACAGTACAAATTTACAGAGCGTTTTACTAATGGACGTGCGATATTCAAAATAATAATTAAAAACCTCTAGTAAGAATGTGTTTAAAGTCAATCGTTCAGTACTGGTGAGTCATTCGTAATAATTATACAGAATTTGTTCATTCTTTTACATCTAGCTGAAGAATATTTTCAGAAGCAGGTCAAGCAAAAATGCAGTGCTACAAGTCTTTAAATACACTGAAAGAAATCTGAAATATCATTCTCTACATTTATCGACCAGATCCTGTATAACTCTAAATCTGTAAACATATCATTATTGGTTCCCAATCTCGTCGGTACCGCTGTTCAGAGGGAATATGTAGAGTCAACGGGGCGGTAAACACTAAGCGGTAAACATCAAGCCGTCAGCACACACGGGTAACAGCGGATGCCCTACACATTTCAGTGTCCAATGACTCTTTTTTTAAGACAAAGAACAATGAAGTGAAATAGTATTAGTTCAACAGCACACTTTTCACATCGTCAACATACTGTCAACGTAATCATTATTGTATATAAACGTGTTTATGCATAGGGACACTTAAAAAGATGTTTTCATTATGAAATAACACACTTCTATTAAACACAGGTGTCACTGAGAGAAGCAAATAAAAATAACCCTCACTTTCAAGATAGATTACAAGAAAAGACGGTTACAGTAACAAATACCGTCATATAAGGCCAAAATGGTTTTGATTGGAGGCATGAAAGGCAAATAACTAACAGAAAGCGCTCGAAATGCAGTACCTGAACGCCCCCAAGTGGTCAGAAGTCCGAACATTTGACTTTGACATGTTACAATGACATTTGACGATTTGTCTCTAACTCGTATCGCTTCATCCGTACCTCTGTAGGTAGACGCAGCTGAGGGTGTAATTCTATAGAGAAGGTTATCTTGTTCGTCGATGGGAGAGACACCAGGAGATGGTATTGGTGAGGCGTGTAGGAGATGTCAGTGTAGGCTTTCTCTGTTCCGTTATTCTCTTCGTATTTTAAGTGGGATGATGAAATAAGCAGATTTGGGTCGGTGAAGTTTATTGTGAGACAGTAACTTGAATAAAAGTTAAGAGCTTGGCGTGACCCGTGTAGCCTATGGTTAGTAGCAGTTTATGTTAGCTGCTGTCCTCCTACTTTGCTCTCACTCTCCTGCACCCTATCGCCCTCTCCTCGTCTAACTCTTGTTCTCTCCTGTCCTATTGTGTCTGACTTGTTCTAATAACTTTTCTTCATGTGATATCCGACTTATATCTCCTTCTAGCTTCCGGCTGGTGTGGACGGACTTGTGCATACGTTTGTGCATATGTGCGTGCCGATCATATTTCCGGCGCGTGATCAGGGGTGTTTAGCATTCTTGATTCGTCTAGACAAGGGGATGTGTTCTCTAGCTCTTCCTGGAGAACTCAGACATAACTACCTGTTTTACATATTGTTACCAATAGCTATGCAGTTGCATACTGTAGTTATATAGAGTATTGTGTTACATTATACCTACACCTTACCCTGAACTGGCTCCCTTCAGCCTCTATCTCTTCGTCGCACTGTTGCATTTTTATTTCTTTTCTATCGTTGCTTCAATATTTATTGCCTCTCTGAACTGTCTGCTTGTATCCCTCCACCACTTCGGCGGGTGCGTAGCGCCCGTTTAGCAACAAACTCTCATTCCTTTTCTGTCCAACACTGTAATGCAAGAGTTAACCGTTAATCCCAGTCCTTTATGTATGCAACAGATCGACTCTGGAACGCACTTTCTCCGTCTACATTTCCTACTGTCTATGATCTCGAGTCTTTTAAACGCAGTGTGTCCAGGCATCTTGAAATGAACGGATCATGAATTTGGCTCTGTTTATCTTGTTTATGTTTTTTCTTGACGGGAACAACTTGCGGGCTCGTGGCCTTTGGTTCCTTCCTCTTTACACACACACACACACACACACACACACACACACACACACACACACACACACACACACACACACGCACACACACACACACACGCACACACACACACACACACTCGAGACAGGCGAGTAGAATTTAATACCTGCTCCTGCATGGGCATAATTTTATCCACTTACCGTCATTGTGTTTATAGTCAGCATACAGCACTTGAGGATCAACATCTACCATTTTCAGGAATAAAGATAGCCCCCCCTCCCTCTCTCTCTCTCTCTCTCTCTCTCTCTCTCTCTCTCTCAACACTTCACCACATTGAATCCCTCTCCACCGCCTCTCCAGCACTCTGGCCAGGCCTCACCCCACCATCGATCACCACTCAGCCACTCCACGGGCCTCAAAGGTGACGCGGCTTGAGTCCTTGCCCTGCCAGCATCGCCCACCTCTCGAGTCTTCAGAGAGAGAGAGAGAGAGAGAGGGAGAGAGAGTATTTGAGAATGGAGTAGTAACTGTGGCATGCACTCATTGATGATGTGATGTGGTGAAGCAAAAGGATGCGGTATGACGTAAGAGTTATTCCCTGGCCGTTGCTGACATTTTTTGAAGTTGATTAGACAGAAATAAAAACGATGATGAAAGTTTTATTAATAACAAAAGCAACAACGTACGCAAAAGTAGCACTGTACATATCTATAATATAAAAGTCTTAATGAAGAGTATCAACGTACGGAAGTCAATATGCATTATAATTATGGAAAGGCTTTATAGCATTTAACCCTTTAGGTTTCTGACATTACTCTTGTTCGTCTCTCTCTCTCTCTCTCTCTCTCTCTCTCTGCATGCGTTCTTCCTTTAGCACCTTCCAAAAATCCATTTCTTTCCCTTACGTCTCTCGTCCCACGCAACTCACTTTCTCTTTTCCTGGCCACCATTTCCAGCTTGATCCCCCAATTTTCCCGTTGGCTTATTTTCACCGTTTCTCTCCGCCTCATTTATTACCCAGACTTACACAAAGGCAGTCGGCTTGCAGGTGCTATTTTGTTTGTATTTTCGCTCACGGACATTACAAATATCCTTCAGAGTTATATATTCATACAGTACGTAAACTGCATTTTTCCTTTTTCACACAGCAAGTGTTACTAAATAATTTCAGTGCTGATGACATTTATATTTTACTTTTTTCAAAACCTCTAGACTGTTTTATTTAGTTTGCACTTTGCTTTTTGGATTATTAGCGATAGGTATAACCCTTCATCTTCCCGTTTTCTGTGGGAGGTTTTTCTCAAAGAGAGGTCCTTCCCAAGACTGCTGAACTAGTGGGGTGGTAGCCAGAAGGAACTAAATAATATGCCGTTGTGGTTAGCTGAAAAAAAATGGCTATTAATGAGCTTTCGATTTCTGCCTGTCAGAAATCATGTTTATCTTTGCGAAACGCGATGACTTGACGCTGTCTTCTGACTTGTAGTTTCGGAGCATCGTAGAGGCAATAGTAGTGAAAGATTTAGAGAAGAATCTCGAACTCATCTACTTTGATAAGCCCAATTTAATTCAAAATAAACTTTGTCAGAACCTACAGAGAAGGAAATATAAATAATGACAGCTTATCGAAAAATTAAAAACATTTTTAGATAACTGTTCCGACTCTGGGCGTAGGCTTAACAACCTGTTCCCAAGGCTTGTAGTCTTTGTACATACCATACACCTTCACATGTCACCAGTCCGGCGCTAACACCCACCGTCCACACTGAATACATACTAGGGCTGTCTCATGAAGGACAGGCGTATTAGTATTAGCGGGGGTATATTTACATGTCGGCGGGTCTTCTCGTAGCTCAGTGAAGTTTGCTTTATGAGATTTAAATCCGTAAACTATTCCCTGTCCCAGCGGGAACTCGAACCTGAATCCACTGGGACTGCAGGCCACCTCTCTACCTATTCAGATACCTGATGCATAAATTGGAAGGCTGGGTCAGTGTGTGTAGTCTTCAATGCCCTAATTTATCTAACGGTCACCATCTGCCATTTTCGACAATCTCGATCCTAATTTACCTCAAAATAATTCATCTCTCTTTCCTCCAGCATTTTCCTTTCATGTTTTGGTAACTACAACTGACGTAATTTTCTCCTCGCAAGATTCCTTCAAATTTCCATGCATCCTTTTCCCATGAATCAAATTCGCGACATTTTCCTTTTGTGAGAAACCACGAACTATTAGTGGAAAACTCACTGTGTATCGTTCAGTTAACCGTTTCTCTCTCCATTTCGGTGGTATACTTTTCAAAACATTCGTCACTGTTTCAAAAGTGACCGATCTAATGCACGTCATTAAGTGCTCTACTGAGCGATATTATTGTTTCTTTATTGTTCCCCCCTGCTTGCCTCAACCGTTGGCCAAGCCTTTCTGCTGGCCTGTCCATTACCCATACATCGTATTTGAATTCAGTCAAGTGTCTGTCGTGATGGAGTGAGGTTCTGTGCTCCAACAGTGAGAGAGTGAGAGGTCAGCTAGCACCCAGACTCCACTAGACTAGTGTTCTCCAGGCTCCCACCCTTCTTTGGTGATATGCTACATTCATTGACCAGTATTTCCTTTTCGTATTTTCCTAGGTTTAAGAGTTTAGTTAAGTGTGCTGTTTCCTCACATGCTGGCCGGCTGCGCCGCATATTGTTTTCCTAGGCGTAAGAATTTAGTTTTTGAGTGAGTGAGTGAGTGCGATCTCTTTATTTGAATTCATTTTGAGATGTAACGTTATTCTTTTGTAATCAATAAATTTAACAGTTATTTTTCTTGAGCTAAATGTAATGTAAACTCTTGTTTCATTTCTCCACAATTAAGCTTATTTCCCTTACAGCTCCTAGCTTGCATAAACGTTTTGCCATTCATAACTGGTACTTAGATCAGTCTTGTATTACGCTTAAAATCCGTTGTGCCTTCTAGGAGTTACGCATCAGCAAGAACCTGATATTATTACTAGTATTAGTTATTTATCGTCAGGGGTGAAGTCACTTTCTCCAGAGGCTAACAGTACCAATAAACAGCAATTGAGTAATTAGTCTCTGCTGTGTACTGTTGAGGAAGTTTATAAATTCTCGTTCTGACAAAATCGGCGAAGCAAGCTGGTATAAAGTAATCATTGCTTGATTTAGCAAGACAATTTCTTGTTCCTGCTGTTCAGTATTATTGAACATTATCCTTTAATAATTGCATTTTATTTTAAAAACCCCGTGACAATTGGCGACCTCATTCCAGGATATTAACTCCTAGCTCTAAAGCTATTCACGAGATAATACTCACTCGTTCATATTTAGGTATTTATCATTAAAGTTTATAGGCACAAGCTTACTGTTGTTTACCGTTAGTTTAGCAAGTGAATTTCTGCTTTATTAATCCATAGAGAACTTAACTCTTTTTAGTACTTTATTCTTGGTAACGCCAGATGATTTTATTCGCTCCTGGGTAGCCGCCGTACCCATTGTGTTAATTATTGAGTCTTCCTAGTCATTTGCATTTTTGCTTTATTCTTTTCCAGTTAACTAGATAAGACTGGTCACCACTAGCTTGTGTCTGTATTCTTTACTTGTGTTTATTAGCATTCATTTGCGAAGTAGCAGTCAGTACTGAGTCGCTAGTTATTTAGACTGAGCTAGCATCATGGCAGCCAGTGTCTATGTACAGGAAGCTAAAGATATGGGCCTCACAGACCCAGAGAAAATTCAGAGTTACGTTCTCTCACGGTTTAATTACGAGCAAGAACGTGAGAAAGATGCTCGTGAAGAGCGTAGAATCCAACACGAACACGAGCGAGAACAGCGCGAATACGAGCGTGAACAACGCGAGAGAGAACGAGAACACGAACGTGCCGAATGAGAAGCACGCGAAAAACATGAACTTGAAGTGCTGAAGCTCAAGCGAGATTCCTTGGCTTCAGACACATCTGGTGCATTTGATCCAAGCTCCACGAGCGTTCTCCCTGCACATGTTGTGGCGACCCCACGCATCAAGCTTCCTTCATACAAGGAAGGCGAGCGAATCGAGCTGTACATAGCTCGTTTTAAGAGACAGGGCAGTGGTAACGTGGGTGTAGACCTGATGTCTCACCTACTAACTGCTTACTAACTAGCAACTGTTGTATGCTGGGTTCCGTAAGATAGGCGGCCTCAGAGATTTGAGTAATCCAAGGACCAGCCTGGTTCCCAGTTAAAAGTGCAGACCTGACGTCTCACCCGTTGGCCCCACAGGACACAGTATATCCAGGGCCTGTACATACATGTATACACGTGTTTCGTAGTTTAAGAGGGGAAAGTTCGAGAACCCACAGAGGCGACTCGAGGCTGTGTCTGCGGACACACGAGCCCGAGTATGCGTAAGGATTCTCAGCTGCCCCGATATTGTATATACATGTGTACTCTACATTAAGGGGGAAGTTCGAGAGAGAACCCCGCAGAGGCAACTCGAGGCTGTGTCTGCGGACACACGAGCCCGAGTTTGCACAAGGATTCTCAGCTCCCCAATATTAATACAAGTACTGTAGGTTAAGGGGGAAGTTTGAGAGAGAACCCCGCAGAGGTGACTCGAGGCTGTGTCTGCGGACACACGAGCCCGGGTTTGCATAAGGATTCTCAACTTGCCGACACTAATCGTAAATGTAGAGTTAAGTTTAACAAGTAAACTACACGAGTCCTCGAGACAACGGCGTCCAGAGACTACGTTTCCTGGTTAATAATCTGCCTAATAAATTAATGGCGACCTCAAATGTAAGAAGTTTAGGCTGTCACTCATATTTTTCAGCTAAAGCGTACCTTTCGTAGCATGTACTGATTGCTAGGCAGAGAGAGTAATTGTAATGTAATAAGAATTCTTGTCTCATTGACACTTTTGATGCTCCACCTTAATTGATCTTCCAGGTACAGCGATGGGTGTAGCAGTTTTGCTGTGCGGGACAGCTGATTGTCTGCCGCACGCTGCTGCCTCTTCTCCTCTGCCTTCATCGTCGCCATATTATTAATATTTATTGTGTCACTTTACACGTAGGTACAGTTACACTACAACTGTCACATCTACACCGTGTATTACATACACCACGCTACACAACAATTAGTTGTCAGTGTAAATGTAGCGAACTTTCGCTCAGTTTGACCTGAGTACAGGATTTTCACCGTCGTCACGGAGTTTTTTCCCTCAAGCTAGCCTCTATTAACGTAAATACGAGGTTTTCACGCTCATTGGCGATAGTGATTTTCTCCTGTAGCAGGATAGCACACACACCACAGTGTGAATCCTGTGTGACTGAGTTAGGATGTCTACATATATATATATATATATCCACAAATTTTTTCCCATAAAGAAAAAATTTCATTTTCCAGGGGCATAATGTCACGAATCAAATTCGCAACATTTTCCTTTTGTGAGAAACCACGAACTATTAGTGGAAAACTCACTGTGTATCGTTCAGTTAACCGTTTCTCTCTCCATTTCGGTGGTATACTTTTCAAAACATTCGTCACTGTTTCAAAAGTGACCGATCTAATGCACGTCATTAAGTGCTCTACTGAGCGATATTATTGTTTCTTTATTGTTCCCCCCTGCTTGCCTCAACCGTTGGCCAAGCCTTTCTGCTGGCCTGTCCATTACCCATACATCGTTTTTGAATTCAGTCAAGTGTCTGTCGTGACGGAGTGAGGTTCTGTGCTCCAGCAGTGAGAGAGTGAGAGGTCAGCTAGCACCCAGACTCCACTAGACTACAGTTCTCCAGGCTCCCACCCTTCTTTGGTGATACGCTAGATTCATTAATCAGTATTTCCTTTTCGTATTTTCCTAGGTTTAAGAGTTTAGTTAAGTGTGCTGTTTCCTCACATGCTGGCCAGTTGCGCCGCATGTTGTTTTCCTAGGCGTAAGAATTTAGCTTTTGAGTGAGTGAGTGAGTGTGATCTCTTTATTTGAATTCATTTTGAGATGTAACGTTAAATTTATTTCCTTGTAATCAATAAATTTAAGTTATTTTTCTTGAGCTTAATGTAACGTAAACTCGTGTTTCATTTCTCCACAATTAAGCTTAGTTCCCTTATAGCTCCTAGCTTGCATAAACGTTTTGCCATTCATAACTGGTACTTAGGCCAGTCTTGTATTACGCTTAAAATCCGTTGTGCCTTCTAGGAGTTACGCATCAGCAAGAACCTGATATTATTACTAGTATTAGTTATTTATTGTCAGGGGTGAAGTCACTTTCTCCAGAGGCTAACAGTACCAATAAACAGCAATTGAGTAATTAGTCTCTGCTGTGTACTGTTGAGGAAGTTTATAAATTCTCGTTCTGAGAAAATCGGCGAAGCAAGCCGGTATAAAGTAATCATTGCTAGATTTAGCAAGACAATTTCTTGTTCCTGCTGTTCAGTATTATTGAACATTATCATTTAAATAACAATTACATTTCATTTAAAAACCCCGTGACACCTTTCCCTACATCGACCTTCACTTCTCTCTCTCTCTCTCTCTCTCTCTCTCTCTCTCTGTTAATAAACAATACTCCTGGAATCCGATAGTGTGCAAAAGAAAGTAAGGGACAGAGCCTCATTTATGCAACACGGTTTGGGTATCATATTTCTCGTCTTGTAAGTAGGCTACCAGAATTTTAAAGCTGGAGAGGTGAATATATAATGGTGGAGCTATAGTGGTAGAGAGGTTGAGGTATGGTGCTGGAATAGTGAGATTGGTGATGGATCTATGGTGGTGGAACAGTGGAGATACGATGATGTGGAGGTAAGGATATGGTGATGGATCTATGGTGGTGGAACAGTGGAGATACGATGATGTAGAGGTAAGGATATGGTGATGGATCTATGGTGGTGGAACAGTGGAGATACGATGATGTAGAGGTAAGGATATGGTGATGGATCTATGGTGGTGGAACAGTGGAGATACGATGATGTAGAGGTAAGGATATGGTGATGGATCTATGGTGGTGGAACAGTGGAGATACGATGATGTAGAGGTAAGGATATGGTGATGGATCTATGGTGGTGGAACAGTGGAGATACGATGATGTAGAGGTAAGGATATGGTGGTGGAATAATGGTGGTAGGGCTAGGAAGGTGGAGATATGGTGGTACGGAGGCAAAAGTATGGTTGATGGGAGGTAGAGACATGAGAATGGAGAGGTGGAGGAATGAGGTGGTGAAGTTGAGGTATAAGGTGAGGGTATGGAGAATGGGAAGATAAGGAGGTGGGGAGTTGGAGATATGGGGTGGAAATAGGGATGTCAGGAGATAGAGGTATGTGAGTGGTAGAGTGCTCAATATGCTATGTAGTGTATGTGGTGATACAGTGAAAGAAGGATGAAGACAAGGGAATAGTGGAAGAGTGTGGAGACGGGTGGCAGGAGCTGGTGGATTATTAACGTGGACAGGTGGTGGAAGTGAATGATGAGTGAGAGTGAAAATGGTTGTACGATTGGAAATTGAAGTCTGGGTCTGCAATGTGAATGGTAGATATAAGGAATGAATATGAGTGAATACTGAAGACATGCAGTTCTTAGGTATAGTGAAAAAAAAAGTTACAAAAAGCCTACTGGATCTGAAATGATAATCTAAAGGTTTAAGATGGGCAGAACTGGAATTGGAGGCAAAGATCTACAGGATATAATATGGGTAAGTAACCAGTTAGATGTCGTATAAAGAGGGCACGGGAAAGACTACCTCAAATGGTGGTAAGGATTGACTGTGATATATAAAAAAGTTATGGAAGATTGAAAAGGTGTAGCATGAGGAATGTGTGAAAAAAAATGGACTTAGAAGTCTGATTTATAAAAACGAGTTAACCTTAATAAACAGACATTTTTTGAGTAAATTAGTCCGATAACTTACCGCCACCACTGGGCACAGGTGGGCATTACTGAAGGCGAAATAATTACTCTGCACTTCCTCAACTCAATATTCTGACTCCCGCACTTCGGTTTTCCCCATTGCCTCGCTCTAGTATTCTGCCAGTGCCATTGTTCATCAACACTGGATTGTTACGCTGCCTTTCTTCATCTCCACGCCACACCACACAATAGTTGCATTATACACGGTCTATTTGCTACCACCATAACACACCACACCACATCATATCTCAAAGACCACAAGTCCACTACCACACGTCCTCACAACACCACACTAAACTACACCTTCGCTACTATCATGCATCACCATTCCACATCATACCACACCTCCCTTGTCAATACACCAAACTACACTGCACTATACCACACAACACGACACAATGCATCACAACACCTCCACTACCTTCCTACGTTACTACACCACAGCAACACATCACACCACACCACACCGCACCTACACTACCACAACCCATGAAGATTACCACATCAGAAATAATATACATTATAGATGCAGTTGTCCACTATCAGCATGCCATACCCCGTCACACGTTAGACCCCCTTCCTCTCAACACAACCACCGCCACTGTCACACCTTACACTGTGCTGTGTGTCATGGTTATCTTTTTAGATCCTTTTTCCCATTGATTAATCATGCCTATTGCACCTTGATATTTTCTTATCACACACACACACACACACACATACACATATTTATCCACTTTTCTATCTATCTCTTTTTCAACGTATATATATATATATATATATATATATATATATATATATATATATATATATATATATATATATATATATATATATATATATATATATATATATATACGTATATATATATATATATATATATATATATATATATATATATATATATATATATATATATACGAAAAAAGAAATTGAGCAGAGTGTAGCGAAGTGTGTCGTCCCGGTGCAGTAAAGTATGGTCGTACAGCATTCGATCTTCGTCACCGTGGTGTATAGTAAGTTACAGTTACTTTTAGTTTTAACACTAGTCAACTAGTCCGATAACATCTCTGTTATTCAAATTTACGAGAGGTAAACCCCACGGTTTGAGGATTATAATTTCGTTGAAACAGATTATATTGTTCCCCCACAAGACACACGGACATGTCATAAAAACTCTCCAGCAAATACCATTAAACTAGTTGTGCATAAGATAATCCTCGAATGTCTTCGATATAGATGGTGAGTATTTGAGCTACAGTCATGACATTTGAAGGTATATGGCATGTAGGAGCCGTGTCGGGCCTTAGGGAAGGGACTATGAACATTATGCCCGGAATAGTAAAAAAAAAAAAAAAAAAAGGGTTCTCGGCAAGCATATTTTAACTTTAGTCGATGGTATGATTGATAAATTACAATATTCTCCTTTTTGTCATTTTTAAAAATTGCTATTATTTCTTTATAATATTTACACCGAACAGAGAAGCACTTCCACGAATATCTATTCAAGAAAAAGTCTAACATTCAGTTAAATAGTCCTCCCCAGAGGACATCATCTTTCAGTATGATATCATGATTCATGTAGACACAAAAACAAACAGGGCTTATACACAGTGATGAACAGTAAAGTCTTCCCGTACGTATCACAGAATAGTTAGGGTCTTATTTACACAGGGAAGCACAGTCAGGGTATCATGTGTACCTCAAACAGCAGATACGGTCACAAGTTCTCACCAAACAGCACATACAATCTCAGGTACGCACCAAGATATTGCTAGAGAAATAGGTGCAATCCTGAGAATTGTTAGCAGCTCATGCACGAATAAGAAAGAATTAATATATCATGTACAATTATTGCCCTGGGAACTTATCTCACAATTTCAATTTTAAAATTCATTAATTTGGTAACATTATTTCCTAGTGCCACTGTACATATCAAATAACATTTAAACATTAATGTTTGCCTGTACAGTGACTGTCCAACATTTATGTACTGTGGATACAAGTTGATTGTCATGTTACAGTCTATCGTGCGCACCATTCATAAAGGAGAGTATCTGGAACAAAATACCGGTATAGTTTATTTTTGTCACATCGCTGACATTTTTTGTTTGGTGAATAATATATAGTATTGATGCTCTAATGCCAGGTCACAAGAACTTCGACATTTCCTGTTCTAGCACAACTCTCACTCTCGTAATGTTTCTGCCATTGATTGCCACTTCATGCCTTCATACAACCGATTCCGCTGGCACCTGCTGTGTTCAGTAATTCCTTGTAACCTTTATCACTCTAAGTCACTACGCTGTTTTAGATTGCAAAATATTCATTTCATTTGGTCCTACATCAATTACAGTATATGAAGTACTATCCCCTTTTCAGTTTTATATTTATCACTATCGCCCGGAATCCTACACACTGTCCTACTTATATTGTTCACATTATTCATTGTGTCATCTTGATTTTGGAGTTTTTATTCTATTCTTCTTAGCAAAGGTCATTTCAACGACTAATATATTTAGATTTCCAACGATTCGCTTAAAAATTGGTATATATAGTAAGGCCAGGTATCTTGAAACCCTTTCCCTAGAGATCGATTAAGGCCTTAAAAATTATTATAGTAGAGAAAAAGTGTATAAAGACGGGTGAATAACCATCAGAACACGGACACACAATTAATAGGCAAGAAACAAACACCGCAGTGCAGGCCTGTGCTGTGTTCAGCTCCATAATGTTACAGTACGGAATGAGTCGGATCTGCTCATTCGAATGCATCGTTCCAGGAAGGGAGCGGAGACCAAGGATAAAAATAGAGAATCTCTTGAACAAGTGTGTGTGTGTGTGTGTGTGTGTGTGTGTGTGTGTGTGTGTGTGTGTGTGTGTGTGTGTGTGTGTGTTTGTGTTTGTGTGTGTGTGTGTGTCAATGGATCATTGAATTCTATTTATTCTTTATATTCTCTCTCTATTCCAACATTCAAAGCACTTTTATCTTTGTCGCCTTGTAATGAGTTAGTCTCTCTCTCTCTCTCTCTCTCTCTCTCTCTCTCTCTCTCTCTCTCAACAGTATATGACTGATCATGAGATGGTGTTTATGGTCTTTGTCATGTTATGATATTTACTTATGGTGTTCATGACCATGGGCATGAAATCGTGCTTATGACCTTCAGCGATTAGAACTGTTTATGTTAATGTTTTGTTGCTTGATGACCATATGCTGTGGGGTGTGTATGGCGATCTAGTGGTGTTTTATAATCATGTGGTTATGTTTATGACCATGGCTATGTGGCACCACAAATAACCATGTGGTTGTATTTATGACCATGACCATGTGGTGGTGTTGATGACAATGTAATTATGCTGATGACCATGACCATATGGTGGTATTGATGACATTGTAATTATGCTGATGACCATGACCATGTGATGGTGTTGATGACATTGTAATTATGCTGATGACCATGACCATGTGGTGGTGTTGATGACATTGTAATTATGCTGATGACTATGGCCATGTGGTGGTGTTAATGACATTGTAATTATGCTGATGACTATGGCCATGTGGTGGTGTTAATGACATTGTAATTATGCTGATGACTATGGCCATGTGGTGGTGGTTATGACATTGTAATTATGCTGATGACCATGACCATGTGGTGGTGTTAATGACATTGTAATTATGCTGATGACTATGGCCATGTGGTGTTATCGATCTTTCTTGTGTTGGTGTATGTTAATGTGGTGTCTTTTTTCATCATCATCATCATCATCCAATCCTACGTTGCCTCATGAGGAGCGTAGGAGCCTGGGGCTAGGCAGTTGGTCCTGACATTTAAGATAAGAGTGACCAACCTCACTCATCCCTGAGTGGCATTACGTGAGCAATACACCCCATCCACCCCTTGGATATAAACCTTCACCGGCTCAATCCGATTGGAGCACAATAATTACCCACTAAACCACCAGGAACCAAAATCTGGTTATATGGTTACCACCCAGCGTAGTAAATGGTTCCTGGTGTACAGGAAACCATTTGGCTTGTCACTCAGTGTAGAGTCACCCACAGGCAGAAGGAAGAGGAATGAATGAAGGAATGAAAAACAGAAGAGGGAGTGTAAAGTCACCCGTAGGCAGAAGGACGAGGAAAGAATGAAGGAAAGAAAGCTATAAGAAGATGCAAGGAACGAACGATGGAGGAGAGGACAGGGCAAACACCAGAGAGCAGCACTACATTAAGTGAGTGGATGGTGAGCGCCCGCACCTACCACAAAGTTATAAACCAAAAATGTTCAGAAGCAAGTACCTCTGTGAGGACGGTTTTCTCGAGATGGTCACTGAAGTCGTTGTACAGAAATAAGACTGAATGCTATGGTGATCTACGCTGTCTCATGTGGCATGGGGCTCGGACGGAAAAATAGCAAAAGAGAATCAGTGCCACAATTCTAACTTAATATCCTGTGTACTATCGAGGAGCTTGTATGATGTTACTGTAGTAATGAAATGAATGAAAAACACATTAGGATTATTAACTGTCTATTTTAAATATGGAAGATTCAGATGAAGGAGTTCTTCATACGGTGGCACCAGTTAGTGGTTCCACTGCCCCATCAAGTGCCTTCTCGCTCTCTACCCCCGGAGAAGTTGGATGCTGGACTTCAGCAGGGAAACTTCCGACTACATTCCACTGGGTTCATGTCATGATGAGCATGGGACCACACCAACAACAGCAGCACTAACTCAGGGGAAAAATGTTAGATGATGGCAGGAAAGGTTGGCGGGAGGGAGAGGGCGGAGATAACCATCATCTCCTTTCCATTCCCTTGCATATGCTTTTTATATTTCTTTTCACTATGTTGCTGTCTTGCACTCCCATTTGCGTTTCATTCTTAGTCCCTTGTTACCGTGTTCCTTGCCAAACCTTCTTTCCTAGGTTCGTTCCTTCATCCCTTTCCATCCTCAGCAACAGTAATGTTCGCTCTTCTTACGCACCATGCTATTATTTAACCTTCAGTATAGCAACGATTTTCTTTTTGCCTACTGAACGATTTTTTTTTTTTTTTTTTTTTTTTTTTTGGCCGTGGGAGAAACTCTCGTAGTGAGAGAATTATGTAGGTTATAACAAATTCCTCCAGTCCACACACACACACACACACACACGAAAAAAAATCTCTAAATAAAAACTGTTTGAGGAAAGCAATAACAAAGTGAAAAGTTATCGTTATGAATGGATTCACTCTTTACTTAGAAAACTCTAAACTGTGTTCCTAATGTCTTCCGTCTACACGCTTTCTTTTCCACATCAAGAGTACATTTGAGTACAGTACATGAATGGTGAATGCAAACAAGCTTGGACACAAAATTATCTGCGTTTTTCTTAGAATTTAAATCAATACTTATAAGCCTTCTTCAGAGGGAGGAAGAGGGGTGGCTGATATCAACATTTTCTGCCACCTCAAAGACAGTGGGTCAGTCTTTACTTCCTAGAAAATACTCAGCTTAATAAACTAAGTAACATTATTGGCCATGAAATACGAGACCGTAATAGAGTATGTGAAAACAGTCACAGTTCACGAATTATGAGTCTCTGACATTCTTGTATATATGTGTAGGTGTGCTGGGGAATATCAATGCCAGTGTGTGTGTGTGTGTGTGGTGTTGCAGTTTGCTGTGTGTGTTTACAGTAATGACGCGTGCGTGCGTGTGTGTGTGTGTGTGTGTGTGTGTGTGTGTGTGTGTGTGTGTGTGTGTGTGTGTGTGACATACAAGTTTCCTTACAGGGGACTGCAATAATGCACACGCATACACAGAGATACCTCTCTCTCTCTCTCTCTCTCTCTCTCTCTCTCAGTCTGAGTGATAATGCTCAACCTGACATATTAGTTATAACTCTGGCGTGAAGTACAGGTAATGGGGTATTTTGATGATGCTAACGCCGTATCTAACCTCAGCAGTTAGCAAAGTCTCTCGTATGCAGAAGAAATGTCTGAATTTATGAAGAATATAATGAAGCAGATGTGGATCTTAGTTGGCGTAGTGGTGATGGAAGTGGTGAAGCTGAAATGATAGCGGTATTGGTAACTTTGGTGACGGTAGTTGTGACAGCCGTACCTGTGTTTTCGACGTAAATCATGATGATGAAAGTATCTGAAGGTGTATTTGAATATGCAAGGCCGTCTACTAGTTATCACCCCGGCGAGAGAATCTTGCTTCTCAACATTTGAATTCCTCAGTCTTCTTACCGTCCACAGCTTTTCTCACGGCTGTCACCGTACCCTTAGCTGCGCTCAACTCCTTCCTCCATTTTCACTCAGTAATCTTGGGGGGTCTGCTTTTCATTTACCATCTCGGAAAAAAATAACATTGAGTCTTGTGCAAAATCAATTTCCAAGAGATCAGGTGTGCTTAACGAACTCCGTGCTTTCTTTTAAACATTTGTTGGTTTGCTAATCGCATATATCTAGGACACAGTCCGGCGTGGGGGAATCGGAGAGTGGAATCTGTCACCCTAGACTAAACTTGCAAAACAGGTAAATCTTACAGGCATTTATGGTATCATCATCTTTTTCCTGAATCCCTTCAGTATCATTTTACTGCAGTGCTTTACAACTTCCTTCTTAGGTGTCTCGTATGCGCTGCACACTGTCCTTCTGAACCCTTTATTATATTTCTCTTCGCGACGAACAAGAAATCTCCATCTGTTCAAACTGTTGCCGCCACACATGGGCGGTCACAGTACTAGAGGATTATGCTAATGTAAGTATATATAAGCAAATGTTTGTAGGAATACAAGGGTACACTGTAAGTAGGTTAACACAAGTAAATGAGACGATGTGTTGTGAGTGGTAAGGGTGACAGTGGATGTTGAGTCTAGGTGTATGGGGAGAACGTAATTAACTGGTGACGGGCGAACAAGGGCTGCACTGTATAGGACGGATGGTAAGGGGCCCCTACAACCAACACAAGGAAAACACGGTTGGGACTTGGAACCAACACCTCATGGCTCTCCTCACGGCGTACGGACAAGCTTAGACCCAGAACACGTAAGTTAGGTTGAAGTTACGACCGACAGTGACCCATAGAGTTAAGGTGGCTCAGGATGATTTGTTGTACAATTCCCGAACGAGAGAAGTTAACGTTTAGCAGCTGCTATGTAATGAATAACCTAAAGGACACTAGAGATAAGCAAACTCAGTGAACTAAATATGAATTAAAGTGCTCGTGAAGTTAAATTGTACTACGCTAATTTAGTGTAATCTCATGTTGGCAGGCTTGACCAAATAAACTGTATTCAAGTCCACGTGGTGGCTCTCAATCACCTTGCCCTATAGAGATCACCTCACCAGTGATTACACATACACAGTCGCCCGTCCTCTGCTAAATGATGTGAAATAATGCAATAGACAAACAACACACCTATTCTCCTTGATTTAAAGAGGAGACATGGGGCGACTCGGAAATAGTAAGAGGCGGGGGGGATTTTTGTGTGCTTTTCATTTATGTATAGAGAAATAAAAGTAATCCTGTAAAGAAAAAAAATATTACTTGTTATCCCCCCCTGTGGCGGGGGGGACACAACCTGGCCGCACTATGGGGTGGTGCTACTACTCTGCGGCCGGGTTGTGTTAGGAAGAATACTGCCACCGTATTCCCTGCGTGTCGTAAAAGGCGACTAAAAGGGGCGGGGTGAGGGGACTAGGGACCCCCTCCTCTGATTTTTTAGTTCCTAAAAAGAGACAGGCCAGAGAAAGGGATGGGGGATGGAGTTATCCCCGTACCCTGAAGATTGGGTCTATGAATGTGCGTGGATGTAGTACAATTGAGGCTAAAAGGGAGGAGATTGGGAGAATGTTTGTGAGAAGAAAGTTGGATGTGTTAGCTTTGAGTGAAACGAAGATGAAAGGGAAGGGGGAATATATGTTTGGAAGTGTGAATGGAAGATTGTCAGGTGTTGATAGAGGAAGGGCAAGAGAAGGTGTGGCCTTGTTAGTGAGTCCGGAAGTGCAGCAGTGTGTGATTGAATGGAAGGAGGTGTCATCGAGACTGATGTGGGTGAAAGCGAAATTTGAACGTGAGTTGTGGGTGTTTGTGAGTGCATATGGGCCTGGTAGTGAAAGGGATGAACAAGAGAGGAGTCTTTCTGGAATGATGTTGATGAGTGTCTGCAGAGTTTTGAAGCGAATGTGAATGTGGTAATGATGGGAGATCTGAATGCTAGAGTGGGAAATGTAGCAGTTGAAGGCGTAGTTGGTATGCATGGTGTGCCTGGAAGAAATGAAAATGGGGAACGAATGATAGCGATGGGTGTTGAGCGAGAGATGGTGATTGGGAATACGCTGTTTGAGAAGAAAGATATTTATAAGTATACATGGGTGAGACAGGAGGGTGGAAGGGTTGTTGATAGAGCCTTGATGGACTATGTGGTTGTGTCTAGGAATGTAATAGGAAGATTGTTGGATGTGAGAGTTCTGAGAGGGGAGGGTGGAGGTATGTCTGACCACTACCTGGTGGAGGGAAAGTTAAGAGTAGGTAAGAGATGGGTGAGAGCTAGGAGGGTTAGGTGTGGCAGGGAGGTTTTGAAAGTGAGTGAGTTGGATAAAAGAGAGAAAAAGATAGAGTATCAGGAGAAATTGAAAGATGAGTGGAACGCAGTGAAAGATCGGGAAAATGGCAGCGTGGAGGAGGAATGGCAGTTGTTTAAGAGTGCTGTGGTGGAGCATGCAGAAGAGGTGTGTGGTGTGAGACGTGTGGGTGGTGGTGTAAGAAAAGGAAGTGAATGGTGGTGCGAGGAAGTAAGTATGGCTGTGGCTGAGAAGAGACGTGCATATGAAGTGTGGCTGCAGAGGAAGGATGAGATGTCATATGAAAGGTATAAGGAAAAGAGGAATAGAGCGAGAAGGGCTGTGCGTGATGCTAAAGTGGCAGCAGATGAGAGGTGGGGTAGGCGGCTGACAGAGAATTTTCAACAGAATAAGAAAATGTTTTGGAAGGAGGTGAAAAGGGTGCGAAAGGGAGAGTCTGGGAAGGAAGAACGAGTAAAAGCAGAGGATGGAAGGATGTTAATTGAGATGGATGCAGTAAGGAAGAGATGGGCAGAGTATTTTGAAAGATTGTTAAATGTAGAGGAGGAAAACGTGGCTGAGATTGTGGCAGATAGAAGGGTGCAAGGAATAAATGTGTTGGGAGAGTTGAATGATTCTTTGATCACGAAGGAGGAAGTGGAGAAGGCAGTAAAGGAGATGAAAACAGGGAAAGCTGCAGGTATGGATGGGTGTGCTGTGGAATGCCTGAAGGGTGGTGGAGTGACTATTGTTGACTGGTTAGTAAGATTATTGAATGTGTGCTTTGAGAAAGGTATGGTGCCAATTGACTGGGCAAGTGCTTGTGTGGTCCCGTTGTATAAAGGCAAGGGTGATAAGTATGAATGTACTAGCTTTAGGGGTATAAGTCTGTTGAGTGTTGTAGGTAAAGTGTATGGTAGAGTGTTAATTATGAGAGTTAGAGAGGGTACAGAGGGAGTGATTAGTGATGAGCAGTGTGGCTTTAGGAGAGGGAGGGGATGCGTTGATCAGGTGTTTGCTGTGAGACAAGTGTGTGAAAAGTATTTAGCGAAAGGCAAGGATGTGTTTTGGGCATTTATGGATTTAGAGAAAGCGTATGATAGAATTGATAGGGAGGCTTTGTGGACTGTTTTAAGATTGTATGGACTTGATGGTAGGTTACTAAAAGGGGTGAAAAGTTTTTATGTAAATAGTAGAGCGTGTGTAAGAGTGGGAAATGCTGTGAGTGATTGGTTTCCCGTGAGAGTGGGGCTGCGACAGGGATGTGTGATGTCGCCTTGGTTGTTTAATATTTACATGGATGGTGTTGTAAGGGAGGTGAATGCAAGAGTTTTAGGTGGTCTGAGTCTGATAAATGTTGATGGAGGAGAGTGGAATCTGAAGCAACTGCTGTTTGCAGATGATACTGCATTGGTGACTGATTCAGAGGAGAAATTGAGACAGTTGGTAGAGGAGTTTGGAAGGGTGTGTGAAAGGAGTAAATTGAAAGTAAATGAGAATAAGAGTAAAGTGATGAAGTGTACGAGGTTGATAGATGGTAGGGGGATGAATATAGTTTTGAATGGTGAGTTGCTTGAGGAGGTAGATTGTTTTAAATATCTAGGGTCACATGTTGCTGTGGATGGAAGAATAGATGCAGAAGTGAAGTTTAGAATTAATGAAGTAGGAAAGGTGCTGGGAGGAATGAAAAAAGTGTTTAAATGTCGTTCGCTTAGAATGGATGTAAAGAGAAGGCTGTATGAGGGTGTTGTGGTACCGACTGCGTTATATGGGGCTGAAACATGGAATATGGGTGTAGCAGAGAGGAAAAGTTTGAATGTAATGGAGATGAGATGTCTGAGGAGTATGTGTGGAGTGACGCGTATGGATCGAGTGCGAAATGATGAAGTGCGAAGGAGAACTGGAGTTGTTCGGGAGATGGCTGGTAGAGTTGAGCAGAGGGTGTTGCAATGGTTTGGGCATATGGAGAGAATGGATAATGAGCGATTGGTGAAAAAGATAACTAAATCTGATGTGAGAGGTGTAAGACTGAGAGGAAGACCACGAATAGGATGGATGGACAGTGTGAAGAGAGCGCTGGATGCGAGAGGGATGTCTGTTGAGCAAGGAAGAGTGGCTGTGCGTGACAGAAATAAATGGAGAGAAATTGTGAATGAATAAGTGATGACGCAGCCCTGAGGGGATATTCTCCCGCATTTGGTCTGATCAGCTAGTCAGGTCAGGTGCGGGTAAGGGGATGGGTCTGTTATGATGTGGCAGGGGTAAACCAGTTCTGCTGTCGGGCTCTGCTGTGGATGTCACTGCTTGCATTGCGCAGTTGACCCTTGTGCGGTGTGATGCGGTGAGGATCTGTCCGTTCTCCCCTTTGGGGCTAAGATGCGAATGAATGTGTTTGAATGGATGAGTAAATGGAGAGTGAGTCGTCCTGTCTCGGCTACCTCCCTTTCCTTGGGGGAAGCAGCCTAGGTATATAGATAGATAGATAGATATATACACACACACACACACACACACACACACACACACACACACACACAAGCCGGTAGGCGACGATGCCCAGCTGTAAGCGGGCCGTTGCAGTTCAGCCTGTACAAAGGAGAACCCCTATCTGGTTAGTCTAAAAATGCCATCTCTCGTTTCTCTTTCGACACAAACTAAACCACCAAAACAACAGAAATAACTCGATACTTTCATAAACACAATAAACATCAAAAACTGTGGAGAAATTATATATATATATATATATATATATATATATATATATATATATATATATATATATATATATATATAAAATTTAGGCCGCCAGCGGAGATGGAGCTTACATGCCACGATAGGTAAGTAGAGTAATTAATGTTTAAAGTCATGCAATAATTACCGACACAGTTTTGACTGAAATGGTTAATTATGATACACCAAATTATTGCTCTGGGCGAGTTCTGTTTAGTCATACTCGAAAAAATATATAAAAAGCGAAATTCTTATTATACCGGAAATTAAAAAGTTATATCTATTTTCTGGACCCATAGAAAACATTTGCATTAGCTCAATATTATGTTACCAAATAAACCTCTTAGGTGAAAGCAATAAACTGTATAAGTTTTTTTTTTTTTTAAATCCTATTAGTTGATTTTTAGCGAATTTTTTAAAATCAAAATTAAGAAATGGCGGGGGACAGGGCGACGTGGAGGCGATTTGTTTGGGGCCACCCCGTACGGGATTGAGGCGTATGGCAATAGATAGATAGATAGATAGAAAATTAAGGAATACCGTACCGGTACTTTTTGACAAGCCTTTCAATTTAATAAAGACATAATGTAATAAAGACATAAACATAAAATTTTTAGCATAGCATTTCTTCTGAGAACACTCACCAATCCAACAAGGCCATTATGCTTATGAGGGCTGAGTGATGGAGAGAGCTAGTAGTCCAAGAGGTCATCTGGGTCAGACTCCATGTCCCCAGCAACGTCCCCACCTTGCAGTTGCTGCTGTGTTGCGAATATTACCTCAAAGAAGGGCTGATGAGCTTGTGGTACATACTGTGTGAGGTCCTTAAGGTCTTTCAGTTCCTCTGGAGTCATCAGAACTCGATTTGGATATTTTAAAGGGAACACTATGTTTGCAAGATTGAACTTTGCAGCATCGTACTTTTGAGCACGACCTTTCTGGAGCTTCATCTTCACAGGTTCTTCAAAGTCCCCATACAAACATTTGACTTCAATTCCAGTGGGTTTGGGAGGGAGAAAGCAAGCCACTCTCGACTTTGTGTACAGCTGAAGAATGGACCTTTTATTATGCCTTGTTTCACCACGTTGATAGAGGAGGACTTGCGCTTAAACTTACCATGCACAACTCAAAATTGGCAACTCAGGCGTGTAAGCTCCTACTCCGCGGTGAACCTCAAATGAAACCTCCCATGTCATGTACTGATTTTGTTTGTAGTACACATATCTAGTCATTTCAAACTATTTCAGCACCACTGAAATCTTTTGGGGAGTGAAAATACGGATATTTTTTAATGCGATGTTTTTTTCATTCCTCTCCTTAGTTTCCACCGGAGTATACGCAGTCATTTTGCGAAAATTTTCACCCTTCATTGTAAGGCACAGGATGGGTTTAGGAAGCCAAAAACTGCATTGGCAGGTTCTCCAGACATTTCTCTTCAATTTGGCAAGAAAAAAATAAATCGATTTTCGAAATCTGGAAAAATGCTGCTTGGGCAGGTCACTGGGTCCCTGGTTGGTTGGTTTAGATTCGTCCATCTAATAAGGTACAATGGACACGGGCAGATAAAGCCCGTCAGGGAAATAAGCGAATTAGGTGCAATGTTGAGGATGGGGGCTGGTGGGATGGCTGCCGCTGCTGCTGTTGCTGCTGCTGTTGCTGTGGTTGCTGCTGCTGGGCTGTGGCTGCTGCTGTGCTGTTGCTGCTGCTGCTGCTGGGCTCTTGTGCTGCTGGGCTGCTGTTGTTGCTGCTGCTGCCAGGCTGCCGTTGCTGCTGGGCTGCTGCTGCTGCAGCGGTCGCCGGCTTCCCACTGGGGTCCCGACAATTTCTGGACCTACGGCCAAGAAGGGGCTAAACAGGCAACCAAAACCTTGCGGACACAACTATACTCCATTTCACTGAGTCTAGCATCATCAGTGATGTTCTCAACCCCTGTAGAATCGATAAAGGTCCTCGGTACTGGTTATACTTTTTCGTATTGCCTTTTATATTGGTTCACAAGGCAATAAATTGAGGTTCACCTATTGCAGAGGATTTACATCAATGCTGCAGGTGTTGAGGACATCACTGATGATGCCACACTTGGTGAAATGGTTCGTAGGCTATCACTGTGTCCAAGTTTGGTCAGAATCTGTTCATTCTCAAGGGTAGAAGTGCCTGTCACTATGCTTGGTTCCACGGAGTCTGACGCACTGATTTTGCTGGACGAGGACAGGTGGATTTGGTAACACTGCGCGAAGTACTCGGGCGGTGAATGGTGGATTTCCGTTGTGTTTGAACGAGCACCAAATTGACCTTGTATTCCAACCAAGGCCCTTACTGATTTGTAAAATATCGGAATATACAGATACAAATTAAAGCAATGATATCTTTAATGATAAATATGTGCCTTTTAAATTACTAGAGATAAACCTGAACGACAATGATGACAAAAGTAAGTTAAGCCGCTACTGGATGCAAACGGACAACAGTCAGCGACTGACTTAAATTCATTTCATTATGTTTGATTTCGTTCACACTGCACGGGGTTTTATTACAGCGGGGAGGTCAACTATTATTATCTCATGGGGTTTGCTTTTATCTTACTTTCCTTTCTTCCACCATTAACAAAAATTCTGTTCATTCTACAGTGATGTAATCCGTTATTTTCCCGGCTGTCTGTCGAGGGGACAGAGATACATGCTTGAGGACAGGGTGCCATGGTGACGGGATAGGGTGTCCGTCTGTCTGTCTGTATGTCTGTCTCTTATGATAAGAAAATGTTAGGGCAAATCAAACACCAAACTTATTCATGTAAGAAATAATTTTACTGGATCTGACTATGAATACAAGCAAATGCAGATTTTTAAAGCTACTGTTACCTATGAAGGTAATGAAAATGTGTATGTACACTATGTATATTGAGAATAGCATGTATTGACCCCAGTGAGGTGTGTGTGTGTGTAATTCACCGTGTGTGTGTGTGTGTGTGTGTGTGTGTGTGTGTGCTCACACAAATCATAATTATTAGAAGCTAAGCGTATCTAGGGTCAGGTTGTATATTAGCAGATGAGGTAAGGAAGGGCCTGGTGTAGACTGTGACACTGTATAGTAGTGGTAGGAAAAACATTCGTGCGTTCTCGGGACCTCGGGACAACCTTGCTAAGAACGTCTGAATTCCCGCCACAGTCGCTGACTGTGTTCGTATGCATCCAGTCGCGACTTTACTTACTTTTGTTTTCATTGTCGTTCAGGTTTATCTCTAGTAATTTAAAAGGCACATACTTATCATTAGAGATATCATTGCTTTAATTAGTATCTGTATATTCCGGTATTTTACAAATCAATAAGGGCCTTGGTTGGAATACAAGGTCAATTTGGTGCACGTTCAAACACAACGGAAATTCACCAATCACCGCCCGAGTACATCGCGCAGTGTTACCAACTCCACCTGTCCTCGGCTGGCAAAATCAGTGCGTCAGACTCCGTGGAACCGAGTATAGTAAAGAAGAAAGAGTACAAGTAAAAACAAGAAAAAAAGACTAACAATAAGGGCATCATGGAGCTGGCCATCTGATAGACGGGAGTTCGCACCTCGCTCAGGTTGCGAAAAGTTTCACTGACAAAATGGGTAGTTACTGTCCCCCTTGAGCAAGGGGATGGGTGTGTGCGTGTGTGAAGGTCACAGCCTTGCCCTTAGATGGGACTATATGAGCTCTCAGCTCCCTTCCGGGAAGGTAATAGCTTACGATCACGACCATCAAGTGATCCTGACCGACCCAGTGAATTACACACACACACACACACACACACACATATCTATCTATCTATCTATATCATGTACATAAGCCATTATGGGCCATATCCACTTGGAGCTCCTAAGCGTTAGTAGGGTTATATGGTTACAACATGATATAGTAATTGGTTTTCTTGGTTTAGAGAAGATTGGCTAATTTCTCAGTGTAGAGTCACTCGAAGTTTGCACCATATCAAATCCCATACTATCATGGAGAGATCATAGTATCTTTCTAGCAAACTCTGCTTCCACGAGGCTAGGTATGGTAAGCCGAACCGGCATAGGTGTTCACTTTATACTTTGGTTTTATTCACCCTGTGTACTGTACACTAGAACTCTAATGTGTGTGTGTGGGGGGGGAGGTATGGGATCTGCCCATATAACTCTTCTCATCAAAGTGGAGAAAAAGTTTTTTTCATCTCATTAGCTCTGGTCCACTTACTCGTCTTCAGCCTTTGTTTCTTGGCCACACTGTTGCTTTTATATGTCTTGTCTTTCACTCCTTCAATGTTCACAGCTTTTCTGAACTGTCTGCCTGCATCCCTCCTCCATTATGGCGGGAGCACAACACCCGTTTGGTAACAAACTCCAACGCCTCTTCTGTCTAATTATTTAATGCAAAAGTTAAGCATTATTCCACATCTTCCATGTATGCGGCGGTCAACTTATAAGCCGTTTTCCTCTGTCTGTAATTCCTTCCGCCTATGACCTCCAGTCCATTAAGTGCAATGTGTCCAGGCATCTCGAAATGAACGGATCTTGAATTTGACGCTCTGTTATATTTCTGTCTTGGAGGAAACAATCTTGCAGGCTTCCAGCCTTTGATTCCTTCTTCCTTGTATAAATAAATTGATTTCATCTGATATACTGGTCATGCTATCAGTGCTTCTTGTCTCTTGCCGTGTCTACCATCTCGCGCCAACCCAGTTCAGGAGTCTCTCCTGTGTCATCAATCATGTTATTTATGGCCGATCCCGAGGTCTCCGTCTTTCCAATCCTCCGTGTTTTTTGTTTTTTCTTTACATATTTATTTGTTTGGTTATTTTTTATCGTGTGACCCAGTGCATCCTTTCTAAATGACCATACCGTCTCCTATGCACACCTCCAACTCCATCTATAATGGTGGTCTGCATGCTAGTGGTATCCTTGACATTCATTTGTTCATCTATGGTAACATGTCATCTCACAAATACGTCACAGACGGTACATCTGAAAGGAAAGTAGCTGTTTCTTTCCACTTGGTTTTAACGTCCAGTGTTCTGCAACATGTAAAATGAGTATTGCTACTGATTTTAGTTTAATTTTAGTTTCAGTGTTGTGGATATTTTATCGACTTCGCAGATTTTTTTAATTCTCTTCATTGCTCCATAACCCAGCTTCATTCTTACTTGCAGTGCTGTATAAGTATTGGCCTTTTGTATCAGCCACACCCTTAAGCCGTCTATTTAAATTCATTGATTAGCTCTGACATTACACATATTGACCTTGCTTTCATTTGTTTTTTATTTCGATCATTGTTCATGGGCTTTATTATATTTGAGTTTCTTTGCAGCTTATTATTGCATTTTTTTCACAATATAACATGCATGTGGTAGTAGACTCAGTAGTCGATAATTACATTTCATATTGCCGCCTTTCTCGTGCATAGGTAGAATAATGTGTGACCCATCCTTTAGTAAGTCATCTCCGTCCAATGATCATTGATTTATTCGGCTTTCAGCAGTTCTGCTGACATACAGACTTAGAATATACCAATATCTGTTATGACACTTGTAAAACATAGAAAAATGGAACCTTACTGATGACACTGGCTCTGGTAGTTGCGTTTGTGTCGTGGTGTGGCTCGGCTGAGAGTTATGGTGGTGATGGTGCTGAGGGAAGTCCTGTTGGTGAAGAAATTGAATATGCTGTTGTAATGGTAGTTGTGGGGACGGTAACTGTGGTGTAGATGGAAAGGGGGGATAGGGATGGAATGCATATTTCCATTGGGCAACCAAATTTCGCACTTTCTGCTTAATTTTCTCAGTTTAAAAAGAACGCATTTATAATATATTGCCTTGAACTAACGTAGCCTAACACTGACGTAAACTAACCTATCCTGCCATAACAATACCAGCCAATTCCAAAGCAACTTACACAAAAAATTAAACTAACCTTACCCAACCCAACCCAACCTAACAGCTTAACCTGAAGTGACCAGCCTTAACAGTAACACTCTAACACAAACTAATTCCTACCCAAAATTACCAAAAACAAACTAACCTAATCTTATCTATCCTGATTTAACCAAATCTAAATGCCCTAACTTAACCAAATTAAAGTCATCAACCTTACTAGAATCAACCGTCTCACGTCCACCAAACTAAGCCAAAGCAAATCAAACCTGACTTAACATCGGCAAAGGTTCCCTAACTAAATGGACCTGAACCGAACGGTATTTAATTAAAAGCAACATAAACTAACATAAGCTAAGCCAAGATATGCCAAACTAAGCGAAGCAAAACGTAACCTAATCTACTTTGACTCAAGCTACCCTAAACCATGCAAAGCCAAGCCAAGTTTATCCCGACCAAAACCAAACTGACTCAACCTAACCTTACTTAACCTATCCTACTTTTTTTTTTTTTTTTTTTTTTTTTAAATCGAGGCGAAGATGCAGTTGACAGGTTGGTGATGGCTGGCTGAATGCAACAAGCCCGAATAACATCGTTGTATTTCAAATAATTACCAATAATTATCAGTAATTACCGGCAATTATTTTACAAGGATATTATTCTGACATGTTGCATTCAGCCAATCATCACCAACCCCTCAAATGCATCTTCGCCTCGATAAAAAGAAGATAAAAAGAACTGAGTGTAGTCTACGCTAATCTAACACAGTCTAACTAACCACATCTAATCAAACTTAACGTACGCTAAGCCAAACTAAACCATAGCTAACTTAACCTATGAAAAGAAACTTGCCCAATTTTAGTATAGTTCTGAAACTTAGTGGGATAGCGGTGGGGGGGAGAAAGGAGAGCAGGTTCAGAATGGGAAGAAAGGATAAGGATGAGAAAGCAGGAAATTAATTGTTTCAAAGGTGCAAGGGACGAGGAAATGAAAGCTGAAGAAAGGACGCTGAAAAGAACATCAAAAGAAAAGGGATTGAAGGTTACTGAGGAAGCATGTAGGGGACGGCGGAGGAAACTGAAGAAAGGTAAATACTTATTCGAACGAGCGGAACCAATAAGAACTCTATAAATCAGCCAAAATTTGGTGTGCAAAATTCATTCAACGTGTGGCTTGCAAAATTTCGTGGCTGTACACTGAATGACATGCTAAATGGTTTCCTGTAACTCAGGAAACCATTTGTAACGCTGGGGAGTAACCATATAGTCAAATAACGGGGTGACCTGGTGCCTGATATGGTGCCATGTTAACTGGATGGAGACGAAAATGTGGCTTCCACCCAGGAACCAAACCTCCATGCTAATCCCTGCGCCTAGCTGTAGGGAGGTACCGGTTCACTGAGCTGAACGGCCCTGTAGGGACGGCCATCGTCAGGAAAGTAATTTTAGTATTGTATGCAACACATTGTTACCTGTTCATTTTAGACAACAAAAAGTGGATAAAAACACAATATACTCCTTTTGGGGGTATTTAAGAAAGCAGCCTAATTTAATCTAACTGGGAGTTTTGCCCTCCACACACCCTATGATTTTAACCACTTAACGTAACAGCAGGCCAAATACCAATCTAATTCCTAACTTACTAAGCCCAGTATAATATGTCCTAATCTAACCTGTCCTGCCATAACTTAACCTCACCTATCCTAACCTAAACAACCAAAAGTAACCATACCTAACATGTTGGTAAGGAAACTGAAATTATGCAAACAGTAAGACGTGAGCCAGGAGAGTTTGACAGCAAGTTGAGCTCTTGGTTGTAACTTCATTGGAATGACGGTATGAGTGATATAAGAAGTCTTAATTATTTCACAGGTGAAACTTAAAAGAAGACCCAGTATCTATGGTAATCAGTGAAACATAACAAATATCTTGTGAAAGGCTGATTACCGTAGGAAATTTGGAAAGTCCGCGCCAGTGTGTTAAAATATGAATGATTAATATGACCAAAACACAAACAAAAGAATGTCTTTTAACTTTAGACCAAGCTTCTGCTAAGTTACATAATCATTACATAACCATAATATCATATTTTGTCTGTACAAGACACGGTCAAATAACGACCAACAAGTAGGACGACGTCATGTGCAGTGTATACAAACCCCGAAAATTTCATGGGAAAATGTATTTCTCTCTGGGGTACGTTTATAGAAGAAAAGTTGCTTAGAATTACAGTCCTTACACATTAGGCCTACTGGGTTTTCCCAGCATGAGTTTGGTGTAAAATGAAAAAAAAAAAAAAATCCGCACTATAAAGGAACAGAAAGAAGGGGGTGGGGAGAACAAAGGACTGGAGAAAGATAAATATGGTGCTGAAATAGAACCTGCAGATAAAGGGACTGCAGGTAAAGGAAAATCATAGGGAAAACGTACGAAACTATGAACAGAAAACGCATCAACTTCTGGGGGACACAGATGGGGAAAATGGTAAGAAGAAACAGAAAGCGTTCGAAAAATGAGGGAAGAAGTATTTTCAGAGGTGAAAATGAAAAGGAAAAACGGACACGGTAGAGCTCGGACAGAGGGAAGAGGAAGGCAGCACTGAAGAGAAAATCATATCGACGAGAGAGAGAGAGAGAGAGAGAGAGAGAGAGAGAGAAGGAAAATATGACTCCTTTACACCTCTCCCTCACGCTCTCCCTCGGTCATAGTTCGGCGTCTACAGCAGTCAGCCATTTCCCCATCGTCTCTCTCTCTCTCTCTCTCTCTCTCTGCTGAAACTCATTTGCTTTTTATATCTCTGTTTTTCCACAGTTTGTTTCGCTTATCATTTAACCATCTCGGTCCTCTCACTACACTACCATTCAACTGTCTCTCTCCTTCTCTAACTCATTCCGTCCTTTCATCCGCCTCTCGTTTTTTCATATCAGTTTTAATTCCTTTCCTACAGTTTCTCCCATTTCTTGTTGCTCGTCTCTTCTCTCGTCTTCCAGTCTGCAATCCTACTAATCAGTCTCTTCTATGTTTACACCGGAGCTCGCGAATATAGAGTGAATGTTATTTTTTTTTATCAGCGTCCCTGTGTGCGTGTGTGTGTGTGTGTGTGTGTGTGTGTGTGTGTGTGTGTGTGTGTGTGTGTGTGTGTGTGTGTGTGTGTGTGTTTGAAAAAATAATTATAACATTTTTTATCCAAATACAACCATACATGATGGGAGGACTGAGGGTCATCCACTGATTAAACCGTTTATGTTTTAGAACAATATTTTAATGGTCAAGGTCGCAGGCCTACCTGAAATTCTGTTTTAGCGAAATCAACTTATTCAATGTGCATCAATCTTGGGAGAAGGGTTGAGGGTAAGGCAAGAAAGTAATTTATTTATGAGACAATGAATCAAGGATCAAGGTCTAAGTGCAAGGATCAGCTTAGGCCAGTATGTGTGTCTGTTAGCAAAGGAAATAAACAGTTTTGATCTGGTTTTCACCAAAATCGGTTGTATTGTTGCCGGTCAGATGAAAAGGTAAGGTCAGCTTACACTTTTTATCCGATTAAAACCACACTTTGAGGAAGCGTTAAGGATAAGGCAAGAATAAAAGGATTCTATTTTGAAAACAAACATTGAAAGGTCAAGGTCACAGAGAAACGAAAAAGACCAAGGCGCCAGGAAAGAGCCAACAAAAACAATTTGGTCTCATCTGAGCCAATCATTGCGGAAGGGTGAACAGTCAGGAGAACGAATGGGTTTCACTTTTGAGTGCAATCAGTCAAAGGAGATGGTCACTGAGCAAGATCAAAGTTCTACCTGTGTGTCTGTTTGTAAAAGAAAAAACATTCAGGTATAACTTGCATAATTCTTGATGGATATATTGAGAATCACCTATGAGATTGAGGTATTTTTTTTAAAACAATAGGTCAAAGGTCAAAGTTGAAAGGCAAGGTCAACTCAAAGATTTATCTCATGTATACTAAACTTTGTGGAAAGGTTCAGGTTAAAACAAGAAGAAAGAAATTCGATTTGGAGAAAACTCAGTAACAGGCCAAGGTCATAAGGAAGCGTCAAAAACCTGCCTCGCTAGGCAATGTCAGCTCCGACAGTTTTGATCTGATCTGGACGAAAGTTGGCAGATGACTTAACGGTTAGGCAAGAATTGTGTGATTTGATTTATGGATGGTCAAGGTCGCAAGAAAAAAACTCTTTGGCCCGTCACCAGGTGGTAGGCCTGGTTATTGAATTTTTGAGTACTTTTTTTTTTTCTCAACTCTTTGTCAGCCTTAGCGTTGCCTTTCATTCAGTTCACCTCATTCACTGAGGTAAAATAGATTTATGGCTGTTGGCTGCACAAGGGTCATTCGGGCAGAATACTACAAAGACTTTAATGCTTTACGATTAGAGTATGAGACAGCAGCCTTTTGGGGGGCTCTCTCAAGCTTTTTTTTTTTTTTCCAAAAAACAAATGTCCTTTTCCATTATATCGTTATTGTTCTGTAATACTTCATTATATTCTCCGTCACTCCTCTCCTTTGACGTGTCCTTAGTTCTCCAACACTTCATTAACTTCACTTCTTTCAGTTTGCCCGCTATCCTGCCTTTTACGGCTCCAGGTCTTCCTTAATTTTATCTCCACCCTTCCTTCTTCTTTTCTCACTTCTTGTCTCTCGTAGCCACTCTTTCTCATTCCCTCCAGTTCCTTTCCTTCCTTTCAACATTTTTATCACGCCTTCCATAATTTCGTTTATTTTTTCTCAAGTCTCCTCTTCCCACTTATCCACTCCTAGCCATCTACTCTTATTTGCTCCTGTTCTTGCATTCCTTTCTTGTCCTCCTCTATTGATTTACTGTGGTTCTCCTCCATCCAGTCCCTCTCCTTCAGTTTTGACTCCCTCACTTGTGTCCAGCCCCCCCGCCCGCCTTATAATTTTAGAGACTCCTGCAACCTTGAAGAGGAAGAAAAAGAAAAAGAAGAAGAAGAAGAAGAAGCAGAAGAAGATGATGATGATGATGATGATGATGATGAAGAAGAAGAAGTAGAAGAAGAAGAAGTAGAAGAAGAAGAAAGAAGAAGAAGAACACGAACAAAAATAAATACAACAATAAAAACAAAAGCAACACATTAGCGCAAAGAAACAGTGACTCTATATATTTTTTTTACTTATGTCGACGCTGGAATGACTGTCCCTTCGTTTCAAATTAGGCTGACGTGATCTACAGTTCAAATTTCTTCCAGTAAATCCAGCAACAAGCAGAGGCAAAGACATCGACTGGAGTGAACAATGCTCGATTTGGAACGTAGATTATCATGTTTTAAAACTAACTCCGACTGAGGTGATATACATCCAGTGTACATGTTTGATCAGTTCCTGTGACACTGCCCCAAATCCAGCACATAAAATCATTCACGGCTGCAATAACGGGATTCCACTCGACGGGGCGGGATGGGAGTGGGGGATTATGGGCTGAGAGAAAAATGAAGCCAAGGACTAGTAAAATGGAGGCAGAGGTTTGACTTTTTCCTTCGATTAGACTACTTGGAAGTTAGTTTTTAATTGGTAGGGGCCATGAGAGAGAGAGAGAGAGAGAGAGAGAGAGAGAGAGAGAGAGAGAGAGAGAGAGAGAGAGAGAGAGATTCAAATATATGACAGTGATGTATATTCCTGTAGATAGATAGATAGATTTATTATATACATAGATGGACATAAAACAGACAGGTGGATATGTCCTACTAAAAGAAAGGATGTCAGGGAAACTGATGAAGATAAAGAATCACAAAGAATAAAATGTCCACAAGGACAAAATTATCTATAAAACAGTGACTGATTGGCACATTTTTTTACAGCGATGTTGTGTTAAAACGGGAAAGAAGTTTGCTCTGTGAGAGAGGAGAGAGTCAACTGTAATACCATTTTCATCTCAATAAGCTTTGGCGACACATTCTACAAACAAAGAAATTATTTCAGGAATACTCTGAATCCAACATAACAGAAAACAGAAACTAATAATGAAAGTATATAGATTATTAAACCTCCGTGGATTGCATCCCAGACAACAAAAGGTTGAACTGCAGATTTGAGAAGAGAAAGGTGTGACTGATGTAAATCGCTGGCTGTGTATCTAGTGCTGTCTACAGAAATGACGATTACACTTTCCAACTCTCCACCGGTCCATCACAACAGCCACAACACTATTCACCCAGTGAGTCTACGGCACCCATGGAATTTTATGATTGCGCTTTGCGAAGCGAAAGCGTATGTTATGTTTCGAAGTGTGTGTGTGTGTGTGTGTGTGTGTGTGTGTGTGTGTGTGTGTGTGTGTGTGTGTGTGTGTGTAAACCAAAAAGCAAACAGTTTCGATCCGATTTTAAATGAAAGTTTATGGAAGGTTGAGTCAATCAGGTAGAAATCACATTCATTTCTTAATTAGTCAAAGGTAAAGGTATTGAGGTAAGGTTAACTTAAACAATATTTATTTAATTTAGACCCAACTTTGTGGGAGGGTTGGGGATAGTGCACGAATGAAAGAATTCACTTGTGAGAGCAATCAATCAACGAACAAGGTCACGAAGAAAGGTAAAATGCCAAGGTCAAAAGTCATCTCAACCAGTTTGGGTTTGATGTGAACTAGACTTAGCGGGAGATTTTAGATCAAGCCAGATTTGATTAGATTAAATGTTGAGAAAGATCAGCCAAAGTCAAGTTCCTAAAGTAGTCAGATTTCAACCCCTGTGTCCGTTGTGCGAGCAAGACAACTATGGTTAAACAGTTTTGATCTGATTTGGATTAAACTTGGTAGATGTGTTGTGGATCACGCAAGAGGTTGTCTTGCTGCTTTTGACTTTGACAAAAGTTAAGGTCACATGTCAAGTTCAACTTAAACAGTTATAATACACGGTAAACTAAACTTTGCTGAACGGTTCATGTTAAAAAAGGGAAGAGATTTGATTTTGAGAACAATCAGCCAAAGATCGAGGTCACAGGGAAAGGTCATTAATCAAATTGGTGGAATAGTTAAGGGTTAAGCAAGAATAAAGCCATTAGATTTTGAAATTAATCTATAGAAGGTCAGGATCACTGGGCAAAGTCAATTATTCGACCTCTGGACCAGTTGGTGAGCACAAGTGTTGCATTCTGTAAATGTCCCTTTTCTTTATGACAGAAGAAATATTGCAATATCTCAAGGAGTCATGTGCTCCATCAGTCTATAAGACACGATAGTTCAGTCAGTATCATATTACGTTTAATTATACACAGATGACATCTTTATTTTGCCTTCAATTCTTCCACCTATCTTTGTCTCGTGATGTAAGGTCGAAGCATCTCACACACACACACACACACACACACACACACACACACACACACACACAAATATTTTCAAGTAAAGCGTAATGATCAGACTTTCTCTTTCCTTAACCCTCGTCAGTTGTTGTTCTATATAATGATTACAAAAATCCGTGACGGTTCAGTTCGTTATGTTCTACACAGAGTGAAGACAAAGGCTTAACGTTTATCATATCACTTCTCAGTGACTCCAATCATTCTCTCCTAGAAACAATGTTAAAGTATTGTCTCTTTATATCTGAAATTACACTAGACACTTCTGAACTTTCTGCCTGCATACCTTCTTTACTACAGCTAGCGCCCAGTAATTGTCCTGCATCCTGTTAATGTCCAGTTTTCTAACGCAAGAGTCACTCGGTTCCTCGGTCATTCACATATACAGTTGGTCAGCTCTGCAATAGTATTCCTTGATCTGCAGTTCTCTCTGACTGTGACCAATGGTCTATTTTATATATTTTTAAGTAAAATTATTCAGACTGGAAATAATTTGGCTTTGGTATGCTTTTGCTTCCTTCTTTGAACTGGATAAGTTTTGCAGTCTTTCATTTATTTTGGTCCTTCAATTCGCGAAGAGATAATTAATGCAAAAGACTGTAACAATATGTAAAAGACTACCGTACACAGAAGCATATATATATATATATATATATATATATATATATATATGTGTGTGTGTGTGTGTGTGTGTGTGTGTGTGTGTGTGTGTAAAGTATTAATTATATTGGGTTGCCTGAACGGAACAGATAAAATAAAAACATAAAAGTTATGACAGACAGTATTTAATTAGAAAATCATAAAAGCTTAATTATATGAGTGTCTCAAGTTGCACCGGAATAAACAAGGAAGGGATTAACCCTTCCTTTCGATGAGTTATTTATTTACTCAGACTGCCAATAGACTATTTTATTTGCCTTGGGGGATCAAAAGATTTAGATACAGTCTGTATCGGTTTGTTTAATAATTTAGGTCGTTCCTAACTTAATAATCTTTTGAACATCGCAACAATAGCACATTTAATATATGCCATTGGATTATCGGAATAAAGTTCTTCAAAATGATGAAGTGTTTTTGTAGTATGTAATTTTTTGCACACAGACTATTACAGCCAAATGAGAATAGTTCCCTGGTACTGAACGGGCCAATGAAGGTTGTATATAATCTTCTCCGTTAAAATAATCATTTCAAGTCCCTTTTTCTACAGGAAGGTATTGAGTTCGTTGACACCTGTAATAATTAACAAACAGAAGGGTCTGATTTTGCACGACGGACTCCACCAACACTCACTTGTCTTTGCTACACTTGTTCATCTCTTCAACGTTCAAGTACGATTTTCTTCCCGTCAAAAAAACAACAACAACAACAACAAAACAAGAACAGAAACAAAAACAAAAACAAAACACTCGCCAGATGAGGTGCTTAGACGCATCCAAGTACGTGTGATAAAATGTAGAAGACTACTCTAGGTAAACACATTAAAGCATTTCTCATTAATGAACATAGTTTGAAGAATAAGTTTTATCACCTGGAAGCTAAAGTCATGGCTGAGATTTTCGTGAATAGTAGAAGATTCCAGGTTGTAATATTTTCAGTAGTGACAGTAGTGAGGGGAATAATAGATATGGGTATGATAATCATACAATGAACTCTTGGTTATCACGCACTTGATTAAAACAGTTTTATTTATCACTACTAAATGAAGACCTGCACTCCTGCTGCTATCACGCATTTTTTGACTAAAAAATTTCATTATCGCGCACCTGGGCTGGTTTCTGCTGACAATGATGGTTCAAAATCTGTTGTTTCTAATGGCTTTGAGGGATTCAGAAATAACAGAAAACTCAGTAAAAGACGAAGTACGCAGGGGCTGCTGTAGCCTCTCTCTCTCTCTCTCTCTCTCTCTCTCAATCCTGCAGTGGAGGCACAAGTGGAATGAAGTCTCTGTAAATATGGGCCCATCATGATTTTTTCAGAAGATCAAATGTGGTGATAACGATGTAAGAGAAACCCTTGCATGCTGCCCCCATGTATAAAGAAATACATTATGCATTTCAAATTATCGATGGTCGGCTTGTCAGAAGGATGAAGGAAGCAACACCCAACAGGCCGGTTTTCCTGGGTAGGTCCCCTATTCAGTATCATCGACTGGGCAAATTGTAATTTTTTTAAAATTCACCAATTATCGCAGTATCCTGGCATGTATTATTTTGTGGGCTTAATACTGTTGTGAAAGAGGAAATCTCGGTTTACAAGTTGTGTCCCAGGTACCATTTAGGATAAATCTCATAGGTCCGGTGCATTCGTTTTTGTGCAATTTCATTATCACACACTAGATGTGGTACCAGTTATGCTCGATAACAAAAAGATCACTATTTATTACATTGGGACTTCATCCAGTTGCAATTTCCAAACCTTCAATTGATTACACTGACGGTAATTACCTCCATCTTCCAAATGAACACCATAGAAAACTAATAATTGGGTTAATATATGGTTCACTTCCCCTGTCCTTGAATAGTGACGATGAAATATAAAATACAACTGCATAAATTTTCAGCGTCCAAAATACTGTAATCTTTGGACATTTTAATTTACCAGTAGCCAAATGGAGAGCATCCCTGTCCTTGCATGCAGGGTTCGACACCTAAATTAACGTGCATGAATGTGCATTGCATCAGCTCATAGATCAATCGGTACAAGAAGTTAACACAGTAGATTCTGTTCTGGACCTAACAGAAAACTTAGTAATGTTACGATAGTAGAATTTTGTACAATAGTCGCGCCGCACGACGCTGATGTTGTTATTATCGTACCCTGGCAACATATCATTCAAAAGTGCGTCCGATTTAGTATCTTATTGTACACGAATCATACTATTATGCACGGATAGATTATACACGAATATTACTATACACGAACATTTTCACGAATCATATGCGTCTCCTATTATACACGAAATCAGACGCACTTCTGAATGGTAGGTTAACAGGACACGATAATAACAACCTCAGAGTCGCGCGCCGTGGCTATAGTGCTTATCATACAATCACAGTTAACCTTTGACACCGTGAAAACACTGTAAAAGCTAGTTGTAAGAACGTGCCCGCCTGACTATAAGTAAGCTGATTAAAAAGAAAATAAAGCAACGTAAATATCAATGATGTTGGAAACTATTCAGAAAGAGTATCAGTAAAGTAGGAAATTATGTGATTTAATTTGCAACATTCAGTCTGCTAAAAATATTAATCCCAAATGCTGAGATAAAGCATTGCCTGTAAGCCCCCCCCCCAAAAAAAAAAAAAGGTGATTGCACAAATTATAATGCAACAAAGAATCAGTCTCACAAAAACATGATGAGAGTCTTGCTGCCCTAATGGCCAGCTCATCACTTGTCCAAATCAGAGCCGTCTCCATACTTCGCTTTAAAGCAAGTGCTGTTTCTGAACAACTACCACTACATCCACCACAACCACCACCACCAACACCATCATCACAGCCACCTCCACCGCTACTATCATCATCCAGCTACCACCACCGCTATCATTACCACAGCCACTTCCACCGCTACCATAACAGCTACCACCACCATCTTCATTACAGCTACCACCACCAGCAGCACAACTACCACTGCCTCCACCATCGTCACCACAACTACCACCTCCAGTACCACAACTATCACCATTTTCTGCAGAATAATATCGTGTCTTCATAACTTCAGTACAGTAATAAACATCAGGCTGCAGACGTTACCCAGGAGGCCAAAGCGGGTCATGGCTGAAGGTTTTGCTGTGAAAGGTTGGTAGTATTTTTTCTTAACTAGGGACCCTCCTGAACAATTTCTGTGTGGACAACCTCGTGACAATTGCACAAGGTACTTTGTATGCATATACTTTTGATGTAAACTCTAGGTAACGGGCGTGAATCACATATATTTTTTAGTATGCATATCTTCATAACCAGATAAGACTCATACATAAATGAATCATCATTTCATATATATTAAGGCATGAGGAATCAGACTCTACCATTATTTTTGTTGCCGAATGTACCCCAAAATCGACAAAGTTAATTATATGTTAAAAATGCTTGGCACAACCATGATGTTTGGCATTTCCGTGACGGTCACGTACAAACTATAACAAATATTACAAGCATATGTAAAAATAAAACTTTTAGAGCATTTCAATAGCTTTTGTTGACAACAAACAGAATATTGTACAGTAATTTATAAAGGAATTAGAGTATTCATGCATGACGCTCTATAAATCATTTGCTCAAGCAGCAGGTGTAAAAAGGTTTATGCAGTGTCGTGTGCTGCTCATTATCATTTATCACAAATAAACGTTATTCTTTAGAGGTAAGTTATACAAAATAGCTTACTATAATAGGTACCGTGTACAGATCAGCATAATGTAGTTCCTAATGGCATCTTTCTTGCTACACAAGTCACAGCAGAAACGATAAAACAACTGTTGTATAATGTGCTGGAAGAAATTCACTTATCATCATCGGTATCATCAATTGAATCAATTTGTGGCTGTTCAACTCTTAATCATTTATCAATTTCACATTTACATGCACAGGCAATGTAACAAGGGACATTGTTTCTGTAACAAGAACAATTACCAGCAAATCTTTTCTTGAAATTGTACTTAATGGATTGTTCAAGCATTTTGGGGAATGCGTTTCTTGTCATTTTCACAGGTACAAGTTCTAATTGACAAACAGACCATTCATAACAATCATATGGAATCCTGGGAATCACTGAAGTATGTGCCGAGTATATCAGGATCGCGGAGAGAGCTGCACTTTTTATGGAGGACACCAGACCCACTTATTATTTTTTTTTTTAAGTCTTAAAGACTTCCACGGCTCTCTCCTCCCGGTAACCACGAAAGATGAGATTTGTTGCCTGCTGTTCCAGGTGTTCTGATACACAAGGCATCTCGTTAGAATAAAAAAACTTTTCTGCAGATTCTAACATTGAATGGCAATACATTCCCTTGTGGGCTTTCCACAGCTTCCGCTTTCCAAGGCCATACATAAAACTGGTGTCATCCTTCCTTGTCAGAGAAAGGAGGAACGGTAGAAAACTGGAGTCTGTGTTGCCAGATTTTTCAGCAACCTCATGAACTGGTAAATATTCATCCTGAGCAGGATAAATCCAGGGCTCTTTTATAAAATTGCATTTACTGGCATTGTGAATACACATTACGATGACATCTGTCATTGTTATGTATCACCACTCTCTCTGCTTGCAGGCATTCAAAACTGTACAGAACGTGCAGCATAACCCTAGTATCTGCTTCTTTGTGGTTGCTTACAAGTTCTACTACATTATGAGTTGCATGTTGATTAACCAGGAGAGTAGCTCTCTTGTCAGCAGTACCACCAGAATGGAGAAGTTTGATATTTCCATGGTCTCTTGCATTTGACCAGGACATGCAGAGAAACTCCAGCAGGCGAGCCTTGTTTTGTGATTAGGTTACAAAGTCTTTGAATGAAGGCGTTGGAACATGATCATTGAGTTCGAAGACCTTATGTTTTGTCGATGTTCTGTGCCCCCGTTCCATTGCTTTCAAGCTGGGTTCACAATCATACCGATTGCATATGAAATGAACACTTTCTGTGCCTTACTGGAGTATCCAAACAAAGATTGGATCAATAACGAGTTTGCTTTTCTGACTCTAAATTCACCATGCTCAATGTACCTTCTATAAAGAGTAGGGTGTGTCGTCTCCAGATCTTTCATTTCTTTGTGATACAGGGGTAGGCCTATCCCGTACTTGTGGTGCCCTGCAGCCACAATGTAGGGTAGCATTTTGCCAGCCTCTGTAAGGTAGTCCAGCCAGTGACCCTCTCGTTGAAAGTATATAAAACGGGACAGTATCTTAACCAAACAAGGAATGTGTTCCTGTAAATACAAGTTTTTTGTTTTTGTTAGCTTCGCAGATCTCTCTGAGCAAGTCATGAATGTGAGTGAGATTGCAATTAGCATTAAAGAGTGTCTTATTTAGTATTCTCGGGATAACAGACGTAAGAATATATACAGAGAGAGAGAGAGAGAGAGAGAGAGAGAGAGAGAGAGAGAGAGTATATATTTTCTTCTTTTCATTTCAGAGTTACGAAAATTCCATGATAGATGTTCTACTGTATGCTGCATGGTGTCCTTATTATTTCTTGCCAGCCTCGATTGCAGGGTTTTGTGGGTTGGGGACGGAGTATTCCTGCTTTTTCATCCTTGCCTTAAACTCAAAAAGCAATTTTGCTATTTCTAACTCTCTCTATAACAAACAACTACGAAAAGACCAACAGATCTGTTGCTATTTACTTTCCTTGGTACCCCTTTGAAAAAGTCCGTCCTTAGCTTATTAAAACTTTTATGAAATAAGAAAAGAATAATATTAATGTCCTTGGCTTGAAGAGGAAATATACCAGAATGAAGCAGAGACAGAGGGAGATGTGGGACTCTTTAGTCTGAAGACTAACAGTACAGTAATATAACGTTTATCTTGGGTCCTGAGCGGGAGTTAGCGTAAGCGAAGGACTAAACAAATCATGATGAAATGAAATTCATAAGACTGCGGGAGTTGATTAGATGTGCGAAAGGCTTGTAAGAGGCTAAAACCTTTACAAAAACGCTCAGGTGAAATTGCATTCATTTAGTGCAAGCTACAAAGAAGAGACGACTAAGATGATGGAGCTGCCAGTAAACAGAACAATTAACATTTAAGAATAACAACCATGCCAGTATATGACCAAAACGAAAAAACTCCAGGTGGAATGGAAGACTGTATAAAAGATGTAGAAGGATTAGAGCGGTGTTGCCATTATGAGGAAAAGAAACAAGAAGCCCTGTTCATTAACCCCCCCAGGCTTTGCATGCCAAATTAAGGCGAAATTGATATTCCCAGTGATTTAGCTTGCACACTAAGAGAGAGAGAGAGAGAGAGAGAGAGAGAGAGAGAGAGAATGTATATGATAATGAGATGTGATGGTGTGAAGTTTTGAAGTGTGATGAATCGGAGGTGTGGCTGCTGGGAATTTTAGAAGTTAGGTGGGTTAAAAATATGAGGGTTGGTGGACGTGAGGTGTGATGGTGGCAGCCCTATTATATGGCTTAATGGTTCATTAAGAAAATGAATTTGAGAATGAAATTATTATTACGGCATCAGTTAATTACAAATAAATCAATAGACTGCATTACATTATTTGTGAAAATCGGCCACAATCTGTGCTTAGCTGTTGAACCTTCCAAAAAACAAAATCTAAGCGGACATGCCTATGACACTGCGATACATTTTGTGTGTTTTTTTTCCAGAAAGCTGTATCACAAGGTATGTAAGTCAAAAGCTAGACATATGTGTCCTGGGAAGCAAGATGGTACGAGTTACTCTGTTCTCGCTTGGGTAATGTATCTTGGGGGTAATGTGCCTAAGTGTTTGACACTGGCACCTGTGTCGCTACAGCATCGCCTCCAGTTGACTGAGGTTTTCTGATAAGACTTACTCATTAGTATTAGTTTCATGAACTGTGGGTAACTGCAGAAAAAATATCGAGTTCTACTTGACACGGTAGGATTCAGAATTTCTTTCTGTGTAATTTACCTTTCAAGTAGGCTGTAGTGTGCAGTGGGTGTAATACTGTAACATGCAGAGTCCAGTTTGTTAACAGTAGCAGAGATATGGTGTGAGAGGTGTGAGGTTCAATTGCATGATGTTGTAGGAGTGATGGTGTGTAATGGGAGTAGTGAGGGATGTTGAGGGTGAACGTGAGGTATGGCAAACAACAACTTCACCACCAACTCTACCTCATTAATCACCATCAGACAGCCTCATCCTACTGTGAGGAGGCTGCATCACAAAGGTTGCTGAGCGGAATATGAGAGGCGCTGGTTGAGGAATCTTAAAAACCACTGACTACACAAAACAATGAATGGTGGAATTATCAAGAGAATAAAGGCAGACGGAAGCAAAAGGGAACAAGAGATAGAACACATCTTTGAAGAAAGTGGAAAAAAGCAAGAAATAAGGAAATGCTTGTAAAGACTACAGAGTTTAAGAAGTAAAGAGAGGGCAAGAGCACTGAAAGGAGGAAGACAATGGAGGTCGGGAGGGAGGGGGAAAGGATGACAACATATAATGAGTTGTGCGGAGTGAGCTAAAAAGCGGTGAAAGACGAAACGAAAATGTGGTAGGGCGTGAAGGGAGAATGTAAAATGATAAAGTAATTATTGATATACAAAAAAATACAAAGAAATGGATAAAAGAGGAATATGAAAAATGTGCTATAAAGAAAGCGAGGGTACTGTGGCAAAATAAACACACAGGACAGAATGCATGACAAAGGGTCAGAAAAATCATATAAGTAATAGGAAAAAGTACTTATAAGTGGTATTTAAAAAGTAGGACAACCATTAAAGGGTTGCTTGTATATTTTGGAGACTAACTGAGGATTATTAGCTGCCTTATCTAACAGTAACAGTTTATCTTCCATGTTAACAACTAACAACCATTTTATGCTTCCACCCACCTATGGTGGAGGAGGCATTAAGTTATTGGTCTGTCCGTCGATGCATGCGTCGATGCATGCGTTGGTGCGTGTGTGGGTTCGTGTGTCCATAACACTTTTCTGGCAGCCATATCTCTTGAACCCATCGACGGATTTCCCCCAGACTTTTGCCAGTGATGCAGAATGAGGAGATGATGAACTGGGTAGCTCAGCTGGGTCAGGGGGTCGAAGGTCAAGGTCCTATGTGATCAACTTTGTTTATCATTGTGGGTGCGATATCTCCTGAACGCCTTGACGGATTTCGAAGAAACTTTTGTCAGTGATACCGTATGAAGAAATGTGAAATGATTAGGCCGGCCAGGTCAATGACTCAAAGGTCAAAGTCCATCGATTTTGTTTATCCTTGTGGTCGCGATATCTCCCGAATCCATCGACGAATTTCGACCAAACTTTTGTCAGTGATATAGTGTGAAGGGACGATGAAAGCATTAGGTCAGCAAGGTCAGGGGGTCAAAGGTCAAAGGGTGTTGATGCGATATCTCCTGAATCAATCGACCAATTTCGACCAAACTTTTGTCAGCGATAAGGTATGAAGGGACGATATACTGATTAGGTCAGCAAAGGATAGGGGTCAAAAGGTCAAGGTCATATTAGTGCTGGCGCGATATCTCCTGAATCCTTTGAATGAATTCGACCAAATTTTTGTCAGTGATACGGTATGAAGGGACGATGAACTGATTAGGTCAGCAAGGTCAAGGGTTTACAGATCAAAGTCATATGGGTTGAATTAGTTATTCTTTAGTCTCATCTGAACTCACAATGAACTCTATCATGGAGGTTGTATGGCGAGTGCAAGGCTTGATGGAGGCATACCAAGGGATGTTTTGCGTCGACAGTTCGGGGCCTATTTCTCAACGTTTCATCATTCGGGTAACATGAATATCTAACCAAAGTATTCGACGTTTTGCTTAGATCATCAGTTTATTTAGAAGCTGTGCTTCAATAAATTTAGCAAAAATTTTCAGCGTCCTGTTTGAGGATGTTGGCTATGTAAGTAGCTGGGTGAATGGAGGAACATAGAGAGACCGGAAGGATGTGGGCCAAATCAGGTTGTATTTCAGTTATGCATCATCCCATAAAAAACGCGTGACATATCTAATCCAGAAGGGAGGGCAGGGAGGGAAGAAGAGCCAGGATGCAAGAGAATAAAGGCGAGTGGTAATACATGACAGTTAATTCTTCAACTACGATGAAGGCATTTTTTTTTTTCTATCGTGACTGTATGATTTTATTTAGTTGAAGATAAAGCATAGAACTGGAACGATTAGATCAGCCTCCCGTTGTCCATTGGTATGTAATTAATGTAGACTATCATTTCTTTACCTAAAACAAAAATTCGTACTGCTGAAAAAATTGATGCAGGTCATATATATTAAATTTGTTCCCAGGGCAATAAAGAATGGGTGAAGGAAAACAAAAGGGAGAATAAGTCTAAACAAACACTAACAAAAGTGACCACAGCCAACGTCAGTACTGGGAGCGAAGCTTGTATGGAACAGGAGAGAGAGAGAGAGAGAGAGAGAGAGAGAGAGAGAGAGAGAGAGAGATAGTTAAAAACAAAGCACACCTCTCATCTTCGGGAGAGTAATGCTGTGGTCATCACCTTAAAGCCGAATATTCCACTA
>NC_137057.1:3773232-3855732 GCF_032717465.1 Coenobita brevimanus
ATAGAATTTTCCGCCATTATTTTTAAGGAAAATCACCACAGTAACTCTGGCCATTATCTAGCCATACTACATAATGCCATGAACCCCACCCGAATCCATGAAACAACGAAATCAAGAAAACAACATGTATATAAACACAAGGAATTAATAAACTTTTCTTTGACAGCGTGGATGGAGTTAACAGATAAACTTTCTCTATTAACAGCTGAACGGCGTACTGAGCTAACTTCTCTTCTAAGGAATTATCATGATGTTTTCCAGAACACACCTGGGCTTACGGATGCAACACAGGACGATGTCGATGTTGGAAATGCTTGTCCTGTGAAGTAGCCCCCTACTACAGTATGTAGGTCTTCTAAGGCAGTCTGTCATTCAACAGGAGCTGACCTGCATGTTGCAGCAGGGGGTGACCGAATCATGACAAAGTGTGTGGTGCTTCCGTCACCTTAGTTCGAATTTTCGGTGGGTCCTATCATCTATGCATTGATTGCCGTAGGGACAGTTCCCTCACTAAGACTGACACCTTCCGAATTCGTAAAGTAAATGACTTCATGGATAATGCACGATTATAGGCAGAGCAATGTTCATTACCAAAACTGATTTGCTGAAGGGATGTTGGAAATTCTCACTTACAGAAAAGGACCATGAAATTTCCTGTTTTGTGGCTGGCAGTCACCCCTACACATGCAAAGTCAAGGCATAAGGTATGAAAAATGATCCAGGCACATTCCAGTGACTCATGAATTTAATATGCAGGTACTATAGCACTAGCCGTGTGTGTGTGTGTGTGTGTGTGTGTGTGTGTGTGTGTGTGTGTTTTGGACAGCCGAAGCTACACATTCAAATCGCACCAAAATTGGCAAAAAAATCGCAAAAAATTCGCTGATGTGAAAAACTTGGTCCCATCACGATTGAAAAACTTTTACTATATTAAATGAGCGATCACATTTTGACCAATATACGCCGGTCTCGGCGCCCGGCATAGGATCTCCATAGAATTCTTTGCCCATAGCTACATCAGCTCGAGAGCCTTCTCAGACTCATGCGCCGCGACTATTGTGATATCACAGATTGTGTCACATACATCGATGATTTGGTTATATTCAAAATCTCCCTGGAGGAAAACCTGTTCAGTTAGATCAACCTAGTGATGTGTGACTTGGTAAATGCCCAGGTTCAGAACTTAGGCAACATGGTAGGATTGGGTAAAGTAAGTTCGCCTAATGCCAAATCTGAGGCCGTTGTTAACTTTGGCAACCGAAGAAAAAAAGGGAATTGCCGAGATTCTTGGGTATGGTTGGTTTACTCTCAGTGGATTGTTTTAAATTTTTCAAATGTTGTAGTTCCCTCTACACATTTGTTAAGGAAAGGAGTAAAATATGAGTGGAAGGAAGGATGTGAAGAGGCATTATTAAAAGTTAAGACGATTTCTTCTAGTCAGCCTGTGCTTCAAGCCCCAAATTTCAGTAAGCCTTTTAAATTAGGTGTTGATGCTTCTCAGTTCGCCAGCCCATTCTTAAAAAGGCAGCTAATTTTTGAGTCACCACAAGTAACTGGCTAGGAAAATTCCAGTGGCACGTCATTTTAGCCACATCTGTTGGGATAATAATCAAAGGGGTTGTTGGTTCTAGAAGTCGTGCAGTTATTAGATATTAACTGGTTTAGTAGTATACCATATAACTCTAAAAGTCACAGCATTGAGAATGGAGGTAGGGGTAATTTCATAGATATTCTTGTTTGTGCAGAAAATAGGTGCACAGACTCGACACAAAATGCCATCACACTCTTTGCATGTATTACTCTTATCATATTTAAGCATCTTTGAAATCTGCATAATTTTTTGGTATAAAAGTGTACTCTTTATTAATTAATAATTAGAAGGAAAAATGTGTAAATTCGAGATTAACAAGCATCTGAATTATATCACATGAAATATATTGACTACTTAAAGGATTTTGCTGTTGTTTGAATTGAACTGCTTACAGCTCTTAAACAAATTTTGATTTTTATGAATCAGTGCACTACGGAAAACATACCATATATATGTGCAACCTTTGACAAATGCAACAAGCTGAATCTGTGTGGTAAAATGAGCCTTTACGGCAGCATTAGGTTATCGACACAATTTTCAGTAATCAGATACATGCAAAACCTAACTTTAGCAAACAAACTGATATTTCAAACTATTGCTGTGTCTAGTAATCTATCAGTCTTTACTGGATCACATATAAGACAGTTCTACAAAATGTGCGGAGTACCTTATCAGTTTCAGAGTCTGTATCTGATTGACTGTCTTCTATATTCACACAGCTTTCACGTATTTAATTTGTCATATATGTATGAACTGCAGCAGTAATAAGAATGTGTTCTGGTTGCACAGATTATGTGAGTACAACTTAACCACAATGGATCGTTTCACATATTTTTTGCTCTAGATATATAAATAATCCTTGCTTTGTGCTGTTGGAAAATGCTGTGAGATCGTAACAGCAGCTGTGTAGTGTAACGTAAAGATAATAGGCCTGAGAGAACAATTATCGATAAGACGAGGTGATAACCTATTGTTCGTGCAGCCTGTAACATGAGACAATGATGTGTCAGTCGTGGCCATCTACCCTTTCTGTCTGCTTGGTTATCATATTTACTTTCTTCACATATTTCGGTGTAAACATAGTACGAACATTGCTTTCAGTATTGCATAGAAAAAAATCCATGATAAAATATAACATTTTTTGCATATCCTTTTGCCTATGTGGATCACAAAAGAATTACCAATTATATAACACATGAACATGCTGGAATAAAGGGGCGTGGCTAATCATGAGTTGCCAACATTTTTTTCTCTGCAGTGTCCAGGTGATGGTACCTATTACTTTATATCTTGAAGCAGTGTTAAGCAATAAACAGATAACACCGACTTTAGAGCATCTGGTTATATTGTACACACGTCCTTTCTCCCACACTGTGTATTTTCGTGTTGCAAACAATTCACTTCACCTGCTCTATTGAGTCTGTTTGCCAACAAGTAAGTCATTTTACCTACATCTAGAGTTGATTCCACCACAATGTCGAGTCTGTTACTATCTTGAAGTGTATTCATCAGTGCACTGCGGGACAATACCACAGTGCACTTTTCAGAGGGGAAAGGGCATTTTTCAAAAATAGTCTCTTACAGTAGACAATAAGTAAATAATAAGATCAGTAACGGGAAGCACGAAAAAAGTAAACGAGACAGGGTGACGAGTAAAGCAAGAGTACATAGTTCGTGACTTTAATGATTGATTTTTTAAAATGAATTTTGTGTATATGTATTTTTATAATTATTTGGTGTTACTTGATTTGCCTTATTAAAAATCTTTATATATATTTGGCTACATATGTTGTTTTACTAGGCTGTCGCCAAATAAATAACCTAAGTTAATTTATAGTTTTTTTAAATTTCCAGTTGGTACTTCATTGAACATATATAGAACTTGACTAAGTTCTAGCAACTCCTAAGTGGTAAGAAGAGAACTCCATTTTTTTTTTTTTTAAACTTATTCAGCCCTGGGCAAAGGCTTCAGGGCCTATCCCAAGGCCCAGTAGGCCTCTTACACACTCCCACACTTCGGCGCTAACATCCACCGTCCATATTGAATACATGCTAGGGCTGTCTCATACAGGACTGGTGCACCGGTGTTAGCAAAGGTATTTTTACGACATGTCGGCGGGTCATCTGGTACATCAATAAAGTCTGCTTTTTATGAAATTCATATCCTTAAACTGTTTCCTGCCCCAGCAGGGATTTGATCCCTGGGTCCATTAGGACTGCAGGCTGCCTCTCTACCAATTCAGCCACCGCCACAAACGAATCAGTTTGTGAGCAAAATTACCACAAACCTTGAGCTAACTGACCCTCAAGAGTAGGCGAATAAATCCCAAATATGGACGGCTGGGGTTTTAGGTAAATTACCCGTGGGCGAAACGACCGTAAATTTAATCATCTAGTGTACGCTTGACGTGAACTGCCCGGGCTGTGTTGGATGTCAAGGACCTGAAGGCACCTAATAAAATCTGATGTAAATGAGCCTGAATGAACATAAATGACTTGAATGCGCTTAAATGGTCTCATTTGGTTAAACTGCACCTTAATGAACCTCGCTGGATATAAATGGCCTCAGACTGGCTTGCAACCCAAATGACGTTACAGGACGAAGAGGACCCTAACACAACTTGAGTGGTTTTAAAGTAACTGTAACTGACTAACCTTCCCTGTATACTGTTGATACTTTTATGGCTGAAAACAGATATCAGTTCATATTTAAAGCCAAAGCATTTTACACGATTTGACATAAATATGTATAATTCTGGCTGGGTTAGAATAAATGTAGAATTTTCCAATAAAGGTGGATGTAATTGTACACTAGTACACTGGAGTGGCTTTAACCTACTGAATTTGACTTTAAAGGATGTGAAGGATGTAGGTATACCTGGGAGGGGGGAAGTGACCTCGAGTACTTTATGCATGGTATTATTGGTCATGTTGACTGATCAGTTATGCCAGCTGATCCCTATAAACTTACAGTTAATGAATGTAGCTGTTGTTACTCTGGAAAGACCTGGACGCTCCTCGGACCCCTCGAGAGGCACTTACACATATTCTTTTACCCAAATAAGAGTTGGGAGACAGTGTGATGACTCCGGGCGCTCGCTTGCATGTTGTAATGACGGGTTAATAAACTTGCTACTTCTCTTTGATGCAGTTCTTTGGTAACACTCATTTATTTATTTATATACATGTTTATCTACTTACTTATTTCTTTATTATACCTTGAAGTGTTCCATCTTCCTACGAATATGTCTTCCTGCGAATACATCAATTGTCTCCTCGTCTATATTGTCCCTCCTCAGGTAGACCTACAGTTTTGCTTACAACTTAGGCACACCTGGGTCTGTCAGACCCATCTTTAAAAAGTGATGTATTGTCACACATCTTTTAAATAATGAATTCCTGAATATCCTACAATGTATTAGGTGTTATCAGTTACAAAACTGTGTGAATAGGTTTTAATTCATGAAACTCCACATTTAATAATAATATGAAAAAAAAAAGCCAAACTAATTTTTTTTTTCAGTCACCATACACGAAAACAAAGAACTCTGTGAGCCTAGCACTTGTGTCACAACTTGAGGAATGGAGGACCGTCATTATGGGCATAGTTAATCAAACACAACAAAAAATCAACTTGCGAACTCATAGTGAAAGATCTTCCCTCCTCAGGTACACCTGGGTCTCACAGACCCGACATGCAATTCTGAGTGATATATTCCAAAAACATAGAGATACACGAAAGTAACCCCCCTACACCCTGCATGGGCACAAAAAGTTAGGAAGCTATGGAGAAGGACAGGGATCCCAGGCATCTATAACTTACTGAACACTGTCATCGAAAAAATTTCCCAGGTCTGTCAGACCCATATGTACCTGAGGAGGGTTATGCTGCTTCTGTCTCTAATGATAAGTTGGCAATGATGTATGAACTATAATAATAATAATAATAATAATAATAATAATAATAGTAATAAGTAATAATAATAAATATAATAATAATCTGTCAGGACACTAAAATATCTTAACACACTACATATTAGTTAGTGATGTATGTCGTTAATATGTAATATAGATGTTGGAAAAAAGTCGTACCTAAGCTCGAGAGATCAAGAGAAAACAGCAATGCACATTCTAGCTAGGGAATTTCGCACACAGCACAGTATGACACCGGATGGAAAACCTCCACAGTCGTGGAAAGTCCCTTGACAGGTGCCCTCATGCATGACCCAAGCCAGTCATATACAAGGGAAATGGGAGAGACAGGGCAGAAGGGGTTAGGAGAGAGAAGAAGCACGGTGGGAAAGACAGGAACAGAGCGCATAGAGTTAGCAAGCATAAACCGCTCTCGCCTCATTACTGCTCTTTTGAAATACTTCTTCTAGAGAATAAAACTGCAGTCAAACCCCAGACTCATCTTTATCTTTCTCCTGCCACCCACGACAAGAACAACTTAAAAATTCTCTCCTCTTAAAAGTCACTACAATCTAATACATTTTTGGAAACGCTCGGCGACGACTACGATATTATTGTATGGTGTCAGTAACCGTATGAACCACGTCTACTATTCTACAGTTGAGTCAACATTAACAAGACAGAAAACAAGAACTGCTACAAGTTCACGCCATACGACGCCTTATGATTTTAGATACACAAGCCAACAACCCCGAACCTCTACAACGATAAACTACATCGAGAAATAAAAGCCGATTAACGTTTCTATTAACAATCAACAAACAATAATTTAAGAATCAACTCTACAATAAAAAAAGGATAATACGATTCTACAAGTGAACAATAAGTAGGTGAGACGGTAACCAAGATCAGCTACAAGTTCACACCATACAGTCTGAACAAACGTCTTTGTAATCAAAGTTTTGCTGCAGGGTCTTTTGTTGAGGGAAACATCTCTCATTTATGTGACCACCATTTGCAGTGAATTCAAGAGGATGGAAGATGAACCGCGAAGAAAAGGAGTGAACAGAGCTATGGAAGATTAGGATGTGAAAAACGTCCACTGATTAGTAAGAAAGAAAGAATGAGTGAAAGAAAGTACGAATAAGCAGGACAGTGATTGTGTGTAAAGACAGAGAATGATTACCTGGAAATGGGTACTCGTGGGGAACGTGGAAGTGATCATATAAAACCTATTTTACTGAACTGGAAAAATCATTAATGAAAAAAACTTAAGGCTGCGCGAAGGAAGAGAAATGACAATGAGAATCAAACACGTGATAACTGCCTGATGAGACCAAGGCAAGTTATAAGTAAGGTAAATTACAGAAGTTCACCATGTATTGAGGGATTAATTAAAATTAGACGAAGATTGACTATGCTGGTACCAAGATGCTTACTTAGCCAGTACTTAACCTCATGGTGGCTTGAAAACGACAACTCTTTCAGTGTGATGACGTCTTCTGCAGTTTATTCTTAATGCAAAAGAGACCAACTGACTCAGTTAAGTGAAACTAGCTTTTAGGGATGTCTATACCAACTTCTTCCACTTTGGGAAATCTGTCTGCTTAAGATGAGCAAAATCATCTGGTTATAGAATGAATTATACTAAAAATGTCATCCTGAGGAAGAAAGGATGGACAATATTGTGTTTACTGAGGAGAGAAAGAGAGAGAGAGAGAGAGAGAGAGAGAGAGAGAGAGAGAGAGAGAGAGAGAGAAGCCAGCCAGTAACCTCGGTACCTGGCGTGAGCCTGCTGGAGCCCCGCAAAACTGAGTTATGGTTCCCAGACTGTGAGTTAAAGCTGAATACACGCACCCCTGTCACAACTTGCCTACTCTCTCATGCCTCACCCTGCTTCACACTGTCTTCCATCCTTGTCCCATCCTCTCCACCTCCTCTGCATCACACTATCTTCCTACCCTGTTTCACCTTACTCGTTTCCTCTTCTCCACACTGTCTTCGTCCTCTGCCTTACCCTACCTCACCTGATTGACACGCTCCTTACCCTGCCTCAGCCTACGAACCTTGCCTACATGCTTTTGCATACCATATGCTATCTTTTTTACAACCTATGACCTCTCTACTATGCGACGGAACTTAACCATATAGTTTATTGAATGATACATAACTAGCGTCTATTTGTTTCAACTCTGCAAACCAGATCATAGAAGAAACAACACATAATTCCAGCATTAACTTCTTGCTTTTCTTTACGTGTCAGGTCAGTGTTAAAGTTGATTTTCCCTTCTCCACTGATACTTTCCGATGGGTAAACTTTTCTGTAATGAATGATGTTCCTCCTTGCAATCTCTGTTGGCTTCGTCTGCACAGAATGGTAAGGAGGGGAAACCGTCCAGCTTTCTGCCACTAATCCCTTGAATCCTGTAGTATATTGTATATGTTTATTCTTGTTACCTTCACACGATTTTGCCTCAGTGTACACCTTTCTGTGTTGAAGGGAACGGTGAAAGCTGTATCTAACTCTCCACTACTTTTAGGTCTCCACGCGATTATTAAGACCATAATTTTATTGATCAGTTCTGTTCTTCTTCCTCTCCTCCTCCTCCTCCTTCTGCATCATCATAATCATCATCATCAAGGTATTATTATTATTATTATTAATATTATTGTTATTATTATTACTATTATTACTACTGCTACTACTACTACTACTACTACTACTACTACTACTACTACTACTGCTACTACTATTACTACTTCTACTAACTACTACTACTACTACTACTACTATTACTACTGCACCCATGAATCGGGTGTTATCTTTTGTGCTGTGTGTGTGTGTGTGTGTGTGTGTGTGTGTGTGTGTGTGTGTGTGTGTGTGTGTGTGTGTGTGTGTGTGTGTGTGTGTGTGTGTGTGTGTGTTTAAATTTACTGAAACAGTTGTCATCTGATTTTTTGTTCTTTACTTTAAATTTTTTCTTGTTTTCGTTTTCATACTCTAGCCTTTCTCCTCAGTTTTGCTGTCTTTCTCTTTCTCTTTCCTTTTCTTTACTCTTTTAGCCTTTGTCCTTTATTTTTTTCTTCTTCCTTTTTCTTGCTCCTTTTTCCCCTTCTTCAAAACACTTACTGACATTCCTTTTTTTCTTCACCAGTTCACCTCAAACTTTGTGCATTTGTTCCTTGAACAAACATACTGAGACACCTTACTCTTTTTTCAGTCTAGGATTTTCTGTTTTTTACGATTTTTATGAGGCAATGACCAAACAGTACAATCACACATCTATTAAAATAAGACATTACGTATCTTCAGAGGTTTCCATCTTCAGCGAGGAGTGGTACTGTATCGGTGTGGAGACCATCCCCCATTCCCTTGGAACTGTGTCCTTTTTAAAACCCTCTAAATTGAATGAACTGAAATGATGGCATACGAACTTGGACCGACGATTTTAACATAAATTAGTTATATTAGTCATAGCCTAACCTATATGAAACAGCCTCACGAGGATCAGTAGGACTGGTATTATTGTTTTTCCTGTATACCTGTGACATTCATGGACAGCACATTCATGCATGTCACCACTGCATTCCCTTGACTCAGTATGCCTGATCTGCTGCTTTTCAACCTTACTTTCATCCTTTCTCTCCCATGCCCTACTCTTGTCTCCTTTTTCCCACCCTGCCTACCTTCCGATCATGTTATCCCTACCCTTTTGACCATCCCTTGCCTAACTCTGTTTGCCTCCCCTCCTTCACTCTGAAACGTCCCGTGCTAATCTTCTGGCCTTCCCTGGTTTCCGCAGCCAGTTTTAAATACCTTGCTATTCTGCCTTCCCTTACTCCCTCAGTCCTTCCGTTAAAACTGGTTCTTATTATCCTCTCTGTTTACCCGTGCCCGTTTCATCATTCATCTTTTTTGCCTGCACTATCCAAGTTCTTTTTCCTTTCCTGTCTCAGCCAAATTGTCCTACAGTACTAACTGTTCTACTTCCTTCCTCACTTTGATTTCCTACATATTCCTGATATCATGCATTATCGTGCGTCATCCTTCTTGCCTCACAGTCCGTCCATGTTGCTCCATGCCTGCCTCTCTGCCTTATCTTTGTCCTGGCTTTCCTACACTAATTTGTGTTCTTTGTCGGTTGTTTGTTCATTAGACGTAAATTTACTACCTATGAATCATAAAATCCTTGCTCTGCTGTTTTAAAAATATCTTCAATCAGGGCCGGATTACCAGGAATAGGCAAAATGGGCAAAAACCTACCAGGCCACGGCCTGTCACAGGCCATCCAGACTTCCAGAACGAAATAAATATACGCTTTGGGCGTCCAAATAAGGGCCATCACCCATCAGGCCATATATATTTAAAAAAAAAAAAAAAGGCCATTATAGGTCATGCCAAAGTTTCACTGGAAATAACGGAAAAATGAGATCTATATGTTGCAGGCCAACTGTCTGCGTTGCCTACCAGGCCACAGCAGGGTTAATCTGACCCTGCCTTCAGTTGCAATTCACACCTATTTTCCATCTATGTTACGGGTACTCTTACCTCTAAACTTTCGTTTCTTACTTTCTGTCCTGCCTTCATACTCTTCTATTTACTACCCTGCTCATCTATCGCCGTCAGCCTTAATCCAGTTCATTCGTCTGCTGGCTTACCTTCCAGCGTACATCTCCTACACATGACATGATTACCTTTCCGGCCCGCCCCTCCTTCCTCCTCTCATTCCTTTCTCGACTTATCCGTTTGTGTCCTAGTTCAGTGCAGCTTCATATGTTACTTTCCTCCTCTCCGTCACTGCTTGCCTCCCAACCCTCCTCTCACCACTCCTTCCTACCTTGCCTCACCATCTGTTTCCCCACCCTTCCTCTCCCCTTGCCTTCCTGCCTGTTTCCGTTTATGATGTACATCCACAGTCTCCACCTTCCTTGCTTGTCTCTTCCTCTCTCACCCAGCTCGTTACTTTACATTGCTACCTTTTACTATTGTCGCGTCTCCCTCCACCATTCTGCGATCGCACTGATGTTACTTTGCCTCACACTCGATGCACTGCCTTAGGAGGGGATTTTACAGCCGTATTCTTAAAAATAATCCCTTCCCTAAACTTTCCCTTCCCGTGGAAGGAGTTCTGATTTCCATCGGTATTCAAACAGATTCCCTTAGAAGGGAAAATATTCAGGTTGGTAGCCCTGTTGGGCTAAAACGACCCATCCTGCTGATATTTGGTATGGTGGAACGATAGATTTATAAGTTAATACATCAAAACACGCATATCTCGTGCTCGATAATGAAAGCACAACACATTTGAGATGTGGGAGGTCGCCACCACATCCATACTGTTGGTTTGTATTTAGTCTTAAATGCCATTCTGGACAACACTAGAGCGGTGTTCGCCCCTCAAGACAATATTTTGATAAATTATATCTGAGGAATAATATCTTTAATGTTTATTTGTAAATGCAAGAATCACTTGTTAAAGTCCGTCTCATGTACTCGCATGGCGGCGCTCACTTGTTTTTTCTCGCTGGAAGACATGAGCCGAACCACTCATGTGACCTTGAAGGCAGATTATCCTTTCCGTGCAAATTAACAAACAAAATGTTTCTTGAAAAAATCCTCGTGTGACCCAGACCACAATGAATAAGATTTGTCAGTGTCAGATCATATAAGACTGGATGAATATCGGAGGTAGGACGTCGTCTGCTTTGTTTATGTCTGGCTGAACATCTCAGCCAATAACCTACAAAAACTGCTAAGGGATTTTTGAAGAGAAGGGTCAAATGATTCCACCAAGTTCCAATAATTTCGGCACTCGAAGGAGCGACCTCGCCCTTCGAGCAGCTCGGAAGGAAAAGATTTTTTTTTTTTTTTTTAATACCAATTCAGGAAACGATGACCTTCCCATGCAGCTAAAAGGGAAGGAGAAGTTTAAAACTACGGACGTTAGCTTCATACTTCCCCTCTGGATATCATATTCTCTGCTTCCCTGAATCCTTTCCCCTCTCGGCCACACAACCTGCTCTCCCTACCACGAGTATCCTAACCCCTACCAGGTTACCTGCAACCCGGCAGACCTGTTGGCAGAGTGGCGCTGCAGGTAAACGATGAACTTCCTGGCTGAAGCAGTTATTGATTGCCCAAGGCAAGCCGAAAGCAACGAGAAAAATTTAGAATATAATTATAACTGTATAAAATTTTAATATTTCTTCAACGTTACTGGGATACATAGACTCTGTATCCACAGATACTCTCTCTCTTTCTCTCTCTCTCTCTCTCTCTCTCTCACTGTTCGCCTTCTCGCTCTATTGATTCTTTCATACTTACCACCCCTTTATTTATTCTGCTCATTTTTTTTCTTTTCTCTCTTTCGTCTCCCACGCCAGCCATCTCCGTCTCTATAACTTTTTTTTCTTTTTGTTTAGCTTTCACAGCTACTTTGCGTATCAGTCATCAGTATTCTACATTATCTCGCTTTTTTTTCTGCTGAACAACCAGTTTATTTTTTTCCCACACATTTTCTTCTCACTTACTTCTAATCTATACTTTTCTTTTGTTGTTGTTAACGATTTCATTATTTTTTCTTATTCTTCCTCCCCAGTTTTCTCCTCCCTTCCCTCGTCCACATACTCATCCTTTGTTATTCATCATCATTACTTTCATCAACAAGTCTCTTTCACTTCTCATCTTACGTACCGTCTACTCTTCTACTCTTTTCACTGTTGTTTTACCTTTACATGCTCGCAGCTTTCTCCTATGCCATCGCATTTTTCCGTCTCCATTTTAGTTACTTCCTCTCCACCTCCCATCCTGGTCCCCCTGTTTTACCGCTGCCTCCTCAACTCCCATTTCTCTTTCCTATCACCCTCTGCCGTCCCAAATCCTGCTCATCCACACCTTCTCCATCTGTCTTGCCGCAACCAAGCAAAGACAAACTAAATTTGCCTCAAACATCGCAAAGGCGCTGCGTCCACGAACTTGCCCATCTTGGAGGCAAACAGTCCAAGGGTGAGGGTAAGATGGAAAGGACTTTGTATTCATCCATGCTGAAGTCTTTTCACCCCACTATACTCGCTCCGTGTTTGCTCTTAAAGGCTTTACTGTCACTCTGTCCCACATACATCACTCGCACTGTTATTAAAGTTCGTTTCACTTATCCAATCTTATCCTCCCAAAAGCCTCTCTCGCACTACGTAGTACTATACTCATTCCTTCATCACCTGAACACCTTCCCAATCTTATGACAGTTAGGCAGAAATTTAACGTGAAAATCAAGAATTACAGATTTAATTACAGAAGGAGAAAGGTGTGATGTAAAACTGAAGCAGAGCTTATGAGGTGGAACACTTATTATTGTTACCGTAAGATAAAAATAAAATAGGCTAAGTTTGCTACTACTAACTAGAGGGGCACTCAATGGAGCGCATCTACCCGACAATGGCAACGTAATTTCCAAACCACTCTTCATAATCGGTTAGGTTTTCTCATCACTGAATAGGGTTTCAAAAAAAAAAAAAAAAAAAAAAATCCAGATTCAGAATCTGTAATACGATCCGGATCGGTCCCAAAAGTTAATCGATTGTTCTCTGGGACATGGACTAGCTACCGTACCCTCCAAAGTTGGTCCAAATATCTCTTTTAGTTTTTGAGTAATCCTGATAACAAACTAACAAACAAACTAACAGGGGTGAAAACATACTCTTCTTGTCGGAGAGAATTAATGTTCAGCCACTACTACTACTTCTGTACTACTACCACTAACATTCTCTCCGACAAGGAGAGTATGTTTTCACCCTTGTTTGTTTGTTAGTTTGTTTGTCTGTTAGCAGGATTACTCAAAACTACAAGAGAGCTTTGAAACAAATTTGGTGGGTAGATAGACCATGCCCCAGGGAACAGCTGACTAACTTTTGACACCAATCCGGATCATATTACAGATTTTAGATTCGGAAAAACACTATTTGCAAAACCCTAATCAATGTTGAGAAAACCTAACCCATGATGAGGAGTGGTTTGGAAATTACGTTGCCCTGGTCGGAGAGATGCGCTCCACTGAGTGCCCGTTATAACTACTACTACTACTACTACTACTACTACTACTATTACTACTACTACTATACTGCCATTGCTGCTGCTGCTGGTGGTGGTTTTATTATTATCATTAATATTATTATTATTATTATTATTATTATTGTTATTATTATTATTATTATTATTATTATTATTACTACTACTACTACTACTACTACTACTGTTATTATTATTATTATTATTATTATTATTATTATTAATTTGATCGTTGGGGATGGGTAAACATGGTCTCACAAACTTGCTTTGCTTAACCTTTAAAGCAGGGGCGGTAGCTTCCCTGCGGTTGATGGGTCTCTTCGGTTACAAACTTGGATTACTTTACAACAGCAACAAACACTGTGAGTCAGTGTGTCGTCCTTCCATACTCACCTGAAGCTGTCGATAGCACTGTTCTCCATTAGAGTTACGCGTATTTTCTGCCTTGGTTTTTTCTGCAAAACGCTGCATGTTATGCCCACGTCGCTAAGTTCAGACGGCTCAGTGATTCCCGTAGTTGTATTGCTGGACCCACACAGGTACACTCCTGCTGCGTTCTGCTGGTGCTGACCCACTAAATACCGTAAATACTTCCGTCACACATATCACAAATTACTCTACAAACCCACCCACTTCAGGATCCTGTTAATCATTCAGTATGAGGCCGTGTATCTTATCGTTGTTACCGCTAGATGATGTTTCTTGCCCTAAAGGGGATCCTTTATAGCAATGTAGTTGGAAAAAGGTATCCTGCACCCTTTCAGTATGATGGCTTATTTCTTACCGTAATATTGCTACTACCAGATAAATGTTTACCCCTTCAGTACGGCAGTTCCATTTTTTCTTTTAAACCTGAAATTTTCCGACGACGTAATCAAGCTTAGAGGTGATTTATCTAGCTAAAACGCTGGATAAAGCATTCATTAATACCTTATCCAACAGAGATCATAGTTTCATGGAATCGTCTGATTATGGCGTGACAAGAATGAAGAGAAACAAGAATGTCAACACAGTACACAGTTTATTTTGATCAGCATAAAAAAATCCGACAAACTTAAAGAGTTAAAGTTTATGAGAACATATTATACGTTGTGTAGAGGGACGGGAGAGCAGTTCTTTGCTGCCTTCGCTGGTCTGCTATCTGGGAATGACATACTTTGCATTTGGCTAATCACACAATTTTCTGAAGCTCTACGGCAGGGGTGGGGAACTTGTCTCCTATTAAGGGCCATTAGGATATTTTTAACATCATCTGCGGGCCATACAAAATTATCAAAACAAAATCAACTGTAGCCCAGTATATATATATATATATATATATATATATATATATATATATATATGAGTTTATGAAATTGCACATGAATTGCCTCGCGGCCCTGATCAAATGGTCTTGCGGGCCTTATACGGCCCTGAGGCCGGACGTTCCCCACCCCTGCTCTACGGGAACCTACAATGTAATAAAACAAGAAGGGGTAATAACAAATTATTGTCGCAGTATATTTTAAGCAAAAAAATTGTTACATTTTTGGTCATAAAACTGCAGCATAATTAAAAGAGTTAGAACATGAATTACTAAAGCCATTCAGTTCTTTAAGCCTTTGGTAATTAGAGCTTCATATTGCACTTCAAGGAAAGGGAACATTACTGTATGGCACGGCGGATAATGAGAGAGAGAGAGAGAGAGAGAGAGAGAGAGAATGATTAACAGATAGGCAGATGGATGGAGGGATGGATGAGTTGACAGATAATTAATCAGACAGACAGAGCTAGATAGGAAAAGACATCGATGCTTTCAGGCAGACATATACTGTAGGCCTAAGCAGACAACCGGCAAGGTAGGTAGAGAGACAAATATATGCCCAAGACTTTGGCTCTCTCATCGTGTTTTGTTTGTATCCAAAGCCTTCTTCACTTTCGGTAAGGTCATGTGTCCATTTCCCGTACTTCCATTTCAGTCATATTCAGTACCCGGTACGTTGGAACCAAGAGAGCTTAATGAGTTGGAAAGGGACATAAGGTGATTCATTATCTGTAGTTGGTGTTCAGATCCAAAATATATATAATCTAGGCAGATTTTGATAAGTAGGTCGAGGTACTGATGTTAAGTAAGGGAGATCTAAGTATTGGATATGAGGTAACCATTTATCTGTAAGACAAAGCTTGAGTATCAATCACAGTTTGTGCACGACGCCTTATATTAAGTTTCATCCCATGAAAACCATCATCTCATCTCGAGGCATCGGTGTTATCTGTCTTTCTGTGTTGGTTCTCCCAAAACAAACGAAATAAACCTAACCAAACATAACCTGGCATATTTCGATTTAGCCTTTTCTCAATATCATCAGTGAATGTTTCATGTTGAACAAGAAAAAAAACTGGCCTTCCAGAGAAATTGCTATTTGAAACAAGAGTTCACAAAAGAAAACCAAACTCAGTATTCCCAAACATGGAAGTGCCAGGACATACTGTATCAACCGGACTGGATATGGTATTATGGAGAGAAAACTCGCTTCAGAGCTTACCAGTTATGTACAAGAAAGCCTAAGAATACCAGTTAACTTTTGCATTATGGTACTGGACACAAAGGAGGTGAGAGTGTGTCGCTAGACGGGTTTCTCCTTGCGTCCCGTTATGGGGCGGGATGCAAGCATAAAGTTCGGAATGCCGAAAAAAAAAGAAAAAAAAAAGTAACCTCTGCGGGAGTGCCATTTAGTATTCACTCTGATTTGAATTTGAAGTGTTTGCTACCTGTACGCACACAAGAAGAGGCTGTCTTCATAGATCTGCGGGGAAACCATTGCAGCCAATTTGTAAAAATCTCTTTCAATGACCCTTAAAGAATATGTGAAACTGTTTTATAATAATAAAAAATTGCTTAATAGTTAATTGATACGAAAGGTGACATGTCGAATCAACTTAAATATTCAAGCAAAGAAACTTTGTATTACACAGGCAATTTGCTAAAATGCTCCAGCTGATATATCAGCTGATGCAATATCTCACATGTCAGATCAACTAAACCATTAAAATTGATCAACTTTGTATTTAAGAAGAAAGTCGCTGAAACACCTTGTAGCCGAAACTGAAAATCACCTAACAGTCAAACCGATGCGTCAGCTGACGCAACAGCTTACATGTTCAGTCAACTGAAAATATTAAGCTGAGCAACTTTGTATTTCGTAAAAAAAAAAAAAAAATCACTCAGAGCTCTCCAAGAGCAGATATTAGACCTTTCCTTGAAAAAAAAAAAAAAAAAAAAAAAAAATCCCCCAGGTGTACCACTTACGGACTTGGCTTCGCCGCAGGTAGAAAACAAACAAATACACGAACAATCTTATACAAATGTGACATCAAGCAGAGTTTATAAATACATTCTCTAGACTCCTAAATGACACTGAGGTTTTGTTCGACAACTGCTAGGAGATATAACGACCTGTTTACCGGAAACACCTTCAGCAATAGCAATACAGAAACGCATTTATTTTGTAGTTGTTATTGATGATATTGCGAGCATGAGTGATTCACACTTGATTTTATTAATGGCTTAACTTTGTGTGCGTAAGGTGTGGACGCCTACCATCCACTCAGTCGATGTACTGCAACCTTCAGAGGGCTCTACATTGAGCGGCCAACTAAATGGATTCCATTAATCAGGAAGCATTTACCAAACAGGGTGGCAAGCATGCAACAAATGGGGGCCTGGTGGTCTAATGCATTAAGGCACTCTAACCGGATAGAGTCCATAAGGGTTTCCATGTAGAGAGTGGTTAGGTTTATTGGTCACATAATATCACACAGAGGCCACTGAGGCTGTTCACCCTTGTATTAAACGACGGAACTTGGTGGCCCAGCACCCATACACTCCTGATAGGTCAGAAAAGGATTGTATGATCCTGGAATGCAATGCTGATCTCTTTACAGAGCCTGAGTGCAGGGGCGTTCCTGGTGTATTTGGAAGTTGGGGCGGACCTATCCACTGGCACCCCCTACCTTCCCGAGACGAATAATATTCAAATGAAAATTCAGTGAAGTCTCATAAGTCTGTACTTAAGCTTAGTAGATACGATTGCAAATTTTGTTCATATACTGAATATTTGGCAAACTATGGATGCATGTAATTAGCAATATTCCGAATATAATCACAGACCTGAAAATACCAAGGAATATATTTAACCTCTTTGCACCCCGCATCCCCGATAAGGGACGAAACTGGGCAGTTTCAAAATTCAGTAAAGAAGGGAACCCTGAGGTATGGGCATATGAGCTTCGCAACCATGAGCCGACAGGCGGAGGGCGGTACGCCTAGCACCTTTCCAGCAAAATCTGTCGCACAGGAGCTCTGGGAGCTAAGGGGTTAAAGGATTTCTCAGCATTCAACTTTCCATCCCCCTCTAAAAAGAAGACAACGACGATGACGACGACGATGAAGAAGAAGAAGTATCACATTCACCTGTCACATTTAGTCACCAGTTCTCTTCCAAGCTTTCTGTCTTTGAGCTTTAACCTCCTCAGAGTTGTCAATTACAACCTGAAACTTAATTTTCTTAGCATTCTCATACCCAACTGAGAGCAATGACAGGTTTGACAACCTGCCCAGGCTCACGTTTGAGAGTAGGTAGTATTTGATAAGTTTCATTTTAGAAAAATTCCTTCCAAATGAAGCAACAGACACAAAGATAACCAAAAAGAACCTTAGGCACAGTGACAAACTAGGCAGAGTTCAAAAAAATCCCATTTCACTAAAAACTCCTAAAACTGCAACGTTGTCCATTTCTTGGTTCCATCGGAGTTTATTTTTGAATATCTCGTGTGTCTCCGAAGTCGCCCAACTTCTGCCTTGATGTCTGCATCACAGAACTCGACATAGATCTTGCTGAATTTTGGAACAAACCTCTCCAGTTCTTCGTCGCTTGCAACAACCTAAGAGTTTGGCTGTATAGCAGCGAATATAGAGAGAATGTTCTCCAGTACCTTTATACGTGTATCTAATTCATGATAGAATCTACCAAATCATTCATATATATAGCCCTTTTAACTTCCTCTGGCAGTGTGAGTCCAGGATCTTTTGCCATCTCTTCTGACATTCTTTCTGTGTACCTTATCCTCCCTCTTATCTCCGTGGAAATACACATTTCCTCACACTTTGTAGTTGTATGCTGGATGGCCCTCTCCACAATATCATTCCGCTGAACCAGAAGAAACAGCTTTAAATCCTGAAGTTTTACAGTGCACTTTTCAAAGCTGATAACAAATGTTTGTAAATACTTCTGTGTGTGATAACTTCCTCCAGGACTTTACACCAAAAAGTAAGGTAACTTAAAAATCACGTACAGCAGACAGTAAAATATGAGCTGATTCTCTTGTATCCACATTCTCCTTTGGATCACACAGTATTTCAAAGGCAGAGATAAACTTTTCAGAATTCACTATTCAGTGGCTTCACACCATCGTGATGAGCACTCCATCTTGCTTGAGAAAGCTTTTTCACTGTTTGATCCATATTCTCCAGCAACACTTCCCATCGATGTGCTGAAAATGAAAAGAAGGAATATATACTTCCCAAGGTTCCAAAGAAAGTCACACTTAAAGCCGTGATCCCAAATGATGCAACCCACAGAGATTTCGGGAATGATCTGCACAAGGCACAAATAAAGGTTTTGGATTTATATATTTCTTTGATCTTTGTCTAAACACCACCATGAATTTCAGCCATATTGGCAGCATTATCATAGCCTTGACTGCGACACATGATTATGTCTAGTCCATCACTCTTCAAATAATTCAGGATATCTTCAGTGAGCCAAGCAGCAGTTTTTCCAGCAATAGAGAAAAAGCCCAAGAATAACTCTCTTACCTCAACTGAGTCACTTTCAGTCTGGACAAATCTTATCACTTCAGACATGTGATCGGTATGGGAAACATCAGGAGTGCTGTCAAAAAGAATTCCAAAATACTTTGCTTTCTTGATATCAGCCACTATTTTGTCCATACCATGAATCGCCAGAAGACAGAGGAACTCATTCTGAATCCTAGGAGATAAATATGAGGCCATTCTCTTCCCAGGTGGAAGAACATGTTTAACCTTCACAGCATGGTCTTTTAATACAGAAGTATAATTTGACAGCAGCTCCACCAGTTCCAGAAAATTACCCCTGTTTCTTGATGAGATGTCCTCCTTGTGACCACGAAAAGAAAGGTTCTGTTGGCAAAAAGAAAATAAGTAATATCAAGGAGACGATGTAGAAATTTCCTTCATTTCTTTTTCTCGTTTTATTGTTGTTTGACGAAATTGTCTTTTTTTTTTTTTTAAAGCTTCATCCCTATTGCCAAGTTTTCCATTTCTCCAGCCAGGAGAGGTGTTCCTTGGAAGACTCATGGCCAGATATCTTTAAGTTTAGCTTCCACCATGTTTGAAACCTAGTGACAAACCTGGATGTCCCAATTTTTTTGTCATCATGATCAAACAGCCTGTAGCAAATACAAAACAAACATTTTTTAATGGAAAGTAAATCATCCAGGACCTTAAAACTCTTTCACCATTTGGCAGAGCCTTATTGAATCATGTAGTTGCCAAATGACGAGTCTCCCCTTTTAATTTATCTCCTTGTCTATGAATTGCACTGAATGGATCATCCTTATTTTGGAAAGCATCACTTCCTCTTCTTGATAATATGTACTCTTAAGTCATCTGGAACAGGAACTGGCCACGAAGATAAACTGTATTAGAATACATTAACAGTTCTTCAATCTCCTCTTCTTTATCAGACTCAGATTCCTCTTCTTGTTGATGTCTACGTCTGCAAGTATCTGCTTTTTCTTCATCAGTTCCTTTGCCCTCAGAATTTGAAGAGGACTTATCATCTTCCACTTTTTCATCTTTTTCAATTAAATATCCTGTTAAAGATGTGTCCTTCAGATGCACTTCTGGTTCACCGGGTTCTTCCCTTGTAGCACTTGATGTTGAAGGTGTCATATATTTCAAAACTGAGCTAGACATTGCTTTACTTCATTGTTCTCTTGCTGTCTTTTTTTTTTTCTTTGCTGGAAGCCACTGGGACGATTTCGTTTCATAATGCTGGTCTACTGTGGTCTTCTCCCATTCTCCTGAATAATAGTAATAATAATAATAATAATATATATATATATACTGTATATATATATATATATATATGTATATATATATATATATATATATATATATATATATATATATATATATATATATATATATATATATATATATATATATATAAATATATATATATCATCGTCATCATCCAGGCCACCTTTCCCACCCTAGGGCAGGGTGAAAGTAGCAATGTCCAGACAGCCCAAATTTGCCCAGTCCAATGGGCCACGCTTCCATTCACTGATAATTCAAGCCGCCGGAATCCTGCCTCTATTGGATAAGCCAAAAACATTCATCACGTTCTGTAGCTTCACGTAAAGGTATCCGATAGAGTCGGTCCTGACGCTGCCACGTTGTAAAGCGGTGCCAAATCCCTGATCATGCACTTCTCCTCACAACATTCATCCACCCAGCTCGATCTCAGTCAGTTCCCTAGCCTCACCGACTTCCAATCTCTCTTCCTAACACTCATCCATCATATCTCTCCTCCTTCTCCTTGGCCTACCTCGCTTCCTCCCTCCTTCAAATTCGCTCAGATATACCTTTTTCACCACTCTATTGTTATCTATTCTCTTCACGTAACCATACCATCTCAGTAAACTCTCTTCGATTCTGGTGTCCACCGACTTCCTCACTCCACATATTTCACGAATCACATTATTTCGTGTCCTATCCACCCTCTGTACTCCACATACATTCCTCAGCAGTCCCATCTCCACTGCTCTCACTCTTGACTCTTCATTTTCATGCCACACCATAGTCTCACATCCATATGTTAAAGCTGACACTAATACTCCTTCATGTTAGGCTCGTGCAGCTGCAACGCTCAAGCCTCTGTTTCTTATTAAGGCCTTCATTGCACCAGCTACTTTTTTTCCTTGTGTCACTGTACTTTCAACTTCTTTTGCACATTCTCCTCTCTTTTCTATCACTGTACGCAGGTAATTGAACTCTCTCATCAATTCCAGTCTCTCCATTCACTGTAACATCGCACTAGGAGTCACCTCTCTCAGTAACCATCACTTTACTCTCTCAAGGCAATACGCTCACAGACATTAGCTATACTCTGCACTAGTCTACCAAGTTCTTGTCCGGTATTTGCAGGTAGTATTGCATCATCAACATACAGGAAATCTGAGATATTCAATCCACCACCATTTTTCATTACCAGCGCCATCCCCCATTCCATTACTCGTGTTTTTACTTCTCTTATCACCCCATCCACATATATATTGAACAACCATGGGGACATCACACAACCTTGCCGCACACAAACACCGATCATGAACCATTCACTTAGATGATCATTAACCCTTACACTTGCTTCACTACCATCATAAAAACTCCTGACGGCACCTACCAGCTTACCATCTACACCGTTCAAGCGCAAAACTTTCCACAATCCTTCTCTGTCCACTTTGGAGTATGCTTTTTCCAGATACATGAATGCCATAAACACTTTATGGACCTTTTCACAAGGCTTCTCTGCTATCTGTCTCGCGGCAAATACTGGATCCAAGCATCCTCTGCCACTCCTAACGCCACCTTGTTCATCACACACTAGGACTTCTGATACCTCTCTTATTTTCTCTATACTAATTCGTACCTACCTTCCCTGCCACACTCAATTAACTTATGCCACGATAATTCTTGCACTCACTTCGTCCACCTTTATTCTTGTACAGGGGTATAATCACAGCCTTTCTCCACTCTACTGGCACAGTTTCACTCCTCCATGCCTTCTTTCATATCTCCAACATTCACTTCATTTCACTCTCTCCACTACACTTAATTATCTCTGAATACACCTCATTAAACCCCAGCTGCTTTCCCATTTTTCAGCCGCTTCAGAGCACTCTTCACCTGTGCGAGTGTCACGTCTCCTGGCACTGCATTCCTTCTCTGCACATCCCCCAAACCAATCATGTTTACAGCCACTCTGCTCTCTGTATTCTCATTGATCAGGCTTTCAAAATATTCTTTCCATCTGGTCCTTACTTCATCCCTATGAGTTAATAATATATCATCACATTTCTTTCCACACTCACTTCTACATATCCGCACCTCTTTCCAGAATAACTTCCTACTTTCAGAGTAGTTTGCATTCATTTTTCTTCCTAGATCATCATTTACCTCCTTCTTTTTCCCCTTCACTAGTCTCTTCACATGAATCTTGCTCTCAGTAAATTCAGTTCATATTGCAACTGCACCCATGTCCTGTAACCACTTTAGCGCCTTCTTCGTCTTTTCCTCTTGCCACACCACACACCGCTTTACCATTTCTAACTAAGCAATCCCAATATGCATTCCACAGGCTGTCCAGATTCATTTCTTTCCAATTCACTGATTATCACTCCTTCCCTACTTTGGTCCAGTATTCATCTGCCATTTCTTTGATCCTCAACTTCTCAACTTTCAGTCTTTCTCTCTGACTTCTCTTCTCTCTCCTGATCCACCTCACTCCTTTCAGCTTGGTCTTGCGTACCACAATCGTATGATCTGACTGACCTCCCCATCGTCCTCTCATATATCTATCTATCTATCTATCTGTATCTATATCTATCTATCTATCTATCTATCTATATAGATAGTTGGACAGTATGCTCCAGGGTACATCTACGGTAATGTAAAAACCCATAAAACCAACAACCCACTCCGTCCCATCATCTCCCAGGTAACCACACCAACGTATACAACAGCGAGACAAGTAAATCAAATCATTACACCATACATTCCAGCGAAGTTTTCCCTGAAGTCCACAGAACAGTTCATAGACATTATCCGCTCTACTCGACCCAGCGGACTCTTGGCTTCGTTAGATGTTGAAAGCCTCTTCACTAACGTACCAGTAGACCAAACTATACAGTTAATTTTAGAAAATGTGTATCACCACCCAACCCCGTGCCCACCTAAGATCTCAACCCACAACTTGGAAACATTACTGAGAGCATGCACCACCGAAGCTCCCTTTCGCAGCCCAGACGGTAAGCTGTATCAGCAGGTTAACGGAGTCAGCATGAGTTCACCCCTGGGCCCAACATTTCCTGCCTTTTACATGTGTCACCTAGAAAACAAAGTGTTAGAAGATACCAACCTGCGTCCAACCACGTACTGTCGCTATGTTGATGATATCTATGTGGTCGTTAGAGACGAAAACCACCTTAAACAACTAAGAACTGCCATGGAACATAACTCAATATTAAAATTTACTTATGAGATAAGTGCAAACAACAAAATCCCTTTTCTAGATGTATTAATAGAAGAGGAGAATGGTAACTATAAAACCTCCGTATATCGTAAAGCTACGGACTTGGGTAGATGCATTAATGCTGTGAGTGAGTGTCCGCAGCGGTACCAATTGTCAGTTATCAGGTCATACTTACGTCGTGCTCATATCAACTGCTCATCGTGGGAACTCTTCCACTCAGAAGTAACTAAATTAAAGCAGATCTTAATTAACAATGGTTATTCCAATCAAATAGTTGACAGAGAAATATGTCAATTTATTTCAAAACAAGTCTCAACCACAAATGTCCAACCGCTTCCCCATACTGTTACCCACAATGTGTATTATGGTAATCAGATGTCCCCTGCTTATAAAACGGATGAACGTGTACTTAGAGAGATTGTGACACGTAACACATCATGTGTTATCCCCTCAGACAAGCTCAATTTAATTATTTACTATAAAAACAGGAAAGTTAGCAACATGATTATGAAAAACAACACAGCTCAACAAACCAACAAACTTCAACATACCAATGTAGTTTATGAATTCACTTGCCCACACGAAGGTTGTAAACTTCGTCACATGAAATATATTGGTATGACCACAACCACACTAAGCAGACGTTTAACCATGCACCTACAATCCGGTTCTATAAAAGATCATATGACTCAACATCACACATCAATAAACAGACAAGTTCTAATAGAAAATACTAATATAATAAAAAAATGTCATGACCACATTAGACTACAACTGGCAGAAGCACTTCTCATACGTGAAAACACGCCGGCCATAAACAACCAAACTACCGGACTAGATCGTACCCTCAAACTGTTTAAATACACAAAGGCCCGACCACAAGCAGCGACAATTACAAATGAACAGTACACACACAATAACACAACTGGCAACACTACACAGCCACAAACACCCACTCACCCATACAACCTTCGCAGTCAACCATGTAGCTCATAGCTGACTACACCTATAAGGTTTGTCTCTTTTATCCATACTCTTTTAACTGTAGCTCATACTTGACTTCACCTAAAGGGTTTGTCTTTTTTATCCATACTCTTGTAACTCTACACTTTTATTAGTCGTTATTGTACATTTAGTATATATATTGTATAGGTTTATGTTGTATATGTCATGTTTTATAGTGTATTGTATCTATATTACAGTCGCTGATGATGTGTAAGGATACACGAAACGTCCTACGAAAAATGAAAATAAATAATTAATAAAATATAGTTACGACATGGATCTTGGACATATTATCTACAACCTGAATCATAGTGTAAAACAATGTGTAAGAAAACTCGAAAAGATCAACAGAAAAATAGTGAACAATGGCTACGCCTTGGCCTTTAATGATTTTTGTATATATATATATATATATATATATATATATATATATATATATATATATATATATATATATATATATATATATATATATATATATATGTATATATATATATATATATATATATATATATATATATATATATATATATATATATTATTCTTGAATTGAAACTCTCTGAGGAGGGAGAATTAGTGAGGCCTTTATAGAGACTTAATGATGCCACAGCCTAAAATGTGAGTTGCTCACATGTGTGAAGTTTGCTGAATGCGTGTTGAATGTAAATTTACCGTTGCAATGACTTCTTCTTGTCACCATTCAAGCCCCCAGAGTCCTGGCTGCACATTATAAGTTAAGCTAAAAAAGTCTCCACCACGTCCTGTATTTTAACATTTACCTATTGAATAGTCAATCTTATGACTATCAAATTACAAAGGGGTGCCAACCCTGGTCATAAACTCACAAAATTCATCCAGGCAGCTTGATCACTTGTCATTTCCCTTCCTTATCTTTCTCACAATCTCATTTACCTTATCTACCGTATCCAGCTTCTTTTGTCTCCTTCGCTTCTCTCCACCTTCAAACTCGCTGAAGTATATCATTTTCACCACAGAAATCACATCCATTCTCTCCAGTATCGATTTTTTTTCCCTCCTGGGAGGACTGAGGCCCTAAAATATCCGTATCATTTGTAATTAAAGCAGTTCCCAAGAGCCTTGGCGTTTATTATCATATATATGCTATGGACTAAACTCTTTTGTTCCTTTGATTTCCTCATATCTCAGCAACAGAAAAATAAAAGTAGATGATGTATATTCCACTTTCCACTCAATTAACGCCGGCGTGCTGCAGGGATCAGTTCTGGCACCAACCTTGTTCCTCGTTCATATCAATGATCTCTTATCTGTCACCCACAATCCCATCCATTCATATGAAGATGACTCAACACTTCATAGTTCATTCACACTCAGACATCCATTTACAAAGTCTGATATCTCTAACTCTCAACTCAGTACAGCCATCTCTTTAAACCAAGACTTATCCATGATCAGTGAATGGGGACAAAACAATCTTGTCTCATTTAATGCTAGTAAAACTAAATATATACAATTTACTAATAGACAGGTATTGCCAGAATCGTATATTACCTTCAATGCTAGAAATATTTTCATTTCCAAAAGTACTGAAATTCTCGGCATCTCGCTTAACAGTGCCCTCAGCTGGACCTCTCATGTCAGATCACTTGCTAAAACCGCCTCAAAGAAACTTGTTTTTTTTACAGAGTCCGTAACTTCTTCACTGACGAGCAGTTAGTTATAATTTATAAAGTCATGTGCGCTCTCAGCTTGAATACTGCTCACCCTTGTGGAGTGGATGTGGAGAGGTTGCATTAAAACAAGTAGACAAAATTTAGAACAAAGCTGTTAGAATTATTAATAACCCTGCTATTACTAATAAACTACCTCCTCTACAAGTAAGAAGGAATGTTGCCTCCCTTGCGTTATTTTACAGATATTTCTATAGCAAATCCTCAGACGAAGTTGCGTCCATTGTGCCACCTCTCCATGCCTTCCACAGTGCTACACGGGCAGCTGGCAGCGCTCATGACTGGAATGTCACTCAGCCATACTACAGAACTTCCGCCTATCAGAATTCTTTCATTCCCCGAACTGCATCTGTCTGGAACTCGCTTCCCTAGAGTTGTTTCCCTCCAAACTTCAACCTACTGCTGATCAAGTCTGTTACAGATATTTTATGAACAGAGGACACCAGTAATCTGGTGCATGGATTTCTTTTTATTCATTTGTTTTTCCTTCCTCTGTTCTGTTATTTAAATATATATATATATATATATATATATATATATATATATATATATATATATATATATATATATATATATATATATATATCCAAATAGGTTTGATGCAGGAGCAGGATATCAGTAAAATTCAAATTTAAAGCACCTCTCACCAATCAGTATGTCTCACTCGATAATAACCAAGAGTGACTGAGCAATTATCTTTTGCCAAAAATATCTCACCAATACGTAAAACCGGAAGTCGATATAAGTAGGCATACCTGTAAGCAAGTCCAGTAATGCTGAGGAGAATTAATAGTGCGATAAGCAGCACACACTGACTGGCTATCAACAAGTCTCGAGAGCTTCACTTGCCCATGTTCACGATCGTGTATTCAGCGTCTGGACACATACACGCACAAAATCCACAAATACAGCTTCATCATCATAATATTTAAACCGTAGAATGGTTTTATCGGGCATTTCATTAAAGAAAATGTTTGAAATATATAAGTAAGATTTATATTTCCAATTATTCATCCACTGTATGGAAACAAGCAGAAATGTATAAACACATGTAATGATGTAACCTACAAAATCTGAGTCAGAAATGGACCTTAACATCTGCACATTTACAGATACATATGTAGGCAAAAACCTTTGGCTCGAGTAAGCTCTTGAGTCGTCCCTCAGAAAGGCAATCATACGAACATTTTTTTAAAAATAATTTCACGGTAATTTCAGAATTCAGGTTAACGATAATTAAGCAGCATAGAATCATTTACTTTCGGTCTACTTTCTGATAGAAGTATTAAAAACTTCGAAACAGTGAAATGAAAAAGTTACCATTCAGGTAAATGGTACCCCCCCTACGGCTGTCACCGGAGGCCACCAGTTTCCCCTCCCCCCTTAGTACACCAGAGCCTGATTGCTCATTCTGATGGACTCTGAAACTAGTAGGTTTCGACACACTGTATTTGTTCAGCATCATTCTTACACTTCTTTTATTCTTTCTTCGAAACACCTTCTCAGTCTGGCATCAGTCCCTCTAACTTCATACAACTGTTCCTTGGGCAAATAACCCCTGGCAGCTTTTTATTATTATTATTATTATTATTATTATTATTATTATTATTATGAGCTGGGTGAAGTAGTGGGAGAAATGCCCAGGAGCTATAAAGTGATTGGAATGGGGGATATGAATGGAAAATTAAGCACTGGTCCTGAGGATGACATAATAGGTTATTATGGAGTACCAGGAGAAAATGATAATGGGAAGAGACAAAAGGATATGTGTCAGGAGAGGAGGTTGTCCATATGTAACTCGTATTTCGAACAGAGATGCACATAAATATACATAGTATAGAGGGAATGGGGATCGTGTTGAAAGGAGCCTGATTGATTACGTGCTTGTAGAGAGGTCGATGATGGGAATGGTTGCTGCTACGAGGGCCGTGAGAGGATGCTGTGGAGGTCTGTCAGATCATATGATTGTGGTATGCAAGATCAAGCTGAGAGGAGTGCGGTGGATCAGGAGAGAGAGAAGCAGTCAGGGAGAAAGACTGAAACCTGAGAAGCTGAAGATCAAAGAAATGGCAGATGATTACAGGACCAAAGCAGAAGAGTTAGAATTGGAATGAAATGGAACTGGACAGCCTGTGGAATGCATATAGGGATTGCTTAGTTAGGAATGCTAAGGTGGTGTGTGGTGTGGCAAGAGTAACAACAAAGAAGAAATGTACAGCATGGTGGGATGAGGAGGTAAAGAGAGCGGTGGAGGACAAGAGGAAGAAATGGTTAAAGTGGTTACAGAACAGTGCTTCAGTTGAAATAAGAACTGAATATGTTGAGAGCAAGAAGCACGTAAAGAGACTAGTGACAAAGAAAAAGAAGGAGGTAAATGAGGATCTAGGAAGAAAAATGAATACGAACTACTCTGAAAATAGAAAGTTATTCTAGAAAGAGATGCGGAATTGTAGATGTGAAAGCGGAAAGACATGTGATGGTGTGAAGGATGTAGGTGGTAGATTATTAACCCATGGAGATGAAGTAAGGACCAACTGGAAAGAATATTTTGAAAGCCTGAAGAATGGGAATAGAGAGAGCAGAGCGGCTGTAAACATGATTGGTTTGGGGGGGGGGGTGCAGAGAAGACTGCAGTACCAGGAGACGTGACACTCACACAGGTGAAGAGTGCTATGAAGCGGCTGAAAAATGGGAAAGCAGCTGGGGTTGATGAGGTGTATGCAGAGATGCTTAAGAGTAGTGGAGAGAGTGAAATGAAGTGCTTGTTGGAGAAATGTAAGAAGGCATGGAGGAGTGAAACTGTGCCTGCCAAGTGGAAGAAGGCTGTGATTGTACCCCTGTACAAAAATAAAGGTGAGCGAAGTGAGTGCAAGAATTATCGTGGCATAAGTTTATTGAGTGTGGTAGGGAAGGTATATGGAAGAATTATTATAGAGTAAATAAGAGAGATATCAGAAGTCCTAGTGAGTGATGAACAGGGTGGCTTTAGGAGTGGCAGAGGATGTATGGACCAAATATTTGCAGTGAGACAGATAGTAGAGAAGGCTTGAGGGAAGGACCATAAGGTGTTTATGGCATTCATGGATCTGGAAAAAGCATATGACAAAGTGGACAGAGAAGGATTGTGGAAAGTTTTGCGCATGTGCGGTGTAGAGGGTAAGGTGCTAGGTGCCGTCAAGAGTTTTTATGATGGTAGTGAAGCATGTGTAAGGGTTAATGGCCATCTATGTGAATGGTTCACGATCGGTGTTAGCGTGCGACAAGGTTGTTATGTCCCCATGGCTGTTTAGTACGTATATGGATGGGGTGATGGGAAAAGTATAAACACGAGTAATGGAGAGGTGGATGGCGTTGGTAATGAATGGTGATGGATGGAATATCTCAATTTTGTTGTATGTTGATGATGCAGTACTGTTTGCAAGTAACGGACAAGAACTTGGTATGCTAGTGCAGTGTTTTGCTGAAGTCTGTAAGCGTCGTGCCTTAAGAGTAAATGTAGAAAAGAGTAAAGTGATGGTTATTGAGAGAGAAGGTGACTCCCAGTGCGATGTTACTGTGAATGGAGAGAGACTGGAATTGGTGAGAGAGTTCAAATATCTGGGTACAGTGACAGAAAAGAGAGGAAAATGTTCAAAAGAAGTTGAAAGTACAGTGACACAAGGAAGAAAAGTAGCTGGTGCATTGAAGGCCTTGATTAGAAACAGAGGCTTGAGTGCTGCAACTGCACGAGGCTTACACGGAGTGTTAGTGCCAACTTTAACATATGGATGTGAGACTATGGTGTGGCATGAAAAGGAAAAGTCAAGAGTAAGAGCAGTGGAGATGGGACTGCTGAGGAATGTATGTGGAGTACAGGGGGTGGATAGGATACGAAATATTGTGATTCGCGAAAGATGCGGAGTGAGGAAGTCGGTGGACAACAGAATCGAAGAGAGTGAACTGAGATGGTATGGTCATGTGGAGAGCATGGATAACAATAGAGTGGTGAAAAAGGTATATCTGAGCGAAATCGAAGGAGGGAGGAGGCGAAGTAGGCTAAGGAGAAGGAGAAGAGATATATTGGATGAATGTGTGGGGAAGTGAGGTTTGGAAGTCGGTGAGGCTAGGGAACTGACAGGGGATGGAGCTAGCTGGATGAATGTTGTGAGGAGAAGAAGGATTTTGGCACCTCTTTTTAACATGGCAGCGTCTGGACTGACTCTATCGGATACCATTATGTGAAGCTACAGAACGTGGTGAATATTTTTTGGCGTATCCGATAGAGCCAGGATTCCGGGGGCTTGAATGATGAGTGAATGGAAGCGTGGCCCATTGGATTGGACAAATTTGGGCTGTCTGGACATTGCTACTCCTCACTCTCCCCTGATGATTATTATTATCATCATTATTATCACAATTTTATGCCTTTTAAAGGAATTTCTAAGTTTACAGGACAATCAACACAAATGAGCAACTTCTGTGTTCCTGTTTTCCCTTGTGATCATGGCAATTTACACGGAAGCAGGTCAATGTACTGAATCAGTGTGGGGACCGTCCTGCATTACCTTGGGAATGTTGGTTATCTTTAATGTTTATAATATTATACTGTGAGCATCTAGGGTGCACACTAAATAAACGTTCCTACAATTTATAGATTTCACTACATATTCATCTTTGGCATTATAGAGTATACATTGCCCTTATACATTCTGCCATTGATTGGATGCCTTCAGTCTTTCTAACTTATATCCTGCTTTTGTTCTTTATACCTGCTGCTGTCATATCTTTGGCTTTTCACACATTCTATCACTCGTTCCGCTTATCCTCCTTGTTTCCATTCACCTCTCTTACTGGAGTTACTCTTTGATTTCGTTCCCTTTCCTATCTGTATTCTATTTTGTTTCGCCATTTCTATTATTATCTCCTCCATATGATTCAGTTTACTCAAATCAGTTTCACTTATTTCACCTCTTCTTCCTCTCATTCATTTCCCCTTCCGTTCTGCCTCTTTCCCCTGATCCTTTAGTCCTCCTTCTGTTTCGAGCTGCTCTCCCCTCTTGTTAATTATAGCAGAGCTACAAGGAACGCATGAAGAGACTAGAGAAGAGGCGAACGCGTGAGGGAGAAGACAATAACTTTTAGAATACTTGAAATTAGTGCTGAAGAAGAGACTGGCAGCGCATGAATGGAGAGAGAGAGAGAGAGAGAGAGAGAGAGAGAGAGAGAGAGACAGACAGACAGACAGACAGACAGACAGACAAAGAGAGAGAGAGAGAGAGAGAGAGAGAGAAGGTGTACAACAGTTATCTTATAAAAAAAAAAAAAAATCTGTTTTGGTCCGACTTCCTAGCAGAAACTATTAAAAAGCTTTCCAAACACACTGTTCGTCGCGGATTAAACCTGCTAGTATGACAAAGATATGTAGATGTACTCAGAGTACAAGACGCGAATAAGATGACTACTGGAGACCTTCTGAATGGCTTGGAGTAGAGGCTCCTACGGAAGTGGATTTACTGGATTAACTTCAGCTAAAAGAAGTAAACAGTTTCTCTGGGATGATTGAGGAGACCTTGATGGTCTGCAACATAAGAGTAGTAAGAATGAGGTCTATCTCCCTCTGGTCCTTAGTACATCAACTGCATCACTATGGTAGCGTATTTCTCTGCTTTATTACTACTACACCACACACTTTGAACAGTTATATGTAGCTGAAAATAGACAGAATTGCCCCAGGCTATGTTTATCTCATCCAGTCTCCCCCATGGCGTGTAAAACCGTTTGTTGGCGAAAATTATCTCCCTCATTAACCTGCCAGGCCATCAGTAACTGTTACTCTGTCACGGCTGACAACTGAGGTCAGATTGATTCAGCACTTTTTAATCAATATTTTCTTCATGTATAGCGTCCCGAAGATTCTCGTTGTTGAATAATACACGTAACATAATATGCAGTCGCTTCGGAAATGCTTTTTAACAAGTTATGGTATTTATATTTTGTATGGGCGTATACTTCTTACAGCACTCAGTATTATACAGTATCAGTGCTTTCTTCAATCATTAAGGTTAATCTGATACTATTTTTATTTTAGTTAGTCGCATATCGTCATCATTAAATCATTTCAGAGACCACTTACTCTAGGTTTCCCTTTCCACCGCTGTGTCCCCCTACCAACTCATCAACATTTTGCTGTCATCCTGATTATTACTCTTCTTGCTCCCCGTTAATTCATTCCCTAGACATTTCTGGCCTATCAATCTATTTCTCTCTCAGTTCCCCATGCAAAAGACCTTGCTCTTTCTCCATGTATTTCCTTGTCTTCTATGTTCCTTTTGTATACATTCCATCATTTGCTTCTCCTCCTCTTTCCCATCTATGTCTTGCTGCATTGAACTTCAAGAGGTTATTACTAATATCGAATTACACATTCTTGCCTAACCCATACAACTTCCATCGACTTGACTTCAGATCAGATGAAATCTGTCTGAGTTGATTTTGCCCAGTCATCTTCACTCTTGACCTTTCCTGTGACCCTAATTATGGACTGATTATTTTCAGAATTGAATATCTGATTTCTTGTTTTAACCTAAACCCCTCCACAAAATTTATTCTACATCGGGTGTAGACTAATTAAATTGATCTTTCAATGTGATCTTCACCTTTGTACATTTGTTCTAAAACATAACAGATCATCTTGGTGGGTCATCCTCAACTCAGTCAATAAGCTTGGTGTAAATCAGATCGAATCTGTTTCAGCTATTTGCTTCGCACACAGACGCACTGGTCAGAGTTAGACCTTGCCCTATTATTGCTTCCCTTCGTTCTTGCCTGATCCTTAAACATTCCCCCAAATTTGGTTTAAATCAGACCAGAGCTGTTTGAGGTTACCTTGTCCTGTGACTCTGGTTTACTTGTATGTTTGTTCCCCAAATCGAATTCGTCCATTTCTGTGTTATCCTTAACCCTTCCACAAAGTTTGGTCTAAATCGCATAAAAGCTGATTAAGTTGGCTTTGGCTTGTGACCTTGACCTTTCACCTGTTATTCCCTAAAGCCAAACTTTACTCCTTGGGTGACCTATAACCCTTCCACCAAATCTTCTACAGAACAATATATTAACTCAATGACTGTCCTTTCCCCGTTCCAGCAAGTTTGGCTAAACTCACTTTAACTGTTTATGAGCTATTTTGTTGACACACACACACACACACACACACCAAAACATAACACCCATTTTCGTTTCCCGAATGAGAGGGTAATAATAAATTTTATGGTATATAATACTTGGATGTAATGAAGATAATGATCACCATCACAATTTTCATTGAAATATGGTGTTATTTGTAAGAACCAAACTACTGTACGTAGAACTGAGAGAGCCACAGGGACCTAATTAACAGGTACCGTGACTTATCAACAAGATTCTGCTTCGATATTGCAATGCGTCACTTTATAACTATATAAATTGCAGACTGCTGGTCCCACCTTCCCTTCCTCTGTATAATTATTTCTTGTCTCTCTAGGAATGAAATGGATTTGAACAGCCTGTGGAATGCATATAGGGGTTGCCTAGGAATAATAAAGCGTTGTGTGGTGTGGCAAGAGTAACAACAAAAAAGAAAGGTACGGCATGGTGGGATGAGGAGGTCAAGAGAGCAATGGAGGAAAAGAGGAAGAAGTGGATAAAGTGGTTACAGGACAGGGGTTCAGTTGAGGTAAGAACTGAATATACTAAGAGCAAGAAGCACGTAAAGAGAATAACGAAGAGCAAAAAGAAGGAGGTAAATGATGATCTAGGAAGAAAAATTAATGCAAACTATTCTTAAAATAGGAAGTTATTCTGGAAAGAGGTGCGGAAATGTATAAGTGAAAACGGAAACAAATGTGATGGTATGAAGGATGTAGGTGGTAGATTATTAACTCACTGGGATGAAGTAAGGACCAGATGGAAAGAATATCTTGAAAGCCTGATGAATGTGAATAGAAAGCGCAGAGTGGCTGTGAACATGATTGGTATTTTTTTTGGGGGGAGGGTGCAGAGAAGGAATGCAGTACCAGGAGACGTGACACTCGCACAGGTGGAGTGCTATGAAGCGGCTGAAAAATGGGAAAGCAGTTGGGGTTGATGAGGTGTATGCAGAGATGTTTAAATGTAGGAGAGAGGGTGGAATGAAGTGTTTCTTGAAGATATGTAAGAAGGCATGGATGAGTGAAACTGTGCCTGCAGAGTGAAAAAAAAAGAAAAAAAAAAGCTGTGACTGTATCCCTGTATAAAAATAAAGGTGAGCGAAATGAGTGCAAGACTTATCATGGCATAAATTTCTGAGTGTGGTAGGGAAGGTATATGGAATATTATTATAGAGAAAGTAAGAGAGAAATCAGACATCCTATTGAGTGATGGACAGGGTGGCTTTAGGAGTGGCAGAGGATGTGTTAATCAAATATTTGCGGTAAGACAGATAGTAGAGAAGGCTTGTGAAAAGGATCATAACGTGTTTATGGCATTCATGAATCTGGAAAAAGCATACAACAAAGTGGACAGAAAAGGATTGTGGAAAGTTTTGCACAAGCACGGTGTAAATGGTAAGCTGTTTAGTGCCGTCAAAAGTTTTTATGATGGTAGTGAAGCATGTGTAAGGGTTAATGGGCTTCTAAATGAATGGTTCACGATCGGCGTGGGCGTGCGACAAGGTTGTGTGATGTCCCCATGGTTGTTCAATATATTTATGGATGGGATGATGAGAGAAGTAAAAACACGAGTATTGGAGAGAGGGATGGCGTTGGTAATGATTGGTGATGGGTGGAATATCTCAAATTTGTTGTATGCTGATGATGCAGTACTGCTTGGAAGTACCAGACAAGAACTTGGTAGGCTAGTGCAGAGTTTTGCTGATGTCTGCGAGCGTCGTGCCTTGAGAGTAAATGTAGAAAAGAGTAAAGTGATGCTAATTGAGAGAGAAGGTGGTTCCTAGTGCGATGTTACAGTGAATGGAGAGAGACTTGAATTGGTGAGAGAGTTCAAATACCTGGTACAGTGAAAGAAAAGAGAGGAAAATGTGCAAAAGAAGCTGAAGCAGAGTTACAAAAGGAAGATAAGTAGCTAGTGCAATGAAGGCCTTGATAAGAAACAGAGGCTTGAGTGTTGATGCTGCACGAGGCTTTCGTGATGGAGTGTTAGTGCCAACTTTAACGTATGGATGTGACTATGGTGTGGCATGAAAAGGACAAGTCAAGAGTAAGAGCAGTGGAGAGATGGAGCTGCTGAGGAATGTATGTGGAGTACAGAGGGTGGATAGGACACGAAATAATGTGATTCGTGAAATATGTGGAGTGAGGAAGTCTGTGGACACCAGAATCGAAGAGAGTGTACTGAAATGGTATGGTCATGTAGAGAGAATGTATAACAAAGGAGTGGTGAAAAGGGTATATCTGAGAGAATTTGAAGGAGCGAGGAGGCGAGGTAGGCCAAGGAGTAGGTGGAGAGATATGGTGGATGAGTGTGTGGGGAAGAGAGGTTTGGAAGTCGGTCAGGCTAGGGAACTGACAAGAGATCGAGCTGGCTGGATGAACGTTGTGAGTAGAAGTGTATGATAAGGGATTTGGCCCCCCTTTTAACGTGGCAGAGTCCGGACTGACTCAATCGGATACGTTTATGTGAAGGTACAGAACGTGGTGAACGTTTTTGATGTATCCTATGGAGCCAGGATTCCGGTGGCTTGAATGAATGGAAGCGTGGCCTATTGGATTGGGCAAATATGAGCAGTCTGGCAACTGCTTCTCCTCACCCTGCCCTAAGGTGGGAAAGGAGGTCCGGATGATGATGATGATGATGATGTCTCTGTAGGATATAACAATGTATAATGTGGTAAGTTGCCTAGACTGAAGAGTATTCAGACACTTATCCCTCTTTTTCAAATTGCCTTACTTATTATCCATAGTCTGTATATTGACTATGTCATCACCAATATTCCTCTCTTCTAATATATTTCTCTTTCTTTCACTCCTATATCCTTATTCTCATTTTCTCTTATTCTCTTTCCCCAAACCCAACTGACCACATCAGTCTATCATGATTTCTCTCTCTCTCTCTCTCTCTCTCTCTCTCTCTCTCTCTCTCTCTCTCTCTCTCTCTCTCTCTCTCAGTACAGTAACAGTCCGGTTTCTCTGTCATGTTTTGTTCGCCTATCTGTCCACCTCCAAGTTTTTGCCTTTCTGCCTGCCTGCCAGTATTTGTCCATCTGTCTGCCTTGCACATTCGGTTATCTGTCTGGTTTCTAGCCTGTCGCTCTCACATTCCCTGTTTCTCTGTGCTCTAGTCTCGTTTTCTTTTCATCCTTTCCAATATATCCATTTTCCTTTCTTTATTAATACCAAACATATGTTAAGAATATATGGAATAGATGGGAAGTTGTTGAATGCTGTGAAGAGTATGTACGATGGTGCGAGGGCTGCAGTGCGTGTGGATGGTGAACTAAGTGAATTTTTCTCTTTGAAAGTTGGGTTGAAACAGGGATGTGTCATGTCTCCATGGTTGTTCAATCTGTACATGGATGGGGTAATAAAAGAGGTACAAGGTAGGGTAGTGGATGTTGGAGTGGCCCTGGTGAGAGAGGATAGTGTTTGGAAACTCCCTGTACTGTTGTTTGCAGATGATACCGTGTTGTTGAGTGAAGACGAAGGAGAGCTGCAAGGCTTGGTGGATGAGTTTGAGAGAGTGTGTAGGAAACGGAATCTAAAGGTGAATGTAGGGAAGAGTAAAGTGATGGTCTTTGAGAGAAGTGAAGTCAGTGAATGTACAGCGAGGTTGGATGGTGAGGAATTGGAAAATGTGAGTACGTTTAAGTACTTGGGTAGTGTGATGAGTAAGGATGGAGGTTTGGAGGGTGAAGTGCTTGAAAGGGTACAGCAGGGAAGAAAGGTTGCTGGTTCTTTGAAAGCAGTGATAAGAAACAGGGAAGTGAGCATGGAAGTGAAAAAGTTACTACATGACAGTATTGTGATACCAACTCTAACGTACGGAAGTGAAGCGTGGACGTTGTTGGAAGGACACAAGTCAAGAGTGAGAGCAGTGGAAATGAGTTATTTAAGAGGAGCCTGTGGAGTCACATGGAGAGACAGGCTGACGAATGAGGATATAAAGGAGCGTTGTGGTGTTGATGTGGATGTGATGAGGAACACACTGAGGTGGTTTGGCCATGTGGAGAGGATGGAGGGTGAAAGACTGACGAAGAGAGTGTATGTGAGTGAGGTGGAGGGGGAAAGAGGGAGGGGGAGGCCGAGGATGAGATGGAGAGATGGGGTGGAGAGGTATATGAGAGAGGGGGGTGTGAGTTGGGAGCAGGGGAGTGAAATGGCGGGGGACAGGGCGACTTGGAGGCGATTTGTTTGTGGCCACCCCAAACGGGATTGAGGCGTCTGGCAATAGATAGATAGATAGATAGATATCCCTTTGTCATCACCAACATCATCATCATCATCATCATCATCATCATCATCAGCGGCAGCAGCAGCAGCAGCCTATAATAATCTGTCATATTATAGGCCTCTCACAGCTACTTACACTATTGCGTGTTTGTTGTTATCCCATTGCATCTTAGCTTTGAACATACATTGTTGCTTTTGCTGTCTCTCAACCTCTTTCAGTTCCGTCTCTTGGTTGTCACTCGCTTACCTTATTATCAGGCCAGAGAAAAGCCCCGTCCACACGAGCCTGAAACAAGTTTTAAGGCATGTTCGAAACATTGCTTCGGACATGTTTGCATACATGTTCGAAGTATCTCGTTTGGCTAGTGAAACCCGTAAACTTGTTTCGAGACTTGCTGTCATCACTGGTGTGGACATTTCCTTAGTCAGGCAAGTTTATGAAAAAGTTTGTGACATGTTTGGAAGCATTTATACTAACAAGTTCCTGACATGTTCCTAGCATTGTTTGGGGGAAATGTTTTAGACACCTTGTGGACGGGGCTAAAGACGCACCAAGTGCACAATCAATAGTTCATTACGGACCCAAAGCTGTACATTACATACCAGTACTAGAATTCGTACCGTTGCCAGTTATCTTAGTCAAAATTTATTTATCTAAGCTTCCACGAGATGATTCCCTCATGTCTGTTCATATTACTGCAATAAATATTTCATTCTGATGACTTTTTCATTATATTCCTGCAGCTGCATGACGATTTTATGGAGGTTAAGTGAAGACTTTAGAGCAGGACGGGTTAATTAACCGTATCTAACTCCCAACAGGTTGAAACGTCTGGAGATAACAACAAAAAATATTATCTCAGGGAAGGGGTTATCTTGTACACCCTATTAAAAAAAAGAATCGGGACCCCACGAGCTGATGCGTCTCGCAATGACCACTGATATGCACCAGAACTCAGTTGGGGCTTCAAATTCCTTCGTGCGGTGTAACATATTGTATCGTGCAGTAAGGGTCCCGATTCTTTTTTTATAGGGTGTACATATCCCTCTCACTACTCCCTTCAGCTTTTACAACTCTCACTTGCATCCCTCCATTAGCTTTGACTTCAGCAACATGAGGTTGTCCAGTGGAGTGCACACGCTATTTAGGGGGCAGGGACCCCCTCCCCCCCCCGAAAAAGAGAGAGAGAGAGAGAGAGAGAGAGAGAGAGGCACCGTTGTTGTGTAATATTCTCCCCACACATGGTGGGGAACGGGCAAACAAAGAGCCCGTCACAGTAAAAAGCAAAGTAAAAAAAAGCAGACAAAACGACGGAAAAAAAAAAAAAAGTAAAGTAAAGTAGAGCAGAGACGGCAGCCAGAATAAAGACGAGGCAAGGGCGGCAAACAGGCAAGGGGCAACTGCAGAGGATGGAAGTGGGCAGTGACTGATGGAAGGCAGCAGGATTAAGATAGCAGTCTGACTGCGATGTAGTGGACCAGTGCAGCTCTAGGTGGATCAAACTCGACGCCCTCACGGATCACGGCTTCCTGAGATGGAGAAAGGGAGTTGGAAAGATACGCCTCACGGAAATCCTTGTACAATTGCCGATAGACATGTGGCAATGTGTCCTGGTCGTTAATAGGATCCGTGAGGTCGTATAAAAGTTCTTCTAAGTCCGTATCCGTGCGGGCGTCGAGTGTAGCGATGTCAGAAAGGGGCGGTAGAAGAGCCTCGAGGCGGCGTGCGACAGTGGAGGGGTCGGCCTTGTCCTTCCCCCCTTTCTTCTTCGATTTTTTCCTCTTCTCCTTAGGTGGAGGGGGAGAAGAGGGGCGAGCAATGGCAGCAGGCGGTGGTGGAGGAGGAAGAGGAAGAGGCACCTCCTCTTCGTCAGGAGCAGATGGAGAAGTCAAGGAGGGCGGCTCTGCTTCGTCCAGATGGACGGAAGGGACGGGAGAAGAGACACGCTCCCCCTCAGCTCCTGACGAAGGGAGGTGAACCTCCACGACTGTCTCTCCATGCTCTAGTTCCATGGCCTGTATCGGTTCCGGGTCGGTAAGGAGTGGTTCGGTAGTGGTGGTGCCAGTCGCCCTGTTGAGAGGGGCATCCAGCCTCAGCCGTTTCCGCGGTGTTGTGCGGGGAGGTGGAGGCTGCGGCCGCCGGGCCTGACGCTCCTGACGAGGGGGTGACGAGGATCGCGGGTGAAGCTCCGGGGAATAGTAAGGCGTGGAAGGCCGTTCTCCTTAAAGATTTGAGGAAGGAGAACAGCCAGAACCGCCTTACTACCCCCACTAAAAGCTTCAGCCGTCGCGATACACATCGCAACGAGTGTGTTGGTATCGCCAGAACTCCCAGGACCCCTAGGCTGGCGTCTCGGGGCCGGGGGGCGGCGCCGTGCATGAGCAGAGCCCTGCACGGCAACACCACCCGGTCCAGTGACATCCGTAGCCTCGGGACCCTTGGCAGCCTGAACGATACGAAACTCCACTGTCTCCCCATCGCCAAGAGAGCGCTGGAAAAACCGTGGATTAGGTACAGCGATCCCAGAGACGTGGACGAATACATCAGAGCCAGTGTCCTGGCGCCTGATGAACCCGTAACACGCTCTCACGTTGTACCACTTCACGGTTCCCCGGATGGTGGAGGCTCCTGACGGCTCGGATCTGCTACTGGGTGCCCCCCTCAACGGGTCGAAGGCGTGAGCAGGTGAAGCAGATGTCTCGGTCGGCTCGGGCATAGTGGCGACTGGCCAGGCCAAGCAGAGTGGAATGGAGAGGCACCACATCCCTTGTCGGTTACTACTCACACTGCCTAATGGAGGTGTTCTGGTGACATACAGCTGTCACAATACTGTACTGGGGGAGGCGGTGGCTCAATAGGTACAGAGGAGGCCAGCAGTCTTAACGCACTCCAGTTCAAATCCCCACTGGGGCAGGAAACAGTTAATGGATTTGAATTTCATAAAAGTAGACTTTACTGATCTACCAGAAGACTCGCCGACATGCAAAAACACCTCCGCTAATACCAGTACACCAGTCCTGTATGAGACAGCCCAAGCATGTATTCAGTATGGACGGTGGGTGTTAGCGCAGATGTGGTGACATGTAGAGATGTAGGATGACTACTGATCCTCGGTGATATGCCCTGGGGATACGCCCTGAAGCCTTTGCCTAGAGTCGAAAAAAAAAATGAAATGAAAAATAAAAAATAAATATTATTTTTATTTACTGAAGAAAACACTGGTATGACATAATTCTGATAAGTAAAAGCGCTATTGTAAGAGTTTAGTTGTTTATGGAAGTCCAGGTGACATTACATAGTTGCTATGAAATAAAAAAAATGGTAGAAAAAATGCAGTTATATATAATGTACGTCTTAAATATGAAGTAATGACACTTCATGGCTGCAATGACTTTCTTAACGCTCTGTATAGACTGAATACCTCGAAGGCCTGACTTGTCACTAACATAAACTACTGGTAACACAAAGGACAAAGGGCCATGGATTGCAGAGCCTTTGAGCTTTACATGTATCATATAGCCTTTTCACACGAAATAGGTAAAATCTTTTGCTATTTGTAAATATGAAGTTACTTCATCATTATTTGCTGCTGATGAATCAGATGAGGATGACGACCCTCTGCTGCTTAGTTTCTTTAGAGTTCAGAAAGCAAGAAGAGGTTTGACAGAGGAGGCTGAGACCAAAAAAGACAGTAGCGGTGGTGGACGGCGAGGTAGACACGGGGTGTGGTGTGTCGTCATCTGACAGCTTTATGAGTTCTTCTCTCCATCCTTACCCAACCAATTCCTCCCTCAGTGACGTCTTCTCTCGCTCTACATCCTCGTCACTGCCATGCATGTAATGCACCTCAGTTTCTCATCCACGTCTGCAAGGTTTGATTCATGGTCTGAGACGTGTCACAGCTCATCTAGGAGGATATGGATGGTAACATCACTGACTGATTACCTCATAAATCTGTGCTGAGATATCTTAAAATTCAGAACAAAATCCTAAGTAAATAAATTTTCATACAATCTATAGATCCTAACCCGTAATTCTTCACAAATTCATCTGGCGTCTATTTTTGTCGCTATCAGCAACAGTGTCTAAATTTTCACTATAAAGGTGTGTTTCCAAATTACCTATGCGTTGATGTTGCGATGAGGTAATTCCGCATCAAATGGGGTTACTGTTTTTGATCTTGGGGAAGGGCGAGCAAGCACACATCTCCACATCACAGAGATTAGTCTCGGATGCACTATCGGAACCCTGGTCCTATATATTTCACGATATTCCCTGGAACAATGTTTTTTTTTACATCAATTGGGTAGCCGCTAAACATATCACAGGCTATGGGTAAATGTTATAGTCATGAAGTTTATGAATGTGGTGAAAATGCCTACTGTGTACAGTAACCAGTACTCTTGGAGAGACGGTGTATTGCAGATCATATCTGAAATCAAGAACTGTTTAGGTTGACCCACACTGTCATGTGTTTAGAATATTTGTGTGTGTGTGTGTGTGTGTGTGTGTGTGTGTGTGTGTGTGTGTGTTTACTATGAGCGTTCCTTGTCTGTTTCCAGTCCGTGTTGCTTAAATTAGTGCACTGAATATCCCTCCACCTCCCCACCACTCGCCTCGCCTCCATCCAGTTGCTCAACTCAAACCCTCATTTTCCTTCCCGTGCTCTCCCGCCCGTTCCACACTAATGACCTTTCTCTCTCTCTCTCTCTCTCTCTCTCTCTCTCTCTCTCTCTCTCTCGGTGCAGTAGGGGTAATAGTGAAAGTAGTTGTAGCTGGCCAATTGCGGGTTTTTGCCTTAGGGCCAAAAGGTAGTGGAAGATAACATTTTTTATAATTTCCGTAGTGTCAGCGTAAATCACGTAAAAAAAAATGTGAAAGCAGCGTCGACATACTATCAAATGTTTGTCGAACAATGTCTATCTCTATCTATTGCCAGACGCCTCAATCCCGTTTGGGGTGGCCACAAACAAATCACCTCCAAGTCGCCCTGTCCCCCGCCATTTCACTGCCCTGCTCCCAACTCACACCCCCCTCTCTCATATACCTCTCCACCCCATCTCTCCATCTCATCCTCAGCCTCCCCCTCCCTCTTCCTCCCTCCACCTCACACACATACACTCTCTTCGTCAGTCTTTCACCCTATATCCTCTCCACATGGCCAAACCATTCTTCGATTTAACCATAATAGAAAAAAATAATATGCAGTTTCTGGAATATGGTGAGTCTTTCATTTTGTACTTTTTCTTTTATATTTAAGGTTAAGTCGAAACGTAACATCCCTCAGCAAATACTTTATATTATAACAAAGTAATTTTCACATGAACCTTTTCTTTTTTAAACGCGATGTGCAAATATTACGAAAATTACACTTGGCGAAATGCTCTACTGGCTTCTGGCCGAAAACTTTCAGGGTCAGTTAGCTCTCACTCCAGCGGCAAGGATGACGTTTGCCCTCGTCCGTATGCATAATAAAGTAATGATGATAATGCCAGAGAGAGAGAGAGAGAGAGAGAGAGAGAGAGAGAGATGATGTGGAAAGAGTATGTGAAAGTTTGTGTTCACCCAATTTAGAGTTAAAAGTATTGCGAATATATTAAAGTAAAACGTATGTATGGAGTTGGAGAGATGAACTTGGTGAGGTGGTTTGCGTGATTGTATAATGTATCATTGTAAAATTTAATCCTAATAACGGAATAAAATAAAATCTGCCGCAACAGTGCATGGAAGGTATAGTACAATACATGAGATATGATGTGCATTTCAGAAGACTAAACCAAGCAGATTTAAGTTACAAAATTATCCTTGGGACATCACAAGATATTTTTACCTATAGGATATTATTAGCTCCCAAATATCCGATACTTTTTGAAGATAGTGTACGTGATTCACACAACGTTTCAAGCCACATAAAGGACACCAAAATTCTAACTCAGGCAAGCCTTTCCACAACTACAAACTAACATTCCTAAAGCACCTGCCAACCAAGGTCATCGATCTTTTTGGGGACATCCATCAATACAGGATGTGGCGTTGTGCCAGGCTGCAGCGACTAACAGTCATAGTCGTAGTTTCTTCCGGCATTGAGTTTGAAATCCCAGTCACTGACATCGTATGAGTTAACATGTGCAGGTAAAGGCATTATGTATATAAGTTTTACAACACAGCTGTGATAGGAGAATTATGTGCTATCTAAGTAAAATACAAAAACTTGGCAAGTACACACCCAAAACCTACTTTAAAATAACTAAAAGTGTCTGCTTTTACGATTCATTGCACAAAATACGAAACCACAGTCACTTAACAGCAGAATAGAAAACTCAGAAAAAATTTCTGGCCTGTTAACGTTTAACTCTTCCACTAAGTGTGATCAAAATTAGATCAAACAACCTGAGTCAAAAGGTTGAAACTTGACGATGATCTGTGACATTTACCTCCTATCGAATGTTCTCAATATTGAATCACATTACCCTATCCTGTACCCCTGCCATTACTTGTCGGATTAAAACTATAGACCTAGTCAATGACCTATGACTTTAAAAAAAAAAAAAGTCACTGTTTCCACTGTTTGTTGTAAATCATTATGCCAAAACTGATGTATACCTGTACAGCTGTTATACATAATCTTGCCATCAAACAAGCAGGATGAAAGACAAAAAGGATCAAACATATAATCCTCTCGTACTTCAGCATCAGGGTGAAATTAAGTAAAATATTAAACAAACAACTAAATAAATAAATAAAGTTTGCAATCAGGTGAGGTAAACATAAAGTGTTCTACAGACCTTTGAACTTCCGTGAATAGAAACATGTGTATACCTGTGTATACTAAATTATGTTACTGTAGATCAAAATTATGATAACAGAATCGTAGGCTTTTATGGCTTTAAGCATCATGATATCCCGGTAACAAAACAAAGACATATAAACTGAAGGCTGGGTGATATGTAAAGCAATATGAGTGAGAGCTCTCTTCATGGTACTTTTCTGCTAGTAGATAAACAGTTCTCTAGACCTAATATCATTCATAACTTCTTTAGCAAAAACGAAACCACAGAGATTATACGTGTACTGATCTACTTCCGTGCATCCTTCAGTTCCACGCAGTTGCCATCATTGTACAGGGTCATATTCGCCCATGTATGAAGTACCGTACCCACCTGTGGCGGGTGAGGGTAGGAGGGACCTACCCCATACAGGGCCTAACATATACGGCGTTTCCAAACAACGTGGACTCGTAGGCATTTCGTCTTAACATTCATTCTGCTCTCTCTCTCTCTCTCTCTCTCTCTCTCTCTCTCTCTCTCTCCAACAATTCATCGTGGTCTGAATACTAAGTGAGGAACTTGTGTTTCTCTGACTTCCTCTCCATCACATCTGCTTCCCTTCCTTCCACTCTTCCTCCTCTTCTCACCTTCTCTGCACCTTCTTTCCTCTCTTCTTCCTTGAGTTTTCTATTCTCCCTGCCCTCTCTCATCTCATTACATATTCTCTTCCCCATTGTCTCACATCTTTGCACTTTGCGGTATTCTTTTTTCCCCCCGCTTTCTTTCCTCGCATCGTCCCTTTTACCCACATTATATGCATACGTCTTTTGGTGTATATTTTATTGTCAGTTCTCCTACAATCAGTATTTCTCTTATTTGTCACACATCTTCACAAGTCACCACATCGATACTAATATCAACCGTCCATGCTGAAAGTATGGTAGATCTGTCTATTAAGGGCTGATATAATGGCATTAGCTGGAGTGACTTATGATATACCGATAGCTATTGTGGAAGACTAGTAACGTAAGTTTTAGCGAAACTTACATCATCATACTCTACCTTTTCCCAGCCTGCCATCGATCTCACGTCCATTTGGGCAAATTAATCTAACCACAGGATCTCCAACCCCTCGTAATATACGTACATTCCACAGCCCTTCTTAGGGCACGTCCACACTTGCTCTGGAACTTGTGTTGTCAACGCATCTAACAACACGTTAGATGCACGTATGCGGCAGTGTTTAGAGCAGCGGTTCTTATCCTTTTTTGAGTCACGGACCCCTTCGAGAATCTGGTGAACGCTATGAACCCCTTCCCTACAAAAATGCACATAAGCACAAACGCAGCATTTTGCATGCAATGAATATACATTATTTTATTGAAAACTACCTCACGCAGTGTATCACAAAGTATAAAACAATCTTTACAAACAATTATGTTTCTCACACTTTTTCATGCAAAAACTAATGGCCACTCGAAAAAAATTAAATAGATCCAACTTGAGCAAATTACACAAAACAAAACTTTAAGTCTGCTCAAAAGTTCATTTCAGTGAGAGAGTTGTTGTTGCTGTTTGGCCTGAATAAGATGAAATTGTGGAGTGGTCTTTGACAAGGCAACACGCATGTCATCGTTGACATCCAGTTGATTTCGACTTTTCATTTTGACATAAACAAGCGCTGAAATCCCTGACTCACAAAGGTATGTAGTTGCAAACGGAATCAGAGCACCGATAGCTCGCTTTGCCAGACGAGGGTAGGCTTGTGTCAACGAACACCAGAATTCTTCAAGACTTCGAGTTTGTTTGTTTTTTAGTTAATGATGCCAAACGGCATCACACAATCTTGCTAAATTGTTCTCAATTATTCTGACCTTCACGGACCCCCTGTATCCCATCCATGGACCCCTTGGGAGTCCATGGACCCCAGGTTAAGAACCCTTGGTTTAGAGGGAAATATGTTAATGCTGGAGAAGTTCTTTCAATTTCCTGCCAGTAGAGGTGATGCGCTAAATGTGTCTCTTCGAGCCAGCCGAGACTTCATCATAATGTCAGTAAGTAAGGATGCCTAGGGGTCACTGCTGTGATGATTTGGTGCAATGGTAATAGTATAACACCCAAAAGCTTTAGTTGCCAATTCTGGATGCGTCCATCAGGACGAAGAAGAAGTAAACATGGGCGTGCTATCACGCATGACATTACCTGTGATGATATTGTTTTATCGTCGTCACAGCTGCAGATTGCTAGAGGTCTTTACAGCTTTTTACGGATATCTGTATTTGTCAGTTCATGTTACATAAATGCTGTTCCCATATGTGCAGGCAGGACACCGATAGACGACAGGCAACATCAGCTGCAGACCATCTGTACTGAGGACAGCTTGTGGTAACTGCACGATGACGGGTTAAGGATGAACGGTGTATACATCTGTTGTAGAATATGTGAAGCAAGAAACAGATATACATTATAGTCATACTTTATTACGTACCTCTACATCTGCGTCACATGTGCGGTATGACTCGTTTTTGTTTATCACGAAGCACATACTCTTGAATTCAAGCCACGAAGTTTTTTATATGTTGTTTGCACCATTATGGAATTTCTGTTTCTTCATCTTCACTTCCGTCAGACTCCTAATCTTCCCTTCCACCTTAGCTCGGATATTCTCTTGGCATCCGCAATTGTTTCCATGGGTCGGCGCTCTTTACCCTGTCCCTGTAGATACTAGTAGGTGTCGTGGATCCCATAACACTGGATGTCCATTATATAACTCAGTTAACAATAGTGTTGGGTCCGCTGGATAACTCAATTAACAATAGTGTTGGGTCCGCTGGTCCCTTACATCCTTTCCTCTCTGCTGTGTGTGTCTCCCCAACATGTATCCTTACTAGTGCCTTGTTGCCTCGTCCACATGAATGCTGCCAGCATGTCTGGTAGCCTGTGTTACCAAATGATACGGACTTTGTTCCGACCATACTTACAACTTCAATGTTACTGTGCTGCTTACTTATTGCCAACACTTGTTGGGGGACACGTGTGAACGCGCACTTAATTTTCTCATTTTCTCAGACCCTCTCCCTTGTTTTTATACATATGTTCCACTTTTCCCTACTTTCCTTATACCTTTCCTTCTTGCCTCAAATACGTATTCTCGTCCATCTCCCCAATACATTGTACACCTCATATTTGTTCGGCCTTCTTTTTCCAAATTTTCATCGTATCTGCAACAACACTCGTGTCCCAACAATCCTTTTCACTCCATTACCATCCTTTCCTTCCTCACTCTTCCTCTCACAGCTCAGCAGTTCTCTTCTTCACACACACCATCCACAACTCCGATTCCTTTCCTTAATCCCACAGATGATACACTGCTGGAAATGTTGAAAGTCATGGGAATGGGAGAACGGAGGCCGCTGAATCTCTCTGTCTCTGTCTCTCTCTGTCTGTCTCTCTCTCTCTCTCTCTCTCTCTCTCTCTCTCTCTCTCTCTTCCATTAATGATACTGTTATGAAATTTCTGCATATGTTTCATGGTAACAAAACACTCTCGCCCCTTTCTGCACACACGCTCTAGCGCAAATGTCAACCAGTATTCTGTCATTTACGCAACTGCAATTGGTCAGCTCGAGAACACCTATAATACTCAGGCTTGCATGTACCTGAAATTAAATTCATTTGATTAATTTCCCGGGCTCTAAGAGATGAGTTCTTTCTCTGCTCCACATGTATATTCTACATGATGTGTATGTAGCCCACTGTATAGCAGTAACGCTGAGGGATAGCAAAGGTTCCAATGACGTCATGTACAATCGCCCCCAAAAGTGATGACAGGGTGTCAGATTGCTTCAGTCACTCTGTGCTACTAGGTGCTCATTGTAAACTTACTGATTGTATAATTCCGTACCTCCACCACGTCTTGTCATCGAATAAAATTCAAATATGACGCTGAGACTTATGTAAAATGATGAACATATGGCAATGATATATACAGTGATTAACACTAAAATTCATTTTTCGACTTCAATGTTTTACGTATTTTATTTCAGATTTTCAAGCATAAGTTTTCATGGCCAGCTGAAGAAAAATCTCGTGCATGCAGTATTCTTGTTGATTTTCAAATGTTATGTTCTTGGTAAAGCATCACTAAGGATGTCACAACAATGAAAAAAAAAAATATATATATATATATATATATATATATATATATATATATATATATATATATATATACAGTATATCCAGTTTTTAGGAGGTATGACAGAGCTGTTATTCTGGTATACTAGGCAATAAAAAGGACCTGAAGATGAATTAACAAATACTTCAAGTGATAAAGTACATAGTTTTTCTTTTCTTTTTATTTTCATACATATACTTTTCTATGTCCTGCCGAATTGTAAATACTAATCCGAAAGCTCTGAACTCTCTGTACTATATAATATAAACCTCTGTGTTTTATTACTACTACCAGTCGTTTAGACACTGAGGATCCTCGGCTGTTGTGCATGTTGGGGATTCTCCATGGGGCTCCAAGGCTAATGGAGGGTGAGTAGATCCAGGGTGGAACGTTAGTCCATGTGATAAAATTAATAGTTCCATGGGAAAAAGATCCATTGGGAAAATAGGTTCATTGAGGAAAAACAAGTACATGGAATAAAATAAGTCCATGGGAGAAATAGGTTCGCGGAGGAAGAGAGCTCCAAATGGTAAGACAGGTCCAAGGGCGATGACATATTGGCAGGGTAAAATGTGTGAATGGTTAGAACAGGTTTACAGGGGAAAATAAGTCCACGGGGAAAATAGGTCTAAAAGGGAGAAACAGGTCCAAGAGGGAAATAGATCTTAAGAGAAGAACACTTTCTTGTTTCTGTGGTTTTCACATCGCTTGTTTATTGATATTAGATTATAGTTGTTTCAGCAAAATCAGCATGGCAAGAGACAACTCTAAAAAACATGTTGCACAAATTTCCCTAACAAAAACTGAAGGCAGAGAAACAAACCAAAATGCAGAAAAAAAGAAAATCGAGCAGCCTGTGTGGCAGCCACTGGGCGCCGAATATTTACACATGATAGGAGGGCAAAGGCCTTTGAAAATCCCAGTTTAAATATAAATGCAGTAAAGTGGTAGGCCTCACCTTACGTGAATGGAATTAAATTGATTATAACTGACTCTGTACTAATCTGAATTGCCAAAGCTGGAATACTAAACTAAAGTAACTGGAACTTATTAAACCAATGGTTCTCCACCAGGAGAGCATTTACCTGGGTAAGTGTTTATCCAGCAATGACATTTGATTTATATTAACTATTTATTATATTTGTTTCAACTTAAATAATGCTTGTGTTTTTAACCTACATAAAATAGACTTCTTTCTTCATTTATCTGTCGTCTGTCCTCCTCTCTGCTCCCTCTCTTACTTTTCTTTTTTCTGGCCATTGCGTAAGCAAGATGAAGACCCAAGAAATCTTGCACCAAAGTTTAGACCAGACATCAGTTTTTCAAAGTTCCAGAATAAATAAAAAAGTTGCTCGTTCGTCAGTATTGGTTTCTCTTTCCCCGTTTCCCGGCTTTGATGGCCATGTGGTGTGGTGGTTTGTACCGTATGACTGTATGGTGTGGCGGTGTTAATATTATGTGGTGTGTTCATGTTTATGACCCTGAGCTGTGGTGGTGCTTATGGTCATGTTGTATGGTGGTGTCTAAGAAAATGTAGTGTTGTGTTTATGACTCACGTAGTATGTTGGCGACTATATGGCGTAGTAGTGCTTATGATTATGAAGTGAAGGCACGATTCAATAAAGTTTATTGGAGTTCATAACCATGTGCTGTGGTGATGTCGATCATGTGATGTGCCGGTGTTTTGACCATGTAATGTGTTAGTGCTTATGACCATGTGAAGTGGTTGCCTTATGACTATGTAAAGTAACAGTGTTTACAACCATGTGGTACAGTGTTTATGACCATAGTGTGGGGTGCTACTGTATTTACGACCATGTAGCGCTGAGGTGGTTGTGAACATGTGGTACTTTGCTAATGACCATGTGTTGTAATGGTGTTTATGTTCATGTGGCCTAATATGTATATATATATATATATATATATATATATATATATATATATATATATATATATATATATATATATATATATATATATGTGTGTGTGTGTGTGTGGGTGTGTGTTTTAAGTTAGAAATTTAATATATTTCATCTTCAGACAGAGCGGCATGGAGACCTGAGTGTGAAGGGTATAAGCATATCAGCAGCAGGAAGGGGCACACAGAGCATAGGGAGTATTTCATAGTTTGATATGCAGAGTAAGATAAGGATACCAGAGAAGGCTCTCCGCACCCTTTTAATCTTAATCCTTCAACTTGTCCCCAGGTCACAATCCTCAAAACACACACACACACACACACACACACACACACATTCGGCGTCACCTCACCTTACCCCGTCATTCTAATTCAGTGTCATAATACAGTAAAACAACGCTTCTATGGAGGTAAAACTAATAGGCTATAAAGCCAAACTATCTAAAGAACCCTTGTCCTTCCTTACCATGAAAATGTTCTAGACACTGCTCACATACTGAAAAAAATATACGCGCATGTAGCTTTCAAGTATAAAAATACCATCAATAAATCCCTCATCTAGAAGAGTCCATCATGAAATTCAGGTATTTTATAAATAATTGCATGCAAAAACTGTAATAAATTTAAATAGGACAATCTGGAAAAACACTTGAGAACCAGGATCTCACGGCATAAGTATTATGTAAGGAGGGTCCAACAGAGCAGCGGCTACATCCTGCTGAAAGCATCCAGATGTCACCACACTGACTGGGCAGGTTGATACTAGGAAGGTCAAAAAGCTGTGATGAAAGAAATATAAATGAAATATGCTAATTTCTGGCACTTATGACAATAGGTAAACGTGAGCTATGGCCATTTTACGTGTGATAAATTGTTAACAGAACAGATTGTAAAGCAATATCCCTCTTACTATCATTCTTTGTGGAGGCTTGCTATAATAGGATATAAGTTCAGCAGAAATGCAGTAAAGTGAGGTGACCCCACATTTTTATTTATTAAGGATTGTGGCCCAGGAATAAGTACAATATTGAGGTAAATTAACTAACTTATTAAGAAGAAGAAAAAGATGCAGAGAACCTTCTCTCTTATCCTTGTCTCATTCCACAGATCAAAACGTGAAATCCTCCATTTGTTCTGTGTGCCCCTCTCTTCTGCAGCTATGTTTTTAGACCTACACCCTCATGTTTCTCTATCACTGTCTGAAGGTGTAATATACGAAAGTAATTACTGTCTGTATTTTGATTTATCCTTTGGTCAATTTTCATACATATACTGTATATATATATATATATATATATATATATATATATATATATATATATATATATATATATATATATATATATATATATATATATATATATTGTTACGGAACAGAGAAAGATAATGTACACTTTAAGTGAGAATACGAAGAGTCACTACTGTCCCGTAAAGTTCCAGGTTCAAAACAAAAGAGTTAGGTAAAATTACAAGTTAAAGTTTAATGCTCAAACTAACAACAAAACATTCAGGACTCATAAGGATAATGTAATGGCAAAAACAGGTTAAATATATGGTTAACTGCAATAGCCTCTATTAACACGAAATTAGCATGAGTAAATTTATCTAAGTCAGCCCTGATGAAATGAAAACACTGGGTAATGCTCAGTTAATGCAAGATAAATAATTACAGATACAAACTATTATTGCCAGTGGCTGCCAAAATGAATTCTACACAATGTACAAAAACTTTCCAGGCCTAAGAATTAACCTTATGCTATACAGTACAAGAAAAAATACAACAGTTATACTCAAATTACACACAGCTACTAGATGTTTGGAGATTTCTTGAGCACTCACAATAATAATAACTGTACAGGGGAGGACAGAGATGTGAACAAAATGAGGAGCATATCTAAGTGGCAATGCTGCAGAGACTGAGCTCATTATATAGGGGCCGGCAGAGCTTGATACAACTTGTAAGAAGGACGCGCAAATGAAGCCATGGGGACAAAGAGTTGACAATCCCGCTCTGAACTCCAGAAATGACGACTTACTCTACTATAACGGTAGAAGGGGGGAACTGAGGCAGAACATGCTCGTGATCAAACATGCAGCATACTGTGCGTTAAAATTACACAAAGGATGATGAAATCATAGGCTATGTAACACCTCCCCACAAAGAAAAAAGAAATTTACAAAGGAAATTTCTTATTACTCTAAAACAATCTGTATATGGCATTACAGAACATGCAAAAGTCTTTCCTAATGTTACAAAACATGAGATCTCCCTAGCACGTTCAGTCATAGGTACTTGCCAGTATCCCTTTAACAAATCAAACTTACTTATGTACCTAGCCTTTCCGATCTTGTCTATGCAATCTTCCACACGAGGGTGAGGGTAAGTGTCTGTTTTAGTTATCTGATTAACACGTCTGTAGTCGATGCAAAGCCGCTGTGACCCACCTGGCTTAGGGACTAGAGTGATAGGAGAACTCCACTCGCTCTGACAGGGCTCAGTCATCTTGTGCTCCAACAGGTAGCCAAGCTCCTTCTGGATGAGAGGAACTTTCACTGGGTTCACACGGTAAGGAGGCAATTTAATTGGCTTTGCGTCTCCAACATCGACATCATGCATCAACACAGTGGTTCTTCCTGGAGTAGCACGGAACACTTGCGGGTACTCCTGCAGTAATGCCGAAAACTCCTGCCTTTCCTTGGGTGGTAGATGAGAAAGCTTAGTGTGGAGATCATTCATGATATCAGGATTCTTCCCCAAACTATCAGTCAGGCCCATACTGCATGGGAGAGCTTCACTTGCAGACTCGGGTGGAACAGCTACAGTGCAGACTGGATTATTTTCGTCCCGCTTGTGATATAACTTTAGCATGTTGATGTGACATAGTTGCTTGTTCTTTCTACGATCTGGTGTGGCGATGACATAGTTGACATCACTGAGTTTCTTCTCCACGAAATAAGGACCACTAAACTTGGCTTCAAGAGGTTGCCCATGAACTGGTAGCAGAATCAAAACCTGATCTCCTGGCTGAAAGTGGCGCAACCTGGACTTCTTATCATACCAAGTCTTCATCTTCTCCTGAGCAGCTCCTAAATTCTCTCTCGCCAGCTGTAAAGCAGTGGACAGCCGTTCTTTGAACTTCATCACATACTCCAGCAGGTTGACGTCATCTTCCTCCGACAGCCAGCATTCCTTGAGTAACTTAAGGGGTCCTCTTACTTCATGGCCAAACAGTAGTTCAAAAGGTGAGAAGCCCAGTGATTCATTTGGAGATTCTCTTGTGGCAAACACAACGAATGGAAGACCTTTATCCCAGTCTTTCTGATGTTCCAAACAGTATTTCTTGAGCATCGATTTGAGTGTTTGATGATATCTCTCCAACGCTCCTTGGGTCTGGGGATGGTAAGCTGAAGACGTGATCTGGGTGATGCCCAACTCTTTCAGAGACTGCTTGAAAACGTTTGACATGAAATTACTTCCCCGGTCGGACTGTACCTCCTTGGGCAGACCAAACTTTGAGAAGAACCCTAGCATTTCCTTAACCACGTTCTTTGCTGAAATATTTCTAAGTGGAATGGCTTCAGGATAACGAGTAGCCATATCAATCAGGGTCAACACATAAGAAAATCCTGAAGAAGTCTTAGGAAGAGGGCCCACAATATCCACCAACACACGGGTGAAAGGCGCCTCAAAAGGAGGAATGGGAACTAGAGGTGCAACCTTTTCGGTTTGATTACACTTCCCCACAACTTGACAGGTGTGACAAGACTTACAATACCAGGAAACATCCCTGAAGATACCTGGCCAGTAGAAGTGTTTCAAAATGCGTGCCACAGTCTTCCTCACTCCAAGGTGTCCTGCCAAACTAGAATCATGAGCCACTCTAATGATATCCTGCCTACAAACACGAGGGATGACAACTTGATGTACAACCTCCCATTCACAGTCGGCTGATGCTGTTGGGGGTCTCCACTTCCTCATAAGTACTCCTGACTTTATATAATAACAAGTAGAAGCACCGGCTGACTCTTCTTCACTGTAAGCAGAGTTAGCTAGACCTTTCAACTCAGGGTCAGCAACCTGCAACTCAACCAACTCTTGACGAGACAAATTATCAACACTACGGGGTACTGCCTCATCTGGTGAGTGGTCCAAATTAGCAAGAAAAGTGTCAGCTAGGATAACATCATCATCATCCTCTAAATCACCAGTAACTTTAGACTTAGCCCTAGTGACAGCACATGCAGGGAACACATCAGGGACATCACAATCCTGGGTCGCAGCCACTAGCTCACTAGACAACTGAGGAGCTGGACACACTTGACTTCCACCAATATCATTTCCAAGTAAGAAAGTTACACCTGACATTGGGAGAGTCTCAACCAACCCAACCATAACGGAACCATTAACAAAACCAGACTCTAAATTCACTCTGCACAGAGGGACAGAGAAGTAATTATTCCCTACACCTTGTAAGATTACAGTTTCATCAGAGGAATTAACATTAGAGCCTAGAACACTGGTCAGCATAAGGGATTGGCAAGCACCTGTATCACGATATATTTTAACTGATTTCCTGTCATTACTGTCCAGAGGACTGACAAAACCATCAGACAGGAAATTAGCACATGAACTCTTGAGAGTGTCACCCACGTTACTGCTCAAAAGAGGAGCTCCATCATGAGAATTTAAGTTACCCCTCAAAGCAGGTTCAGTTAACTCAGTTAAAGAATTATGGGAACTCCCAAGAGTGGACACTAGACCAATTGACTGAATATTTAAAGACTCCTTTTTGTTCACATCACGCTGTCTCCTGAAACATTTCTCCGTAGTATGACCAAGCTTACTACAATAAGTACATTTACTTTTCTGAAATCTAGAGGTGAAGCTGGTATTTACTTCCTGAGAAACATCATCTTTATTCTCTTTCCTGTTACCTGTACTCTGAGTAGAGGCAACGTACTTACTCTCAGCTTTCCCTTTTCCTCTAGAATATCTCTTGTGAGTGAGAACATATTCATCAGCTAAAACTGCAGCATCAGACAAATTATCTATTCTTCTCTCATCAAGATATAGGCTTACATCTTTATAAATACACCTCTTGAAGTCCTCCAGCAAAATCATCTGCTTAAATTTACCAAAATCAGAATCCACATTCTTAGAATTTAACCACTGCTTTAACAGATCTTCTTTGATTTTTGCATACTCAACATGGGATTGCTTATCTTGCTTGTAAGTTGTCCTAAATTTTACTCTATAAGCTTCAGGAACAAGCTCATAGGCCTTAAGAATCAAGCTCTTAACTACATCATAATTATCAGATTGATCCTGAGGCAAAGATGCATAAGTTACTTGAGCTTTACCGGTGAGAACAGTTTGAAGGAGTACTGGCCAATACTTTTTAGGCCAATTAAAACCTGTAGCTACCCTCTCAAACAACTGAAAATACTTTGTTAAATCAGATTCATTAAAAGGAGGGACAAGTTTACCATTTTTAGCCACATCAAAATCATCAGAGCTAGATGATCCAGTTCCACCTTGTTTCATGCGATACTCATGGTCTGCCTGAATCCTAGCAAGTTCAATTTGTGCCTGAGCCTGTATTTGTGCCTCCTGAATCCGAGCCTGAGATTCAGCCTCCTTAGCATTTGCTTGAAATTCAGCCTCCTGAATACAAGCCTGAGACTCTGCCTCCTTAGCCTGAGACTCCGCCTCCTTAGCCTGAGACTCCGCCTCCTTAGCACGTGGTTGAAATTCAGCCTCCTTAACACGAGCCTCCTGCAGGGCTAGCTGTAACTTAGCTAATTCAATCTGCGTTTGCTCATTTGGAGGAGTTACATTAAACAAGCTTTTATTAATCATGCAAACAATTTGATCTTTAGAATGATGAGAGCGAACAGCAATTCCCAATTGTTGAGCAACAAGCTTAAGTTCATTCTTTGTTCTGTTATCTATATCACACACTGTTTGCACATTTGACAAAAAATCTTTGGCTTCATCAAGTGTAGTAATAGTAGACATCATGAATAAGTAACAGTCACAAAATATCAAGCAATATCCTTATGATAATATCCTGAATATCCTGATGAGAGGTCGCCAAATTTATGTTACGGAACAGAGAAAGATAATGTACACTTTAAGTGAGAATACGAAGAGTCACTACTGTCCCGTAAAGTTCCAGGTTCAAAACAAAAGAGTTAGGTAAAATTACAAGTTAAAGTTTAATGCTCAAACTAACAACAAAACATTCAGGACTCATAAAGATAATGTAATGGCAAAAACAGGTTAAATATATGGTTAACTGCAATAGCCTCTATTAACACGAAATTAGCATGAGTAAATTTATCTAAGTCAGCCCTGATGAAATGAAAACACTGGGTAATGCTCAGTTAATGCAAGATAAATTATTACAGATACAAACTATTATTGCCAGTGGCTGACAAAATGAATTCTACACAATTTACAAAAACTTTCCAGGCCTAAGAATTAACCTTATGCTATACAGTACAAGAAAAAATACAACAGTTATACCTAAATTACGCACAGCTGCTAGATGTTTGGAGATTTCTTGAGCACTCACAATAATAATAACTGTACAGGGGAGGACAGAGATGTGAACAAAATGAGGAGCAGATCTAAGTGGCAATGATGCAGAGACTGAGCTCATTATATAGGGGCCGGCAGAGCTTGATACAACTTGTAAGAAGGACGCGCAAATGAAGCCATGGGGACAAAGAGTTGACAATCCCGCTCTGAACTCCAGAAATGACGACTTACTCTACTATAACGGTAGAAGGGGGGAACTGAGGCAGAACACGCTCGTGATCAAACATGCAGCATACTGTGCGTTTAAATTACATAAAGGATGATGAAATCATAGGCTATGTAACAATATATATATCTATATATATATATATATATATATATATATATATATATATATATATATATATATATATATATATATATATATATATATATATAGTATATGAACTGAATAAAATAGAATGAAATCATACGCATAAAGGAGAGAGGGGGCAAGTCAATGAGCACCAGCTGCTGACGGACTAGGGGGGAACCCAAAAAGGTTAAGAACCATTGGATTAAACCGATCCCAGTGTACCAGAAGGACTTGACTGGAAATAAAATGTCATAAACAGAAATAAAATAACCTGAGTCGTAATACATTTGAAGAATGAGTTTTGTCCGGAAGTCACATCAGCGAATATATTTGTATGCAACTGAGCCCAAGTACAGTTTAAGGCCTTGAGCTTGGGTGGCCACAACCAAAACCTCGAGAAGAGGGACACTGAGCTACTCACCAGACCCCAGTGTAAAAACCATATCCTATAGAGAAGTCTTTTGCCTGACGCCGCTTTGTGGTGAGACCTTGACAATAAGGTCTTCTGGCGTATCTGTTCCTACCCAACAACGACCTCATTTCCTGAGACAAACTACCTTCCTCGCCTTCATAGGCTACTCTACAATAAAATACAGTTTAGCTCTCCATCACGTTTTATGTTTTTCTTCTTTCGCATAACCACATCATCCGCATACAATTTTTGCCAGTCTCAGCCCTATAGATGTGCTTAAAGGTGATTATAGTCAACTAGTTTCACGTTGTGCTTTGTACGTAATGCTCTTGAAATGATCGTTATTTTAGGTAGATATTTTTCTCCATTTATTTACAAATAATAAAAAAAAAAGTGCTACACCCACTTGGAGCTTCGATTTTATAAATGATTATACTGAAACTAATCTCAGTCCAAACCTGATACATAAACTGGGAACTGAAATATTTAATAACTATCATATACTGTATTGTTTCCTACATGTGATTCATCAGTCTTTTATCAGGTGATGTTCTGCTTAAATTTACCAAACTAATGAAATATGTGTTTCCTTCGATATGTGGTTGAAGCAGTTATGGATAAGCTCATCTGGAGTGAAACCTGGATATTATCACCTCAAAATCCACAAACATGAACGAATGAACGTCAGACTACTGGCTGCGCCTGGCGTAGGTCATAAAGAGTTAAAAAGCTGGACTGTCCTGCCTAAAACCAAATGAATGGCCACGCTACTCTGCTCTGATGCGAAATGGCCTGAATCTATCTGACTGAACCGGAATGATTGGCCTTGATGGATTTAACGTAGGCTGATGCATTGGATTACTCGATTAGGCCCAAAATAGATTTACATTGATCTTAATCTATTTGGCAGGGCTAAATTGACTGTGAAGGGCCTGAAAAGTCACAGACCTGCTTGAACATTTCTGAGCTTTACTGTGATCTGAGCTAAATTATTTAAAATGAACGTATTGGTCTTAACTGGCAGATTTTGGCTTGAACTGAACTGACTGAGAGTGATCAGCTGAACACGGCCAAAATTACGGTACTTATATAATGAATGTTAAGGCAGAGGAAATTACAAAAATAGATACAGATGCTAAACCCAGTTATAATGAAGGTTGTGGGTCTAAATGCATTTGAAATAACCTAAGTAACAAATAGGCTCTATTTTATTGTTAATCAGGCTGCTCAACAAAATACTGTAACTGGACATTAGGACCTTGTGTGTGTGTGTGTGTGTGTGTGTGTGTGTGTGTGTGTGTGTGTGTGTGTGTGTGTGTGTGTGTATAAGAGAGAGAGAGAGAGAGAGAGTTTACAGTTGATGGTTATGCCAGCTAATGGTTATGGCTGCTTGTGATTTTACCTGTTAATGGTCACGCCGGCACGACACAGGTACAGGTCGACGATCGGCCTTGTTTGTGAGAGGCATCTGGTAGTGAAATTTTGAGAAAAGTCTCCTGTATCTGTTATTTACGATGTGGAAAATTTACATACATGATACTCTCTCTCTCTCTCTCTCTCTCTCTCTCTCTCTCTCTCTCTCTCTCGTCAATAACTCGACCTACTGTAGTTTGATTACCAGGCATGGAACAGCCTCATATTTCCCTGACTCGCTCTCCATCACATCTGTCTCGTGCCATCCCACTCTCTCTATCCCTCCTACATCCAGTCCACCTTCATTGTTTTCATCTGATTTCATTTTCTCTATTTCATTTTCTCAGTTTTCATCTCTTCTGTTCACTTTCTCATTGCCTCACGTATCCTTGCTTTTCAGGGAATACTTTTTCTTCACTTTCCTTCACTCAGTTTTCCGTCCTTCACTTTCTTTGTGTGTGTGTGTGTGTGTGTGTGTGTGTGTGTGTGTGTGTGTGTGTGTGTGTGTGTGCGTGCGTGTGCGCGTGTGTCCGAAAATGAGCGTAGAATTCATCTTGCATTTCCTATCACACAGTGGCCCTTCTACATGTCGGACTCCGTCACATGTCACCACTTACATGCTAATACCCACCGCTCATACTGAGCACATGCTAGCCTTGCCCCATTCAGGACTGCTGCAAGGTAATTTTCAAGACATGTCAACTGGTGTTGTGGAAGGTTAGAAAAGGCTATTTTAAAGAAACTGACACCATCAGACTGCTTCCTTCCCCAGGGTATGATCGAACTCGCTGGCTTTCGGGTACTTCATTTATTTAGTCGATCACACCTTCCCTTAATTTCACCTATACCCCACCACCTTCTTGCACATTTCTCAGCTACCGATCCTCTCTCAGTTCCTTTCTGGCGTATTTTCCTTTTTCTTTCTTTCTTTCTTTTTTATGTGCCTTTGTATTCCTGCCTTCCCCCACACCCATTCATTTTCCCACATATACCTATTCCCATTCCTTCCTAAATCCCAATCTCTCGTATCTACCTCATATTTGTAAATCCTCGTTTTCATGATTTTCCGCCTAATTTCTCCGATATGTTCCTCACCTCAACATTCATATTTATCGTACCGAGAGGGGCGGCCATGTATAGTGCCTATCCCTAACTGCATCACTTCCTCCTTCACTCATTCATTCATTAACCGAGTTTTATACTTTCTTGAAGAATGGAATCGAGGCCTAATGGGAGAAGTATTAGGAAATCGATTTTTGCACACTGGTAGACTCTCCCCCACGCCAGCTTTTTCAGGCAGGGTGGTACTACTGTTGGCCGTCCCCTACCGGACCGGTTGCCCCCGTTCTTCTTCACCAAAAACAATTTGGCATGGTCATTTCTTTTTGCCTAAGACCTCTAATTTCTGCACAATAGTGGAACTTCACTCGCATCAAATTAAAAACATAGTGGAGCCCCCATGGTCTATGCCAAAGTCATCATGAATAGCCAATTTATTATCTATTATATATTTATTTATTTATTATTTACCGAAAAGCGTGAAATTTTGCACTGCGATGCATATTCACCCTGGCAATGTTTTGGGAAGGGCGAAACAATGGAGGGTCACCCCTCACGAGGGAGGGGGCGGCCCCTGTTGTTCCGAGCAAAACGTTTATGCACAGCTGTAGTTTTAAAACAAGGAATATGAATTTGCATATTGGAAGGTGCTTTCCCTGGCCACGTTTTAGGCAAGGTTGCTACCCCTGACGGCCTTGCACCCACGTGGGTGACTGTCTCCAGGGGAGGACAAAGCCAAAGACTTCCATAGGCACGGAATGTTGGATAGTGGCAGACTTCACCTAAACCAAAATTTCACCTGGGTGTCGCGTCTCTGCCTCCCCCGTAAATGGTTATTCTATTCGCCTTACATTTCTCAATTTTGCTGGAGTGGCTGCGGTTATCAAAGGTTTCCTTTGTGTTGTTATTTTATTACACACATTCTCCCATCATCTCCTTAACCTTCCTTTCTTTCCTCGTTCCCCCCTCTTCAGTTCCCTTCCCTTACCTAAGCCAACACAAAGTGCAATGTGGGGAGGGTCCAAACCCAAAGGACTGGCAAAAGTTGGAGCTAGTGGAGCTGCAAGGAGGAAGGAGATCTAATAAGACATAACTTGTGCAATGAGGTCAGGTCGGGCCACAAAAGACGAAACTAATCGAATGTCCTCCCTATTGTCTCATCTCGAGGAAGGCAAAATCTCTCTCTCTCCCTCTCCCTCTCCCTCTCTCTCTCTCTCTCTCTCTCTCTCTCTCTCTCTGTCTCTCTCTGTCTCTCTCTGTCTCTGTCTCTGTCTCTCTCTCTCTCTCTCTCTCTCTCTCCATTTAGTTCGCTTCCTCCCGATTTCTCTTTGACAGTTCTCCATCTTTACGTAACTCGCGGTTTACTTTTGGTTCTCGGGCCAAGCATGACGCCTCACGTTCCATTTTCTTTCGTGTCCCCGAACCAGTTCCACCAAAAGGACAAAATTTGGTGAAGTGGTTGCAGAAGCGACACTGAACACCCGGTTTCATTGGGAGAAAGGTAAAGGACTAAATAGTTATCGTTCCAACTTCTGTTACTCCACAGTTTTCAGTACTTTTCTTCCGAGCGATTCATTTTTCTTCGTTTATAATTACTATCCTCACTCCCTGTATAGTAATATCAGTGAGTCCTTTTCTTTTTTCTTTTTTTCCGTTCCGTGGTAAGAGGGATTCTTTTCCTTTTCTGCATTCGATTCTTTTTCCTTTAATCGTTAGAAATATTTTGTGTTCCCAGTTAAGATGAACAGCTCGAACAAGGTCAAGATAAAACTTACCTGTGTCGGCTATACTGAACGATTCTGTCTATATTAAGATAATGCCGTCTATATCGTGTGCTCGAACCTTCTTAACTGACCTTTCGTGTGGAACCTTTTCGAAAGCTTTATTAAGTCCAGATAAATAACGTATCTTCATCGCCATTTAACTCCTCATAGACCTCTGAGGAAAATGATGAGTTTGTGAGGCAGGATCGACCTTGCATAAGCTCGTACTGTTTCTCATTTAGGAGAGTTAAATCATTCTTAGTCATCTCTACGTATTTGCTAAAACTTACTCTGCAGCTGATGCCATAGTAGTAGTAGTAGTAGTAGTAATAGTAGTAATAGTAGTAGTAATATTGTAAAAGAATACTTTGTAGACAGGCACTTCTAACCTGGATCATACATTAGCCCAGTATCCCATGATAATGGATGAACAAATCTCCAGGGGCAAAATGGCCTAAGGTTATAGAGATGAGCACAATGTGGTAACTCCTCATGGCGTCTGTTCCCACTTTTACTGCTTCTTACGCCTCCAGACTTAGTCATCTATACTGCCCCTTTGGCTGTTAATGAAAATCTGTCAAAGAACATTATTATTTTCGTAACTGTGATGAAAGAGAAGCTGTGATCTGGAGGTTGTAGTCGGTCTGTGGTGGGTTTGATCCCGGGACAATATGGTGGGTCCTAAACACCATGATACATTCGTCAATATCTGGACCAACGTGACTAGTAAAAAATGTAAAATCGAATCAAGAATCCGCCAGAAATCTATCTATCTATCTATCTACCTATAGCCCGACGCCCTAATCCCGCAAAGGGTGGCCGCAGACAAAACGCCTCCAAGTCGCTCTGTCACCCACCATTTGACTACCCTCCCCCCAACTCACCCCCTCCCTCCCTCATATACCTCTCAACTCCATCCCTCCACCTCATCCTCGGTCTACCCCTCCCTATCCCTCCCTCCACCTCACCTACATACACCCTCTTAGTCAGTCTTTCATTCTCCATTCTCTTCACATGTCAGAACCACCTCAGTGTATTTCTCCTAATCTTCTCAACCACATCCACATCCACCCCACAACGTTCCTTCACTTCTTCATTCGTCAACTTGTCCCTCCACGTCATTCCACATGCTTCTTTCAAGTAACTCATTTCCACTGCTCTCACTCTTGACTTGTTCCCCTCTTGCAAGGTCCACGCCTCGCTTCCATACGTCAGCGTAGGGATCACAATACTATCATGCAGTGACTTCTTAACTTCCATACTCACCTCCCTATTTCTCATCACTGCTTTCAGTGTACCAGCAACCTTCCTTCCCTGCTGTACCCTTTCACACACTTCATCCCCCAAAGTTCCATCCTTACTCATCACACTACCCAAGTACTTGAATGTACTCACATTCTCCATATCCTCACCATCCAACCTCACTGTACATTCTGTGACTTCATTCCTCTCAAACACCATAACTTTACTTTTGTTTACATTAACTTTCAGATTCCTCCTCCTATACACTGTCCCAAATTCATTCACCAAACCTTGCAACTCCCATTCATCTTCACTCAACAATACTGTATCATCAGCAAACAGCAACACCGGAATCTTCCAAATCTCACCCTCATTCATTAGAGCCACCCCTACATCCACTGCCGCCAGAAACACCCTCATATAAATGCCTGCACTTGATCACATTCTACAGACAATGTTTTCGTCTTAGGAGAGACCTCGAACAACATGGATTAAACCAGCCTCTTGTTCTAGGTCCAACCTAACTTAATTTAGTCGTTTGAGGATAACAAAGAACTAAATTAAGTATACGTCAGTTGGCTGAATTAATTGATAGGAAAAAAGGGCCTCTAATATAAAGGCAGCCATGCGCCACAGGAAACTATTCAATCGCGCTAGTAAGACATATTAAAACTTTTTCTCTTCAGCAAGAGATGTCTGGCAACTCTCCAGGCTATTTTTTTTTTTTTTTACATTATTCCCTCATTGGATAAAATATATTTTGTGAACTAGTATTGGAATCATGTATCCAAATGTTAATATACTGTACCTGTAGTGTTACACTTCATTTATGTGTGAAAATATTGCAATTATATTATTGAAGAAAAAAATAAACAGAACTTTATATAATTATTTTTTCATACTCAAGGACAATTGAACGGGATAAAATGACTGGATGATGATAATGATGAGGAAGATAATGATAATTATCTCTCATTGATTTACACTAGTAATCAGTTGGCGTTACTCCTATAATGATATAAATAAAATACGAGATTTAGATTTCTCACCAAGGTCATTTGACATTTCACTAGTGAATATATGAAATCACATATTTTTCCGTCCTTTCCATCATATTACGAAAGAATAACAAAGAAAGCTTCGTTATTATGAAGAATCAATGAACTTCTGGCAATTTCATGCAACAGGTAATGTTCTGATATTCTTAGTCTTGATGTACAAGTTTTGCTTAAAAACAAGTTTAAGGATGTATGAACCAGCAGGGAACTTCCATCGCATGCACACTCCCTTTTGAACAGAAAACGTTTTTGCAACCTTTTGATATCACATTTCTTACCTTACTTCACATTTTGAATTCCTTGCTTGGTAGAAATAAGGAAAAACAAGGAGAGTAAGAATAAGGATAATGAGATCGGGAGTGAGACAATTTCACAACTGATCAATTCATGTAATTAAAGAACGAATGTAACTAATCACATTCCAGGTGAATGCCAACCATCCAGGTATCACTTTGGAAACAATGTCGTTCCATTTTAAACTTCCATCTTCTGCATCTTATTATATTCCGTATTAAACACTGTAAAATATGTACAACGACGCATCCGTCAGAGTGACTATTTTATATCCTGACAGTACTTTTTAGCAAATCGGAGACTCTTAAATGAACACAAAACAGACAAAATTTATTGCATTTTAACCAAAGTATTCTCAAAACAATGGAATAACTTATGGATTAAGGTCTTCGCCAACATTCACCGTCCAGACTCCATTTTTCTCAATTAGCGTTGGGTGGGGAAAGATGCCTTATGGTCCAGAGTTAGGGCACGTTTGGAGAAGACCATATATTGTGTGTAATCATTTCCATTAAAATAATAATTATGGATTTTTTATTCTGTAAAATCGTGCCAGGGGAGTAGATCTATCAGCTACAACCTACACTTTTCTCATTACACTAACCTAATCCCGGGCACCGACTACTCCACTGACCATTTTCTTAGTGTCAACATAAATAGCGTTTAAAACTCATACATACCGTGTGAAAATAGCTTTGGCATAATACCAAGTTTTAATAAGCGATGTTATCATTCGTTTCAAACGAAAATCTATCTATCTATCTATTGCCAGACGCCTCAATCCCGTTTGGGGTGGCCACAAACAAATCGCCTCCAAGTCGCCCTGTCCCCCGCCATTTCACTCCCCTGCTCTCAACTCACACCCCCCTCTCTCATATACCTCTCCACCCCATCTCTCCATCTCATCCTCGGCCTCCCCCTCCCTCTTTCCCCCTCCACCTAACTCACATACACTCTCTTCGTCAGTCTTTGACCCTCCATCCTCTCCACATGGCCAAACCACCTCAGTGTGTTCCTCATAACGCTTCCTATCACATCCACATCAACACCACAACGCTCCTTTATATCCTCATTCGTCAGCCTGTCTCTCCATGTGACTCCACAGGCTCCTCTTAAATAACTCATTTTCCACGGCTCTCACTCTTGACTTGTGTCCTTCCAACAACGTCCAAGCTTCACTTCCGTACGTTAGAGTTGGTATCACAATACTGTCATGTAGTAACTTTTTCACTTCCATGCTTACTTCCCTGTTTCTTATCACTGCTTTCAAAGAACCAGCAACCTTTCTTCCCTGCTGTACCCTTTCAAGCACTTCACCCTCCAAACCTCCATCCTTACTCATCACACTACCCAAGTACTTAAACGTACTCACATTTTCCAATTCCTCACCATCCAACCTCGCTGTACATTCACTGACTTCACCTCTCTCAAAGACCATCACTTTACTCTTCCCTACATTCACCTTTAGATTCCGTTTCTTACACACTCTCTCAAACTCATCCACCAAGCCTTGCAGCTCCCTTTCGTCTTCACTCAACAACACAGTATCATCTGCAAACAACAGTACAGGGAGTTTCCAAACACTATCCTCTCTCACCAAGGCCACTCCAACATCCACTACCCTACCTTGTAGCTCTTTTATTACCCCATCCATGTACAGATTGAACAACCATGGAGACATGACACATCCCTGTTTCAACCCAACTTTCAAAGAGAAAAATTCACTTAGTTCACCATCCACACGCACTACAGCCTTCGCACCATCGTACATACTCTTCACAGCATTCAACAACTTCCCATCTATTCCATATATTCTTAACACTTTCCACAATCTTAGTCTATCCACCCTGTCATATGCTTTCTCCAAATCCATGAAAGCCGCATACAACTTCTTTCCCTTCTCTAGAAACTTTTCCCACTAAAGATCTGAGAATGAATATCTGATCTACACAACCTCTTCCCTTCCTAAAGCCTCCCTGTTCTTCTCCAACTAATTTCTCTGTTCTTTCTCTAACTCTGTCAATAAGTATCCTACCATATACTTTTCCTATTATACTAAGAAGACAAATGCCCCTATGATTACCGCACACTTCTTTTTCCCCTGTTCCTTTGTACAAGGGAATAATTATACCTGACTTCCAATCCTCCGGGACTCTACCTTCCTCCCAGACCAATCTGCACATCTTCCACATCCATTCTACTACTATCTCTCCCCCATGCTTCAGCATTTCACCACACACTCCATCAATTCCTGGGGCTTTCCCTGATTTACCTTTCTTCATTGCTTCCACAACTTCTATCCTACTGATTTCTTCCTGTCTTCTCACCTCCCTCCTTCTTCCAGCCATTCCCCAGCCACTTATACTCGCATTACTTCCATCTTCCACGTTCAACAATTCCTTAAAGTGTTCTCTCCATCTGCTCACTTTTTCTCCCTTCTCCACTAGTAATCTACCATTTTTATCTTTCACTCCCCTGCTAACTTCACTTCCACCCTGTCTTACTCTTTTCACCTCTTTCCAGAACATTTTCTTACAGTCCCTCCACTTTACATTCAAATTCCTTCCAAATTCCTCATCCACTCTCTTTTTACTCTCTCTTACTAATCTTTTCACCTCTCTCATTCTTTCTACATATAACTCTCTCTTCCGCCTCTCAACTTCTTCCACGCCCCTATTTCTCATCCATTCATTGTATGCTTTCTTCTTTTGTGCCACAGCCCGTTTCACCTCTTCAGTCCACCACTCTGTTCCTTGCACCCCCCTCCGTCTTCTCTTCCTTCCACACACCACATCACATGCTGCACATATTTCTTCTGTAAATATTCTACACACACCTTCCACGTCCCCCATCTGCTCCAACTCATATTTGCCCAATCGTTCCTCCACTTCTCTCTTATACTCTGCCTTTTTCTCATCCTCTTGTAACCTTTCCACTCTCCTTGCAACTACTCCTTCCTCTCGTCTTTCCCTTCTTCTATTCCTCCATCTTACTTGAACTTTAACTCTGGCCACCACCAAGTAGTGGTCAGAAAGTCCACTCCCCCAACCTCTATAAACTCTTGCATCCAATATACATCTTCGCATCCTTTCATCCACACACACATAATCAATCATTGCCTTCCTTTCACTCAGTTCACCACCCACCCTTCTCATCACTCGCCATGTATACCTGTGGATCATTTTATGCCTGAAGAGGGTATTGGCTATCACCAACCCCCTCCCAGCACAAATGTCCACTAAAGCACTCCCATTCTCATCTATCTCAGCAGGCACACCCCACTCACCAACTATTCCATCCACCTTCACATTCCCAACTTTACCATTCATATCACCAGTCAAAAACACTCTATCATTCCTTCCAAACTTTTCCATGCACACTTCTACATTTGTCCAGAACTCTTCTTTATGACCTCCATTATAACCCCTATCATCCTTCATCCCTCCCCTCCCCTCCCCTCCCTCTTTCCCTCCCTCCCTCCCCCTCCACTCCCTTTTCTCTCTTTCTGCCTCCCTCCCCTTCCTTACATTCATACCTCTCCCTTGCCCTTACTTCCCACAATTCTCTCTCTCTCTCTCAAATGAAAATAAGGAAAATAATGAACAATTTTTCGGACACTGAAAAGATCGATGGTTTTCGATATATATATATATATATATATATATATATATATATATATATATATATATATTTATATATATATATATATATATATATATATATATATATATATATATATATATATATATATATATACATATATATATAAAGTTTACGGCTAAATCAAAACATAATGTTGTTCGGGAAGTTCTTAATATTATGAAAAAAATACTTTCATACGAGAATTATGTATTTCAAATATATTTTATGCTTATACTACGAAAAACTATCATTGCTACTTTTTCTTTCAAGTTCCTTGTGGTCCCCAGACTCGCAGGTGGCCAGTTCACCATCCTTCCAGTCACTCTCCAGTACATTGCTCATACTACCCCATGCTTTTTACCATTGCCTTCCCTCCCCCTTAACGTGTTTCGTTTTCGCTTTCATATTGGTCTATTTTACAGGGAAGCTAATGAGGTTCATGCCTCAGGCTCCAAGCCTGTGGGAGCATTTTTCAATAACTAAATAATTTTTCCGAACTTGATAGCGAAGACCTAAAGTTTTTCTTTCATTTAAGAAAAATATATCCACATATGCGAAATACATGTTCGTTTATCTCAAGGTTTATGGTTATAATATTTCTTTTCTGTTAAAATGAATGGAAAATAATTTGCAACAACTAACATTATTTGTTTGGTAGATTTAAATAAATGGAAAATAGAATGGCAATGTTTTTCTCTTGTGTTCAGTGACACCGTGACATAAAGCAATTGCTTATTAATGTATGTATGTGTATAATGTATACGTAGGTAGTTAGCAGGGTCTACAGTTTGAATTTGCCGCAGGTCTTAAATGCTCTAGGCAGCACCTGACTTCCATATTTCTCTTTTTACCCATCTTTCTGCACTTCTTCTTTGTCCCTTCCCCACTTCCACTAGCTCCCCTGTCTTCTTCATCAGTTAGCCTCTAACCACTCACTTCACCTTGCTTTCCTTCACACCTTACTTTCTTCACGGTATGCTATCACTTGCCACGTACATGTGGTTTAATTCCTGATGACTTTGTTAGTTATTAAAACAACAATATGTATTAGCATTCCGAAAGATAATATCTGTACGACAGGAATATCCGTTTGTTTGTTTTTTCTTTTCGGCACATTAGGACTGTGTGAGTGCATGTGCGTATATATATATATATATATATATATATATATATATATATATATATATATATATATATATATATATATATATATATATATATTGGGAAATGATACAGGAGGGAAGCAAAAAGTGTTATCCGCCTGTATGTAAACAATCGTTACGGGGCTACAATTACTGAAAACCTTGTGGGCAAGAATGTTTATAATTGGCACATCGCTACGTAATGGTTGAGATTTAGACACATGTTGATATTTACATTTTTTATTTAGAATTTCATCTATCATTTCCCATAGTTATGCCCTTTCCTCCCGGGACCCCTGTAAAGAATATACATAATTAGGGCTACTTTAATGTCATTCCTATTGATATTATGGCAAACAGGACAACGATTAGACCCATCAAGTCCTTCACAACGAGATGTCCATCCTAAGCTAAACCAAGTCCTCTGGCGGTTGGCAGAATAAGCCAGAAATCTCATCATGGACATGAAGGGGATATTGGAGGTTGTTGTTAATCACTTCAGGTTATGCAATCCTACCTGACCTGCATGAAACACTAACCATCGCCCCGTACACATATTCTGTAGTTGGCTTTTTTTTACAAATTTTTCTTTAATACAAAAATATAGTGATATCAGTATCAGTCAAAATAAAACAACAAGCATCAAATTATACCGCAAAAAAACATATTAAACTGCCATTCTAAACTAAATGTTAATAAGTCAAAAATGGGGAAGACAACGCAAGGTTGGCTGGATGGAAAGAAAGGATGGGATAAACTTGGATGGTGGATGGTGGATGGGGAATTATATACTGCGATGATAGACGTTGCAGGTATTAAGCAAGGTTGCAACTTACAAGTCAAAGGTTGGGGAGAAATAATTGGGTAGGGTGAGTGGGACGAACAGAAATGATGTTAGGTGGTGGAGCCGGGAGGGACGAGTTGGCTAACGCTGTGAAGAGGGGCAGTGTCTTTTATACGGCATTGGCAATAGTAACAGATAATTATCACTGGAAATCCTTCTTTGGAGGCTATAACAAACAACTGGGTAGGTGGAGAGGAGTGTGAAGGATGAACGTCATAGTGGTAGGTGGAGGGTATTCGAGGGAAGTACATCCTAAAGGATGGTTTATGTTGGTCAGAATGGGCGTGGTCATGGTCAAGCTTTAATTCATAAAATACTTCAAGTTGAAGATCAACAGTAACACAAACATGAAGCAATCACGCGACACCATCAAATGCCTGGAGTTTCCCGACACAGGTAAAAATTTCACTTAATTAATAGCATATCAGGCAAATGTGGCAACTTCCCTCTTAATCGACTTGCTCCTGCCTCATTAAGGGCGGGGAGAACAACCACTGAACTTCGTGAAACATCAAAGGCAGGCCAGAGGCAGGACCGGAGGGGGAGGAAGTATATGCAAGAGGAGGAAGGTGACCTAGAGAAGCAGAGGTACAGTAGGAAGAGGAAGTTAATGAAGAGTGTGGGAGGAACCAGATGAGAGGGAAATGTGGGAAAGATGAAGAGGATGAGGAATATGAGCAGCAATAGAGAGAACAATTACATACAGGACGAATAAGAGAATAAAAAATGGAGGAAGAGGAGAAACAGCAAAAGAATTAAGCATAGACGGCATGGTTGAAAGGGATACTTGAAGCAAAGGTGCAAAAGAAACCATAAAAAAAGACGAATATAGGGCGCAACGAACACAGAGATATATGCCAGATGGACAATAGATACGATATATACCAGAGGAAAGAGGAATATGATTAACATGGAGTGGGAGAGAAGAAAGTGTGAAAGAGGCGGGAAGTGATGGAACGGAAGATGAAGGAAATGGATGGCTGACAAGAAGGACTTTGAGGTAGGGGAGACCTGGATTCAAAAGAAGCTTGAGAAAGAGAGAGAGATGTATAATAAACTCTTATGTTAGTCGACAGGCATAAAAAAAAGGACACAGGTAATAGGTGAAAGGGGAAGTGGAATGGAAGACAACGCAAGATGTAAGAAGAGTGTGCCTAACGAAACACTAGGCAATGCCGTTAAGGCATGAAGTTTAAGTCTAATTACATATTATGAAGACCAAAAAAGAAAAATACAGGAACAAAATCGAAGGCAATAAGAGTTGTGTGTGTGCGTGTGTGTGTGTGTGTGTGTGTGTGTGTGTGTGTGTGTGTGTGTGTGTGTGTGAGGAGAAAAAGATGTATTTGACTAGAAGCTAAACGTGAATGCTGGCGTAAAAGGAACAGTCGGCACGAGGGAGACAATTTGAAGCAAGCAAAGGGAAAGGTATGAGAAGAGGAACTAAAATGCAAGAATAATTGAGGATGCGAAGAGAGAGAGAGAAAGAGGAGGATATTTGAAGTAAAACGAATGACTACCATTAACTGATCAGGATATATAACTGAAAAATAGGAAAATTAGGATCACGCTTCGAATTATTAGGTCTTTCGTTGTTTCCTTACGAAAAATTTAGGAAAGTTATTGATTTTATTGTATTATTTTCAGCACGATGACGTCTTTTAGTTTATTCTCTCTTGTTCCAGACTGATGTGACTTTGGAGAAACATTTTTTGAAGGGATTAGGTACAGCCGACCTTAATCCCTTCACTGTTACGGATCTATCCAACGCTGAATATAATCAACTGTGTGTGTGTGTTGGGGGTAGATCAGTTGTTACGAACCGTGAAGGGAGACTTCTGATTCTGAGGTTCAAATACAGGGCTATAATAATTAAACAAAACAGCCTTACTATACTTACAAAATTTATAGAGTACATTACAAAATTATGTTCTTTTATATAATAGAGTATATTGCAAAATTAGGTTCTTTTATATAATAAACAGGCGCACAGCGAGACGCTTCAAACCTAGAGTAATTGTAATACCTTACAAGCCTACTGAAACAAGATCAGTCAGACACTTCAGCTAACAGAGTACTAAGTCTGCAGGATTACATTACAAGGCTGCTTTGTACAATTTATATACAAATTCTTAACTTACGACTTTGTGTCTTAGGGTACTTCTTACACCATATCAATAAACTATGAGAGTGTCTTAGAGGAGGTTGGAATTGAGAGAGAGAAGTGAAGTGCTCCACCTCTAGCCCACTCCTCATGTACCCCAGCAGCCAAGCCACGTTTTTCCTCCACTGGCCTATCTAACACCAAGATAATAACTTTCTCCAATAATCTCTTAGAGAGGGTGGTCACACGAGGTTATTCAACTGGGACTGCCGGGAGACTCCCACGGGGGGAGGTCCTTTCACTTGGGTTCGACTCCACTTCATTTGTCTCCTTGTAATTCAGTGCAGACTAACCCCTGCCATTGCTGATACGCCTTGCTCCAAACTGGGTCCCAGCTGAGTCGACATTTATTGAAACATCAGCCAAGGCTATCCGAGATAAGACAATATCACAGTATCTTGCAGTCATATCACAGGGTTAAACTCAGAGTAGTGGTTGGGGAATCGGTGTTCACCCATAATACAGAATCAGAGGTAGACTTCACACGTCCATGCCTGGATCAATGACGGGCACAGTCAGTAACACAGTCACAAGAAGACGTTACTCTCACGAAGGAGCGGCAAGTCAACCATCACTCTGTTGCATTTGGTCACATCAGTTGCGTAAGGATGGCGTAAAGTACTGAGTGGGATGAAGAATTTTAACTTTTGGGGCCATAATGAGGCTGTCACTATGCAGTTGCTGCTGTCCTTTATGTTTACTGGTGATATAACATTGATTGGTTGGTATCTTCTGTAGAGGAGAAAATGTAAAGTAAGGGAGGAAAAGGACGAAGTTGTGCACGAGAAGGGGACAGGATTCATGAGTGCAAGAAAGTATAGTGGTCTGAAGTGGCTGTCAACGGAGTGTGAATGAGAGGGTGTGATGCCGTAAGTGAAAGTTTATGTAAGACAAGTTGTGTAAGGGACAGTGTGTGTGTGTGTGTGTGTGTGTGTGTGTGTGTGTGTGTGTGTGTGTGTGTGTGTGTGTGTGTGTGTGTGTGTGTGTGTGTGTGCGTGTGTGTGTGTGTGTGTTCCCTTTATTCACATGTGCATTACATTTGCATAACTGGGATGGTATTTTAGTGGCCTGGCTCATGGTTGTTTCTTCGTTGAACTTGTTCACGTCTAGCGTTCCTTTTCTGTTTTCCAATATTATTTGTGTTCAGAGGCGTATGGGAATATTATAAAGTAAATGAGTGTGTTTGTGAATACAATGTTGATATTAAGCATAAATATATACATGAAGAGGTGTATGGTATGTAGGAGGACTGTTGGGCCTTGATAGCAGGCTGTGAAGCCTATGCCCAGAGTCGAACACACACACAAATATATATATATATATATATATATATATATATATATATATATATATATATATATATATATATATATATATATATATATATGCAGTATATACATCGGAGAGAGAGAGAGAGAGAGAGAGAGAGAGAGAGAGAGAGAGAGAGAGAGAGAGAGAGAGAGAGAGACACTATATGTAGAAATAAGTTGTGACAACACGAGGAAATCGCCTTTTGTCGGCGACTTGTTACTACACGCCTTGTCCCTGCGTGTTGTAAAACATCATTCACACTATGTGAGGTAGTTAAATGAGACGTGTCTGAGTCGGCAAATGTGCCACTGTTAGAGGGGCTGACATAATCCACAGTTGAATGTTCAGAGAGTGTATCCACAGGTGAATGCTCAGAGGGTGTAGTACTAGATGTTAGTGAATTTGGCTGTTCAAGTAGCGGTGTGTCTACCTCTTTACTCTCGGGTAATGGTGGAGACATGTGACAGTGAATAACCGAGTTTATTTGGGAAAGTACCGGACGTCGATATTCAATGCTAGATATAGGGAACCCATTAATGTCTATGCCATGACAAGCCGGTAATAGGACAATTGCTTGTTGAGCCATTGTTGGAAAGCCAATAAGAGTATCTGCAGGATATTTAAGATCATTGGTGACGTGAAATTCAGCGTCAAAAGGTTTTAAGGCTTTATCAAGTTGTACCTCTAAAGTGACTTTTCCCTTGACCTGAAATTCTGAGCCATCCACGCCGCCTAGGCGAATGTCAGGTGGTTCGAGGAACCCGACCCTTTAGGTTATTTTCCTAATGTTGTCTAGAGAGGTATCAGAGATCAAATTAACCACAGATCCGGTGTCCATGAAGAAAGAGCTTTGTACCCCTTCGCTCTATTCTGGAATGACTAGGCCTAAAGAAGCTATGGGTCCCACCTGGCGAATGGGGAGTTGATCTTCTGTTACCTTACTTTCTGGTACGGGCGGATCTTTCGCTGTTACGTTACATTTTACAGATGCGAGCGCACCTCTTCCCCCGACTGACGGCTGTTAAGGTAACGACACTCGTCAGTGGAGTGAGTTGTACTATTCTTGTGATATTTTCATGTAAGACACGTTTTTTTTTTTTCTTTTTTTTTAACGCAAGAGAAAATTTTAACCATTTGTAATACGCAGTATGTGAGTATAGCATGTAAGTGTATTGTAAGTGTGTTCTAAATAGGGCGACGTGACTCAAATCCCTGGCCTGATTCAAATTTTGCTGATACTCTCAGTTCATAGGAGCGCGCCGGCTAGAGAGCCAGTGAGTAACAGCGTGTGGGAGAGTGAGGGTGGAAGTAAACAGTTGTGCTTAATATATTATCAGGAAACCACTCCCGGACTTTGAATTCACCTACAACTGACGTCAAGGGGCTTTAACAGTACGAGCAAGGCAAAATAAATTCAATAGCATTGAAATGTCTTCTTACACCCCGAGAATGTCTGGAGTATATTGATGGCTATCTGCTTACCAAGTTTCATGCCTTTACAACAAACTATCTGGCCTGTGGCCCCCTTTTGAAGATTTTCGACATGCTGCACTTGGCGCATGTCACGTGCCACGTGCACCGCCTGAGTATGATGAAATTCGTCCAAAACAAATCTTAAATAATTGGTCTATCATATGGTGCAAACCACGCAGTGATCGGCCCTGTGGTTGCTGAGATATAAGCTGCTCATAAGCGTTACGGTCGAGTCGGGCCGGGTTGGGCCAGGCCGAGTAGGGCAGCTCATATGTGAGAAATTCCCACTACTTGACGAGAGATACACGAGGGCTTCGCCCTGGCTCTTAATAATGCTGTGAAAGCAGCCTTCACTGTGTGTGGTTCGAACCCATCTAGCCACTGCAGGTCTGCACGAAAAGTGGCCGCCATTTGATGACATTATTTTTTAGATTCACTCACCGACCAGTGGCTATGTGGAAAGGGTAGAGAGCTTAAGTCAGCCAAGACACAAAGGCTGACAGGATGTACTGTACATACAGTAGAATCATTTTCCGAATCACTGTTAATTCCTTTCTGTGATATTCGTAGCCTTTCCTCAAATTTTCATCATTGTTGAACATTTCTCTTCCTCTCAACCTCATCATCTCTTTCTCACTGAGACGCAGCTGTTTGAGGCGACTGACAGCAAACCTTTCTCTTTGTCCTCCTACTTCTCTATACTCACCTCAAAGCCATGGGTGGTGATTGTGTGTATGTACGCAACAGCGTATCTTTCTCTCGTGTTACATCTGTGTTGTGTACTTATCCCCTGGTTCTACAGACTATGGTTATTTTTTAACTGACTTCCAATATGGAGCACGTTTAATGTTCCCTACGATCTTTGGCTATCTTCTTCATTCACAGATCCAGCTGGTGAAGAGGCTTACATCATTATTACCTACAATGAACTATGATTTGTACAGCACACTACCCATATTGCTGACCGCCTTCGAGAGAGTTCCAACATTTTTCTCCTTTTTCTTACAATTAATCATTCTGCTTACGGTTAATCTTTTCTCTCCTTTGAGCTCCTCCAATCACAACCTAATCACCTTAACCTGTCCTATCGCTCCAGTAAGGCCTATAGACCTTCCCAAGAGGCAGTGGCCGTGGCACTTAGGGGCTGCCGTTTGGAAGACCCTCAAACAGCACTTCTATTTTTCCTGGATTGATTACTGCTTCAATGGCCGAGAGCCATCGAAGTGTGCCTGACTCATTACAGAGGAAATTCTCCTTAGCATGGAGGCATGCATTCCTTTCTCATCTGCTCTGGCGAATGCAAAAAAAACTTTAGTTTAATTACGCATTTACTAATGCTGTCAACAATGAGGAGAAGGCCCACGAAAGGCACCAACGCTAACCTATCCTGAATCTAATTTAATTTATGTTTCTACCTGGAAATATGTAGAGTCACTAAGAATAATATTCATTCACACTAAATGCTCTGATTTTTCTGACTCAAATTCTTACTCAGATTCTTCTCACTCCTTGTACCTTGCCAAAACCCATTCTTACAACTTTAATTCATCCTCCTTTTCTCATATTTTCTACTCTAAAGGCTCTTTACCTATTTTTCTTCAGAAAAGGTAGAACTCTTTACTCATACTTTTTCCACTTCCATACCAGTAAAACGCCTTTGTCGGCTAGGTAAGGGCGAGGCCATTTAAATCTGAAAACACTGAAATGTCGCCTTACACCCCGAGGATGCCTAGAGTACATTGATGACTCTACCTGCTAAGTTTCACGTCTTTACGTCAAACTACCTGGCTTGTGGCCCTCTTTCGAAGACTTTCGAAATGCTGCATTTGGCGCGTGTCAAGTGCCACGTGCACCGCCTGGGTGTGATGAAACCTGTCAAAACCAAATCTTAAAGAATTGGGCTATCATATGGTGAAACTACGCAGTTATCGGCCCTGTGGTTGCTGAGACATAAGCTTCTCAAAAGCATTACGGTCGGGCCAGGTTGGGCCGCTCATATGTGAGAAAATGCCACTACTTGGTGAGAGACTCGCGAAGGCTTCACTCTCGCTCTTAATTAGACGATTCCAGTGCTGTTCCTCCATCTTTTTTCCCTCTCTGACTTCTTCATAACTGACAAGAGCTTCTTGAATTGATGCTCCTGTTCTCACTGGCCTCATTACTAACAAGGAGTACGGGCTTGATGAGCTCCCTCCTGTTGTTCTCAAGAACCGTGTTTCTGTGCTTAGACCTTGCCGTAGAAAACTCTTACCTTTTTATGTCAACCTATACTTTTCCTTCTTGTTAGAAATTTCTCCCCTTCGGCCTCTGCTGAAGAAAGTGACAGTTTCGAGCCCTGTAACTATCGCCCAAATGCTTTAACATCTTGTATTCTTAAAGATTTTTGATCTATTGAATAAAAAAGCACCTTTCCTACTTTAACCTTTTTTCCGACCAAAGGGTCGGAGGATCGAATCCACCCAAGGGTCATTGGTAGACATCAGGAAGGGCATCGGGTCATAAAATACTACACGCTCCAAACCAAAGTCCTCTACCCAGGGGCAACGCCTTAGCCCTTATCCAAAAAAGGGGTACCTGGCGTAAAACTCACTTATATATATACGGTATGTATAGATATATAGATAGATGGATAGATAAGAGATAGATAGATTGATTGATTGATTGATTGACTGAATGATAGATAGATATATAGATAGATAGAGAGAGAGAGAGAGAGAGAGAGAGAAATAGATACATACATACATACATAAAGATATAAAGTTTAGATATACTGTAGATATTAATGTATATGCACGACTACATACTAAAACTGAATATATGGCTCGACAGAAAAGTAAAACGAAACAAGCTACTAACAATTTTATCTGAATAATGACACAAGGAGCACGTACTGTATATTCCCACTATGTGTAATCAGCCAGCATGATCACTTGCATAAGATGGGATCAGATAATCAATCACTTGATAATCGGCCGGGAATAATCTATGGATAATAACTCTCAATCAGGACATCATCAGAATAAATGAAATCCTGCTTCCTTCCTATTTTTGTCTCTAAAAATGCCTTGACCACCTATCTTCACCGACAAAGTTTACAAATTAGGTGTAATTAATATAGGCTTCGTTAACTCCTGTGATGCTGTTGTAGGTGTGGAAGGTGAGTATAAGAATTACAAGAGAATTAAACTTCACATGACGTCTTCTGGGTGAAAGGGTTAAGATGAGACAGTGGAGCTGTGTAGCCAGTATACAATACCTCAAGCGCTTCTGATAAGTGACATCGCAAAAAAATAAATAAATAAATAGAATGGCGTATGACACTATTATAGTACCCTGCATCATGAACGCCGTTCATTGCAGGTACACTTTGAAAATGAAACCGTGTTCCGTCGAGGTTAACGTGGGCAAGCTGTGTACGAAATCCTGCCCTGCATACCTGATACGCTCATAACCAAGACCGAGTTAGTTTTTTTTTTTCTCTAATGAGCAGCATATTTGTTGTAAACACGATTTACTATGAACTGCAACAAGTAGCCTATATGTTACACAGCAGTGTGATAAATTACGGAACAGTCATGGATATAGTTTTCCTTCTTTCCATCAGAAAGCATGTCCTCTTCAATAGGCAATGGAGACAGTATGGCTTGTACTCAAATGTCCTGGTGTCGGGTGGCTGAATACTCACTGGTAGAAAAAAAAAAAAAAACAATAAGTCGTTTGCTTCCCTCTGAAATCACAAGGATCCTATTTTTCTGAACAATTCTTTAACAATCGTTTTCTGGAAACGATTTCTGGAGAACTGCCAGAGGAGAATGCGCACCAACGAGATACATCAACAAATAAAAAATATGTTACAATCCAGTAAACTTGTTTTCATCCCACAACAGCCTTATCTTCTGAAAACATTGTGAAAGACATTTTTTTTTTTAAGTACTGAGAACAGAGGCAATGCCCCACCACCGACTAGACTCCGGTATTTTTATTCACACACGGTGCAGTGAGTTGGTCGGCGATACGGGGACCAAGGAACAGGGCTGAATTCAACACAGAAGAAACATCTTGGTGTGCGATTTGAGGAGGAAGGTAGAACATAGTGTGATAAAGGTCTGAAGTCGCTCCAGGAAACTTGTACATGGAAGGAGATATACTCTTGATAACATGTGGTACTAATGTGATATCGCCTTACATAACCAGTTTACTCGATGCATGAACTGAGTCTCTGGCTATAACTGCCAGGAGAGCGTAAAGATTCTGTAGTAGCTGTCGCCAAGCGTTTCCAAAGATGTTAGACTGTAGGGATTTTAAGAGGAGAGAATGTTCAAGTTGGTCTTGTCGTGGATGGCAGGAGAAAAATAAAGATGAGTCTAGGGTTTGATTGCAGTTGTATTTTCCAGAGAAATTTGTCTTCACAAGAGCAGTACTGAGGCGAGAGCGGTTTATAGTAGCTAACTCAGTGTCCTTTGTTCAGGCCTCTTCCACCGCGCCTCTTCTCTCTCCTAACCCCTTCTGCCTTGTCTCACCAATTTCCCCTGTATATGACTCATTGGGTCATGTTTGAGGGCACATGTGTGTGAGGAACTTTCCACTCTTGCGGAATTTTCTATCCGGCGTCATACTGTGCAGTGTGCGAAATTCCCTAGCTAGAATGTGCACTGCAGTTTCCTCCAGATCTCTCGAGCTTACTCACGACTTTTTTCAAACCTCTGTATTACATATTAACAGCATTTATATGTCACTAGCTAGTATTTAGTGTTTTATGATAGTTTAGTGTCCTCACATCGCTCAGTCACTCCAAGCTGGTGTACCTATGACAGCATGTAGTGACATATTACATATTCCGTCATAACATTAATACATGGTATTCATCACAATATAGTACATCACAAAAAGATTGTTGAACCATAACATGTTGTAAGGAGTAAATACTATCTATCAATTTCCAGACGCCTTAATCCCATACGGGGTGGCCGCAAACAAATCGCCTCCACGTCGCCCTGTCCCCGGCCATTTCACTGCCCTGCTCCCAACTCACACCCGCCTCTCTCATATACCTCTCCACTCCATCCCTCCATCTCATCCTTGGCCTCCCCCTTCTCTCTCTCTCTCTCTCTCTCTCTCTCTCTCCACCTCACTTACATACACTCTCCTCGTCAGTTGCTCACTCTCCATCCTCTCCACTTGGCCAAACCACCTCAGTGTGTTTCTCCTAACGTTTCCTATCACATTCACATCCACACCACAATGCTCCTTTACATCCTTATTAGTCAGTCTGTCTCTCCATGTAACTCCACTGGCTTCTCTGAAATAACTCATTTCTACTGCCCTCACTCTTGACTTGTGTCCCTTCAACAACGTCCAAGCTTCACTTCCATACGTTAGAGTTGGTATCACAGTACTGTTATGTGGTAACTTTTTCACTTCCATGCTCACTTCCCTGTTTCTTATTACTGCTTTCAAGGAACTAGCAACCTTTCTTCCTTGTTGTACCCTTTCAAGCACTTCACCCTCCAAACTTCCATCCTCACTCATCACACTACTCAAGTTCTTAAACGTACTCACATCTTCCATTTCCTCCTCATCCAACCTCACCGTACATTCACTGACTTCACTTCTCTCGAAGACCATAACTTTACTCTTCCCTACATTCACCTGTAGATTCCGTTTCTTAAACACTCTCCCAAACTCATCCACCAAGCCTTGCAGCTCCGCTTCGTCTTCACTTAACAACACAGTATCATCTGCAAACAACAGCACAGGGAGTTTCAAAACACTGCCCTCTCTCACTAGGGCCACTCCAACATCTACTGCCCTACCTTGTATCTCATTTATAACCCCATCCATGTACAGATTGAACAACCATGGAGACATGACACATCCGTGTTTCAACCCGACCTTCAAATAGAAAAATTCACTCAGTTCACTATTCACACGCACTGCAGCCTTAGCACCCTCATACATACTCTTCACAGCATTCAGCAACTTCCCATGTACTCCATATATTCTTAATACTTTCCACAGTACTTGTCAATCCACCCTGTCATACGCTTTCTCCAAATCCATGAAAGTCGCATACAATTTCATTCCCTTCTCTAGAAACTTTTCCACTAAAGATCCAAGAATGAATATCTGATCTACACATTCTTCCCTTCTTAAAGCCTCCCTGTTCTTCTCCAACTAATTCCTCAGTTATTTCCCTAATTCTCTCAATAAGTAGCCTGCCATATACTTTTCCTATTACACTAAGGACTAGTGTCCTCACGTCGCTCAGTCAAGCCAAGCTGGTGTACCTACGACAGCATGTAGCAACATATTACATATTCTGTCATAACATTAATACATGGTATTCATCACAATATAGTATGGATACAAAAATATTGGAGTAAATACATGGTAGTAAAAATTTAACATAGAATACGAGTATTGTAAACAGACTGTAGTGATATAGTAGCACAAATGTGTATGTACAACATACATACGCATATATGTTTATGCAATGGTAATATTGCAAGGTCGTTACATTACATATGGTGTTATGCTTGTAGTAATGCCTGATATTACACACAACTTGTCTGATGGCTGTGAGAAATAATAGTTCTGGTAACACAGAATTATAGGAACATTTTAGTTACATCATATGAATGTAATTGTTACATAATATTATTTGTACTTGATGTAATATTGTAACTGACACATAACTGCAATAATATTGTAGTTAACTGTGGTAACTTCAGTAATACTGTCCGTAACTGTAGTAACTATAGTAACACTGTACAATTACACTGTAAGTTACATTGTAAGTTGCAACATAATTAAGTACACGTGCATATAATAGCACAATAGTAACACAATGGCAAGGTACAACAATCAATTGTATTGTGAATCATTCATGGAACTCATGATGGACTAA
>NC_137057.1:3860732-3910732 GCF_032717465.1 Coenobita brevimanus
CTTAATCCCGTTTGGGGTGGCCACAAACAAATCGCCTCCAAGTCGCCCTGTCCCCCGCCATTTCACTCCCCTGCTCCCAACTCACACCCCCCCTCTCTCATATACCTCTCCACCCCATCTCTCCATCTCATCCTCGGCCTCCCCCTCCCTCTTTCCCCCTCCACCTCACTCACATACACTCTCTTCGTCAGTCTTTCACCCTCCATCCTCTCCACATGGCCAAACCACCTCAGTGTGTTCCTCATAACGCTTCCTATCACATCCACATCCACACCACAACGCTCCTTTATATCCTCATTCGTCAGCCTGTCTCTCCATGTGACTCCACAGGCTCCTCTTAAATAACTCATTTCCACGGCCCTCACTCTTGACTTGTGTCCTTCCAACAACGTCCCTCATTATCAGGGTATGATACAAGCTGCATTCTAATATACGTGGTGCTGTTGGCATCTTACTATGTATTTTTGGCAATTTACTATGCCTAAGATATCCTCTTTTGTGCCCATTACATTGCTCAGTACTGATATCCAGTTGTTTGCATCATACAAGCTGATACTGAGGTGTAATATGCAGAATATGGTTGAAGAAGACTCTTTGCTAAATCTCCAAATCCACTGAATATTCTGCCGTTATCACTGACCTGAATATTTCGTAGTGTGTGAACCACTAATCGTCAAACACTGAACTCTGATTACTTTTACCACATCCATAACTCACCCATTACATCCCTTTGCCTGGAAAATGCCAATGCATTCTGTCATCCAATAATCATCATATGTCACTGAACAGTAGCTGGTCAGACACAAAAGTGGAGCTAAATTTCAGTTAACAGCCTTGTACACCATGATGATGAAATGGAGCTGGAATGCTGTTTCGTCTCCCATACAGTGTTTCTGCACCAAGTATAACAGACAAATTTACTGCAATAGTCCAGATGAAAAGTGTTTTCACGCAAACTGGTTTGAGCAAGTGTTTACGAAGTAATGACCTTACTCTCCTTGCCTACCTCACGGACAAGTTTCACCAGTCCATCACCCTTGTCCCCTCCAGCGATAGAACAACTGGCTACTACTGTAGTCAAAATTATTTTCCATGATTCTTGGACCGTTAAGAATCTCTGAGAACTATTAAGCCGTCTTAGGAAACTTAATCTTTGACTGTATAATATACTGAATCTAGTCAGTCAACTCAAATGGCCATTCTTTATGAAGCTAAGGTGAATTACTCATATATCCAGGTGATACCACATGCTACCGGCGTACTGCAGAGGCAAAGAAAGAAAAAGGATTATAGTTCAAGTATATAGATCAATAAACGTCTGGTTGTCTAGAAGTCTGAAACACAGGTTAAAGTGATGCTCATAAATCATGTGCAGGTTGAAATGGAAATTGGTACTTGCCGGTAATTAGAAAACAATGACATTGGGGATGCTTCGCTCACCGCTCCTTACAATTTCGTTCACGAAATGCTAGCTCTGCAGGGCAAGGAGAGATCCTTAGAAAGACCGCTACATCTCTCACTAGAAATATTCTAACAGGATGAAGCCAAAGACTTTTTTCTCTCATCAGCTCCTTTCGTGTTACTGGTCTCGAGCCCTCTTTCTAAACCGTAATTGTTCTATAATTTTTCACTGATCACTGCTATTTTCAACTGCTTACTTCGATCACTTCCTCGTTACGTAAGGCCGCCAACAACCGTCTAGCAATGCACTCTCACCCTTTTACTGTCCAATTACTTTAAACTGAAAATATCTTCCTCAGTCTCAAAATCCCTCTGTCTATGACCGCCAGTCCTTTAAGGACAATGTGTCTAGGCATTTAGACTTGTTTAGCTCTTGAATTTAGCTCTCATAAGTTAATAATCATGAGGTGAAAGAGAGAGAATTTGTCCAGGTGCCTGAGAATGCAAAAGTGGATGTATGTGGATTAACGAAAACGATGTGGCGAGGTGAGAGTGTGAGAGAATGGAAGCATGGATGGGGTATATGCGCGGGAGAAGATGAGAATGAGAGGACAAAAGAAGGAGTGTGTATTGTTTTAAGAAAGGTGGGAGAATATAAGAGAGTATGGATCAGGTGGCTCAAGGATTGTGTGGGTAAGATTGAAAGTTGGACTACAAATGTGGGCAATTGTGTGTATGCATGCAAGCTGACTGAGAGAAAAGTTCTGGACAAATGTGGAAGAATCCATAGAAAAGTTTGAAAGGAATGAGAGAGGTGTTTTTGATTCGAGATATGAATGGGAAAGTAAGGAATGTGAAAATGGATGGAGTACTTGGTGAGTGGGGTGTGCCTGCAGAGATGGATGAGAATGATAGAGCTTTAGTGGACATTTGTGCCGGGAGGGGGTTGATGATAGCCAATACCCTCTTCAGGCACAATATGATCCACAGGTGTACATGGCGAGTGATGAGAAGGGTGGATGGGGAACTGAATGAATGGAAGGCAATGATTGATTATGTATGTGTGGATTATAGGATAAGTAGGTGTGTAGGGGATGCAAGAGCATATAGAGGTTGGGGGAGTGGACTTTCTGACCACCACTTGGTGGTAGTGAGAATCAAGGTCCAAATGAAATGGAGGAATAGAGGAAGGGGAGGACAGGAGGAAGTGGTTCATACGAAGGGGGTGTAAAGGTTACAAGAGGATGGAAAAATGGCAGAATATAAGAGAGAAGTGGAGGAGTGACTGAGTAAATATGGATTGGAGCAGATGGGGGAAGTAGAAGGTGTGTGCAAGATATTCACCGGAGAAATCTGTATGGCATACGAGGTGGGGTGTAGGGTGAAGAGAAGACATTAGGGGGTGCAAGGAACAGCATGGTGGAATGAAGAGGTGAGGTTGGCTGTAGCACAAAAAAAGAAAGCATATAGTGAGTCGATGAGAAACAGGGGCGTGGAAGAAGTTGAGAGACAGAAAAGAGAGTTATATGTAGTGAAGAAGAGAGAGGTGAAAAAATTAGAAGAGAGAGAGTAAGAAGAGGGTGAATGAGAAATTTGGATGAATATGAGTGTAAAATGGAGGGAATATAAGAAAATGTTCTGGAAAGAGGTAAAGAGAGTTAGACAGGGTGGCAGTGAAGTTAGTTGGGGAGTGAAATATAAAAATGCCAGCTTACTAGTGAACATGGGAGAAGAGGTGAGCAGATGGAGAGAACACTTTAAGGACTTGTTGAACATAGAAAATGAAAGTAATGCTAGTATAAGTGGTTGGGGAATGGCTGGGAGAAAGAGGGAGGTGAGAAGGGAGGAAGAGAGCAGCAGGTTGGAAGTTGCGGAAGCAATGAATAAACTCAAAATGGGGAAAGCCCCAGGAATTGATGGAGTGTGTGGCAAAATGCTGAAGCATGGGGGGGGGGGGGGAGATAGAGGTAGAATGGGTGTGGAAGATGTGCAGATCGGACTGAGAGGAAGGTAGAGTCCCGGAGGTTTGGAAGTTAGGTATAATTATTCCCCTGTACAGAGGAAATGGGGAAAAAGAGGTATGTGGTAATCATAGGGGCATTTGTCTTCTTAGTGTAATAGGAAAAGTATACGGTAGGATACATATAGACAGAGTTTTGGAAATAACAGAGGAAATAGTTGGAAAAGAACAGGGAGGTTTTAGGAAAGGAAGAGGTTGTGTAGATCAGATATTCATTCTTAGATCTTTAGTGGAAAAGTTTCTAAAAGGGAAATAAGTTGTTGGCGGCCTTCATGGATTTTGGAGAAAGCATATGATAGGGTGGATGGACAAGGATTGAGGAAAGTATTAAAAATATATGGAGTAGATAGGAAGTTGTTGAATGCCGTGAAGAGTATTTATGAGGTGGCAAAGGCTGCAGTGCGTGTGGATAGTGAACTGAATGAATTTGTCTATTTGAAGGTTGGATTGAAACAGGGATGTGTCATGTCTCCATGGTCGTTCAATTTGTATACAAACGGGGTTATAAAAAAGATACAAGGTAGGGCAGTGGATGGTGGAGCGGCCCTAATGAGAGAGGGCAGTGTTTGGAAACTCCCTGTACTGTTGTTTGCAGATGATACTGTGTTGTTAAGTAATGACGAAGGGGAACTGCAAGGCCCGGTGGATGAGTTTGGGAGAGTGTGTAAGAAACAGTATCTAAAGATGAATGTAGGGATGAGTAAAGTTATGGTCTTCGAAAGAAATGAAGTCAGTGAATGTACAGTGTGACTGGATGAGGAGGAAATGGAAAATGTGAGTGCGTTTAAGTACTTGCGTAGTGTGATGAGTAAGGATGGAAGTTTAGAGGGTGAAGTGCTTGAAGGGGTACATCAAGAAAGAAAGGTTGCTAGTTCCTTGAAAGCTGTCATAAGAAACAAGGAATTGAGTATGGAGTGAAAAAGCTACTCCATGACAGTATTGTGATACCAACAATAACGTATGGAAGTGAAGCCCAGGACATTGTTGGAGGGACAGAAGTCTAAAGTGAGAGCAATGGAAATGAATTATTTGAGAGGAGCGTGTGGAATCACATGGAGAGACAGACTAACAAATGAGGAAGTGAAGGAGCTATGTGTTGTTGATGTGGATGTGATAGGAAGCGTTAGGAGAAACACTGAGGTGGTTTGGCCATGTGGAGAAGATGGAGAATGAGAGGCTGATGAGGAAAGTGTATGTGATTGAGGTGGAGGGAGGGGAGAGGGAGGGGGAGGCCAAGGATGAGATGGAGGGATGGAGTGGAGAGGTATATGAGAAAGGGGGGTGTGAGCGGGAAGCAGAGCAATGAAATGGCTGGGTACAGGGCGACATGGAGGCGATTTGTCTGTGGTCACCCCTTACGGAATTAAGGCGTCGGGCAATAGATAGATAGATAGAAGTTAATAATCTTTGAAAAGGGCAACATTTTGCATATTGTTAGCCACTGGGTTCGTTTTTTTTCCCTATAGTAATCATAACTCTCTCTCTCTCTCTTTCTCTCTCTCTCTTTCTCTCTCTCTCTCTCTCTCTCTCTCTCTCTCTCTCTCTCGCTCTCTCTCTCTCTCTCTCTCTCTCTCTCTCTCTCTCTCTCTCTCTCTCTCTCTCTCTCTCTCTCTCTCTCTCTCTCTCTCTCTCTCTCAGACACCCATTTACAAAGTCTAATATCTCTACCTCTTAACTCAGTACAGCCATCTCCATAAATCAAGACCTATCTACGATCAATGAATGGGGACAAAACAACCTTGTCTCTTTTAATGCTAGTAAAACTAAATATATACAGTTTACTAATAGACAGATATTGCCAGATTCGTGCATTACCTGCAGTGCTACTGTTATTCCCATCTCCAAAAGTACTGAAATTCTTGGCGTCTCACTTAACAATGCCCTCAGCTGGCCCTCTCATGTTAGATCACTTGCTAAAACCGCATCAAAGAAACTTGGATTATTGTACAGAGTCCGTAACTTCTTCTCTGATGAGCAGTTGGCTATAATTTATAAGAGTCATGTGCGCTCTCAGCTTGAATATTGCTCACCCTTGTGGAATGGATATGGAGAGGTTGCATTAAAACAACTAGATAAAATTCAGAACAAGGCTGTTAGAATTATTAACAACCCTGCCATTACAAATAAACTACCTCCCCTGCAAGTAAGAAGGAATGTTGCCTCCCTTGCATTATTTTACAGATATTATTTTGGCAAATGCTCAGACGAAGTTGCGTCCATGGTGCCACCTCTCCATGCCTTCCCTCGTGCTACACGAGCATCTGGTAGCGCTCATGACTGGAATGTCACTCAGCCATATTGCAGAACTTCTGCCTATCAGAATTCTTTCATTCCCCGAACTGCATCTCTCTGGAACTCGCTTCCCCAGAGTTGCTTCCCTCCAAATTTTATGAACAGAGGACACCAGTAATCTGGTGTATGGATTTTTTTTTTCATTTGTTTTTCCTTCCTCCGTTCTGTTATTATATATATATATATATATATATATATATATATATATATATATATATATATATATATATATATGTATTTTCTTAATACAGTACCACATAAATTATGTGTGATATTCAAAGTAATTGCCTCCCTCACTGACTGGCAAGTGAGTCTTGCCTATATCCATTAAAAATAGAAACGTATATTCGTAATATATGGTTTGTGGCAAACCATGATCGGTGGGTGAACTGAATCTGAGTGTTTTTCTACAACATACCACTGTGGAAACGCATTAACGAACATACATCCAATTAAAATATGCCGTCAGAACAGTTACTGGGCGTGTGATTTAACACCGACAATAACGCGCACAATTTCATTAAAAACTGAAACACAACAGTGTATGCTGCAAATAATTTGGACATTACATCCGTACGTTCTAAATCCATGGACTCCCTAGTGCTGGAAAGTAAATGATATTTACAGAATTTGTGTCGGACTGAGCCAGGAATATTACAGATGATGATGGACACAGTAGACCGCAATATAAGTAACATACTGAACCCCTGCTATCTTGTTCACTTCAATTCTCCCATGTTATCTTCCCCAAGCCTCATAAACTGACTGGTAGTAACGAGAAAAAAGTAGTCATTGTGATGAAAAGGTTATTCATAGCTTGAAGCAAACAATGATTAATACCTATGTGGCTTGTTCAGCAGCACATATCTAGTTTTCATGTCATAACCGTTTTAGTATGGTGACGTCTTTAGTTTATTCTTGCAACCATCCGATTATTCGTAATCACCATAGGAAAGATCTAGTATTGACGATATTTATATAGATAATGATACTTCCCATCGGGTTTGAAAAATGTCTCCAAACAGCGTCCAATGGTCACCTGGCAGCAAACATTTGAAAATAAAGATTTTTGGGTGAAGGGTTAGTATCTAAGATCTGAAGAAGCCAAACATCTCAGATATATTAATGCAAGAAGAAACAATAACAAAAATTAACTATGAAAGAACTTACATCACCGTTAAAATTGAGTATGCGTTACGTGATCTATTTATGCCACTTATGGATAGGCTGAATCTGTAAATTGCATGGAAAATAAGGAACGATAATCATGATGAAGGAGGCAGCTTAACCAACAGAAGACGACCTAGGACGCCTAGAGGTTACATGAGCTGAAACAGACTGGAGGCACAAACATGAATATTAAAAATAACTCATGAACTATACTTCCGTACATAAAACTAATTCACTGAAACACACACACACACACACACACACACACACACACACACACACACACACACACACACACACACACACACACACACACACCACACACACACACAAGGAGAGAGAGAGAGAGAGCGAGCACCATGCTGACTTACACACACATCGATTGCACATTGACGAACCACTGCCCAAAAGAAGCCAGACACTTACAACGTTCTTCTTTCCCTTACATACTTACCGTTTCATGTATATACATATATTAAATACACCCAGAAGCAATCATGCACACATACTGTAAACCTGTGTCGACACTTTTTTCCCTCTATACACTTACATTTCCTGGAGACCACAACACTATCATGTTATGGAAATTATATAACAGGGTGATTGTAACCCACGAAGTAGCGGGAAACAGAAGCCTTGAAGCCGGGTCTCGTGCAAACTCATAATATATTAAAGCTAAGAAGACTTGTTTGTCATTAGGCATTGCTAGAGGTGTGAGAGAAGAATGTAAGATGTTATTGTGATGGTGTTCAAGAGAAAGATTTATGATGTAATGACTCTTATAAGGTGAAGAACGCTGTGAAGCTGCTGAAAAATGGGAAAGCAGCTGGGGTTGATGAGGTGTATACAGATATGATTATGTGTAGTGGAGAAAGCCGAATAAAGTGCTTGTTTGGGATATGGAAGAAGGCTTGGATGAGTGAAACAGTGCCAACAGAGTGGAAAAGGACTGTGATTGTACCCCTGTACAAAAATAAAGGTCGGCGAAGCAAGTGCAAGAATTATCGTGGTATAACTTTATTGAGTATTGTAGGGAAGGTATAAGGAAGAATTATTATAGAGAAAGTAAGAGCGATATTAGAAGTCGTGGTGGGTGATGAACAGGGTGGTTTTAGGAGTGGCAGAGGAAGTGTGGCTCAAATATTTTCAGTGATATAGATAGTGGAGAAGGCTTGTGAGAAGGACTATATTAAGGTGTTTATGACATTTATGGATCTGGAAAAAGCATACGACAAAGTAGACAGTGAAGGACTGTGGAAGGTTTTCCGCATGTACTGTACGGTGTAGATGGTAAGCTGCTAGGCGCCGCCAAGAGTTTTTATGATGGTAGTGAAGCATGTGTAAGGGTAAATGGGCATCTAACTGCATTGTTCGTGATCAATATGGGCGTGCGGCAAGGTTACGTGATGTCCCCATGGTTGTTCAATATATATATATATATATATATATATATATATATATATATATATATATATATATATATATATATATATATGGCGTTCGTAATGAAGCATGATGGATGGAATTTTTTAAATTTGTTGTATGCTGATGATTCAGTGCTACTTGCAAATACCGAACAAGAACTTGGTAGACTAGTGCAGAGTTTTTGCTGATGCCTGTGAGCGCCGTGACTCGAGAGTAAATGTAGAAGAGTAAAATGATGGTAATGGTGAGAGATGATTCCCAGTGTGATGTTACAGTGAATGGAGGGGGACTAGAATTGGTAAGAGAGTTCAAATACCTGGGTACAGTGACAGAAAAGAAAGGAAAATGTGCAAAAGAAGTGGAAAGTAGAGTGACACAAGATAGGAAAAAATAGCTGGTGCTATGAAGGCCTTGATAAGAAGCAGAGGCTTGAGTGTTGCAGCTGGACGAGGCTTACATGAAAAAGTGTTACCGTCAACTTCAATAAATGGGTGTGAGACTATTGTGTGCCATGAAAATGAAAAGTCAAGAGTGAGAGCAGTGGAGATGAGACTGCTGAGGAATGTATGTGGAGTACAGAGTGTGGATAGGATACGAAATAATTTGATTCGTGAAAGATGCGGAGTGAGGAAGTCTGTGGACACCAGAATCGAAGAGAGTGTCCTGAGATGGTATGGTCATGTGGAGAGAATGGATAACGATACACTTGTGAAAAAGGTATACCTGAGCGAATCTGAAGGAGGGAGGAGGCAAGGTCGGCCAAGGTGAAGGTGGAGAGAAATGGTGGATGAGTGTGTGAGGAAAAGAGGTATGGAAGTCGGTGAGGCTAGGGAACTGACAAGAGATCGAACTGGCTGGATGAATGTTGTGAGATGAAGTGCATGATCAGGGATTTGGCACCCTTTTTGAACGTGACATCGTTCGAATTGACTCTATCGGATACGCTTGTGAGAAGCTACAGAATGCGATGATTTTTTTTTTTTTTTTTTTTTTTTTTTGGCGTATCAGATAGAGCCAGGATTCCTGGGGCTTGAGTGATAAATGAACGGAAGTGTGGCCTATTGGACTGGGCAAACTTGAGTTGTCTGGATGTTGCTGCTCCTCATCCTGCCTTAGCATGAGAAAGGAGGTCCCGACGATGATGATGATGATGATGATGATGATGATGAGGTAAGGTGAAGAAAAATTGAATGAATGGAAACTTTCAACATGTCTAATGGCATAAGTGTTTGTGAAATGGTATAACAAAGTTGTTTCTGCAATGAATGAAGAATGGTACATGTTTATCAGGTTAAATTTGATATGGTAAAACTGTCGCAATCATTACATACAGTATACAGTATTCTGGCAACTGCGTTTGAGATCTCAAGTCGCGACAGCTTCAATTGTATTTACAGAGATTAGCAGTAAATTTTCTTCCAGGTCGCTATTTCTCAAGGATCACTAAAACCCTCAGGAAAGGTCAATAATTATAAGACGAAAATTAAACTAAAAAAAAATAAAGCGATACTATCACCATGAACTAGTACAAAAACCAGGAAAATTATCTGCATGCGGTAGAACAACAACAGCCACTGATAGTGCACTAGATCTTGACTCTCCCGAAATTGCTCCACTTGAGATGCGAACTAGATAAGTAAAAATCCATCAAAGACAATTTACCAACCAACAAAGTTCCAGATCACGGCCCTTCAGATTCCTTGAGCAGGTCGCATTGAAATCGCTGGATTTTTTTTTTTTTTTTTTACTTTTTCACCATTAAGGAAAAAAATACATAAGACATAGTATCCTCCCTATCAAAAGGAACCAGTTCATTATAAGACACATAACTGCGTGAAGTTTCATGACTCTATAGTGAAGCACGTCATTCTATCAAAAGGCACCGCTTACCTATGAGACACATAACTGTGTGAAGTTTCATGATTGTATGGTGAATACTTGCTGAGTTCTGGCCCGGAAACCATGTCCCTTCAGTTTCTTTTTGCAATTCACATTGAAATTTCCCTTTTTCTTTATTTTTTTTCATTAATATAAAAAAAAAATGCTTAAGACACTGCATTCTACCCACCAAAAGGCATCAGTTCAGTATATGACACACAACTACGTAAAACTTCAGGACTATAGTGAACACTTTCTGAGTTCTGGCACATAAAAGAAATCTCTACGCCCAGCCAGCCGCCCTGCTGCCCTGCCGCCCAACTCTACGGACGGACACCTTTTGATCCCAGTGATAACAACACCCTCCTCTTACTTTGTCAGGTGGAGGGTAAAAAACCTGACTGCAAATATGCGTAAGTTAGGCTTCATCGTATAAGTGTGCACAGAAGAAAAAAAAAATCAAAATGAATGAACTGACGAGAGCTCAGAAAAAAAAAAAAAAGAAGAAGAAAAGAAAAAAGCTCCATTCTTAGCACAAAACCATGAATAAGGAAAGAAGGTATGGGACTGATAGTCTGTGCTAACAACTAGAAAACGATAAGAATCCTTTTCAGTGAAATGGAAGTCAGACAATTTCATCACCTTGCAAATGAATGTTCCGACTGTATTTGTGTTATGCGTGAGCATTGTAGTATGCTTAAAACCTCCAATGAAAGTAGCATTAACGCTCGTTATTTATAATGAGTACAAAAACTACAGTAATGCTCTCTCTCTCTCTCTCTCTCTCTGATGGTTTGTTTATTCATTCGTTTTCTACCTATCCGTGTCTTTCCCACCTCTTTTTTCTTCTCTTTCCCATTTTCTTTTTCCAGCACCTTAGCATCCGTCTCTCTTCTCCCTTTTTTCTATCCCACTCCGACCTCCCTCCATTCTCGCTCCCTCCAAGAAATATTTCCTTCCTCCCACCCAACCAACTAACCCCTCCCCTAATGCCCCAAACCACTCTTGTAAATAGGAAGCTTCGTGCGACTACCCTTAGATATCCTTAAATTGCCACACTTTACGCAGAACCAGTATCACGACTGGTAAGTAATGGTAAGGTGTAAGCTGAGATGCTGATGCTATACGGACTGGTAAGTAATGGTAAGGTGTAAGCTGAGATGCTGATGCTATACGGACTGGTAAGTAATGGTAAGGTGTAAGCTGAGATGCTGATGCTATACGGACTGGTAAGTAATGGTAAAGTGTAAGCTGAGATGCTGATGCTATACGGACTGGTAAGTAATGGTAAGGTGTAAGCTGAGATGCTGATGCTATACGGACTGGTAAGTAATGGTAAGGTGTAAGCTGAGATGCTGATGCTATACGGACTGGTAAGTAATGGTAAGGTGTAAGCTGAGATGCTGATGCTATACGGACTGGTAAGTAATGGTAAGGTGTAAGCTGAGATGCTGTCGCCATACGATAAGTCAGTTATTTCATTGACGTAAGCATAATTGGTAGGTAGTGGTGGAAAACAGTAAACAACATTGTACAGATATTCAGCAGTAGTGTATATGTAGAAGTATACCCGTATGTCATTCAGTGATATAATATTTCACAGTGATGGCCAGATTTAGTAATTTCATTCAGTCAGATATTAGACGGCTATTTCTTTGTCATAAAACTTCTAGAAAAGTTATAAAACATCTGGATTAACCGACTGGCAACTGTGTACGACCCACGGTATTTTGCTCGAGGTGACACCAGAGCGATGCAGTTAAGCTGAGAGAAATACTAGTTGTCAAGGAGTTTTTAAGAATAAATTAAAATGCGGTATGCCACAGACGAAGGATATATATAGCTATGTCCTAATCAAAATATTAGAAATAAATAATGAAAATCAGAACAAAAATTTACCGTACGCGCATCCAACTTACCCTTTGGGACAAAACCAAGTAACTGCCTCCGTAAAACAGTCATATGGACACAGCGCCATTCTTATCAACCCAGAGATTCCTGATGAAAATTTAATTATAAGGTTGAGAAAGCATATTGGGCTAATGCGGTGGTAGTGATGGTGGTGTCAGTGTTTGTGATATTAGTGGTGGCAATGGTAGAAATGGTGGTGGTGATAGCACTGGTGGTGATAGAGCTGGTGGTGGTATTGGTGGCAGTAGTGGTGATGGTGTCGTCAGAGTAAGCGGTGAGAGTGGCAGTGACGGTAATGAAGGTGGTTGTGATGATGTTAGTGATGTCGATTGTGTTGAAAGGGGTATTAGGAGGGGAACATGATGGCAGTGTTTGTGATGGTGATGAACATGGTATGGATAATGATAGTGTAAGTGTTCGTGGTTGTGACAGTGATGGTAATAATGGTGAAAATGATGACTGAACTGATTTTGGTGTTATAGATAATGATAAAGATATCGGTGATGGACTTCGTTACGGTTCAGTTGGCTCACACAGAAACAGTGGTAATACAGGTGGTGAGAATGACGATCGTCATGGTGTTGCAATAAAAATAGTAACATCTTCCTATATCTGAAAGTTGGTAAATGCAGTTAAGAGGCTGATATCGACACATGGGTAGACAGAAGTTCAGTTTGTAGGGAAGTAAAATAACTATTTCCCCGGTATAACTCAATCACTACTGCCACGTAATTGTGGTTTGGTATGGCATAGCCGTAATTAACTGATTCACTACCAGAGGCCGAACATACCTAACTGGAATATGACTTATTAAATGAAGACAGGCACAGTATACGAACAAAACTCGACACCAGTGAAGATCGTAATATAATGAAGGCTTTATACTTATTACACAGTGTCAGTTTATGTAGGTTATTAGAGGAACCTGAGACTGAAGAGTTAAGAAAATAAGTAGAATAATACTTCAGTAAGAATGACATTTTGTTCTTATCCTTAACACAACCGATTTAATAAACTCAGGAAAGACCAGTCCTATCGAGAGGATCAATAAGGGAACAGTAACAAAAACGCAAATATACTGTATGACAGCAACTGGGAAGAGAGGAGGAAATGTGGATAGGAGTACGAATAAGTCGATGAAGGAATGAAGAGGAAAAGAAAGATGTGGAAAAATCATAGGAAATAGAGATACAACAACAAGGAACATTCAGAAAGTACAACACCCGCGTCCTATATATGGTCTAATGGCCAAACGCTTTAATTTACAGTGCCCTTGGCCTTCGACAAACTGTTCTCAAAATCGAATTACTTCATACTTGCCGACCCTTAACCCGTCCATCATATTTAGTTCAGCTCTGACCATAAGCACATAAGCTGACTTTACCATGTGAATTTGACCTTTGGCCTTGCCCTGTGACCTTTACTTTTGGCTACATTTTTAATAAACTGAATTCCCTCATCTTTACCTTGCCTGCCACCACATTTGACCGAAGTTGGATAATAACTACTTAGGTTTACCTTAGCATGTGACCTGGACCTTTGACCTATTGTCCTTAAAAACAACAGATCAAGTCTTTGGTTGACATTCAACCCTTCCATCATGTTACTTGGTTCCAGTCGCACCAAAAGTGTTTGGTCATTTTCCTCGCTTACTCAGACCCACAAGGGACGAACTCTGACAATATTCTGTTAGAAACTTTGGCCGACTGTTCTCAAAATCGAATCGCCTCGTCCCTGTCTTACTCTCAGTCCTTTAACTTGATTGTACTAAACTTATTAAAAGCTGTTAACCTTGCAACATCAAGTTTTGGCCATGCCCTGTGATCTTGGCCTCTGACCAATTGTTAAAAAAAAAAACAGAGGTCAACCCCTTGGCTGATCCTCAGCTTCTTGAACTATGCCAGCAAGTTTGGTTAAGTTGATAAGAACCTGTTTATTCTGTTCACACACACACACACACACACACACACACACACACACACACACACACACACACACACACACACACACACATACACACTCGCGCGCTGAGCAAACTATTATTCTGCTCGCGGTTTCAGTGAGCGAGGCTGTAATTATGCAAGTGGAGTAAGAGGAAGCTCAAGAGGGCAGGACAATTATTGAGGCTAAATTGCTGAGTGGACCATTGTTGTAAATCTGAGTGCCAGGCTGCGGCGTAGAGAGAGAGAGAGAGAGAGAGAGAGAGAGAGAGAGAGAGAGAGAGAGAGAGAGAGAGAGAGAAAGAAACAGACAGACAGACAGACAGAGAGGATACGAAAAGGGTGAATAAAAAGCAACATAATATAAAAGATAGAAATGGAATCTAAGAAAGTCGAAAAAAAAGTAACGACTATGGAACAATATAGCATTAAGGAATGTAGGAGGTAATTACAATGTTTATCCAAGATCACATAATGTTAAGGAAAAAGGACCTGGAAGAGAGAAGCAAGGAACACACACGATAAGAGAAAAGGGGCACAGAAAACGTAGGTAGAGGGAGAGGAAGCAGTGGCAGAGATGGACTAGGAGGCGTAAACGAATTAAAGGGAGAAGAGGAGAGGGGGAAAGAACATCAATTAGCAGAGCTGCGAGGAGTGAAACAAAGACGTAGTAGGAGGAGAGGTAGAGTAGGTGTCGGAGAGAAAAGAGGGAGAGTAGGAAAAACGGGAGCAGCTTGGGCAAACGCGTAGGAGGGAAGGTGTACATAGGAAGGCCGGTAGGCGTAAGATGTAGGAGACTGGATGACAGACAGATAACATTATCGATGCACGTAGCCGAGGAGTTTGATTAGATGGAGGATTGTTGTGCATCACTGATTAATGGCCTCACCTCTATCACCAGTGGAGTGTAACGTGGGCCGCTGCTTAGTAAAATGGTGCGTCGTTGAGTGGGGTGAATAGGCAGGTATCTCTCTTTCTCACCTTCACGCTTTGTGTATCGTAAGCGAGGTGAGTTACACAGCACTTTACGAGTTTAATGCACTCAGTTATATCGCACTGTGATTGACAGCGTAACATAGCGTGACGGCAAACCTCCTAGCTGACCCTATCTCCTCTCATACTCTCGGGCTCTCTGTCTATGCTCTCCGAAATCTAAGAATATATACGGCTCGGTCGAGATGTATTGTTTGGTATATTTCCATGGTATCGTCTAAACTACAAAGAGACTGTTTGAGATACATCACGTGTTAGGACATTCGTGACGGTCTGGGACAACTAGATTATGGATATACATCCTGAGGATTGACATTCCTAACGAGAAGCTGTGTATGTCTCCAGCAGACATTACGTATCGCCCATTGTGATATGAGATATATACTAGTGCCTGTAATGCCTACAGCATCATCAGGAGGAGGGAGCAAGGAAGAAAGATCGAGGAGAATAAATAGCAGTGGTAAGAGGGCGCAATCAGTCGAGGGGGCACGATGGTATCGGAAAATGGCACGACAGGAGGGAGAGAAGGAGGAAATATCAATGATACGCCGCGTGGAGTGCTCTCATTTCGGGTAATTAGCGACAAAAATGTTGAATGTTATTGCCATTAGAAGGGGCGCAGAGAAGGGAGTGCTAAAGGCGAGATAGGATAATGGGAAGAGATAAGTTACGAAGAGGAACACGAGAGCGGAAGAAGGCGAGTAAGGGGGGCGGAGAGTAGGAGGGAATAACAAGGAGACGAAGGGAAGGAGAAATTGGGAAGACACATAAGAGCAGGTGAGGGAGGGATCAGGATGGTTAGATTAAAGTGTGCAGGCGGATGGAAAGATAAAGGTATGAAAATAAGCTAATGAAATATAAGAGAGAATAAACAAACATTCAAGAGGCGATGAAACGGCAAAAAGGGAGTGGAAGGGTGAAAATGGCGAAGGACTAACGAGAAGGGGCTACCAGTAAAGGAATAGGAGATTCGTAGGATACAGGAAAAGTAATTAAAGTGGGAGAGATTGAAGTACGTGAGAAAAAATACGTAACCCAAAAGGCGAGTAGGAACAACAGGCGAGACGTGGGAAAGAAGGAAGAAAAAAAGAAGAAAAAGCAAATGGAGGAGACAGAATAAAGTGGATGAATACGTGAAAAACAGAATTAAGAGAGAACAACAACGGAGCGAGACTGAGACTGATAACGAAAAGGATGAAAATGTACCAGGGGTAAACAGGAAGGAACGAATTCTGGTACGAAAGGTATAGAGAAGGTGAAGGAAAGGAGAAAGTTCGACAATACAAATGCATCAGATACGGAACAGTCGCTATGAGAAGAGAAAACGAAACGGCCATGTAAAGAATATGAAGCTGAGTCAGACAGAAGCGAAAAAAACAAACTAAAAGAAGGACCATCTGAAATGGAAGTAGATAAAAAAGTAAAGAATGAAGAAGGGGGTGCACGAAAATTGGGGAAAGAGACTGAGAATTAAGACATGAATAAGAAAAAGGGAGAAAGAAAAAGAAATATCAGCAAATGACAGAGAGAGAGAGGCTAACTGGTTGGCTGGGAGGAAGGAAATATTTATTTGAGGAAGCGAGAATGGAGAGGACGGACTGGGACGGAAAAAGAGAGAAGAGAGACGGATGCGAGGGTACTGAAAAAAAAAAGTAATAAAGACAAGAAAAATAGAGATAGGGAATACAGGGATAGGTAGAAAATGAATGAATGAACAAACCATCACAGAGAGAGAGAGAGAGAGAGGAAGCACCAGACAAAGGAAAATCCGTGAATCAGAGCAGAAAAAAAAAAAATCAGTATAAGAGAAATCGCGGACCGAAACAAAGGAAGAGGAGTGAGATGGTAAAAACTCTTACAGATAAGGAGGTAAGTGGGATTTTGTGTGTTGAGTTAGCGCTGATGTGGCAGGGAAGAGAAAGGAAGGAAGGGGAGCAGAGGAAAGGAAATAGGATGAAAGAAAAAAAGGAAAGAAAAGAGAAAGGGAAGAGTGAGGAAATAAAGGTAAAGAAAGGGAGTATAAGTGCTGGAAGTGACGAGAACGCGGGACCAGGAGAGGGAAAATTGGAAGAAGAAAACAGAGGAGACAGGTAGAAAAGGGAGTAGAGGAAAGTCATGGACAGGATGGATTGGACTAGAAACTAGGAAGAAGAAAGGAAAAGAAAGAAAATAGCCTAAGAAAAGGAAGTGGAGGGGAAGGGACTAGGGAAATGGGAGACGAATGGACAACGGTAGAGGGAAGGGATAGGAAGGGACGGGCAGAAGGGAGAGAGGGAAGACAGAAAGAAAAAGTGAGAGGGAAGAAATGACAGGAAAAGTGAAAGGAACGGGACAGTCGTAGAAAAATATAACATGAGCGGAGGAAAAGAAGGAGCGAGGGCAGCCAGATTAAGAGTACAATGAAAGGAAGAGTGTTAGGCCTAGGGAGGGAGATAGGAGGAGAGGGAGAGCAGAAATGTAAAATATGGAGAAAGTACACGGTGCTGGCAGGGAAAATGGGACGAAAGTGAAGGGGGGGAAGGGAACGAGGAATTATGGAATGGAGTGGAATAAACAGAGTCTGGCAACATTCTCCAGGTACTACTGGATGATCTACACACATCAACAGTGAACGAACATGATTCTCTGGATATTCCGTTGATAATTAATATACAAGAACATAACATCGAAAAATTTGCCCGCTTATGTGGTTTTGCATTTGACCCCGTAAAGATCTGTATAAAACATTAAAAAAAAAAAGGTGTCTGGGGATATTTGCCAAAGGAAAGATTGCATCACGTTTTAAGCGAAATGATGAAGATATAAAGGAATGGCTCGATATTACAAAAATGATATACTGAAAGGATAAATATTACTGTGGTTTTGGGCAACATGGATAAAGACGAGCTAATGGGAAACTAAGAGACAAAAAGTCTAAATAAAAATGCATCAGACTCATAACAATAACATGAACTTGTTTTTTTTTTTTTCCAAGAAAAATATAGATGGGATAATTTACGTAAACAACTGCGTCGATTGTGTAATGAAAGCATTGGACTGTTCCAAAAGGCACTCGAAACATGAAGATATTTTATTTATACATACAGCATTTCAAGTAGCCTAACTGAGAAGACAAATGAGTACTTTAATGGAAACTATATCATCAAGGAGGAATCCGAGGCAAGCTGTATTGTTGGATGCAAGATTTTCTCAGAAAAAGGGAAATGAGAACAGTACTAAGGGGAAATTACTCATTATGGAGGGAAGTGACTAACGGAGTTCCACAGGGCTTAGTGCTGACACCAATTATGTTTTTACTGTATATGAATGACATAGATAGTAACGCTGGAAATTAAAGTTATCGAAATATGTTTGCTGATGATACAAAATACAAAGGAGAATTACTAATACAGACTCTTATAAAGAGCTACAAGAAGATTTGAGTAAGCTTCATGAATGGAATAATACATCTATATATCTATATACCTAGGCTGCTTCCCTCAAGGAATGGGAGGTAGCCAAGACAGGACGACACACTCCCAATTTACTCATCCACTCCAACACATTCATTCGCATCTTAGTCCCAAAGGGGAGAAGGGACAGATTCTCACCGCACCACACCGCACGAGGGTCAACTGCGCAGTGCAATCAATGATATCCACATGGCAAATCAAATGGAATTCAGTGTGGACAAGTGTCATGTAATCTATCTGTCTATCTATCTATAGCCCGACGCCCTAATCCCGCAAAGGGTGGCCGGAAACAAAACGCCTCCAAGTCGCTCTTTCACCCACCATTTGACTACCCTCCCCCCAACTCACCCCCCCTACCTCATATACCTCTCAACTCCATCCCTCACCTCATCCTCGGTCTCCCCCTCCCTCTCCCTCCTTCCACCTCACCTACATACACCCTCTTAGTCAGTCTTTCATTCTCCATTCTCTCCACATGTCGAAACCACCTCAGTGTATGTCCCCTAATCTCAACCACATCCACATCCACCCCACAACGTTCCTTCACTTCTTCATTCGTCAACCTGTCCCTCCATGTCACTCCACATGCTCGTCTCAAGTAACTCATTTCCACTGCTCTCACTCTTGACTTGTTCCCCTCTTGCAAGGTCCACGCCTCGCTTCAATACGTTAGGGTAGGGATCACAATACTATCATGCAGTGACTTCTTAACTTCCATACTCACCTCCCTATTTTTCATCACTACTTTCAGTGAACCAACAACCTTCCTTCCCTGCTGTACCCTTTCATGCGCTTCATCCCCCAAAATTCCATCCTTACTCATCACACTACCCAAGTACTTGAATGCACTCACATTCTCCATATCCTCGCCATCCAACCTCACTGTACATTCTGTGACTTCATTCCTCTCAAACACCATAACTCTACTTTTGTTTACATTAACTTTCAACTTCCTCCTCCTACACACTGTCCCAGATTCATTCACCAAACCTTGCAGCTCCCATTCATCTTCACTCAACAATACTGTATCATCAGCAAACAGCAACACTGGAATCTTCCAAATCTCACCTTCATTCATTAGTCACCCCCACATCCACTGCCCTACCTTGCACCTCCTTTACAATCCAGTCCATGTATATATTAAACAGCCATGGAGACATCACACAACCCTGTTTCAGTCCCACATTGAGATCAAAGAACTCACTCAACTCACCATCCACTCGCACCGTAGCCTTAGCTCCTTTGTACATATTCTTCACAGCACTTAACAATTTCCCTTCCACTCCATATATTCTTAATACCTTCCACATACCTTGCCTATCTATTCTATCATAAGCTTTCTCCAAGTCCATGAAGGCAGCATACACATTCTTTCCCTTCTCTAAATACTTCTCCACTAAACATCTTAGAACAAATATCTGATCTACACACCCTTTTCCCTTCCTAAATCCCCCTTGTTCTTCTCCAACTAGCTCCTCTGTCATATGCCTAACCCTATCAATGAGTATTCTACCATATATTTTACCAGTCACACTAAGAAGGCAAATGCCCCTATGGTTACCACATACTTCTCTCTCCCCTTTTCCTTTATATAAAAGAACAATTATACCTGATTTCCAGTCCTCTGGAACCCTTCCCTCTTCCCAAGCCAATATACACAACTTCCATATCCACTCCACAACAATCTCACCCCCATACCTCAGCATTTCTCCACACACTCCATCAATTCCTGGTGCCTTTCCCAACTTGATCTTCATTGCATCCACTACTTCTGCCGTACTGATCTCTTCCTCCCTCCTCTCATCTCTTCTTCTCCCAGTCATTCCCCAACCACTTATACTCGCACTGCTCTCACTCTCTACATTCAACAAATCCTCAAAATGCTCCTTCCATCTCAATTTCTCTCTCTTCTCCACCAGCAATCTATTATTCCTATCTTTCACTCCCCTGTTATTTCCCCTTTGACACTGCCTTACTTTCTTTACCTCCTTCCAAAACAATTTCTTACTCTCCCTCCATTTCACACTCAGATTCCTCCCAAACTCTTCATCCACTTTCTGCTTACTCTCCTTCACCAGTCTCTTCACCTCCCTTCTTCTGCTCACATATACCTCCCTCTTCACCCTCTCATCTTCTCCCCTACCGCTACTCGCTAACCATTCACTATTTGCCTTCTTCTTTTGTTCCACAGCTCGTTCCACCTCATCATTCCACCATGCTGTCCCTTGCACACCCTTGCATCTCCTCCTCACTCGACAAACCACCTCACACGCTGCTCCTATCTCTTCCGTGAATATCTTACATACGTCTTCCACCCCTTCCATCTGCTCTAGCTCATACCTTCCCAATCTTTCTTCCACTATGCTCTTATACTCTGCCATTTTCTCACTATCTTTCAAATTCTCCACTCCTCTCACAGGAGCTGTTTCCTCCTGTCTTCCCATTCGTCTCCTCAACCATTTTCTTTGCATCTTTACCTTGGCCATCACTAAGTGATGGTCCAAGACTCCATTCCCCCACCCTCTCCACACTCGTGCATCCAACACTTGTCTTCTCATTCGCTCATCCACACACACGTAGTCTATCATTGCCTTTCGTTCAACAAGTTCGCCATCCATCCTCCTCATTGCTCTCCATGTATACCGGTGGATAATCTTATGCCGAAAGTAGGTGTTGGCTTTAACCAACCCCTCACCAGAACAGATGTCCAGCAAAGCACTACCATTCCCATCTACTTCAGCTGGCACACCCCACTGACCAACCACTCCATCCAATCGTACATCCCCAACTTTGCCATTCATGTCTCCAATCAAAAGCACTCTCTCGCTCCTCTCAGACTTGCCCATACACGCTTCTACTCTCGCCCAAAACTCATCTTTCACTCTTGCCACTGGGTCCTCTGTCGGCGCATACACACATACAATCGCCCACGCTCGTATACCTACTTTCATCCTCACCCATGCAATCCTTGCACCCATTGTTCCATACTCTCTTATATTCTCCTTCCACTTCTTGTTTATCATCAAACATACTCCCTCTCTTGCCCTCTCATTCTCATTATGTAATCAAGTTTGGAAAAAGTGGAAAAAGACCAGACTGGGATTATAAGTTAGGAAGTAAAACCCTACACATTCAAGAGAGACAGAAGGACCTAGGTGTGATTATCAATAACAGACTATCTCCGGCTGACCACATCAGTGAGAAGGTACGGAACATGTATACCCTGCTTACAAACATGAGAATAACATTCAAATACATTAATGAAGACATGCTAAGAAAGATGATAACATCATTCATCAGACCAACCCTGGAGTATGCATCAGTAGTCTGGAATCCTCATCTCAAAAAAGAACACATAGGTAAGATTGAAAAAGTTCAGAGCCGCTACAAGATGGGTAGCAAGCTTAAGGGATCTAAGCTACGAAGAAAGATTAGAAAAACTGAATCTTCCAAGACTACAGGAGAGAAGGAAAAGAGGAGACATGATTATGCTATATCAATGCTTCCAGGGAAGGAGACAATAGACATAAATGAATATATAACCTATGGAGAAGCATCAGCAAGAGGACACTGCAAAAAACTGCATGAAAAGAGAGGCGATAAAGACGTAAGGAAGTTATCAGTGGAATGCACAACCGAATGAAACTGTGTGCCAAAACTTTTGACAAATTTAAGGATATGTATCAAAAAATGGTTAAATACACGGGACAGTACGAGGATGACTCATTCCTGTAAAGATACAATTAGGTAAGAACAATTACGTAAGGTAAGAACACACACACACACACACACACACACACACACACACACACACACACACACACACACACACACACACACTCGCTCGCTGAGCAAACTATTATTCTGCTGGTGGTTTCAGTGAGCGAGGCTGTAATTATGCAAGTGGAGTAAGAGGAAGCTCAAGAGGGCAGATGCACACAACAATTATTGAGGCTAAACTGCTGAGTGGACCATTGTTGTAAATCTGAGTGGCAGGCTACGGCGTAGAGAGAGAGAGAGAGAGAGAGAGAGAGAGAGAGAGAGAGACAGACAGACAGACAGACAGACAGAGAGAAGGTGAGGGGACCAGAGGCTACAAAAAGAGGGAATAAGAAGCCAAACAATAATAAAAGCAGAGTGATCGAATCTGAATAATTAGAAATATTGTAACAGCTAAGGGCCTGTATAACAGTAAAGAAAGTAGGAGATAATTACACTGTATAACCAAGATCACAGAATGTTAAGGAAAAAGAAAGTGGAAAATAGACTCAAGGAACACAGACGATAAGAGAAAAGGGGCGCAGAAAATGTAGGTAGAAGGAGAGGAAGCAGTAGCAGAGATGGACTAGGAGGCGTAAACAAATTAAAGGGAGAATAGAAGAGGGGGAAAGAACATCAATATGCAGAGCTGCGAGGAGTGAAACAAAGACGTAGTAGGAGGAGGAGGGGGAGAGTAGGTGTCGGAGAGAAAAGAGGGAGAGTAGGAAAAACGGGAGAAGCTTGGGCAAACGCGTAGGAGGGAAGGTGTACATAGGAAGGCCGGTAGGTGCAAGATGTAGGAGACTGGATGACAGACAGGTAACATTATCGATGAACGTAGCCGAGGAGTTTGATTAGATGGAGAGATTGTAGGTGTATCGTGGATTAATGGCTTCCCCTCTATCACCAGTGGAGTGTAACGTGGGCTGCTGCTTAGTAAAATGGTGCGTCGTCGAGTGGAATGAATAGGTAGGTCTCTCTCTGTCTCACCTTCCCGCTTTGTGTATCGTAAGCGAGGTAAGTTACACAGCACTCTTGGGTTATGGGTTTAATGTAGACAGCTATATCGAAATGTGACTGACAGCGTAACATAGCTGACCATATCTCCTACCTTTTGCCCTCGATCATATTCTCGGGTTCTCTGTCTATGCTTTTCGAAATCTGAGAATATACACGGCTCGGTCTGGATGTAGTGTCTGGTATATTTCCATGGTATCTTTTGGACTACAAAGAGATTGTTTGAGATACATCATGTGTGAAGACATTCTTGATCGTCTGGGACAACAAGATTGTGGATATACATCATGTGGACTGACATTCCTAACGAGAAGCCGTATATATCTCCAGCAGACACTACATACTGCCCATTGTGATATGAGATATATACAGGTGCCTATGATGCCTACAACATCACTAGGATGAGGGAGCAAGAAAGAAAGAAATATTGAGGAGAATAAATAGCAGTGGTAAGAGGGCGGAATTAGTCGAGGGGGCAAGATGGTGTCGGAAAATGGCACGACAGGAGGGAGAGAAGGAGGGAATATCAACGATACGCCGCGTGGAGTGCTCTCATTTCGGGTAATTAGCGACGAAAATGTTGAATGTTATTGCCATTAGAAGGGGCGCAGAGAAGGAAGCGCTAAAGGCGAGAGAGGATAATGGGATAAGTTACGAAGAGAAACACGAGAGCGGAGGGAGGCGAGTAAGGGGGGCGGAAAGGAAGAGGGAATAACAAGGAGACGAAGGGGAGGAGAAATTGGGAAGAGACACAAGAGCAGGTGAGGGGGGGATCAGGATGGTTAGATTAAAGTGTGCAAGGGGATGGAAAAAAGATAAAGGTATGAAAATAAGCTAATGAAATATAAGAGAGAATAAACAAACATTCAAGAGGCGATGAAACAGCAAAAAAGGAGTGGAAGGGTGAAAATGGCGAAGGACTAACGAGAAGGGGCTACCAGTAAAGGAATAGGAGATTCGTAGGATACAGGAAAATTAATTAAAGTGGGAGAGATTGAGGTACGTGAGAAAAAATACTTAACCTAAAGGGCGAGAAGGAACAACAGGCGAGGCGCGGAAAACAAGGAAGAAGAAAAGAAGAAAAAGCAAATGGAGATCGAATAAAGTGGATGAATACGTGAAAAACAGGACTAGTAGAGAGCAACAACGGAACGAGACTGAGACTGAAAATGAAGAGGATGGAAATGTGCCGGGGGTAAACAGGAAGGAACGAATTCTGTTAGGAAAGATATGGAGAAGGTAAAGCAAAGAAGGAGAAACTTCAACAACACAATTGCATCAAAATAATAAGGACCAGTCGCTATGACAAGAGAAAAAGATGCGGTGATGTAAAGAAAATGAAGCTGAATCAGAGAAAGGCGAAAAAAGAAGAAAAGATAAGATTGAGGCCATCTGAAATAAACATGAATTTAAAAGCAAAGAGCGAAGAAGGGGTGTAAGAAAATTGCAGAAAAGGACTGAGAATGAAGACATGGATAAGAAAAGACGATAATGAAAAAGATACATCAGCATATGACAGAGAGAGAGGTTAATCAGTTGGCTGAAAGGAAGGAAATATTTCTTTGAGGGAACGAGAATGGAGAGGACGGATTGGGATGGAAAAAGAGAGAAGAGAGACGGATGCGAAGGTACTGAAAAAGGAAAGTAGGAAAGAGAAGAAAACAAAGATGGGGAATACAGGGATAGGTAGAAAATGAATGAATGAACAAACCATGAGAGAGAAAGAGAGAGAGAGAGAGAGAGAGAGAGAGAGAGAGAGAGAGAGGAGGGGGGGAGGGGACACCAGACAAAGGAAAATCCGTGAATCAGATTAGAAGAAAAAAAAAAAAATCAGTATAAGAGAAATCGCGGACCGAAACAAAGGAAGAGGAGTGAGATGGTAAAAACTCTTACAGATAAGGAGGTAAGTGGGATTTTGTGTGTTGAGTCAGCGTTGATGTGGCAGGGAGGAGAAAGGAAGGGAGGGGAGCAGAGGAAAGGAGATGGGAAGAAAGGAGAAAAGGAAAGAAAAGAGGAATGGAAGAGTGAGGAAACAAGAGTAGAAGAAGGGAGTAGAAGTGCTAGAAGTAACGAAAACGTGGGGGCAGAGAGAGGGAAAATTGAAAGAAGAAAACAGAGGAGACAGGTAGAAAAGGGAATATAGAATAATCATAGAGAGGAGGGATTGGGCTAGAGAGAAGGAAAAAGAAAGGAAAAGAAGGAAAATAGCCTAAGAAGGTAGACGATAGGAATGAAACAAAGAAAGATGCGGTAGGGAAGGGAGTAGGGAGATGGGAGGGGAATGGGCAAGGGTAGAGGGAAGGGAAAGACAGGGACCGGCAGAAAAGAGAGAGAAGACAAAAAGAAAAGGAGAGGGGAGAAGAGAACAGCAGGAAGAGCGAAAGGAAAGGCACAGTCATAGAAAGATACATGCGAGGAGGAGGAAAGGCAGGAGCGAGATTAATGGTACAAATGAATGAAAGCGCGTTATGCTTAGGGAAGGAGATAGGAGGGGAGGGAGAGCGGAAATGGACAATACAGAGAAAGTACACGGTGTTGGCAGGAAAAATGGGACAAAAGTGAAGGGGCGAAGGGAACGAGGATATATGGAGAGGAGAGGAAGAGAGAAGCCTGTACTTTAAACAGGAAAAATCATCCAGTATATTACCAGTATGTCGGGAATCGAACCCGGGACTCTCAGGTGAGAGACAGGTAGCATGCCACTACACCATGACCAGGTAAACGTTATCTCACATTGTCACAATCTTCTAACCAATGTTCCTCCGCCCCCACTGTGGGCCTGAAGAGGATGAGATAACCCCCTGGCACTTGGGCAAGTAGATGCTTTTAATCTATCCCAAGCACTTACGGCAAGTCAGGATGAAGAGAGAAACCTGTACTTTACAAGGGAAAAATAATCCAATATATTACCAACATGCCGGGAATCGAAACCGGGACTCTCAGGTGAGAGACAGGCAGGTGGTGGTGTAGTGGCATGCTGCCTGGCTCTCACCTAAGAGTCCCGGGTTCTATTCCCGGCATATTCGTAATATATTGGATGGAGAGGAGAGGAATGAACAGAGTCTGGCAACATTCTCAAGGTACTGCAGGATGATCACACATCTATAGTACGCTGACAACCTTCTCTGGATATTCCGTTGATGATTAATAAACATACAAGCGAATTGATAAAGAACAAAGGGAATGGCTTGATATTAAGACGTCAGTTTATCTATTGCCAGACGCCTTAATCCCATAAGAGGTGGCCACAAACAATCGGCCTCATGCGCCCGGTCCCCCGCCATTTCACTTCCCTGCTCCCAGCTCACCCCCCCTCCCTCTCTCATATACCTCTCCATTCCTCCATCTCATCCTTGGCCTCCTCCTCCCTCTCCCCCCCCTCCACCTCACTCACATATACACTTCTCGTTAGTCTCTCGCTCTTCATCCTCTCCACATGGCCAAACCACCTCAGTGTGTTTCTCCTACCGCATGTATACATCCACATCCACACCGCAGCGCTCCTTCACTTCCTCATTTGTCAGTCTGTCTCTCCATGTAACTCCAGTCTCCATATGCTCCTCTCAAATAACTCATTTCCACGGCTCTCACACTTGACTTGTCCTTCCAAGCTTCACCTCATACGTCAGAGTTGGTACCACAATGCTGTCACGCAGCGGCTTTGTTATTCTTAGGCCTTCAAAAAGGTAGCAACCTTTCTTCCTTGTTGCACCCTTTCAAGCACTGCACCCTCCAAACGTCCTCCTTACTCATCACACTATCCAAGTACTTAAATGCACTTACATTTTCCACCTCCTCATCATCCAACATCACTGTACATCCAATTACTTCATTTCTCTCGAAAACCATAACTTTACTCTTGTCTACATTCACCTTTACATTCCGTTTCTTACACGCTCTTCGAAACTCACTCACCATGCCTTGCAGTGCCCCTCCGTCTTCATTTGCTGAAATTCGTTTTTTGTAATAGGAGAAAAAATAATGCAGACTACTCTTAAAATAGGAAGTTATTCTGGAGAGAGATACTGAAATGTAGAAGTGACTATCTATCTATCTATCTATATACCTAGGCTGCTTCCCCCAAGGAAAGGGAGGTAGCCGAGACAGGACGACACACTCCCCATTTACTCATCCATTCAAACACATTCATTCGCATCTTAGCCCCAAAGGGGAGAACGGACAGATCTTCACCGCACCACACCGCACAAGGGTCAACAGCGCAATGCAATCAGTGACAGCGGAAAGAAATGTGATAATGTGAAGGATGTAAGTGGTAGATTATTAAGCCATAGAGATGAAGTAATGACCAGATGGAAAGAAATTTTTGAAAGCCTGATGAATGGGATAGAGGCAGCAGAGCGGCTGTAAACATGATTGGTTTTGGGGTTGTGCAAAGAAGAAACGTAGTGCCTGGAAACGTGACACTCGCATAGGTGAAGAACGCCGTCCAGCAATGAAAAATGGGAAAGCAGATGGGGTTGATGAGGTGTATGCAGAGATAATTAAGTGTAATGGAGAGGGCGGAATGAAATGCTTGTTGGAGATATGTAAGAAGGTTTGAATGAATGAAACTATGCCGGAAGAGTGGAAACAGACAGTGATTGTACCCCTGTACAAAAATGAGTGCAAGAATTATCGTGGCATAACCTAAATTTATTGATTACTGAAGGGAACGTACAGTATATGGAGGAATTATTATAAAGAAAGTAAGAGAGATATCAGAAGTCCTATTGAATGCTGAGATCAACTATTTGCATTGAGACAGATAGTGAAGAAGGCTTGTGAGTAGGACCATAAGGTGTTTATGGCATTTATGGATCTGGAAAAAGCATACGACAAAGCAGACAGAGAAGGATTGTGGAAGGTTTTGCGTATGCACGGTGTAGGTGGTAAGCTGCTGGATGCCGTCGGGAGTTTTTATGATGGTAGTAAGGCATGTGTAAGGGTAAATGGGCATCTAAGTGTATGGTTCCCGATCACTGTGGGCGTGCGACAAGACTGTGAGACGTCCCCATGGTTGTTAAAAATATATATATATATATATATATATATATATATATATATATATATATATATATATATATATATATATATATATATATATATATATATATATATATATATACACAACTCACTGCAAAATCCTTCTCCCTGTCGGGTAAACAGGAAGCAGAAAGGGTGGACTGTGCAACTTTCAAAATAAAAACTTTTATTTGTCGAAAACAACTAACTGATAATCTCTCTCTCTCTCTCTCTCTCTCTCTCTCTCTGTTCTGCTGTACTGTATGTTAGAGGTGTTTGAAAATTGTCTTACCAACGTAATGTAATCAAAGAGTGCTAAGTCCTTACGTGAGAAGAATAAGAAAATTTAAAAACGTACTTCGTAATAAATAATAGAATAGAGTAAGAGTCAAGTATGTAATGCAATAATTACAACAAAAGCATCTATGTAAGGAAGCGGTTTTGAATTTTAACAACCTAAAAAAAAAAAAAAGTCGCTTTATGCCATCATCCGTGTCTTGTTTGTGCTGGTCGAACGGGGCGGTACTCCCAAGATGCATGGCAAGCTGGTGAGAGGAGAGAGGGAGCTTCTCTTTCTGCAACCCTTAGAAGCTGTTCCTGATCATCTCCCTATAATTAAATATTCCGTGTTTCACCAGCACATAGAGTGGGCCAGCATACTCTCAAACATTTCCCTGTAAAATTTTACACCAAACCAAATGCACATTACATATTTCACGTATTTCAACACTGGAAAAAAAGCTTTCAAAACGCCAAGCCATGAAGTCCCCAGTGGAGGATGGTTGGGGATCATTAATAGCCCCACCAGCAGCTGTTCTCCCTGTGACAACCAAGGGAGATGTACTGAATCCATGCTTGACACTTTCTACATTCATTTCTGCAGCATTTTTGGCTTTTCGTTTATGTTCTTCTCAGTTGAACACGAGCGTCTTCCTCTAATCTGACCTCATATTTCACACTGAAACTCAACTGTATGAGGTAACTGACAGCGGACCCTTCTCTATAATCTGGTTTACTCATTTTAGAGTTAATTGTGTCTGTCATGTGCATGCATGCAACAACATATCTTGTCTTCATATTAGAGAATTTCCATCCTTCGAATTCTCTACACGTTCCCTACACGTATCCTGTCATTATATGATAAATATATCTGTGTATTATTTACTTACCCTCATTCTACCTGTTTTGGGAAATTCTTTGGCATTCTTACATCTGAGACTGAAGACAGTCTTTCCATTTCTCTCTTTTATGAAATCTCCATCCCAGGCGATTTCAGCGTCCACCACCACCTTTGGATCTTGTCCCCACTCACTGATCCACTTATTTTCTATCCTTAATGACCTAGACTTACTTTTTTATGCAAGGAAGAAGGAAACAAAGGCCAGGAACCCGCAAACCGTTTCTTCCAAGAATAAAACAAAAACAATACGAAAGAGCCAAATTCAAGATCCGTTCATTTCCAGATGCCTGAACACACTGCGTTTGAAACACTAGAGATCATAGGAAGTAGGAAATACAGACAAAGGGAGACAGTTCCAGAGCTGACCTCTTGCATAAATGAAGGACAGGGAGTAACGGTTAACTCTTGCATTATAGAGCTGGACAGAAAGAGGATGAGACTTTGTTGCTAGACGGGTGCTACGCGCCCATCGTTGAGGTGGAGGGATGCAAGCAGACAGTTCAGAGGAGCAGTGACCAATGACGCAGCGATAGAAAAGAAATAAAAATGCAACAGTGCGGTGAAGAGACAGAGATTGAAGGGAGCCAGTAAGAGAAGGAGAGTTAATGAGACAAAAAAGCCTTTGACTCCACCCTATTGAGAAGAGCTGTATGTGGGAAGCCTCCCCACACAAGAGAGTTGTACTCTACACAGGGGCGAATAAAACCCGTGTATAAAGTCAACAACTGTGCAGGGGTTAAAGAAGGTACGGAGTCGACTTAACACACTTAATCTTTTGGAAGGCGATTTTACAAGAGATGAAATATGATCATAATCTCTTGGAAGGAGGTTTTACAAGAGATGATGTATGATCTTTCCAAGATAAGTCCTGAGAGAATGAAACCCCCAGTATGTTTAAGGATGATGCAGGATTAAGCTGGATATTATTAAACATTAGTGGGTACTCCTGTAGGAGATTTTGTGGGGTTAGTAGGTGTAAGAATTGAGTCTTTGATGCATTAAAAACAACAAGAATATTTTTATCCCAGTCAGAGATACGAACTAAGTCAAATATTAGGTGTGCCAAAGCATCATCCCTTGTTTGTTGATGTAAATGCTGAGATGGACGTTGTGAGAACCGAATGGAAAAGTGAAGGGTGGAATCATCAGCTTATGAGTGGATAGGGTTAGATGTACAACATAGAAGGTCACTGATGAATACTAGGAAGAGAGTTGGTGATAGGACAGAGCCATGCAGAACACCACTGTTGATAGATCTATGAGAAGATCGATGGCCATCTACAACGGTAGCTATAGAACGACCAGAAAGGAAGCTAGAAATGAAGGCACAGATAGAAGGATAGAAACCGTAAGAGGGCAGTTTGGAAATTAAAGATTTATGCCAGACTCGATCGAAAGCCCTTGAGAAGTCAAGTGCAATGGCAAAGCTTTCGCCAAAGTCCCGAAAGGAGGATGACTAGGAGTCTGAAAGGTACCGGTAGATGAGATCTCCAGTGGAGCGTCCTTGAAGGAACCCATATGACGATCTGAAAGAAGGTCGCTGTAGGAACGATGCTTTAAAATTTTTCTGTTAAAAATAGACATGAAAACTTTTGAGACACATGATGTTAAAGCAATTGGGCAATAGTTAGAGGGTTGGGAGTGGTCACCCTTCTTTAGGACTGGCTGAATGAGGGCAAACTTCCAGCAAGAAGGAAACATACAAGTTGACGGACAAAGGTGAAAGAGTTTACCTAGGCAAGGTGTAAGCACAGAAGCACAGTTCTTGAGGACAACAGGAGGGATCCCATCAGGCCCATATGCCTTGTTAGTTTTGAGGCCAGTGATGGCAGAAAATACATCAGCTGAAGAAATTTTAATTTCAGCCATGAGGAAGTCAGAGGGGGAAAGTGAGGAAGGAACAGCACCGGAATCGTCTAAGGTGGAACTGGAGGAGAAAGTCTGAGAGAAGAGATCTGTTTTATCAAAAGAAGAAGTACCTACAGAGTCACCAGAGTAGAAAAGAGGAGGGAAGGATGATGAGGTAAAGTGGTTAGAAAGATTTTTGGCAAGGTGCCAGAAGGAGCGGGAAGAATTCGAGTTGGAGAATTGAGAGCATTAGGACAAATGAAATTAGTTTTAGCAGAGTGAAGAACAGACTTAGCATGTTTCCGGGCAGAAACATAAAAAAGTTATGATTCATGGATGGGTTGGCTCTGGTACCTTTTATAGGCCCTCTCCTTGTTGTGGACAGCATTAGATCAAGCATGAGTAAACCAAGGCTTTCTTGCATCAGTCAAAGGATATGAGAAGGGAATGTATGCCTTCATGCACGAGAGAATAACTTCCGTAATGCACAAGGCACAGTCAGATGGCTCCTGGCCATGGAAGCAATAATCATTCCAGGGAAAATCAACGAATTACTGCCTGAGAACTTCCCAATCAGCAGCTCCAAAGTGCCACAACTGACGTTTCTTTGGAGGGTCGACAGGCCGTACCAGAGCGATAGGACAGGTTAAGGTAATAAGGTTGTGATTGGGGGAGCCCACCAGAGAGAAAAGATTAACACTGTAAGCAGAAGGATTAGTTGTAAGGAAGAGGTTAAGTACTGTATGTTGGAACTCTCTCCAAGACGGTCAAGGATACAGGTAGGGTGCTGTACAAGCTGCACTAGGTCACTAAGGACAGAAAAGATGTAGGCTTGTTCACCAGGTGGATCAGTGAAGGAAGAGGAGAGCCAAAGGTGGTGGTGAACATTGAAATCTAGAATGAAGATATCAGAAAAAGGAAAAACGGATTGGATGTGTTCCATTGTAGAAGTAAGGTAGTTGAAGAAATTTTCATAGTCAGTAGAGTTAGGGGATATGTAAACAGCACAAATATATTTAGTCAGAGAATGACAGGAAAGCCAAAGCCAGAGAGCTGAGAATTTAGAAGAATCGTGTTCAAGAACACGAGAGCAAGGTAAGAGGTTGCGTACATATATACAACAGCCACCCTTGGCTTTCAAATGAGTATCGAAAAAGTACGAGGATACAGAAAAGGGTTTGCTATCAGTTGCCTCAGACAGCTGAGTCTCAGTTAAGAAGAGGAGAAGTTTAGAGGAGGAGAGGTGGTGCTCAACAGAGAAAAAGTTACAGGAAAGGCCGCGAATGTTACAGAAACTAAGAAGTGAGTCAGCCAGTGGTTCTAGGCTGCTCGTTGAGTCGTCTCCGGGTGATGGACGGATGGTGGGGGAATTTATGGTCCCCCTCCCCCCGATGACTCTGATGCTTGGTTATTTGTCGCCATTTTTCATTTTTTATTTTGAAAGGGAAATGTAGTGTGTAATGTGCATGTAGTTTGGTGTTGACAGTTAGAGCAACTTGTACTGGAGAGCATGCTGGCCTACTCTCTGTGCTACTGAAACATTGAAAAAATTCAGCAAACGGGGATGGTCAGGAACCTGTCCCGAGGGCTAATGAAACGGGAGCTTCAGCTCTCCCTGTCATCAGCTTTCCATCCACCTTTGGAGTACAGCCCTGCTCGATTGGTGCCACAGTCTACTCCTCTACCTTACCTGTATTTCTAATTGCCGTAGTGAGAGTTCCTATATACTTGTCCTTTTTCTTCAGACTAGTCCTTCTGTTTACACAGCTTATCTTTTGTCTCTGCTGGGCTCCTCCAACCACACACTCATTATGGCTGGATGAATCACTCTGGCGTTATGATCGAAGATGGATCATAACGCCAGAGTTGTTCATCCAGCTGAATATGGTGACCACTGAATATGGTGACAGTGTCTACCAAAACTGTTTGATAAAAGTAGATTCTCCAGTCTACAAGTGTGGGTGTTTCATTATCCACACACTCATCACTGTAACCTCTTCTATCGCTTAGTCAGGCCCTTCGACCCTTCCAAGAAGCAGCACCTCTGGCACTTTGACGCTTAAGGTTGAGAGACTCGCAGCCCGTACTTCTCTGACCTTCAATGGGATGATCAGTGTTTCTTTGGCTAAGAGCCAGGTGAGTAGGTTTCGTGCACTAAAGAAGACACTCTCTGGGACATAATAGCATACATAGCTATTTGTTACCGTCTGACTCATGCAGAAATGCCTTGGCTTAATTACGCCCATTTTAATGATATCTACAAGGTACCAGCGCCATTTCACCTTTCAAGCCTCGTCTGTTTTAAGTGTCTGATGGGAATCAACCTTAGTCCACTTATCGACTTTCTATGAAAAAATCATTCATATTTGGTGTTCTTAGCTCTCTGACTCAGATTCTTCCTGCTTGTTCTGGCACTGCCTTCCTTTTTTTTTTTTTTTTTTTTTTTTTAGATGGTTCTGTAGCTCTTTCTTCAATGGATAAGTCAGAACTCTTCATTCAGACATTTTCCTTTGTTTCCACTTTAGATGATTCGGGTGCTATCTTTATATCTCCTCCCCTCCCTGGCTTACTCACACCTGGCATTATACTTCCTTCAAAATATGCATTTTCTGTCCTCGCCTGCTTCAGTACAGTACTATACCCTATTTGGTTGACCTATGCATCTTAGATGCATGAGGAGAGTACGTTCACGGCTGCTGATTGGCAGCCGATGATGTAAATCTGTAGCTCTTCTTATTTTCTCATCATCATCATCACCATCATCCGGACTTCCTTTCCCACCCATGGGCAGGGTGAGGAGTAACAATGTCCAGACAGCACAAACTTGCCCAATCCAAATAGGCCACACTTCCATTCACTCATCATTCAAGCCCAATCCTGGCTCTACCGGATACGCCAAAAACATTCACCACATTCTGCAGCTTCACACAAACGTATCCGATTGAATCAGTCCCGACGCTGCCATGCTCACAAGGAGTGACAAAATCCCTGATCATGCACTTCTCCTCACAACATTCATCCAGCCAGCTCGATCTCTTTTCAGTTCTCTAGCCTTAAATTGCCTGCAATATAAACAGCCAGTTTAAATATGAAATAATTTCGAAGGTAAAGAGGTTAAAATTAGCTTTAAAAGTTTACTGATATCAAAGAAAACTAAAGTTGATTATAAAGTTTTATGAAACGATAAGTGACGTATGAAGTATATTATCCACCCACGGTGTACACCTACGTCCGCATGTTGCACTACAATACATGCCTGCATTTACTTCAATGACATCATCGGCGGCCAATCAGCTGCCGCGAATCAAACACACCCTACTTGTCTCATACCTCTCAGGTACACAGGTCAATCAAATAAACTTTTTTTTTATAGTAAGGCATATGCCAGATTAGATTCTTCCTGTTATGCTCAAAACTGTGCTTCTCTGTTGACACCCTGCCTAGTTAAACAATTTCGTCTTTGCCTGGTAATTTACACTTTCTTCTTACCGGAAGTTTACTCTCATTCAGCTTGTACCAACGAAGGGCAACTATTCTCATCACTGTAGCTATTGACCAATTGCTTAGTATCCTGTAATTCTAAACCTGGCAATCTGTTTTTAACGAAGTTTTTAAAAACCTTTCCTACCATAACCTACTTTCTGACCGTTAATATGGGTTGTGCCAGTGATGCTCCACTTGTAATTTTTGTTTTACTTCCTCTCTACCCCCCTGGAGGTAGTTTTTTTTTTTTTTTCAAGAATACTCCCCCAGTATCCCTGCTTGTCGTAAAAGGCGACTAAAAGGGTTGGCAGAGGGTTAGTGCCCCTCCCTGGAAAACAACTATCTAAAAAGACAAACAATAAGCCTCGGACAAGGACTGACCAAAAGATGACCACCAAGGACCGGACGAAGGAAATGGTTATCGGAACCTGGAATGTAAGGGGAACGAATGATGAGGTGAAAGAGAGAGAGATTGTCCAGGTGCTTCAGAGTGCGAAAGTTGATGTATGCGGAATAACTGAAAAGAAATGGAGAGGTGAGAGTGTGAGAGAATGGGAGTATGGATGGGGTATATGTGCAGGAGTAGGTGAGAATGAGAGGGCAAAAGAAGGAGTATGTTTAGTTGTGAGTAAAAGATGGAAGAAGAGCATAAGAGAGTATGGATCAGTTGGGTCAAGGATTGTGTGGGTAAGATTGAAAGTTGAAATACAAATGTGGGCGATTGTATGTGTGTATGCACCAACGCAAGATCGTGCAACCAGAGTGAGAGAAGAGTTCTGGACAAATGTGGAAGTCTGCATGGAAAAGTTTGGAAAGAATGAGAGAGTGTTTTTGATCGGTGATATCAATGGTAATGTAGGGAATGTGAAGGTGGATGGAATAGTTGGTGAGTGGGATATGCCTGCTGAGATAGATGAGAATGGGAGTGCGTTAGTGGACATTTGTGCTGGGAGGGGGTTGGTGAAAGCCAATACCCTCTTCAGGCACAAGATGATCCACATGTATACATGGTGGGTGATGAGAAGGGTGGGTGGTGAACTGAATGAAGGGAAGGCAATGATTGATTATGTGTGTGTGGATGAAAGGATGCGAAAATGTGTAATCGATGCAAGAGCTTATAGAGGTTGGGGGAGTGGACCTTCTGACCACTACTTGGTGATGGCAAGAATCAAGGTCCAATTAGGATGGCGAAATAGAAGAAGGGAGGGAAGGGAAGATGGAGTATTTGTAAGGAGAGTGGAAAAGCTACAAGAAGATGAGAAAAAGGCAGAGTATAAGAGAGAAGTGGCGGAACGATTGGGCAAATATGAATTGGAGCCGATGGGGGACGTGGAAGGTGTGTGCAGGATATTTACAGAAGAAATATGTGCAGCATGTGATGTGGTGTGTGGGATGAAAAGAAGACAGAGGGGTGTGCAAGGAACAGCGTGGTGGAATGAAGAGCTAAGACAGGCTGTGACACAAAAGAAGAAAGCATACAATGAATGGATGAGAAATAGGGGCGTGGAAGAAGTTGAGAGGTGGAAGAGAGAGTTATCTGTAGAAAGAAAGAGAGTGGTGAAAATATTAGTACGAGAGAGTAAGAAGAGAGCGGATGAGGAATTTGGAAGGAACTTCAGTGTAAAGTAGAGGGACTGTAAGAAAATGTTCTGGAAAGAGGTGAAAAGAGTAAGACAGGGTGGAAGTGAAGTTAGCAGGGGAGTGAAAGATAAAAATGGTAGATTACTACTGGAGAAGGGAGAAAAAGTGGGCAGATGGAGAGAACACTTTAAGGAATTGTTGAACATAGAGGATGGAAGTAATGCGAGTATAAGTGGCTGGGAAATGGCTGCGAGAGGGAGGGAGGTGAGAAGACAGGAAGAAATCAGTAGGATAGAAGTTGTGGAAGCAATGAAGAAAGTTAAATTGGGGAAAGCCCCAGGAATTGATGGAGTGTGTGGTGAAATGCTGAAGTATGGGGGAGAAATAATAGTAGAATGGATGTGGAAAATGTGCAGATTGGCCTGGGAGGAAGGTAGAGTCCCGGAGGATTGGAAGTCAGGTATTATTATTCCCTTGTACAAAGGAAAAGGGGAAAAAGAAGAGTGTGGTAGTCATAGGGCATCTGTCTTCTTAGTATAATAGGAAAAGTGTATGGTAGGATACTTATTGACAGAGTTAGAGAAAGAACAGAGGAATTAGTGGGAGAAGAACAGGGAGGCTTTAGGAATGGAAGAGGTTGTGTAGATCAGATATTCATTCTTAGATCTTTAGTGGAAAAGTTTCTAGAGAAGGGAAAGAAGTTGTATGCGGCTTTCATGGATTTGGAGAAAGCATATGACAGGCTGGATAGACAAGGATTGTGGAAAGTATTAGGAACATATGGAGTAGATGGGAAGTTGTTGAATGCTGTGAAGAGTATGTATGATGGTGCTAGGGCTACAGTGCGTGTGGATGGTGAACTGAGTGACTTTTTCTCTTTGAAGGTTGGGTTGAAACAGAGATGTGTCATGTCTCCATGGTTGTTCAATCTGTACATGGATGGGGTAATAAAAGAGGTACAAGGTAGGGTAGTGGATGTTGGAGTGGCCCTGGTGAGAGAGGGTAGTGTTTGGAAACTCCCTGTACTGTTCTTTGCAGATGATACTGTGCTGTTGAGTGAAGACGAAGGAGAGCTGCAAGGCTTGGTGGATGAGTTTGGGAGAGTGTGTAAGAAACGGAATCTAAAGGTGAATGTAGGGAAGAGTAAAGTGATGATGGTCTTTGAGAGAGGTGAAGTCAGTGAATGTACAGCGAGGTTGGATGGTGAGGAAATGGAAAATATGAGTACGTTTAAGTTCTTGGGTAGTGTGATGAGTAAGGATAGAGGTTTGGAGGGTGAAGTGCTTGAAAGGGTACTGCAGGGAAGAAAGGTTGCTGGTTCTTTGAAAGCAGTGATAAGAAGCAGGGAAGTGACCATCGAAGTGAAAAAGTTACTACATGACAGTATTGTGATACCAACTCTAACGTATGGAAGTGAAGCTTGGACGGTGCTGGAAGGACACAAGTCAAGAGTGAGAGCAGTGGAAATGAGTTATTTAAAAGGAGCCTGTGGAGTCACATGAAGAGACAGGCTGACAAATGAGAATATAAAGGAGCATTGTGGTGTGGATGTGGATGTGATAGGAAGCGTTAGGAGGAATACACTGAGGTGCTTTGGCCATGTGGAGAGGATGAAAGGTGAAAGACTAACGAAGAGAGTGTATGTGAGTGAGGTGGAGGGGGGAGAGGGAGGGGGAGGCCGAGGATGAGATGGAGGGGATGGGGTTGAGAGGTATTTGAGAGAGGGCGGTGTGAGTTGGGAGCGAGGCAGTGAAATGGCGGGGGACAGGGCAACGTGGAGGCGATTTGTTTGTGGCCACCCCGAACGGGATTGAGGCGTTTGGTAATAGATAGATAGATAGATAGACTTCCTCTCTGACTCATGGTCACCCACTTGTAGGGAATTAGGCAAAAGTTTCGCCATCGAACTTTGGGTCGAGTCTGGCACGAATATTTTTTATCCTTCTACCTGTGCTTTCATCTCTGGCTTCCTTCCTGGGCATTCTGTAGCTGCAGTTGTAGATGAATAGTGTTCTATTGTTTGAACTGTCAACAGAGGTGTTCCTCAGGCTTCTGTAGTATCACCAACTCTTTTCCTTCATTTTATCAGTGAGCTTCTGAGCTGTACATATAAAAAGATCGTACAAAAATGCTGATGACCCCACCCTTCACATGCCGAACTGCTTCTCTCAGCTTCCGTCACAGCAACTACTTCGATAATTACGGGATGATGCTATGGCGCAACTGATTAATGGCTTGGCCAATGTCTCTAATTGTTGTAAAAGAAACATTGTTGTTTTTAATGCAACCAAAACTGAATTCCTTCATCCTTTAACCCGCCAGAATCTTCCATACAAGTACCCTTTAACATTCAACAACAACTCACGCCTTCATCTTCTCTTAGTATCCGTTTATCTGTCTGTCTGTCTGTTTGTCTCTCTCTCTCTCTCTCTCTCTCTCTCTCTCTCTCTCTGTCGCACTTTTGCAGCTTTACCTCTCTACTGTCGCTGCTTTAATGGCTATTGCTTTTCTGGAATGTCTGCTTGCATCCATCCTCCTTTACAACGAGTCTGGCAGTCCACTCTCTCCTCTTTCCTGCCAGTTCTCTAAGACAAAAAATACCCGATACTTTCAATCATTCAAGAATACAACAATTCAACTCTGGAATAATTCTCTTCCTCATGTTCTATTCCCCTCTGTATCCTGCACAATCTTTTAAACGAGGTGTATCCTGGTTTCTCGGAATGAATGGATGCTACAGTCAGTCTTGTATTTAATATTTTAACTGAAAGATCTATTTCACAGGCCACTGAGTTTGGTTCTATTTTTAAGATTTAAAAAAAATGGAAAAGACAACAAAGCTACAACTTATTATTCGATCGAGAGAAGCGAGAAAGGACACGATACGTTTGTGGAAATTTGGTGTGTAGATTTCTCTTGCTCCATATGGCCAGTAAAATTTCCCTGTTGAAGGAATTCCATTTTTTCTTCTCAGTTATTCCATCAGTCGCATCATATTACACCATTTTGAAACTGTCATGAAAATTGCTTCCAGTGGTTGCAGGTTTCTTCCCGCAACGAAACAAATATAGACGAAATAAGCAGAAACAATTCCGCCAGGCAAAACCAAGGCACCAAAACTTTTCTTTTTCCACAGCTATTAGGCCAATCAGCGGGATGCCATAGATCTGTGAAACTGTCATGAAGATTGTTTTCCGATGGTAGCCGTAATTTCTTATTGAAAAATGTAGCCGAAAATGGTCATTTTTCACACGTGTGGTTTTGGGGCCCTTTTTATGATATTCGCTGTATATCAAGGTTGACCAACTGAGGGTACATAGTCTAGAGCCTACGCATGCAATGCATAAACATTTCTTAGGCTACGATAAATAAGTTTTTTTTTTTTTTTTTACCTTGATTTGGTCTCATCCGATCATGTCAATTCTGCACCTTAGTTTATTTTCTGTTTTCTATTATGTCTAATCTACAGGATGACAAACTACTGTTCACAATGTGGAATGTTATCCAAGGCCGTTAAGTGAATAACTTATTCATCATATTAAATATTTCCCACATTAATATTTAAAAAAGTATTAACCAAGCGGGTGCGTACGTTGGGGTAGATTTGGTAATGTCCATAAAATCTAATGGTAGTTAGACAACACTGATGTAAATGTAAGAAAAAAAAAAAACTTCAGAGTTTACTTTGTCACCGCCACGTGTAGCTCATTTGCATAAACAACAATCTGTGTAGAAAATTATGAATAATAATAAATTCAATGTACGATTACTCTAATGGTGGTAGGTGGTGGCGCCCATCATCCACCCACTTAGTGTAGTGGTACTCTGTTTTTAGGGCAGCTCTACATAGAGTGGCAAGCCAAATGATTTCCTGTGAACCAGGAAATCATTTACAACGCTGGGTGGTAACCATAAAACCAACCAACAAGTGTTCCCTACGTGACAACAAGTGGGTTGGCGGAGGGTTAGTGCCCCTCCCCGGAAAACAACTATATAACTAAAAATATGAACAAGAAGCCTCGGACCAGGACTGACGGAAAGGTGATGACTAAGGACCGAACAAAGGACTTGTACGGATGGCTACATGGAATGTAAGGGGTGCAAACGACCAGGTGCTTGAGGGTGTGAAAGCGGATGTATGTGGAGTAGCTGAAACTAAATGAGAAGGCGAGAGTGTGAGAGAATGGGAGTATGGATGGGGTATAGCCTATGTGCAGTAGGTGAGAATGAGAGGGCAAAAGAAGGAGTGTGTATTGTTGTGAGTAACAAATGGAAGAAGAATATAAAAGAGTATGGATCAGTTGGCTCAAGGATTGTGTGGGTAAGAATGAAAGTTGGACTACAAATGTGGGCGATTGTATGCATATATGAGCCAACGCAAGATCGTGCAAGAAGAGTGAGAGAAGAGTTCTGGACAAATGTGGAAGCGTGCATGGAAAAGCTTGAAAGGAATGAGACAGTGTTTTTGACTGGAGATATGAATAGAAAGGTAAGGAATGTGAAGTTGGAAGGAGCAGTTGGTGAGTGGGGTATGCCTGCTGAAGTGGATGAGAATGGCAGTGCTCTAGTAGACATCTGTGAGGGGAGGGGGTTTGTGATAGCCAATACTCTCATTAGCCACAAAATGATCAACAAGTATACGTGGTGAGTGATGAGATGAAAAAGTGGAGAACCAATGAAAAGAAGGTGATGATTGACTATGTGTGTGTGGATGATATAATTAAAATGTGTATAATGGATGCAAGAGCATACAAATGTTGGAGGAGTGGACTTTCTGACCACCACTTGGTGGTGGTGAAAGTCAAGGTTCAAATAAAATGGAGGAGGAGGACAAGCAAAAGACAGGAGGAAGTAGTCAATACAAGCAAGGCTGCAAAAAATGGGAAAAAAACAGAATATAAGAGAGAAGTGGAGGTGAGATTGGGTAAATATGATTTGGAGCAGATGGGGGACGTGGAAGGTGTGTGCAAGATATTCACTGAAGAAATTCTGCGCAGCATGTGAGGTGCTGTAGTGGGTGAAAAGAAGACGGAAGTGAGTGCAAGAAACATCATGGTGGAATGAAGAGGTGAGACAGGCTGTGGCACAACAGAAGAAAGCATAGAGTGAGTGGATGAGAAACATGAGCTTCCAGGAAGCTGAGAGACAGAAGAGAGAGAGTTTTATGTAGAGAGGAAGAGAGAGGTGAAAAGATTAGTAAGAGAAAGAAGAGAGTGGATGAGGAATTTGGAAGGAATTTGCGTGTAAAGTGGAGGGAATGTAAGAAAATGTTCTGAAGTGAGGTAAAGAGAGTTAGACAGGGCGATGAAGAAGTAAGTCGTAGAATGAAAGATAAAAAAGGTATATGACTAGTGGAGAAGGGAGGAAAAGTGAGCAGATGGAGAGAACACCATAAGGAAATATTGAACATAGAGAATGAAGAAGTGTTCGTGGCCCTTTAGGCCTCTCGCACTTGCTCCTGCAGAGGGCTCTCGCGTTTATGTGCTGTTCTAATGTAACGTTGTCACTATCGGCCGTCAAGACGACATCGAAGTGTCCATGATGGTCCGTTTATGTGCTGGTGTAGTGTAACGTTGTCACTTGGATTTTTTGCAGCTATCCAATTGATCGTGTTATTTGCAGCTTCGGGAATGGAACCCAAGCTGTCCGAATGCAAGTCCGAAATACACATACAGACACACGGTATATTTTAGTTGTACCTATGGACAAAAAATTCTACGGAGATCGTATGCCGGGCACGGGGAGCGGATTTTTTTGGTCAAAATGTGATCGCTCATTAAATATAATTAAAGTTTTCCAATCGTGATGGGACCAAGTTTTTTCACATCATCGAATTATTTGCGATTTTTGTGCCAATTTTCTTGCGATTTGAATGTGTAGTTTCGGCTGCCCAAAACACACACACACACACACACACACACACACACACACACACAGATAATGCTATAGTATATTAAAAGTAATGAGAGTATAAGTGGCTGGGGAATGGCTGGGAGGAGGAGGGAGGTGAGAACTGAGAATCGAATCAGTAGGATGCAAGTAGTGGAAGACATGAAGAAAGTCAAAATGGGGAAAGCCCCAGGAATTGATGGAGCGTATAGTGCAATGCTGAAGCATGGGGGAGAGAGAGTAGTAGAATGGATATGAAAGATGTGTAGATTAGCCTGGGAGGAAGGTAAACTCCCGGAGGATTGGAAGTCAGGCATGATTATTCCCCTGTACAAGGGAAAAGGGGAAAAAGAAGTGTGTAGTAATCACTGAGGCATTTGTCTTCTAAGTGTAATAGGAAAAGTATATGATAGAATACTTACTGACAGAGTTAGGTAAAAAAAACAGAGGAATTAGTTGGAGAGCAACAGAGATGTTTTAGAAAGGGAAGAGGTTGTGTAGATCAGATTTTCATTCTTAAGTCTTTAGTGGAAAAGTTTCTGGAAAAGGGAAATAAGTTGTATAAGGCCTTCATGGATTTGGAGAAAGCATATGGCAGGGTGGATAGACAAGGAATGTGGAAAGTATTAAGGATATATGGAGTAAATGGGAAGTCTTTGAATGACGTGAAGTGTATGTATGAGGGTGCTAAGGCTGTAGTGCGTGTGGATAGTGAACTGAGGGAGATACAAGATAGGAAAGCAGATGTTGGAGCGACCCTAATGAGAGAGGTTAGTGTTTGTAAAATCCCTGTACTGTTGTTTGCAGATGATACTGTATTGTTAAATGAAGACGAAGAGGAACTGCAAGGCTTTGTGAATGAGTTTCGGAGTGTGTGTAAGAAACGGAATCTAAAGGTGAATGTAGAGAAGGGTAAAGTTATGGTCTTTGAGAGAAATGATGTCACTGGATGTACAGTGAGGCTGGATGAGGAGGAAATGGAAAATGTGAGTGCATTTAAGTACCTGAGTAGTGTGATGAGTAAGGATGCAAGTTTGGAGGGTGAAGTGCTTGTAAGGGTACAACAGGGAAGAAAGGTTGCGGGTTCTTTGAGAGCAGTGACAAGGAATAGGGAAGCGAGCATGGAAGTGAAAAAGTCACTGTATGGCAGTATTGTGACACGTTCTCAATCGTATGGAAGTGAAGCTTGAACCTTGTTGATAGGACACAAGTCAAGAGTGAGAACAGTCGAAATATGTTATCTGAGAAGAGCATGTGAAGTTACATGGAGAGACAGACTGACAAATGAGGAAGTGAATGAGTGCTGTTGTGTGGATGTGGATGTGACAGAAAGCGTTAGGAGAAATACACTGGGGAGGGTTGGCCATGTGGAGAGGATGGAGAGCAAGAGACTAACGAGTAGAGTGTATGCGAGTGAGGTGGTGGGGGGGAGAGGGACGGGGAGGCCGTGGATGAGATGGAGGGATGGAGTGGAGAGGTATATGAGAGAGGGGGGGTATGTGGTGGGAGCAAGGCAGTGAAGTGGCATTGGACAGGGCGACATGGAGGCGATTTGTTTGTGGCCACCCCTTATGGGATTGAGGCGTCTGGCAATAGATGGATAGATATAGGTATGGTGGAGGTGGAGGCCGAATCAGCAGAGAGGTGGCCTGCAGTCCTAATGGACCAAGGTTTGAATCCCCACTGGGGCAAAGAACAGTCTAAGGAACTGAATTTCATTAAAGCAGACTTAGTGATCTACCCGACGACCCGCCGACATGTCGTATAAATACCCTTGCTAATACCAATACACCAGTCCTGTGTGAAACAGCCCTAGCATATATTCAATAGGGACGCTTTGTGTTAGTGCCAAAGTGGTGACATGTGGAGATATATGCACGTAAGAGGACTACTGGGCCTTGATAAAGGGCTATGAAGCATATACCCAGAGTCGGAGACACTTTATATATATATATATATATATATATATATATATATATATATATATATATATATATATATATATATATATATATATTGGCTGACCCCTCAATCCCGTTTGGGTTGGCCACAAACATATCGCCTCCAAGTCGCCCTGTCCCCCGCCATTTCACTGCCCTGCTCCCAACTCACACCCCCCTCTCTCATATACCTCTCCATCCCATCCCTCCATCTCATCCTCGCCCTCCCCCTCCCTCTTCCCCCCTCCACCTCACTCACATACACTCTCATCGTCAGTCTTTCACCCTCCATCCTCTCCACATGGCCAAACCATCTCAGTGTGTTCCTCATAACGCTTCCTATCACATCCACATCAACACCACAACGCTCCTTTATATCCTCATTCGTCAGCCTGTCTCTCCACGTGACTCCACAGGCTCCTCTTAAATAACTCATTTCCACTGCTCTCACTCTTGACTTGTGTCCTTCCAACAATGTCCAAGCTTCACTTCCGTACGTTAGAGTTGCTATCACAGTACTGTCATGTAACTTTTTCACTTCCATGCTCACTTCCCTGTTTCTTATCACTGCTTTCAAAGAACCAGCAACCTTTCTTCCCTGCTGTACCCTTTCAAGCACTTCCATCGTTACTCATCACACTACCCAAGTACTTAAACGTACTCACATTTTCCAATTCCTCACCATCCAACCTCGCTGTACACTCACTAACTTCACCTCTCTCAAAGACCATCACTTTACTCTTCCCTACATTCACCTTTAGATTCCGTTTCTTACACACTCTCTCAAACTCATCCACCAAATCCTGGGACATTCAAAGTTTCGTTTAATCGATTTTTTCGGATAAAAGATACTGTAATAATATGTAGGATACATGGGAACAATACTGTACTCACCCATCACCCATTTCTGGCGACGTCTAGCGCACCACCACCACCAGCACCCCAAAAGCCACTCAGCCATTACCAAAACGCTTAATACACTGTAGTAACTACGTATGTAACTGCTCTTTTGTAACTGCAATAGAAACTGTCAATTTAAATACAACGTCACTCTAATAAACTCAAACAAACCTTCACGAAAACAATTACGTAATTCACTGTAAGCAATTCGAACAAATAGTCTTAAACCTAATTGTTTTTTCATATTTTCTGTTTCATTATTCAATCATTTCCACATCATCCACATCATCTCCCACATCATCCAAATCTTCCGAGGTGGTGGATGCAGGTGAGGGAGTGGGCAACTCGCTAGCAGGGGATATGCATATGCTGGGTGGCGGTGGGGTGGGCCTGATGGGAGACAGGCCAACCGTAAACTAACGGTAGTGGCGCGAAACAAGCCCGCCGTGTTTGAATTTTCGGATAGATTTCATATTTTTGAGGTTAATCGAAATGAGAACGTTATAGTAAAACTTACGGTTAATGGCATAGTACGGTTAAAAGAATTTCGGATAAGAGAGCCTCCACTGTTTAAGGAAAAGTATTTTATTTTTCTTTCCCAGTGTTATTACAATTGCAAACATAAACTTCGACATGTCCCTCAACAGCATAACTTAGTTTTCACAGCAAGACCACCGGACACATGAAGACTGCACTTTCCAGAATAAATCAGAGTTGCGAGAGTAAATGGATCGTAATGTTTCATTAAGTGCATTCATATGCTGACTGATAAGTAGACAGTGGAACAGATAGACATTGGTTTCTGTGACAATGTTTTTAATATCTACTGTTTTCGCCGTAGACACTACCACTTACAGTGGTCAATATGAACATGGGTATACAGAGGTGGTGTGAAATGTGTTGCGGCTCGGGTAAGTAAATATGAGTGTTTACCTCTTCCCAGGCACTTTATAAGCAGCACTTATTCTCCACAACGGATTCATGAACAGTAGAGGGACCAAAATTTTCGTCACCCCATTAGGGACTACGTGGTGGTTTGTGCGTGTTGCACTGACTGTGGCAATATAATTCTTGCTTTAAGAACAAAATAACCGTATCTATAAGAAGTGAGGAACCCATACAATGCTTACATAAATTACTGATTGATCTAGAAAACGTGTATGATATTTCACAAACAGGTCTTGCGTTTGACAGACTGAACAACATATAAATAGTAAGGAACGTATGCAGGATTGCGGTGAGTGGCTTTACGTGAAGGTGTGTTTGGTGTTCTGCAGACTATATTTTTTATGGACAAGGTGGTGAGGGAAGCAGACATAATGCTCTTAGTTACAGAGATAATTTATCGGGTGCAGAAAATTACAAAACCAGTAGATCTCTTGTTGTTTGCAGAAAACACAATTTGGATCCGATAGTTGCCATATTTAGTAGTCTGGTGTCTGTGGTTAAAGGCATATGTGAGAGCAGGAAGTTGAAATTTTTAAAAAAGTAAAGTAACGTTGTGTACTGTACAATGGCATAAATGATTAATAACAAACTCTTTAATTCCATGTAGTTTCATGGGTATTCTAGGGAATGAGGTTGAAATGGGGGCTATAATGCGCAATGTCTTTAAAATATACCTAGCTTGTATGAGATAATTTTGAAGATGGAATACATTATGTACTGTACATGGGGGCAGACACAGCAACAAATGAAACTCAGGGGCCTCAAAGATAAGAGTGTTTGTGGAGGGAGTGATCAATGATTTTTAGCTAAAGTTGAGTAAGATCTTGAAAGTGGTACTACTTGTGAGATATGAATGCGAATCATGCACACTAAACACAAAGTCAAGGCAAAATGAAGGAAAACACGTAAAGCAGTTCGAAAATATGCAGGATGAGGACTGTACAGTAAATGAGGAAGTGATGTTTGAAATTAGACGCTCTATGACGGAAAGTGCTGTCAGATGTGGGTCTAGTGATGTGGTTATTATAGGAACTATGTATGAGGGCCATGTGGAGAGGATGGAGAGCGAGAGGCTGACGAAGAGAGTGTATGTGAGTGAGGTGAAGTGGGGGGAGAGGGAGGGGAAGGCCAAGGATGAGATGGGGTGATGGAGTAGAGAGGTATATGAGAGAGGGGTGTGTGAGCTGGGAGTATGACAATGAAATGGAGGGGGGACCGGGCGACATGGAGACAATTTGTTTGTGGCCATCTCTTACGGGATTACGGCGTCTGCCAATAGACAGAAAGATAGATGTATGATGACGTGTAAAGTGGGTACACTAATCGATGATGAAGGGTGTGGGTTGATATGGGTAACAAAGTATGAGGTGAAATGATAAGACAGATTTTTTTTAGGTATAAAGGTTGAGAATCCACGGCGAGAGAGTCATTTATGGAACAGGGTAAGCTGGAAAGAAGTCGTACGGTATGTTGCGTCCGGATCCCTGTCAGTGATTTAAGGAAGTGAGATCTGGATACTGCAATGTATTCACCAGGACTGCTTATAGCAATTTCAGTTGCCAGTGGGGTAGACCATTACATAAATGCTTGAATTAATGCCAAGCGTTCTGGTGCTATTTCTCTAAAACGGATATTAAATAACATGAACTGTTTACACTATTGTCTCTTGCTGGTGCTCCTGGCAACTGCTCCTATCACTAGCAGGACAGTCCCTACCACAACTACCACCACCATCACCATGAATACCCTCCTCCTCCTCACCACCAACATCACTATAGCCATTACAGTCGTTTACAAGGAAGGAGGAGCAGTACATACACTCTGAATCGTCATGTATTACCGAGAGATAAACTATAAACTCTTCTCTTTATTTCTTACGATGTATCTTCCTATCATGGCTGCATTTGCCCACCAGTGCTGCCTTAGTCACTGATATAAACAATCGTCTTAACCAGCGAGGATAAAGCACACTCTGAAGGGGTCCTGAAAGATTCCATATGATTGTCTCTTAAGGGTGCTTATGGTAAGTCCTTCCAGCCATTAACTCCTGTCTTCCTCAGTTGGTCCGCTGGTCTCTCCTGCCATCTTACCTCTTAATCTCCCTTTCACTTCCATTCTTGAATTCATAAACATTCTTGGTCACTGATATTTCCTCGAGACTTGTTTGAGTTTTAGTACACAACCCAAACAAACCTTATCTAACCTCACAGACCTAACTTACTTGGTAGATTATGGCTGTTTAAAGTAATTCTGGCTTGCCTAGTAAAGGAAGGTAAAATTAGGACAAATGAGATACATGAGGTTCGTTAGGCATGGTTAGGAATTTTCGATTTTAGGTTGTTTTGTACAAATGAACACACCTTCGTCTTGGCCGATACAATCGGTTGTACTTAATACAACCGCTTATGTTTTGGACCGCACGTGTGTGTGTGTGTGTGTGTGTGTGTGTGTGTGTGTGTGTGTTTTAAGAATGTAAGTTTCACTCGATTCTAAACAAACATGGTGGAACAGTGAGGCGACAACCCTTAGAGAATCTTGCTTCTTAAGCGTTAGGTCAAGATTATAATGCCTGGTCAATTAGTAATCCAGCAAAAATAACAAGAGTTTTTTTACCAGTTCTGACCTAGCTTTGGGGAGGTGCTGAGGGTAATGCAAGAATGAAGTGACTTAATTTTGAGAACCATAAGTGGAATGTCAAAGTCGTAGACATGGATTGACCATTGGGTGTGAGTAAAAGAAAACAAAAAAATCTCAGTCTTAGTCCGAGTTTAACAAAACTTGGTGGATTTGTTGAACATCAGCATTGTAGAAGCTATACTATTTTTTTCTTGGAATAATAGGTCAATAGTCAAGGTTACAAGACAAGTTCAGCTTTGTGGAACAGTTGAGGATAAGGCGAGGGTCAACAAATTTGATTTGAAGCATAATCAGTCAAAGGTCAAGGTCACAGGGGAAGGTAAAAAGCCGAGGTTACAAGGCAGCGTCAGCTCAGATAGTTTTGATCTGATTGGAACCAAACTTGGTGGAAGTATTTAGCGTCATGCAATAACAAAGGGATTCAGTTCTATGAACAACCAGTAGAAGGTCGAGGTCACAGGGCGAGGTCAAAGGTCGATCTGTTTGTCTTTGTTTAAAGTTAATGACTAAAACAATTTTGACCAAATCTGGATAAAGCTTTGCAGATGAGTTCAGGATGTCTAAAAAAAATGACCTATTGGTTTTAAAATATGACAGAGTCGTAGATAATATGACTAGGTCAGCCTAATCAATTTCACCTGATGTAAACTTAAATTTATGGCAGGGTTTAAAGTAAAACAGATGTTAAAAATATTCGATTTAGAGAACTATTTTTAGTCAATGGTCAACGACCAAGCTAACTAGGGAATGACAACGCAGTCAGTTTGATCTTATCTGAAACAAGTTAGTGTTCGTGTTCAATGTAAGTCGAATTTGAAAGAAATCTGTCGAACGTCTAGTTCACAGGGCAAAGTCATATAATTCAGTCGCGGGTTCAAACCGAGTCCTTCTTGTTTGGTCATGGAGTTTGTTATTATTACCGGTGACAGCGTTGGAAAAACTGAATTTCGTGACTTTCCATTTTAGACTTTATCCAACGCCCACTAACGCTATAGATACAGTCTGTTTTACAGGGGCTACAACCGTAACTGACGTTTTAATGGGAACATTCTGGGTTTGTTTTGTACTTTAAAGCACATTGAAGCGAGAAAGGTAAAAAAAAAAAATCTGTCTTTGTCTGTCTGTCTGTCTGTCTGTCTCTCTCTCTCTCTCTCTCTCTCACACACACACACACACAGAAGAACGGTAATGGAAACCATCCATCCATCATCTCTCATCCCTACGAGTGTCGGGATTCGTAGATTGACGAGTCAGTCCAAACGTTAGGAGGAGCTTATCTGTATTTTGTCCCTGAGCAGCATTATGTGGGCAAAT
>NC_137057.1:3913232-3946926 GCF_032717465.1 Coenobita brevimanus
GAGAGAGAGAGAAAAATATAAGATAAAACAGAAATACAAGATAATGTAGGGTTGAGTATAATTGAACTGGTGTAGGCAATCACGGTAAATGTTGACAAACACCGGGTAAATACTAGTACACCTCAGTACAACAGAAAAAAGATCGAAATCTGACTTAAGTCAGAATACTTAACGGGGTTGCCAGGTTTTCTTTATAGGACAAAACCAAATTTTAATTAAATGCAGCTAAGAAAGGCAACTTATTTTTAGCAAATTCTGCTTTAAAAAAAATAGACTACTTCCGTAAAAATGTCACCCCTTCAGAAAAATCCAACTTTCGAAATAAATCACAATCTACACTTAAAATATTTGCTATTGAAGAGCTGTGCCTGGAGTTTACTGGTATGTCTGAATCTGTAAGAAAATCAGAGGAAACGATGAATTAAAGATATTGATAATAACATAAACGGTTACGCTATTGGGTGATCTTTGAAAGTCCATTGAATATCACTGACATTAATGAATTTACTTCCTGCTGCGATTATATTTTTGAGATAGAAAATACATATAATGGAACACATAATACACAAAATACTGTGGCTGTCAGCTCATAGTGCAAATCTGTTACTAGGTAAATACAGAAACAGTCTGTAAACGGTTAAAAGCGGTAAGATTACAAGATAGGGTAAAAAGAAAAAAGAGTTATAAGTGCAAGGAGCAAAATCAGAGACACTGAATCCGAAAACATAACAAAGATGGAAATTAGTGAAGGAAACGCTATTCATGAAGCAAATAGAACGACAGCCTGGGAGGAGAAAAGAAGGAAAGTGGAAAGTGAATTGATAGAAAACAGAACAGTAGGCAGTGAAAGGTGAACAGGAATGGAGGATATGATGGGAAAAGAAAAGGGAGAGAGGTGGGAAAGGAAAGGGTGAATGATAGAAGGAAGGATTTCTCATGAAAGTGAGTGGAGAGGGAAGATGATAAACGAGGGTAGAAGGATGCTAAACTGAAGGAAACATGGACAGGAGGATACGGAGAAATACAGATAATGAATCAGAGGGCAGAGGGAAAGGTAAATGAAGTTAAACAGGTGGATAGTTTGAGATGAAAGGACACTGAACTAGAGTAGGGGCCAAACAGAAAAAAAAAAAAATATTGGGGCTGAGGAGAGAGAGAGAGAGAGAGAGAGAGAGAGAGAGAGAGAGAAGCATAAAGAACACAGCGATGTAAATAAGAGAATATACCGTATGAAGATATGAAGTAGTATGAAGTGGCACGGAAACGGCAAGTGAGGGGAGTAAAAAAAAAAAAAAAAAAAAAAAAAAATTACAATCTAAAAAGCAAACTACATGGTCAATAACAACGATAGATATATATCTGCAGCTCGATAAAAATCCATGTACGAAAACAACTGTATGAGCACATGTACACACAAAAGGCAAAGCGTATGAGCACATGCAAAAACAAACTGTATAACTTTATGCAAAGACCATAAATCTCGTATAACCTGTTTTCTATTACTTGAATGTTTACAGGAATGCCCATAATCACAAACGGCAACAGAAAACTGTTACTGAAAGCAAATACACAAAGCGACAGAAAGGTGAAAATAGGCCCAGAAATCCAAGGAATACCAGCAAATAGACAATTATAACTAATAATGACAAGCAGATGGACAAGCACCGTAGGTAATACAGGAAATTATCACACGCAGGTAAAGGTTAAATGTGGAGGCAATTTAGTAAGTACAAAGGAACTGAGCGAACAGTTGACTTTAATGGGGGACGCACCGAAAAAAAACAGTGTCATTACCCAGTTTCTTTACTATGATTTTATAAGAAAAGTTTCAGCTCAAATAGACAATGAGTTGTTGAATTCTGTTTCGTTTACCCTTGTTTGTCGCAGGTGGGATTCTTCTGGAAAGGTACGTAAGGTGCTGCCCTCCGCCTGCTGACTTATAACTGCGATGCTCATGGTCCAGACTATGGGGTTCTTGTCTTGACTGACTTTCAGCTATGTCTTGATCCATCCTGCTTCAAAAAGCACGGGTCCTAACGAGTAAACAAAATAAATTAATAAATAAAATAAAAATTAAATTTAAAAAATAAAAACTGTCTGCCGGTACACAATCCGTCTTGCTGATTTATTGGAGAGTGGTGGAGTGCTCAGGGCTCATTTGGCAGGATATTACCGGTATATTTATTTATTCCGTTGCGACGCTGGAGAAATGGATGGTACTAATTTTTTGTCACAGAATACCACTTGCATCGCCAAACTGTGTAGTTAATGAGTTTCTTTTAACATACTATATAAACCCTAATTTGGTGAAGGATATGGGAATAAGAAAAACAAAGAGTGTTAAACGATAATGATAAAAGAGACAAAGAATGATTCAGAAGGGGGAATTATTAGTTATTAGACAGAAAATATAAAGGAACTGCAACTGCTCGGTATACTGCCCATTTAGCAATTAGCTGGTGCTCACACAAGAGAGAGAGAGAGAGAGAGAGAGAGAGAGAGAGAGAGAGAGAGGGAAAAAAAAAAACACTAGAAAAAGAAAATTCGCCAGACATAAAAATTCGACGAAGCCTTACAAATGGCTGTAGCTTCAAACGTTGCAAAAATGGATGGAACGGGAATTATTAGATTCAATCCTTCCTGCACACACACACACACACACACACACACACACACACGCACGAAGGTTCAACGGATGATTAAATAATAATAAAAAAAGATTCTTTAGATATGTGCACTGATTTCTATGTATGAACTCGACAGGAAGTAATCACACGCGCGAGAGTGCGGCGAACGAAGGGAGCAAGCGTTGTAGAGAGATATTTAGTTTGGCGGCGGCATATGACCCTAGCAATTGCTCCGCCAGATTTTGATTATATTCAGTCAATCAATCAACTCTAGTTCAGCTGCGAAATGAGCTGCCTGAGACGACCCGGCCCGGCCCGACACGACACGGCCCGAACGCGATGGTTTTCAGAGAGTAATAACTCTTCTACTCTGTGAGATAGAGAAGAGATTCTTTCAGCAGGTAATAGATACATTCAACAAATTTTGTTTACTAGCTTTATATTTACTCATGAGACCAAACAAACCTATTGGAATCCCAGCTTTCCAAGGGAATGTACCGAGAAGTTCAATTGACATGCTGCACTGTGAAAAATTAAATTAAAAACGGTTTCCTGTTGTAGCACAATGTTTTCTTGCATGATGTCTAACAATTAAATACTGGATTTTCTGATCATAGTTTTACATGAACGTTTCTTCTATGTTTAGGGGGTGAAGTCAGCAAGGGCAATTACCCCATTTCTGGGTTTTATCATTCGACCAATAAGCAAGCGTTCACCGATGCAGTTCGTTGACACGGCAAGTCAAGAGCAGAAAACTGAACATTGCGCCCGTGATAAATACTACGGCGCCTCGCTGTATGCACAGCCAGAGAGAAAACTTAAGAGCGAGAAAAAACGTGAGGAAGTAAATTTTTTCCTGAATAATTTTTCTGTTATTGTTCAGCTACCTCACCAGAATGATTGAAATTTACACTAAGATGAAATTATGATGATAAGATTATGTACAAACGCTCGCTTGCTCGCCACGCGCTCACAAAGCGCACTTGACTGGTTATTTTTTATGTATATAAAATTTTAAAGGAAGCATTTCTGTTTACTCATAAAGAACATCCGTCACCATCATAAATACATAAGGAAAATTTATCTGTATCTTAGAAATACGTACATTAAGCAAGATCACAACGTATGATTCACAAACTAATGAACGAAATTATATCATCACATAGTGACGCCAGAAAGAGCTGCGGTAATTAATTCATCATAATAAATCACATGACATTAATGAAAAACCTTATGGAATAAACAACACAAGATCACTGCTGAACAAAGGCCTCCTCCAACCTTTTCCACGAATTCCTTGACTGAGCCAATCTTTGCCACGTTTTCCCTGCAAATTTCTCTATCTCATCTCTCCACCTCCTGTCTGGCCGTTTTCTGCTACGCTTACAATCTCTTGGTGTTCAGTCGGTTATTCTCTTGCTCCATCGGTTATCCCTTATTCTTGCTACATGACCTGCCCACCTCCATTTCTGTTCCTGTATAATATCTATAATATCTTGGACTTTAGTTTGCTTTCTCACCAAAGTTGATCTTTTCCTGTCTCTTAAAGTTATTCCCAACATTTACCTTTCCATTGCTCTCTGAGAACAGATTAATTTATTTTCCATCGATTTTGTCAGTTTCCAGGTCTCACAGCCATACGTCATAGCTGGAATTATACATTCGTTATATACATTTCGTTTCATACAAACTGGCAAGCTACTTTTCATAATATCTCTGTGTTTACCGAAAGCTTTCCATGCAACTGTAATGCGTCTTTTTCTTTCGCCATAATGACCTTTCGTTAGTTTTAGTATTTGCCACAAGTAATTGTACTCCTAGACTTCTTCAAGGATAGGGTTGCCATACGTCCGGATTTTCCCGGACATGTCCTGCATTAAGGTGTCAAAATCTTCGTCCGGGAGGAATTTTAAAAACTTTCCAAAAGTCCAGCATTTCAGCTTCCATCACTTTTTTTTCGAAAAATTTAATATACAGTACAACTAAACTCTGTCATGACGAGAGAGAGAGAGAGAGAGAGAGAGAGAGAGAGAGAGAGAGAGAGAGATTTTCGTTGTTTTCGTCAGCTGGTAAGTGTTGCCAACTTGGCTGGTTTAGTGTTAGCAGCCAGCGAAAATGTCCTGCCTTTTCCTCTTGTTCAGCCAAGAGTTTTTTTTTTTTTTTTTTTCACACTTAGTGCTGTTATAGCCATAAAATCAATGGTAATTGCACACAATTATTGGCTTAGTTTTAATTTTTACACTGTAGCATTTGGTATTCTTATGATCTTATCCTGAGTCTAAGGCGTTGTTGCATTTTACAGTCATAATCTTGCCAATTCTGTACTTTGCCTGTTTTCCAATATATTGTAAACAGATTAAAGATGGCGCTCCAATCGGATTTCTGTGCAGTTTATATCCAAGGGATGTTTGGGGTTTATTGCTCACGTAATGCCACTCGTGGATGAGTGAGGCTGGTCGCTCCCATCTTAAATGTCAGGATAATGGATCATGGATGGAGGGATGGAGGGAGGGATGCATTACAGTAGCACTGATGTATATACAGTATGCATATATCTATGTATCTATGTCTCTCTCTCTCTCTCTCTCTCTCTCTCTCTCTCTCTCTCTCTCTCTCTCTCTCTCTCTCTAAGGGTTTCATAATGCCAAAAGCCCTAAGTTTGTGTTCGGGGGGTGGGGGCATGACTTTCAGTGGAGACGTCTGGTATTTTGACTTCAGATATGGCAACCCTATTCAAGGATTACTTCGGTTATTCTGATGATGCTCTTTGGTGTTTGTGGATTAAACATTACTTTAGTTTTACTCCGGTTCATCTTTAGCACTACTTTGAGACTTTCTCTTTTCAGGTCATTTAATATTTCTTGCAATGCCTCTCCTGTTTCTGAGATTAGGACAATGTCATCTGTAAATCTTGAATGGAATAGCTTTTCTCCATCTATGTTCACTCCTTTATTTTCCCAGTCTAGCTTTCTGAAAATACTTTCTAGGCATGCTGTAAATAATTTTGGTGAAATTGTATCTCCCTGACTCACGTCCTTCTCAATCTTAATTTTCCGAGACCTGACGTAATTTAACTATGGCAGTTCCCTCTTTATATATGTTTTCGAGCAGTTTTAGAATGTTCTCATTCACTCCATGTTCTCGCAGTGAATTTATAATTGCTATGTGCTCCACTGAGTCGAAAGCCTTTTCGTAATCAACAAAACCTAAGCACAGTGGTTTATTATATTCTGTAGTTTTCTCAATTAGCTGATTCATTGTGTGTAGATGATCAGTAGTCGAATATCCGCTTCGGAATCCTGCCTGTTCACGAGGAGGGATTTCCTCCAAGTTTGTTGTTATTCTGTTCTTAAGGACATAGTAAAGAGTTTGTAAATGACTGACAATAAGCTAATGGGTCGATAGTTATTAAGATCTTTTGATTCACCTTTTTTGTTAAGTAAAATAACTATTGCATTACACCATGTTTTGGGAATTTTCTTCTTTTTTATACATTGAGTAAAGAAGTGAGGAAGCCTATTTTGTACTTCTACTCCTGCATCCAACAGTAAATCTGTTACTATTCCATCTTCTCCCGGAGCTTTCCCTCTTTTCCATATTTTTAAGAGAAATATTTACTTCGTCTGGTGTTACCTCAGGTATTTCACTTGTGTCAACTGAATAGTTTGCTATTGGTCCTACTGTCTTTGATGCATACAGTTGTTTGTAAAATTCTTCAACTCTCTTCACAATCTTATGTCTGCATTTAATGACTTCACCGTTTTTGTCTTTCAGTGATGTAATTTGTTGCTTTCCCAGCGCCATTTTAATGCAGACCTGTTTTAGACTTTTTCCTTTTTTTGTTGGTTTCTATGATCTGATCCATGTTTCTCCTTTTTTCTTCTCTTGGTCCTTTGTTGATCAGTTTATTTAATTCCACTCGTTCTATTTCATCTTTCTGTTTTTACCTTCATTTCCTTTGTTTTTTTTCATAAGCTCGAGTGTCTTTTCTGAACACTTCTAGGCTTTGGTTGTATTAGGTTTTCCTACAACCTCCCCTGATTTTCTTAACAATTTTGTTAGTCTGTCATTCAGCTCATCAGTGTCACATTCAGCATTACTTAGAGCTTGAAATCTTTTTTTCTTATTTCCTTAGACGATTCCGGTGCTGTTCCTCCATCACTTCCCCCCTCTGACTTCCTCATGGCTGACATTAAAATTTCTTCAGTTGATGTATTTTCTGCCATCACTGGCCTCAGTACTAACAAGGCATATGGGCCGGATGGGGTCCCTCCTGTTGTTCTCAAGAACTGTGCTTCTGTGCTTACACCCTGCCTAGGCAAACTCTTTCGCCTTTGTCTGTCAACTTGTACCTTTCCTTCTTGCTGGAAGTTTGCTCTCATTCAGCCAGTCCCAAAGAAGGGTGACCACTCCCAACCCTCCAACTATTGTCCAATTGCTTTAACGTCCTGTATTTCAAAAGTTTTCGAGTCAATTCTTAATAGAAAAATTTTAAGGCATCTTTCCTATCACAATCTTCTTTCCGATCGTCAGTATGGGTTCCGTCAGGGACGCTCCACTGGCGATCTTCTCACCTACCTTTCAGACTCCTGGTCATCCTCCTTTCGGGACTTTGGCGAAAGCTTTGCCATTGCACTTGACATCTCTAAGGCTTTCGATCGAGTCTGGCATAAATCTTTAATTTCCAAACTGCCCTCCTACGGTTTCTATCCTTCTATCTGTGCCTTCATCGCAAGCTTCCTTTCTGGTCGTTCTATAGCCGCTGTTGTAGACGGCCATCGTTCTTCTCCTAGATCTATCAACAGTGGTGTCCCTCAGGGCTCTGTCCTATCACCAACTCTCTTCCTTTTATTCATCAATGATCTTCTAAGCTGTACATCTAACCCTATCCACTCATACGCTGACGACTCCACCCTTCACCTTTCCATTCGGTTCCCGCAACGCCCATCTCAACAGTTACTTCAACAAGCAAGGGATGAGGCTATGGCACACCTAATGTCTGATTTGGCTCGTATCTCTGACTGGGGTAAAAATAATATGGTTGTCTTTAATGCATCTAAGACTCAGTTCTTACACCTATCAACCCGACAAAATCTTCCACAGGTATACCCACTAATGTTTAATAATATTCAGCTTAATCCTGCATCATCCTTGAACATGCTTGGGGTTTCATTTACTCGGGACTTATCTTGGAAAGATCATATTACATCTCTTGTAAAATCTGCTTCCAAGAGATTGGGTGTGCTAAGCCGACTCCGCTCTTTCTTTACCCCTGCACAATTGTTGACTCTATACAGGGGTTTTATCCGCCCCTGTGTGGAGTACAACTCTCATGTGTGGGGAGGCTCCCCACATACAGCTCTTCTCAATAGGGTGGAGTCAAAGGCTTTTCGTCTCATTAACTCTCCTCCTCTTACTGACTCCCTTCAACCTCTGTCTCTTCGCCGCACTGTTGCATCTTTATCTCTTTTCTATCGCTACTTTAATGATCACTGCTCCTCTGAACTGTCTGCTTGCATTCCTCCACCTCTACGACGGGCGCGTAGCACCCGTCTGGCAGCAAACTCTCATCCTTTTTCTGTCCAACTCTCTAATGCAAGAGTTAACAGTTACTCCCAGTCTTTCATTTATGCAACAGGTCAGCTCTGGAACTGTCTCCCTCTGTCTGTATTTCCTGCTGCCTATGATCTCCAGTCTTTCAAACGCAGTGTGTCCAGGCATCTCAAAATGATTGGATCTTGAATTTGGCTCTATATTGTATTTTGTTTTTCTCTTGGAGGGAACTGTTACTGCGGGCTCATGACCTTTGGTTCCTTCTTCCTCGCATAAAAAAAAAAATAAAAAAAAAACTGAAAGGCTCCATTGTTTTCATTTCATTTCAGCCTTTCAGTAATAGAGAGAGAGAGAGAGAGAGAGAGAGAGAGAGAGAGAGAGAGAGAGACAGAGAGAGAGAGAGAGAGAGAGAGAGCAGCCTCACTCATCCCTGAGTGGCATTACATGAGCAATCAACCCCAACCATCCCTTGGATATCAACCTTCACCGGCTCAATCCGATTGGAGTGCAATAATTACCCACTAAACCACCAGGCGCCAAAATTTGGTTCTATGGTTACCACCCAGAGTAGTAAATGGTTTCCTGGTGTACAGGAAACCATTTGGCTTGTCACTCAGTGTGGGTGACTCTACTCTAATTGACAAGCCAAATGGTTTCCTGTGCACCAGGAAACCATTTACTACGCTGGGTGGTAACCATATAACCAAATTTTAGCGCCTGGTGGTTTAGTGGGTAATTATTGCACTCCAGTTGGATTGAGCCGGTGAAGGTTTATATCCAAAGGGTGGTTGGGGTTGATTGCTCATGTAATGCCACTCAGGGATGAGTGAGGCTGGTCACTCTCATCTTAAATGTCGGGACCAACTGCCTAGACCCGGGCTCCTACGCTCCTCATGGGGCAATGTAGGATTGGATGATGGATGGATGATATATATATAGATAGACAGATAGATAAGTGAAGTCTCTTTTATCCGAAAATCATGGGACTTTCAAAGCTTCGTTTGATCGATTTTTTTTTTTTTCTTGGGGGGGGGGGATAAAAGATACTGTAATAATATGTAGGATACAAGGTAACTGGAATGTGAAAACGCTAAATCATGACGGTAAAATCGATGAGTTAGTGAAGGTTTTTCAAAATTACGGACTTGATGTTTTTGCTCTGACAGAAACTAGATTAACTGGAGTCGATAAGTTGGATTTGGAGGATGGTATACGTTTATTGATATCTGGCCGACAGGACGGAATGTATTATCAGGGAGTAGGATTGTTGCTGGGTTGTAAGGCAAATAAGGCTTTATGTGAGTGGGATCCTATAGATGAGCGATTGTTATACGCACGGTTTAAATCAAATCATGGCAACATCAGTCTGTTTGTGTGTTATGCACCTACTAATGATGCACTCGATGAAAGGAAAGACACATTTTATGAAAAGTTGCAAGAAGGAGTAGGAAGGGTACATAGACATGATGTTTTGATCTGCGTTGGAAACTTTAATGCAGTAATGGGCTGTTCAAATGAGGGATTTGAGGCATGTATGGGTAAGATGGGAGTTGGTAGTAGGATGAGTGAAAACGGAGTGAGGTTTGTAAGCTTCTGTCTAGGAAATGACTTAGTCATCGGGGGCACACTCTTTCAGCATTGCAATATACACAAGACAACTTGGGTGTCGCCGTGGGGAAAATATAAAAATCAGATTGATCACATCGCTATCAGTAGGAGGCATAGAAGTTCTCTGCTAGATGTTCATGTTAAACGGGGAGCGGATATTGGTAGTGACCATCAACTCAGCATTGCAAAAATAAGGTTTAAACTTAAAAATCAGAAGAAGGAAAAATCTGGTGTTGGTAGATACGATATTGTTAAGCTTAGAAGGGAAGGAGAAGAAAAGGAGGAATTCAGATTAGAATGCAGAAATAGGTTTTTGGTGTTGGAAACGTTGGAAGAGGGTGAGAGAAGTGTAGATGAGATGTGGGAGGATGTGAACAAAGTTTTGCATGAGAATGCTGAATGGACGATTGGAAGGAGACATAGATTCAGGAGAAAGAAATGAATATCAGAGGAAACGTGGGCTATGATAAAAAAGAGAGGTGAGGCTAAATTGAGGAGTGAGATGCAATGCGTTGATGAACAAGAGATTGAATTAGCAAGAGCTGCGTACTGGAGTTTGAATTCAGAAGTAAGAAGGTTAGCTAGGAGAGATAAAAGAAGATGTGTGGATGAAAAGGTTGCAGAGACTGAAATCTTAATAAACAAAAATGATGGACAGAGTCAAAGAATAGCATATGAATCGATTAGAGAACTGAGTGGTAATGCAGGCAAACGCAAGGAAATACCAGTTAGAGACAGGGAAGGAAATATATTGACCAAAGATGGAGATATTAAAAATAGATGGAAAGAGTATTTTGAGACAGTTCTTAATAGACCAATACCACCAGAAGAGGATATACCGTCTGCTCAGGAAGATTTAAATATAGAAACAGGAGAGATGAGGCTTGCAGAAGTGGAGAAAGCAGTAAAACAGTTAAAGAATAATAAGGCACCAGGGGAGGATGGTTTATTTCCGGAAATGTTTAAAGTGGAGGGGGATAGATTAATAATGATCTTGACAAAGCTATTCAATAAGATATGGGTGACGGGGTTACTACCATCAGTTTGGAAGAATGGTGTAATTGTTAAAGTTCCGAAGAAGGGAGACCTGAGTGAATGTGGTAATTGGAGGGGAATCTCCTTGTCACCGATAGCTTTGAAAGTTTTCAGTAGAGTGTTGTTAAATAGGTTGGAGCCGGTGGTTGAGGGTATTCTGAGGGATGAACAGGCTGGTTTTAGAAAGGGACGTGGTTGCAATGATCAGATCTTTATAGTTAGGCATTTGATGCAGCAAGTTAATGAAATGAGAGTACCGTTAAGTCTTTGTTTTGTTGATTTTGAAAAGGCTTTTGATAGTGTTTCGAGAGAGACTATGAGGAAGATCATGAGACATTATGGAATACCAGAGGAGTTTGTGAGGGTCATTATGAACATGCATGAGGACACATTTTGTAAAGTGATGGTTGATGGTTGTCTGAGTGATTCGTTTGAAGTCAAGTCCGGAGTAATTCAAGGTGGTGTTCTATCGCCTTTACTATTTATATTGGTCATTGATTACATTATGAAACGCGTTGGAACAGAAACCGGTGCAGGTATACTTTGGGGAGAGAACAGGAAACTTTTGGATTTAGATTATGCAGATGATATAGTTTTGATTTGTGATGGGCCAGAAGAGATGCAGAGACTGTTGGACTGTTTGGTGAGTGAAGGTCGCAAGGTGGGTTTGGTTATTAATTGTGGAAAAACTGAAATAATCGATATGAATATGGAAAATGCGCAGGAATGTGTAATTGGAGGTATGGTTGTAAAGCAAGTTGATAGGTTTAAATATTTAGGTACTTATTTAGCCAAGGATGGTTCTTTGAACTTTGAATTCGAGGAAAGGTTAAAGAAGGCTAATCAGGCAATGGGAATGCTTAATAATATTTGGAATAATAACAATTTTTCTGTGCATACAAAAATCAAACTTTATAAGGTAATGGTTAGGAGTATCTTAATTTATGGACACGAGTCTTGGTACAGCACAGTGACTATGGAAAATAAATTCTTGGTGTTTGAAAACAAAGCACTTAGAAGAATATTAGGAGTTAATTGGAGGGAAAGGATACCAAATAGTAGAATTAGAGAAATAACGGGAGTGCAGCCGGTCGATGAAAATGTTAGGTTCTCACGATGGAAGTGGCTAGGACATGTGTATAGGAGACAGGGAATAGTACGAGGTACACCAGGGTGGGTGGCACTTGGTAGGAGAGGTAGAGGAAGGCCAAAAGAGACGTGGGTGAGGACAATGAGACGGGAAGCTGGAGATGAGTGTTGGGGAGATCTTCAGGAGTTAGCACAAGATAGGATGTGGTGGTGTGAGTTCATCGAGGCCCTATGCATCCCCGAGGGTGCCACAGGAAATGATTACATTACAAGGGAACATTATTGTACTCACCCATCACCCATTTCTGGCGACGTATAGCCCACCACCACCACCAGCACCCCAAAAGCCACTCAACCATCACCAAAACACTTAATACACTGTAGTAACTACGTATGTAACTACACTTTTGTAACTGTAATAGAAACTGTCAACTTATATAAATCATGACTCAAATAAACCTAAATAAACCTTCACCAAAACAATCACGTAATTCACTGTAAGCATTTCGAACAAAATTCATAAAGTCTTAAACCTATTTTTTTTTTTTCATACTTTCTGTTTCCATATTCAGTCATTTCCACATCATCTCCCACATCATCCAAACTAACGCTAGTGGCGCGAAACAAGCCCGCCGTGTTTGAATTTTCAGATAGATTTCAGATTTTTGCGGTTAATCGAAATCAGAACGTTAGTAAAACTTACGGTTAATGGCACATTACGGTTAAAAGAATTTCGGATAAAAGAGACTTCACTGTTTATATATATATATATATATATATATATATATATATATATATATATATATATATATATATATATATGAATTTGTGGAATTAGTGATTTCATGAAAACTCTAGGAAATTCGTGAAATGAGTTTGAATTAAGATGGATTAATTAAGGTTAGGTTAATTTAGGCTGTTGTAAGGTTAGGCTGGGATAATCTAGGTTAAGTTTAGGTTAGGTTAGGATAGGTAAAGTTAGGTTAGGTTAATTTAATTGAGATAAAAGCTCAGTTATGTTAAGCATTCATTTAAATTAACCTAACCTACCCTAAAGTAGCTAACCTAGCTTAACCTAACCTAAACTTAACATAGATTAATCCCAGCCAAACTCAGCTGCCACCTAAATTAACTTAACCTTAATTAACTCATCCTAATATAAACTCATTTCACGAATTCCCTTGGGATTGCATAAATCACTGGTTACACAGACTTCCTGTAACAGTCCTACCGGACCCTGGTCAAGTACCGGCTGGGGCAGGGAACAGTTTAAAGATCCGAATTTCCTTACACACACACACACACACACACACACACACACACACAAAAGACTTTACTGATCTACGTCTACCAGAAGGCCCGCCGACATGTAAAAATACCCCCACTAATACCAGTACACTAGTCCTGTATGAGACAGTCCTAGCATGTATTCAATGTGGACGGTGGGTGTTAGCGCCGATGTGGTGACATGTAGAGGTGTATGGTCTGTAGGAGGACTACTTGGCCTTGGGAGCAGGCTGTGATGTCATAAAGACTTTGTAGTTACTTGTAGAGAAGTATATTTTAGACTTGTGGTCGAGCGGCTTTTATATCTTGTAGTAGTTTCCCCACCAGATGTCATGTAGTGACGGGAGAGGTAAAGAATAGTATGGGACTATTTTTATTTGTCTTGGAAATATCAAACAGGTATAATAGTATAAGTCCTGGGTAGCTACCTCCCTGTCTCGCTATCTCTCTCTCTCTCTGTTCTAAGGCTAATCTCCGTCTCGACCTCTCTCTAGGGTCGCTTGTCTCCTTCTAAACTCTCTTTCCTAAAATCTGGTGTAGTAGGGCGTGTGTGTCACGTATGTTCCTCATGGCAACAGAACTTTCTCACGAGAGGACTGCTGACAGCTAACTGCATCATCTCCTTACTGGCCGCTGTCGTCAGCTTTCCTCCGTGTAAGCGTTTAGCGCTGCTCGCTTCTCGCAAACACAACACCTTCTCATCATTTGACTTCCTGCTTCTATCTGTCTCTCTATCTATCTCTCTATCTATCTATTTATCTATCTATCTATTATGTAGTCCTATATTTGCTCGGCCGCGCGAAAATGGCGTACCATCGACATTTAATAGTTATAATATATTAATACATACTACATACACATTATAATGAACTTATAAGCTAATTAAGTGAAATACATAATATTGTAAAGTAACATAATTGTATGAATATTGTATACATATATTATTCATAGTAAATAGTGATTATTCAGTAATATTACATTTTAAATAAGTTGAATACATATTGGAATAAATGCATTAAAGTAAATTATTTAACTGTAATACAGTATGTACCTGGGTTATTATAGTGAATTGCATACATGCAAGAATAAAAATAGTTTAAAATTAAGATTATTGTAAGAGTTATTAATATTTCATTCAAAGATAATGGTACTGGTTTGTCATATATGGGTCATTCTTCTTTGTGTTATTATTATTATTATTATTATTATTATTATTTTTTTTTTATATATAATTAATACTATATACAAAATATATACACTTCATTCAGGGTGGTTAACTGTGATGTTAACTCTCCCCCCACTAAACAATGTCTCCAAATTAGCAATTCTTGCATGCATTCTGTGCATGGCCAACAGCAATACTGCAACCACAATGCAGATAATTATAAAGACAGAAGGTGCTTGGCTATACACATAATATGGGTTGAACATACTCAAACTCAAATCTTCCCAGGGCTTCATAGTTTCATTGATCAGCTGCATAGTTTCAAACTTAGGTGAAGTCAACTTAATACTTGTGCTCATGTTTAAGTCCATATCAGGCAGTGGGTGGAAATGTTTGTGTGTATGGTTGAGAATGGCGTAGTGATTGATGGTGGAAAAAGTAGACATGGATGGTGTAAATACCGCACAGTAGTCTGGTGCTATGTATAATCCTGAGGCTGATGTATGAGATGGTGGTATATCTGGACAGACTATGTAAACTGATGTGTTATGAGGGAAATAAAAAAACTGCGAGTGTCCAATGCGTTGATGGTGTACAAGTTTATCTGGAGCAAAAGTGAAGTTGCAATGATGATGAATATTGTTATTGCTGATGATAGCCATTTCACAAGGGACCGTATCAGTAGGCTGAAACGTGAAAATGTACGCAGGACAAAGATGAACAGCATGTAAGGATGTGCGGCACTTTCGCTCAATCGTTGACTCACTTGCGAAAGTGACAGTGTCTCGTCTCTTGGAGACCATGATGAGTTCGGTGTCTGTGTTGATGTTGATGATGACTAAAGTGTTGTTGTTTCTATAGGGGAAGGGGTGTATTTGGTATACTGTGAACAGGTCTTCCGTGATGAATGGTACATGAACTATCACAGATGTTGGTGTTAGTGTTGCTTCCAAGTAAGGGTAATATTGCATAAATTCCCTACTGCGGAACAATGGCTTCAATTTATGTGTATGTATGCCTTGACTAACTATCTGACGTAGCTCATGAACTGGGAGTAAGTCATTTGTGATCTTGCCATCACCAGCATTCGGAAATTCCTTGCATAAGTGCCCTGAAATGATCTCTAGTGTTCTCTAATTGTAGTAGAATCGTGTCAATATGTTCTGTGATGATGGAGAAGTGCTGGAAAAGGGTAACGTTACTCCTCCAAGTCATTTATTTTATCTATACTCTCGAGAGCTACGTTTTCTGCTTGTTTCCAGATTTTTCACAATTATTTTCATTGCCGAGTTCTGTCCTGTGATGAATTTATCTTGGTATGTTAGTACCTGAGCTATCTTATTAAATTTTTTGTTTATTTCTTTAAGGTCATCCTCTGTAGCCAATCCAAAAGATGTTCCCAAGAATTGCGCCGCCCAGATCGAACAAACCGCGCTTTTGGCGAGTACGTGTGATGTTGTTCCTGTCGCTCAGCACCTCTGTTCCATAAGATGGGAGATCTTGGATCATGACGAGCATAGTTGACTTCGCCTGTTCTAGTTTCCATTTCGCTAACTTCACCATTTCATCCACTTCCTTGGTGATATGTGATTGTGAAACATAATTCCCTATCTTGAAGTCCAGAGTTCGCATCGGCGTCGCAAGTCTTTCTATATAAGTAGGTAAGTCATACAAGTAATCTAGACTTATTTCAGTACTCATGACGTCCTTGACGATTGTAGTCGTGGCCGTTGGAGCTATGAGGCATCCTTGTCGTACTATATGCTTGGGGTCTAGGTGCGCATATACCCTTACTATGTATAGGAGAATCCATAGCATAAGTCCCTTCATCGTAACCTACCGAAAAAAAAAAAATCTATTAATTTCCTATAAAGCTGTGGTTGATGATAGTGATGATGTGCGTTACGGTTGGCTGTTATTTCATTTATAGAAGGAGTTTAAATCGATATTTAATTCTCGTAAATGATGTACTGTAGATTTCATTGGAATAGTTACACCTATGTTCGATTGTTTGGTATATGACCTTAATTTCTTTTTGTAATCATTGTTGTGTTCTTGCTTGGTTTCTTGAGGTACGTTCACCTGTTCGGTTGTATCCGAGGCTGAATAATTATGTGATAATTCCCTTGAAACTCGTTTTAAATGGTCAATATGAACTTGTTTTTCCTCGCCACTTGAAAGTGACTTAATTAAAACTTTGTTTGCCTTTATGTTAATTACTCTGTATGGGCCCTCAAATTTTGGGGATAATTTATTGTCTCTCGTATGAATGACTCCGTAAACAATGTCTCCTAAGCTGATAGGTGAATCTTTTGCCTTTTTGTTAAATGCCTCCGTCATTTCTTCCTTGGACATCGTTAATTGTTTTTGCACTCTTTTGTGAATGTCCTGGAATTCACGTAAACGGAGTTTAGAGTAATCATCGTAATTGTATATAGGCATGCTGTCACCTTCTAGGAGCTCATATGGTAATTTTTTATCTGTGCCATATATAATGAAATGTGGTGTGTCACCAATGGATTTATTTATAGACCCATTAATGGAGGCCTCTACTCTGGGAATCCAATCATCCCAGCTTGCATAATTTTCACTGAGAATGTGTCGTAGCACATCTAATACCTTTTTATTTTGTCTCTCTACCAACCCATTCGATGCTGGGTGATAGGCCAAAACGTTAACCTTTTTAATGTTGTATTGTTTACATATTTCTTGTAAGATCTCAGAATTAAATTCTCCTCCATTATCACTTATTAACACCTTTGGGGTAGTAAAGCGACATATTACATTATCTGTTATTGCCTTTGCTACTGTTTCTGCTGTCTTATCTTTAATTGGAGCTAAAATGACATAACGGGAAAAATGATCCTTTGCTACGAATAAGTATAGGTTATTATTGTATGATAATGGCATCTTGAGTAAATCAACAGCGACAACGTCCCATGGTTGATGTGGTACTGGGTAATTACCCATCGGTGCAGGTGTGATTGGGTATCCTTTGTGTTTCGCACATGATTCGCATCTGTCTATATGATTGTGTATATCTCTTCGTAATGAAGGCCAGTAATATAATAGCTGGGCTTGGTTGAATGTCTTATCCTTTCCAGGGTGTCCTGCATGTGGGCTGTCGTGTATCATTCGTAATACTTGGGGTATCATGTCATTAGGTACTACCAACTGGTTAGTATTTCTTTGGCGTTTTGGTTGTTTAGAGTTAATTTTGTATAATGTATTATTGACCATTGTGAATTGTTCAAGTGGGACATGCAGTTTGGGTAATTGTATGTCATCTCCACTTTCTAACTTGTATATTACTTTTGACCATACTGGGTCAAGTCTTTGTGCCTTTGCGATATCCTCGTGGTTTGGGATATTTCCTTTGAGATCTAACGCCGCGACCTGAATTGTGTTCGGGTTCCTAGATAATGCGTCAGCTACTATATTCATTTTACCTTGTATATAATGTATTTGTACATTGTAGTTTTCAACTGTACATTTCCATCTTGCTCTCCTCCCAGAAAGGAGTTTTTCTTTAAACATACCCACCAGTGGTTTATGGTCGGTGAATAAGTGGATTTCGTAACCATATACCAAATCTCGAAACTTTTGTAATGCAAAAATCACTGCAAGTGCCTCTAAGTCTGTAGTGCTATAATTTTTCTCCGCACCTCTTGTTTGTCTGCTGGCAAATGCAATTGGTTGATTCTTTCCTCTTTTATCTTCCTGCATCAGTACAGCCCCTAATCCTTTAACTGATGCGTCTGTACAAATAAGAAATGATTTCGTGTAATCTGGATATGCTAAACAAGGTGCATTCGTTAGTTTAATTTTTAGATTGTTAAATGCCCTTTTTTGTTCTTCTTCCCATTGGAATACAGCATCTTTTTTGAGTAGTTGGAATAGAGGGAAGGCTATATGAGAGAACTGTGGTACGAAGGACCTATAGTACCCAGCCAGACCTAAAAATTGTCTAACTTCGTCAGTCGTAGTGGGTTCAGGAAAATCTCTCACTGCCTGTATTTTGTCATCAGTGGTGTGAATACCATCAGAACTTAATTTGTGGCCTAAGAAATTTATTTCCTTAAAGCAAAATTTGCATTTAGAAAGTTTAATTTTTAAATCCAGCATCACTAAGCTTTTGTAAGAGTAAGTCTAATTTCCTGAGATGATCCTTAATATTCTTCGTTGCGATAATAATATCGTCAAGATAAACAAATATTCCTTGTCCTAAAATTCCGGACAATACGTAATTCATAAGACGCTGGAACGTACCGGGGGCTGTCCTCAGTCCCATTGGCATTCTTGTATATTGATAATGGCCTCTGTTTGTTGAAAAGGCAGTGTATTTACGTGACTCCTGAGATACCGGAATCTGATAGTATCCGTTTAGGAGATCGATGGTCGAGAATATATTATTCTCAGGACCAATATTCTGTAGAACATCACTTAGCAATGGCATGGGAAATCTGTCTGGGATGGTGTGATTATTTAGTTCACGGTAATCTACTACCGCACGCATTTCTCCATTTCTCTTGGGCACAAAGAAAAGGGGAGCGTTCCACGGAGAAACTGAAGGCTCAATAATTCCAAGCTTTAACATTTCATCGACATACTGATTTGCAAGTGTACGTTGGGAGTGTGGTATGCGATAAGCTGGTACGAAAATTGGTGGTGTTTCTGGGTGCACATTAATCATGTGATTAATCAAGTTAGTACACCCTAATCGTTCTCCGGGCAAGGCTACGGTGTCCCTGTGTGTTTCCAGCAGGGTTAACAAATCATTTTTCTTCGTCAAATTCACCTGAGTGAATTAAATTCTCTTTTATTCTTTCTCTATCCGTAGATTTTATCTCACTTGTTACTCCACCAATATTTATTTCCTTCACAGGGGCTAAACATTTTTCAATATTAACTATGCAAGTTCCCTTCTTCAACTGAACTTCCCCATTCATGTGATTAATAATGAATATCTGAGTTAGCCCTTCGTCGTTCGTATGACATAATGCGTTTTCTACTGACAATCCTTTTACTTTACATAATTCTTCTAAGACAAGAACAGTACTATTCCGTAATTTGCTCTTTATGGTAACCTTCATGTATGAATTAGGTGGTATAACCAAATCATTAGTGAGATGGGCTGGAAAAATTGATAAATCAGTACTGTTATCTGAGTCACTAATTCTGGAGGATGGGGTTGCTGGTGTAAGTGGATCTATACACTCATCTGTTTGTGTATGTTTGTTAAAGCCTTTAATATTACCAATTCTTTTTGGCTCTCTTCTACCAATCGGTGAGGGCTCTGAAAGTATTTCCTCTATAAATTCATTATCAAAGTCTATTCCATTCATTTGTGGGAGTATAGTTATGTTCTCAGTTCTCATGGATCTTAAGCCCAGTAACATATGAGCTTTAATTGCTAAGTTTTCAACGATATAGAACAATGCAGAGAATGGTCTTGTAGTTTCTGTGAAACTGAGATTTAATCTTATCATACCTTTTACTGTAATCTCTTGACCATCTACTGTGTTTAATTCTAAATCAGCTTCATCCAGAAAAGTTACTTTCTTTTTATTTTTAAGAATTCTATTTAGTTCTTCATGTGTTATTAAGTTCACTGGAGAGCCTGTATCTAAAAATAAGGAAACGTTTTGATCCTCACATACAGCTGGTATCAAGATACACTCATTTCCCAACATGCCTCCTATGTGAAGTTTAACCTTGTTCTTCTTTACGTTTGTTCGTTTTTTGTCATGACTTGGTCTTCCCCCGATTTGAACATAGACACAATTTTTTCTACTGTTTTGCAATCACTAGTCCAGTGCCCTTGGTATCTATGATGCCTACAGTAAGGACCAAACCCTTGTGTCTTTTGATTATCCTCTTTTGCCTTGATAAAGCATTCATACCTTGTGTGTCCTGGTTTTGCACAGTAATGACACAGAATGGACCTATCCCTTGACTGTGACCTACGAGGTGATTTCCCATAAAAAGTGTTGTTTATAGCGCGAGACCTGCTCGGGCTGCGCGAAAACTTATGAAACTGCCTGTAGGAAGGCGTGTGGGAACGAGGTCTAGGCGTCTTTGCTTGTTTGGGCTGCCTCATTTCAGGTCGCGATCGATTTTGTTCTCTGTTTGGGGTCGGTGTTGATGTTTTCACAGCTGATACTGTCTCAGGTACCCTGATTCTACCAGAATGTGCATGTGTGTCGACCACACCTGCTTTACTGCACTGCATCTCTACCTCGTTCATTAAGTCTAGTAAGCACATTCCCGGGGTGTACGCAATTGTTTTGGCGATCTTCAGGGTTCTATCAGGTAATTTACACAAGGCAGCTACATAACCAATGATGTCCACGACGAGGTCTGGGGACATCTTTCCATCATCTGTTATCCACTTAGAATTCTCCAGAGTAGCTAATAGGGTTCTCTTGATTGTGGAGACATCAGCAGTTATTTCACTGAGCACATGGTTTGTAGTGTGCTCCCTTACAAGATCTACAATTTTATGTAATTCTGGAATTATACCTGGCAAGAAGTTCATACCTCCAGAAAATTTCTTCAGAAATTCAGTTTTAAATTCATCATATGTCCTAGCACGATGTAGCTTATCGGAGCGCAATAAATTGCTTGCTGGACATCTTTCCTGGCTTATGCAAGATGAAAAAATAGCAATTTTCTCTTGTTCATCTAGTATGTGGCGCTTGATGAACATTTGTTCGCACTGACTGATTAATGAAATGACATCAATGCGATCCTTGTCTGTGCCAGAGAATTTTGGGGCAGTCTTATCCTCGTGATACACAAAAACGTGAGGTGTGGTTTTTAGATCAGCAGTATTTGTTTCTTGATTCATATTTAATGATTGCCCTGTTAATTCAACTTGTACGAGTTTATCGTTATGTGAGGGAATGGTAGAATATGTATGACCGGACCGGTGAACCCTGTTAAGTATATTGGCATACGTATTTAAGGCAGCTGCAAGTCGATACTCTCAACGTCTGAAGGGGTTTCCACTCATCATCCGAAACTCCCGTATTTGTTTCCTTATCTATAACGTGTGGTGTGGGTTGTACAATGGGTGGGCTGTCTCTTAATTGTGAGTCTGATGTTGTGGCAATTTGTGTGTCATCTGGTATTAACGTGGGTGGTTGCGAAAATATTCCTGTCATTAAGATATGATGTTATGAAATACGCCTCTTGTTTATTTATGTCCTAGCAAACTAGATGAGTAAATAGGTTGAATATAGCTAATTTTAGCACTGAGAAGAAATGAGCAAGTATAATTTTACCCACTTGATACAGATCGTAGAGGTGTGTCGATACAAAAGTCGATCTCGGAAGAAAATACAGGTTTGATTGAAGATCTCTTGATAATTCTAGTGGTGTGTTGATGGACGATATTACTCAGGAAACTCCATGGCCTGGTATTTGTAGTGGTTAACGGCTGTCCCAGGCAAACCTCAACATAGAACGTCGAATTTCCAACTTAACTGTGAAAATAAGTGAATATGAGTAGGAGCTATGTGAATAATGAGTAATGAGTAGTGGGTGAGAAGTGCCTGGTGTCACACGTTGCTTGGCATGGCAGACTCGCGTTGTGATGTCATCTCAGCACATGGTGACGTCGGCTTCCCACACTGGTAGCTGTGGTGAGTGAATGAGTAGCGATGAGTAACTTGAGTGAAGACGAGTGAGTAAGATGAGTTGTAAATCGTGTCTCACTCTTCGTTTGTTTGTTCCCTTTATTCTATGTGGAAGTTTTCTATGTCCTTTTTCTCTAGTGATTTATTCGTTGCGGGATGAAGACTGCCGCTACTTGTAGGTGCGTGTAGAAGATTATACAGACGACGTAGAGTTGTTAATTGTAGTTGATTGTAGATGGCTGTAGTTGATTGTAGATGGCTGTAGACTTTGTAGAACTGAAGCTAACCTTGTAGTCTCGGTTGCTTTTGTAGAAATTTGCTTTTAATTCGGAGACGATGTCCGCAGATTTGCTGGTTTGTCGTTAAGCTACTTGCAAGGCGTCGAGTGATCTCTTGACCTCTGCATCAGCGTAATGATCTGGGAGACGGAGGGGCAGGAGCTGATATTGTTGGTTGTTGTCAATCTTGATATTTTGTAGAATTTAATGTTGATTCGTGAGACGAGGTTCGTATACGTTCGCTGCCACCAAATGTCATAAAGACTTTGTAGTTACTTGTAGAGAAGTATATTTTAGACTTGTGGTCGAGCGGCTTTTATATCTTGTAGTAGTTTCCCCACCAGATGTCATGTAGTGACGGGAGAGGTAAAGAATAGTATGGGACTATTTTTATTTGTCTTGGAAATATCAAACAGGTATAATAGTATAAGTCCTGGGTAGCTACCTCCCTGTCTCGCTATCTCTCTCTCTCTCTCTGTTCTAAGGCTAATCTCCGTCTCGACCTCTCTCTAGGGTCGCTTGTCTCCTTCTAAACTCTCTTTCCTAAAATCTGGTGTAGTAGGGTGTCACGTATGTTCCTCATGGCAACAGAACTTTCTCACGAGAGGACTGCTGACAGCTAACTGCATCATCTCCTTACTGGCCGCTGTCGTCAGCTTTCCTCCGTGTAAGCGTTTAGCGCTGCTCGCTTCTCGCAAACACAACACCTTCTCATCATTTGACTTCCTGCTTCTATCTGTCTCTCTATCTATCTCTCTATCTATCTATTTATCTATCTATCTATTATGTAGTCCTATAGTGAAGCCTATGCCCAGAGTCGGACACATGAAACACACACACACACACACACACACACACACACATATATATATATATATATATATATATATATATATATCCATCCATCCATCATCCAATACTACGTTGCCCATGAGAAGCGTAGGAGCCCGGGGCTAGACAGTTGGGCCTGACATTTACGATGAGAGTGACAAGCCTCACTCATCCCTGAATGGCATTACGTGAGGAATAAACCCCAACCAACCCTTGGATATAAACCTTCACCGGCTCAAACCGATTGGAATGCAATAAATACCCTCTAAACCACGAGGCGCCAAAATTTGGTTATATGGTTACCACCCAGCGTAGTAAATGGTTTCCTGGTGTACAGGAAACCATTTGGCTTGTCACTCAGCGTAGTCACCCACAGGCAGAAGGAAGAGGAAAGAATGAATTAAAGAAAAACAGAAGGGGGCCGTAGGCAGGACGAGACACGACTGAAGGAAAGACGGAAGAGGATGGAAGGAACGTGTGTGTGTGTGTGTAATTATATATATATATATATATATATATATATATATTATATAGTTATATAGTTATATAGTTATATGTAATTTTATATATATATATATATATATATATATACTGTATATATATATAACTAGATAGATAGATAGGTAGATAGATAGATAGGTAGATATATGTATGTAAATATATATGTACATTTATAATATACAGTATATATGATAGAGAGAGAGAGAGAGAGAGAGAGAGAGAGAGAGAGAGAGAGAGAGAGAATCCTTTATTACCCCACACAGTGATGTCGCTGGTTTTACATGAGGCAGCAGGGTCCACACAAGACTGGATGACAAAAACTACAGTCCAATAAATATGCTGATCAATGCTGGAGGCAGTAAGTTGTGTTTCATCAGAATTTTAATCCCATCCCTCATGACCCTTTGCCTGGGCAGTGTACGGATTGCAGTTGCGTTTGTCTCGCTGCTTGTGAACATTTTGTGTATAATCCTGGAAACTACAAGCAACTTTTATAGCTACGAAGGATATGCTCCCGTTGTTTGTATTTATTTTATCTATTTTTTTTTTTCTGTGGCAAAAGAACAGTGTCATGTAGGAAGACAAACACTTAACCCCTTAGTTCCCAGAGCTGCTGTGCAAGGGATCTGGCTGGAAGGCTGCTACGCATACCGCCCTCCGCCTGTCGGCTCATAGTCGCGAAGCCCATAGGTCCCTACCTGGGGGTTCCCTTCTTTATTAAATTTTGAGAACGCCCAGTTCCGTCTCATATTGGGGACACGGGGCATAAGGAGGTTAAAGCCGCTATCGCTTCAACTGCTGATATAATTATCTATCTATCTATCTGTCTCTTGTCAGACGCCATAACCCCGTAAGGGGTGACCATTTGACTTTGAGTTTTGTTTTACGGGGAGGGGCCCTAACCCTCCACCAACCCACTTGTTGACACGTAGGGAGCACGTATGGTTTGGTTATATGGTTACCACCCAGCGTTGTAAATGGTTTCTTATCTTACAGGAAACCATTTGTCTTGTCACTCAATGTAAAGACACCTGTAAAGGAAAGAAAAGCAATAAGAAGTGACAGGAAAGATGGGAAAAATAGGAAGAGAGAAGGGCAGGCACAGAAAAAAGAATGATAAAGGCTAAGGAAGAAGTAGGCAGCACTACATCAAGTGAGTGGATGATGATCGCCATCACCTACCACCATTATATTCAGTGAAAATTGAAAATCTGCACATATGTAAGAATAATACTTAATTTATAAAATAAATTTAACTTTTTCAATGATCAGGACTGTTGACGATGTATATTGTAAACTGATAAATAAAATTTGAAGTTAACATAGATTGAAGTAGTGACGCCTCACCGTATATTGGCCAATTATTTTTGCAAAACACAGCAACAAGCTTTACTGGCAGGACTAGGTTCCCAATAAAAATGTTTTAGCACCAGCCGAACGGGCCAGTATTTCCGAAGCCAATGCAGGAATAGTAGGGAGAGATGGGACTCCTGTTTCCTAACTCATGTCCCTTGCTCTCACCTAAAATAAGTTCCTTGGCTAACATTATCAACGCGAGTGTTACTGCACTTTCCTAATTCTTCTATCCATACCAAATGACATGCACATTACGTACTACGCACTCTATCCAGGTGTGTCAGATACGGTGACAAACAGCTGTGACCATGACCCTCAGGATAGGATTACTTTCCCCGGATTCCGAAGGAAAGACTATTGTTATTACTTCCCTTGAAACAGTCCCAAGTCCTGAGATTTTTACTGTATTTCTGAAATATTGCAAATATTAATAATGACTGAAGTTAATTAATACTTCTGAGAGTTTTTCTTGTTCATAATCCTTGCACATACCAATTCAGTAACAACTGCATTGGTCACGGAAGCCAAGAAAGAGTTCTCGTCTGGTGGGTTGTGTTGACAAATCTAAGCATAAAGCTGTATGGCCGTGACATAGAATGCTGGTTTATCCTGAATTTGTGCTTGAAAAAAGAATGTGTGTGTGTGTGTGTGTGTGTGTGTGTGTGTGTGTGTGTGTGTGTGTGTGTGTGTGTGTGTGTGTGTGTGTGTGTGTGTGTTTGCGTGCGTGCTTCACAACAATTAAATAGACAGGATTCTACTATGATATTTCTGCTACCAGTCACCGAATCCTGTTTGGCCCCATTAGAAGCGTTGTGGCCCGGAGCCAGTTTACTCATTCCTGACATATAACCCGTACATGTCTAGTTATTTATCGCTGAGTGACATTATGCAACCAATAAATTACAACCACTCCTCTGATGTAAACATTTTAGCGCCACATCGGTTGGAGAACTTTAAACCATTTACGAGTACAAAAGAAATGGATGGATAAAGAGGAGGAAGTAGATTTAAGAAAATATGTTACAGCGATGGGAGTGATGAAAGGAAGAGAAGAAGGGATAGTACACAAGTGGCAGAGGAACTAAATAGAAGCAGAAAAGAGGAAACAAATGAAAAAAGAACAATAAAAGGTGAAGACAGAAGAAAAAACGATGAACTGACTATGGGAAGAATGAGGTAAACAATGTTGACTGAGGTAAGTACATGTCAAAAAGATCTGTTAAAAAAAAAAAAAAAAAAAAAAATAGGAAGATGAAGGGAAGAACGAGGGTAGGAGGAAGACTTAAGTTAGAGGTGTGTATGAATTAGAAAATAAAATGAATTTTAATGAAATCAAGTGTATCAAAAAAGAAATGGAGGAAAGAAATGAAACGTATTAAAGTGAGAGACGTTATGTGGACTTTGAAGAAAATTAAAGAAGACAAGAATGGGGGAAGATTGTGAATAAAACAATTCATGTGTAAAGTGTAAATGAAAAGTAATAAAGCAAAAGAAGAAAAATAAATAGTAAATACGAAAGGAAGCACGTAATTATTGTACTGATGCACCACAAGTCAAACATTACTGTCCAAATTATTTTTAGTGTTGTTGTTGCTCAGTCCTGGTCCGCCTGGCCGAACTGACCCGTCGACCACAGGTATGCAACTGCCTCTCTGGGGTCGTCTTATAGGTTCCATACTCGGATGATGTTCTGTCTTTATCTTAGTCTGGCATCTGCTGTGCGCTGCTCCATTATATGTGATGTGTGGGGCACGTGCCATCTGTGATTCCACCCATATATGAGAAATCTAAGATGGTAACAGAAGAGAGCTGGGTAATGTTTTGATCTAAATCTAAGTTGGTGATTTCGGTCATTTCTACTCAGGGACACCTCTGATGCGTGGGAGACGGGCTGGAAATATACGTCTCGCGTCCTGCGAGGATATTCAGACTGTAACATCAGAAATAAAAGATATATTGTAGTTGCCATACTCATCAGAATACAGTGTGGAGCAAGTAGTAGTAGTAGTAGTAGTAGTAGTAGTTGTAGTAGTAGTAGTAATAGTAGTGGTGGTGGTGGTGGTGGTGGTAGTAGTAGTAGTGGTGGTGGTGGTGGTAGTAGTAGTAACAGTAGTAGTAGTAGTAGTAGAAATAATAATAGTAATAATAATAATAATAATATAAAATAAATACATATTATAATAATAATAATCATCATCATTCATTCATTCATTGCCAGACGCCATATATCCCAAACGGGGTGGCCAAGGGCTCAGAGTTAATTGTTTTACAGGGAGGGGCACTAATCCTCCACCAACCCCACTTGACACGTAGGGATGCCAACAGCATCTGGTGTTCACTACTACTACTACTAATAATAATAATAATAACAATAATAATAATAATAATAGGCTAATATTATTATTATTAACAGCAACAACTCCCGCCTAACACTGACATCGGCCTGTAGCACCACTCCCTGAAGTGGCATAGGGATGTGGCGACATTACTGCCCAACACTAGTGTTGCAAATTATTCACACTTACGACACGTAAACAGAGAAGCGTCGCAGGTATTACGTTTTATTTATGATCCGTCGTCCTACACAGATTAAAATACAACGTTTCAAATATGTTCACCCTCTGTGTTGACGGAAACAAGATAAACTCTTTGTTAAAAACATCAGTATTGTTTTCTAGATGTACAAAATATAAAACAAAGGCTACGCAAAGCTGTGATTAATATGACCAATCAGTCATTCCGGTTGTTTACCAACCCTGAAAAATACATCACACTTAAACTCCCATTATACGTTATCGTCTTTGAACATTTATATTGACAAACAAAAACAACACAGTCCAGAGAAATAAATGATCCTGATTCTGATGTCAAAAACAAAACAAACAAAAAATCAGACCATATTACGTTCGTTTGTGTCTTCGAGAAAAATAATAATATTGTACCTCACACAACTGGCAATCTATCTTTAACACTTTAAAATCATGTATATACTTAATGTCACCGTTGACCCCAGAGTTCGACCAAGGATACCACGATAGCTTTCATGCCTTCCTGTCTCATCTCATCAGTTGTACAGTACCTTCTTACTTTTAAATGAACGTCTGTAATGTGTCCTTGCAAACCATTGTTCAATGTTTTGCCGTCATCAGTGGAAATATAATAATTTTCCTCTCCCTTGCTTGATTTTTACTTCTCTTCCTTCTCCTGCCCCCCCCCCCCTTTTCAGTCTCTCTCTCTCTCTCTCTCTCTCTCTCTCTTCCCCTACCATACTACCCCTTCCCTGCCCCCCTGCCGTCTAAACATCCCTGAATGGATGTGTTTTGATGCAGGATGATGACACAGAAGAATGACGCTCTTTTGACAATTTCCATACTATTTTTCTCTTCCCTTTTTCTCATTTATCACACTTTACACTCTCCCCTTTTTCCTGTCTCCCCTCTTCCGGCTCTTACTCCATTACTTAGTCCAAGTCAATACATTACACGCCAAATCTCCATGAATTTAAAGTTCAGTTGTTAAAAGGGTAAGGGCACAAAGTGACGAGTAATATCTTGTCCCTGTCAGCTTTTCTAGCAACCGGTCTATAGGCCTATATATTATCGTCTGTCAAAATCATATTCCTTTCCTTCTTGTTAAATTCATCCATTTAATCACATCACTACTCTGACGACTTCTTTAGTCCTTTTTATTTTATTTTTTTTTTAATAGAAAATTTTCGTTAGCCTAAAAGAGATGTTTTAAACCCAAAAGATTAACTTTCTCCAATCGACTCTTCTCCACGATGACGAGTGATAGCTAGAGTACTATACTTCAATGTATTTCTTTCTGCCCATTATCAACATCAAATCTTTTATCACTAACTGCCGGATAACACTGACAGCTACATAACAGTATGTTGTGTTTGCCCTGTATCGCGTAGGAGATACTCTTATATATCAGTCCTTGTGTGGGGACTGTCTTTAGTATTTTGGTTGCTGAATATTTTTCAAGGAACAAATTGACTGAAAGGAAGTAAGCAGATTATATCATAAGAATGTATTTTTTGTTTGATCCTGAGTTGTTTGCAAAGGCACATCACATAAAAAAGGTATAAAAATTACATATAAAAGTTTCTACATGTACTGAATCGAAGTGGTTGAATATTTGTTACGTGCTGTATAAATACAATGCAGGCATATGGGATTTATAGACTGTGCTCAATAATTATAAAAGTTATAAATATATGATTGTTCGCAGAGGGATAATATATGAATTGCAAGATACTGTACTTGGGTACCCGGTAAATCTCTTGAATATTATTGCGTTCTCCCTGTGACATTCTGCGTGTCTTAGGATTATTGTATTTTACATAATTATGGCCTCTTTGACAACCATTTCAGTACATTGATAATTATTCATTAAGAAAGAGTAATGACACTCTCAATCATATTAACTGGCATAATATGATTGAGAAGTAATCATAATGAATAATTATCAATATCTACTAGTGATTTGTCAAGAAGGCCATAGTATGTAAGTCTATTAATCTTAAGACGCAGAATATGCGAGAGAACCAGAGATTTACAATTTATAAAATGCAGTATCTTACGGGTCATATATTATCCCTCTGCAATTTAATCATATATTTATAACTTATAATTGTGAGCAGATCCCGTATACCCCGTTATATTTATACAGCACGTAACAAATATTCAGCCCTTCGATTATTATCATAAGAAACTTTTTATATGTAATTTTGCTGCCTTTTTTATGTGATGTGCCTTTGCAAGCAACTCGGGATCAAACAAAAAATACATTCTTATGATATAATCTGCTTACTTCACTTTCGATCAATTTGTTCCTTGAAAAATATTCGAGAACCAAAATTGCAAGACAGTCTCACACAAGGACTGACATATAAGGTATCTCCTACGCGATACAGAGGCAAACACAACATACTGTCAATGTTATCCGGCGGTGGGTGATAAAGATTTGATGATGGGCAGAAGAATACATTGGTAGGTACTCTATCACTCGTCATCATTAATTTGGAGAAAGTTAATCTTTTGTATCTCTTTTAGGCTAACGAAAATTTTCTATTAAAAAAATAAAAAAATAAAAGGACTAAAGAAGTCGTCGGCGTGTGATTAAATGGATGAATTTAACAAGAAGGAGGAATATGATTTTGACAGACGATAATACTATAGAACCGGTTGCTAGAAAATATTACTCGTCGCTGTGCGCCTTACCACGACTTTAAATTCATGAATAAATGTATTGACTTGGACTAAATAATAGATAAGAAAAAAGTGTGATAAATGAGAAAAAGGAAAAATAAAGTATGGAAATATCAAAGCGTCATTCTTCTGTGTCATCATCCTGCATCAAAACGGCAGAGGCGGGAAGAGTAGTATGGTAAGGAGAGAGAGAGAGAGAGAGAGAGAAAGCTGAGAGGGGCGGAAGGAAGGAGAAGAAGTAAAAATCAAGCAAGGAGAGGAAAATTATTATATTTCAAAACATTGAACAATGGTTTGCAAGGACACATTACAGACGTTCATTTAAAAGTAGAAAGTGAGAATGAGACAGGAAGGCATGAAAATATCGTGGTATGCTAGGTCGAACTTCACAAGTCAACGTAAGAAATGTTAAAAAAGATAGATTTAGGAATAATATTATTATTTTTCTCGAATTTAAACGAGCGTAATATGGTCTGATTTTGTTTGTTTTGTTTTTGACATCAGAATCAAGAATCATTTATTTCTGGACTATGTTGTTTTGTTTGTCAATATAAATGTTCAAAAGACAGTAATGTGATGTATGTAGGAATTTAAGTAAATATTATGCATATTAATCACACGGCTTTGCGTAGCCTTTGTTTTATATTTACGGCGCATCTAGAAAACAATACTGATGTTTTTAACAAGAAGTTTATCTTGTTTCCGTCAACATATTTGAAACGTTGTATTTTAATCTGTAGGACGGCTGAATCATAAATACCAACCTGCGACGCTTCTCGTGTCGTAAGTGTGAATAATTTGCAACACTATTGTCGCCGCATCCCTATGCCACTTCGAAATTACTTTACAATTGTTGTTGGGAGTTGTTGCTATTAATAATAATATTAATACAATAATGTGTGTGTATTGTATTATTATTATTAGTAGTAGTAGTAGTAGACACCCGGAGTGCTGTTGGCATCCCTCAGAAGTGAGTTAGTGGAGAGTTGAAATGCCCCTCCCCTGTAAAAACAATTAACTCGAGCCATTTGAGATTATGCGGCGTCTGGCAATGAATGAATGAATGATGATGATTATTATTATTATAATATTTATTTATTATTATTATTATTATTACTATTATTATTTCTACTACTACTACTACTACTATTACTACTACTACCACCACCACTGCATACACCACTACTACTTACTACTACTACAACTACTACTGCTACTACTACTACTACTGCTCCCGCACTGTATTCTGATGAGTATAACATTTACAATATATCTTTTATTTCTGATATTTACAGTCTGAATATCCTCGCGGACATCTTTCAGTTGTCCCGCACATTTTGGTAAATGACCCTGAAATCATAACAGAATTTAGATGAAACGATACCCAGCTCTCTTCTGTTACCATCTTAGGCTTCTCATATGAGTGGAATCACAGATGGCAACATGTATCATGCTGTGGGCGGCTCTCAGCTCGCAGAATCCGTCGTAGACGTCAGTATGGGAACAAGACGACGGAAAGACGATTGCATACCTGTGGTCGACGGGTCAGACCGAGACGAGCAACAACAACACTAAAAATAATTTGGACAGTAATGTGAAACTTGTGTCTCATCCAGTAATAATTACATTATTTCCTTTTTCTTCTTTTGCTTTATTACTTTTCATTTACACTTTACACATGAATTGTTTTATTCACAATCTTCCCCATTCTTGTCTTCTTTAATTTTCTTCAAAGTCATAACGTCTCACTTTAATACGTTTCATTTGCTTTCCTCCATTTCTTTTTGATAACACTTGACTCATTAAATTCATTTTTATTCTAGTATACACTTCTAACTGTAAGTCTTCCTCCTACCCTCGTTCTTCCCTTCATCTTCCTATTTTTTTTTTTTTTTTTTTTTTAACGGATCTTTTTGACATGTACAGTAGCTTACCTCGGTCAGCATTGTTTACCTCATTCTTCCCATAGTCAGTTCATCGTTTTCTTCCTGTCTTCACCTTTTATTGTTCTTTTTCATTTGTTTCCTCTTTTCTGCTTCTATTTAGTTCCTCTGCCCGCTTATGTATTGCTATCCCTTCTTCTCTTCGCTTTCATCACTCCCATCCGCTGCTCTGTATTTTCTTAAATCTACTTCCTCCTCTTTATCCATCCATTTCTTTTGTACTCATCAAAGTTGTCCAACCGATGTGACACCAAAATGTTTACATCAGAGGAGTGGTATAATTTATTGGTTGCATAATGTCACTCAGCGATAAACATGTACGGGTTATATGTCAGGAATGAGTAAACTGGCTCCGAACCTAACTTTCTAGTGATTCGGTGACTGGTAGCAGAAATATCATAGTAGAATCCTGTCTATTTAATTGTTGTGAAGCACGCACGCAAACACACACACACACACACACACACACACACACACACACACACACACACACACACACACACACACACACACACACACGCATTCTTTCAACACCCAAAATGCAAAGTCATTGGCATTCTATGTCGCATTACATGCAGCTTTGTATGCTAGATTTAAACACAACCACCATGAACGAGAACTCTTTCTTGGCTTCCACGAAAATACAGTTGATACTGAATTGGCTAATATGTACAAGGATTATGAACAAACTCTCAGAATGACAATTAACTTCAGTCGATATTAATATTTGCAATATTTCAGAAATACAGTAAAATCTCGGGACTTGGACTGTTTCAAGGAAGTAATAACAATAGTCTTTCCTTCGGAATCCGGGAATGTAAGCCTATCTGAGGGTCATGGTCACAACTGTTTGTCATCAACTGACGCACCTGGATAGAGTGCGTAGTACGTAATGTGCGATGTCGTGAAGAAGTGCAGAATGCGTTGATAATGTTAGCCAAGGAACTTATTTTAGGTGAGCAAAAGGGACATGAGTTAGGAAACAGGAGTCCCATCTCTCCCTGGTTTGTGAAAAACTCAGAATTACAGTAAATCGATAAAACATTTTATTGGGAACCCTGTCCTGCCAGTAAAAACTGTTGCTGTGGTTTTGCAGAAACTCAATTGGCCAATACGGTGAGGCGTCACTGCTTCAATCTATGTTAACTTCAAATTTTATTTATCAGTTTACAATCGTCAGTCCTGATCATTGAAAAAGTTAAATTTATTTTATAAATTAAGTATTATTCTTACATATGTACAGGTTACCTCAGTATACTGAATCAATAATTGGTGATGATAACGATCCTTCTTCCTTATGCTATCATTCTTTTTCACTGTGCCTATATCTCTCTTCCTATTTTTCCCATCTTTTTCACGTCACTTCTTATTGCTTTTCTTTCCTTTACAGGTGTCTTTACATTGAGTGACGAGACATGAGTTTCCTGTAAAGATAAGAAACCATTTACAACGAATTGGCTGGCTGGTAACCAAACCATACGTGCTCCCCGTGTCAGTAAGAAATTGGAGGAGGGTTAGGGTAGCAAAACTGAAGTCACCTGCAGGGTTCATGACGTTTGTGAAAG
>NC_137057.1:3949526-4117026 GCF_032717465.1 Coenobita brevimanus
AATAAGGATGAGGAAATTTCATTGCCGGGGCACAACTTTCTTTACAGCCAGCCAAAAAACGCTATTATTGTCTAACAGTCAGGCACAGGCGTCCGTTAGCCGCTCCTATCAGCTTATTCGAAAACCATTACTACGAATGGTAACTGTTTCACAATAAAATCATACATTATTCACGTTATTCTAATATAAGGGAAGGACGTTCTGGAAAGTGCCGGCAGCCATTTTGAAATGCTAATATTCTTGAAGCATTTAGCTTAGCTGCTAACTTTTTTTTTTTTTTTCATTTTTTCTTTCTGGGCAGGACTCAGGTATTAGTGACTCGTTGATCAGTTTATTTATTTGTTAAAATTTATTTCATATTTATACATTTTAGTTTTTACTTATCGTATATTTTTACTTATGTATTATATTTTGGAAGTTTTAATAAATATAAGGTTTTCTTAGCGTCGTTAATATACTTTTTTTCATTTCAATAAAACGTTCATTTATATTATATAAAACTGCCGAAGACCGAAGACTGAGTCGATACTAGTTAGACTCTTTCTGCAGAATGGACTGTGACTGGGATCATCGGTTCAGCTTTGAAGCAAGGATCGGAACCTGGATCGTCGGTCGTTTTTGAGAATCTGGTATACACCTTTCTGCATATATTTATGGGTGTGTTGGTTAAGCAAACGTGGCTCCTTTACAAGTTGATATGCACTGAAACGCACAAAGGCAAAAAGCCATACTCAAACTACACACACAAAAGAATAATGAAAAATGATGGAATCTTTACAAATCACTAGCAGTGTTAACATCCCTCTTCACTCTTGCTTAAACCCCTGGTTCTAGGGATTCTTCTTTGTTATTTTTACTGCCTTCTAGTCACTTTTTTACTCGTATTAAGTTTAAAGGTGCCGTTTTGAATTGCACATGTTAGATGCAGTCTTAAATAAACACCTTCAGTACTACAGTAGAATAAAGTCATTTGGTAGCAGTGATTATGACGAGATACATCATTGTGGTTTGGTGGATATATGACACAACAGTACAACTACATTCACAACCATAGCCCACCATAACATAGTAGAACTCAACACTAACAGAGTATCTTTATGTTACGCTTCTTACTATTCCCTTTTACAAGATAACCCTTCATTCTCCCTAATACATCAGTAATCCCTCCCTCATCCAAGTCCTGCCTGTTACTTTTTGATGCGAAAAAGAAAGAACTAGAAGACGTAGGCTTGCAGTAACGTTGTTCCTTCTTGGAAAATTGAACCAAAAAATATCCAAGTTTGTTTAATCTTAGTTCATTCAATATATCCATTACTTAACCCCATATAGTCTCTCTCTCCCATAACCCACAAAGCCCAGGCAAAAATCTGACTCCTGGCACTACCTGTCCTGTGGCCGTGGCTGTGCGCTCCCGTACGCTTGTTTCGAAGCCATCATATCTGCAGTAACTACACCCACCTACATCAGGATACTCAACAATATTTCGTCTCTCTATTGCGAGTGTTTCCAAGTCTCTAGCTTTGAAGCCCGGGCCAGAAAGGTGCAGCCCCTCGGCTCACTCTCCTTTGCCTCACCAAGATATTCCCACTTCTCTTTAGCTGACCCTCTCACTGGCTTATAAATGGATAACCAACCTTCTGAATGTGAGCTCGCTCATTTTATTCCGCCCATTTCTCTTTGGTTATTTTTGAGTGGCCCCGTGCCATATGGTTTGTTAGTCTATGAGCCAGTTAGCTGATTTGGGCTGATCGAGACCATCTGGGGGCACCAAACATTATTGTCATTTTCTGAAGTAGCTATATGGCTGTTAACTCAGTGCTGCATGATGGACAGATTCTGAGGCTCACAATTGGAAAGCTTAGTAGAGCACTCAGTGTACAGGTGAAAGGTATTATAGGAAAAACGCAACATTTTTCAATGTAGAATGCATTTTACATGTAGACTTATACCAACAAAAAACAGTGTTACGAGTGGCATCTCACTTCACATAAAATTAGAATACCATGAAAAGATAAAATCTCTTAATCCATAACCATTTAAGAGCTTTTTCTCGTTATTTACAATGGATTTTGAAAGCAGAATTACATTGATCAGCCTGCACCATAAAATATGAGCATAATTAACTGTAATCATATACATATCGTCACCCTCATAAAGCAACTGCATGAGAAGCCATTTTTCGGTGATTTCTGGATTTTTGCCCAAATTAATTCTTCATCACGTGGCGCACCTATTGGTATATAGCTGCCTCTGCCAGGTCTAGCTTGTGAGTGGTCTAAAATGTGTCTCAAGTTTCCTGCCTAAGTCACTGAAAATTAAGAAAATAGAGATAGTTTTCTTTCCATTTCCCGAAAAGTAGAAAATGACTTTAGGCAGTTTTCTTTATGAGGAGTGACGATATGCAAGTATGCAAGTTACTCCAAACTCCTTGGCAATGCAGTAATGCTTTGATATGTGTTATTCACATACATTCTAAGTATTAATTATATTGGAATGTACCACACAGTTAATTCCTGCACTACCAAAAAACATAGACATCTTTATGGAATGAACACAGACTTTACAGTGACAAAAACCGCTTTGTTTCTGAATTATGCCACACACATCTACAGGCAACATGTATACAAGACAAACATTATGTTCTTACATTCCAACATGTGTTAGGAACCATCATTATGACCTTGACACTGTATTCAAAATAAAATGTTAGCCAGCCAAATGCACATACATAATTGCACTTCACAAAAATTAAAGTAAGTATCCATGTCACTGTCTGAGCCATTTTACAGATTCTGTCCTGCACATCATCCAAATTCTTCCTCATTCTTCATATTCTCATAGTTCTTACGAGACACATGCCTGGGTATAGATCTGTTCTTTTGCCATACACCAACACGAGGGCAGTTTGCACGCCCTATTACGTCTGCATGAGAGAAATTCTAACACTGTTTGGTGCTGGTGCTCCCATCATCCAGTTTATGACAAGCTTCCCCAGTGTCATTATAAAGTCAAAATGGGCTGGGAACTTGTGGATCCGCCCCGCAATACACGTTGCCAAATGGCAGCCCGATAGTTAGCTCTAACTTCAATGTAGGTATAGACAGTCTTAACAGGGTGGCAGCTGCTCCAAAATTCCACATTGCCATTTCCTTTTTTCACACTGAATAGCTCATGTCACATGTCTACGTTAACATCACAGATATCAGAACTGGACAACATAAACTTGACACGCAATTTCTTCCAAGACCTTCTTTGAATATATCATCATCAGTGAGCTGTCACTCTTTTCCATGTGCTTTGTGAAGCACATCCTGGAAGTGATCATTGGTCATCACAAGTTTCAGTGCAGCAAGCTTCCCACAACACATTAGTGTGTCACACCCAGTGAAAAGAATGGGAGTCCAAGCAAGGAATCCCACACATGCTGACGAATTGCAGCTATCACTTAGGTGATGCTGATATTCCTGGTGTGGTCATCACTGCCACATTTTACATATGCGCTACAATCTATGTGTTTTTGAAAGCCTAAGCACAGGAGAATGAAGTCTGTGTCATCAGCTACTACATGATGATGGAAGACATATGTGGAGCTGCATGTCTGGCATGCAGATTGACTCTGGTGTCTACTTCCTCCTGAGAACTGGCCACTTCCTTCGCTTCAGCTTCACAGCATCTTCTGTAACCTTAAGGCCTGGTTTCTCAGAGTGACATACAGGGTTTTACTACAAAGTTCTTCTCTTATGTTTGGCTTCTCTACACTGGTTAACGATAAAGTTAATCAGTTTCATCTTACTAAGCTCTCCAAGCAAGACAGTAGCCATCGCCTTTTAACTGGATTTTTTGTGGCCTGATATTATGTTGGGTGAAACAACTTTCTGTTTCTTTCGCACCTCTCATGTCTCCTCTCAGCTCCTTTGAAGGGCATCTGTTGATACACATCGATCACCACGTCGATGTGCTCACTCCCATGACCTATTTTGAGTACAAATGTCAGTATCTGATCTGAAAGTTCTTCAGAGGTAAGGTTTTCACCCTTCATCTTCCGGATGACACCCATTCCATCGATGGTACATGCTGATGGTCTTTCCAACGTCATCAGCAGATGCTGCCTTAGCTTCTAATTGTCTTGCCAATGCTGCCTTGTTTGTTTTTCTCTTCTTGGGTGCCCCCTCAATATTCGATAATGACCAAGGGATGGGACAAATAGGAGGTGTCAGAACTTCCTTCATGCTGAGTTTCCTTGAAGTAGCAATAAGTACTATGTGACCAAACAACTTGTTTTTCACTCTTCAAAACCACTTCTGTACTGGCAGATATCTTTGCCTGCCTCTGTTTGATATTGTTAAATGTCTTAAGATTTAGAGTAGGAATTCATTCATAAAATTGTTGTCCTGACTCCCGAGTCGACTCTTGAAATTTTTGCCGAGGAGTTCTTCTCACCCTTCTTGTGTATTGACAGAAGATTAACTGCTATTTCTGGAGGTGCTATTGCACCAGGTGAGACATGTGTGAACTCAATTTCTCTTTCTTAAATGCATCATTCCAGTTAGAATTTAGAAGATCCTCCGGGAGACTGGATAGCATCCTCATCTTTCTTTATGTTATTGAAGTTACCTGATTCAGGATGAACTTCCTTAGCCTTTAGTATTTTTTTTTTTTTTTTTTTTTTTGGCAGTGAAAGATCTGCATTCTCTGTGATAATGTAGCTGTTTATCATATTCATGTTCTTCCAGATTTGCGATAGCATCGAAATTGCGATTTCCATGCTGCATCTTCATTAGTGCTTTAACCTCGCCCCATCCCGACCGAATTGTCCACCACTGACTCCCCTCCCACATACCCCGACCTATTTTGGAAAAAAAATTTTTTTGGCTCAAACCTCTGCTTTTGGTGAGAAACATCGAAAATTCATAGAGAAATCGCTCACCTGAGGTTTAAAATACTCGATACAGATATCAGTACTAGTTCCCTTACGGGGTTTTCTATCAGGCTGGCTCCAAGGAAAACTAGTTCTATGGGAGGGTAACTATTCCACACCACTCATAAACGGTATTTATTTATTTATTTGGTACGAATTTATATGTAGTACGAGAATATAATTTTGTTTTCACACAGTAATATAGGCAGTATAAGCATTGTTTCATTCACCAAACACATCAACATACCTGACCTTTTTTGGCGACATTACCTGATCATCATTTCTGACTGTTTCTTCCTTTAATGCTATGTAAACTTTGTCCTCCACATTGTCATCGATTCGGGAATCACTCTGGCCCTGAATTTTGTACCGTGGCACTACATGTCTTTACTGGCCAGGTCACTGGTAACTGGTGAATTGCCGAGACACTGGCGTGTGGGGGGGGGAGGTCATGCTGGGTAAGGCATTGTCCCTGCCTTGCATCTTGTAGAGGAAGGTGTCCCATGTATATGTACCAAAAATCACGTGCAAAAATTGAAAATTGTGCAAATTAGGGACCTTGCAACTGATGTGCATTTATATACATCAGCGGGACTGACAGTGACAAAACGTGTGGACTTACTGTATATATACGTCAATGGGATGCAGCGGGTTAACAGATTCTTCATCTCTAGGCTTTGTCTGGTCTGACTCTGGCGAAAGTTTAGAACAGATAATTCGAGTCGTTTCTTTTGAAGAGTTTTTTTTTTTCATCAGCGATTCCATCATTCTACACTTGTATAATGTACACCATACCATCACCTGGAAAGGTCTTATTGTATTAATTCATTACCATTAAGTCACACCTGAAATCACCAATTTAATTTTAATTTTAAAAAATGCAAAAATTTATTTGGAACTCAACAATAAGTAAAGTGAGGAACCGTTTATTGAAATAAATACCGCTTTCATGTATTCTTGTCAAAATTTAATGACTGTTGTAGAAAACTTGAGCTGTGAGTTTGGAAAGACCATTAAGCATTTTTGCCATGTCTGTGAGTAGACAATCAAAATAAAAGAGGCTATGTTTGGTGCCCTCAGATGGTATCGACTTCTCACCTGAATCATGGACTATGTAGCAGGGAAGAATACCATGATTTATACACTACAATACGCAGTACTGAACGCAGAAGATCCCTTTCACGTTCATTCAAGCATGTTTTCTATTACCATGCTGGGAAAGGTCACTTTCATTTTCAAACGATCTCTTTTTTTATACCCGTAGTTTTCCTTATCTTTTAACATCTTACGGATAAGGCACTAACTTGGCTATGTTTTTATTTGCTTACAGTAAGGAAACCAAATTCTAAAGACTTTTGTTTCACAATATGTATTACCACGTATATTGAAAGGTCACTTTCACTTTCACTTATGTTCCTTTTTTATACCAGTAGTTTTCCTAATCTTCCAACATCTTACGTATACAGCACTTATTTGGCTAAGTTCTTACTAGACTGCAGGAAGGAACTAAGTTCATTTTTTTGTCACAAAATATATTTGTAAGTGTATTGCACTATATTTTCTAACATCTAAATTTAATAAATAATTGTCGGTCTTTAATGTTTTCTATACATATTTTCAGTATATACACTTTCTCCCACACCAGTGCTTTGTACCTCACCTTGGTGTGGTACTGGACAACTCACTCAAAGCACAGTGCCATCTTGCACTCAGTCCACTCGAAGTGGGTCTCTTTACGTAGTCGATGAAATTGCTGACAATAATCAAAGACAAAAGTCGTATCGTGAAATCTGGTGAAAACATCTGCAGAAAATCTCAAGTTTTGGTGCGACCTCCTTTGTGTCATATGGACGGTTGGTAGCACTACCATGAGATACCATTTGCAACAGGTGATGATCCCGTGGATGCGAGCATATTTTTCGTAAACAAATGAAACGTATCCATATACTGTGCTATTCTGACTGCCACTTTTACTTTACAGTATATATATGAACAGTTTCTTATGTGTTCTGTTTTTTACTCTCAAGTCATCAACACAACAATTCAATTAGCTAAAGATCTGGCCTGAAATCAGTTTATTTATTTATTTTTTTCATTTAACTTCTACCAAGCTTAATTATAAAATTATGAGCAGTGGTTGTAATTATCTCCCGATGTAATCAACAATATATGTCCAAACTATTGTACGTATGTGGATATAGATACTATATAATGATAATAGAATGTTTTGTAATGAAATGTTAAATGAATTCCACTGGCTGGAATTCGAACATATAATCCTGACGACCGAAGTCAATGCACAACTCTTGCAGTGCTTAATTCTAGATTCAGTTCGTCTCTTAAGGCATAAGTAATGCTTACGGGTGCTGCCTTACATCCTTGTAATTATTTCTTGGTCCTGTACTTGTGTACCGACACAAGGGCGACTTGAACGATGACGTTCTCCGTTGTGCCTTCTTCCCGAAATCACTTAACCTAACCTACGTACGGTTCTGCTTACACTGAATGTTTGTACGATCTGCTCGGGATTCTCTCCTCCTGAATAAAGGTAGGTCATGCCACCTCTCGTCTCCTAGTAGTTGGATTCATGTTGCTGTCCCTCTCCATAATAAAGTATATACTGTACTAGGTCTGCTTGATGTTTTGTGGTAAGATGTAAGATGTAACGGCCAGGCGATCATCGTCAAACCGAAAATGGTTCACATTTCGCTCCCTTAGACGCAGCAATTCTTTCGAATCGATTATTATGGTTACGGAATTTCCTGGTTTTATTTTTACCGTCATCCAATAAGCAGCAAATATGAAGACTGAGGAACTCAGGCTAGCCAGCCACGAATATTTCACTGTGGTAGATCCCTCACAATGTTTCATGTTTTTCCTTAATCTTCGTACAAAACAGTGACACGACTATTGTTTTTGATTGTATATGCGGACATGGCACTGCCTGTACATTTTTTCCCCTCAGGTATGTGCCCCAGGTTCATCAGACGGTAGTGCGAGAGGTAGTTTGTCTGCGAAGCAGGAGAAAACGGCCCCAGTTGAAAACGTCCCTCACCAAAACGGCCCCACCCTATGACCTAAATTTACAACTCTTCTACAGCAGATTTTTATAACATATATGCCCCTCATTGACAAGTTCAGACCACAGGGCCAATTTGATTTCACAGATATGACCTGCTATTATTAGGTTAGGGAAGGTTAGGGTTAGGTTAGGTTAAGTTAGGTTTTGGTTTAAGTGGCAACACTTCAATATGCTCTAAATACGAATACAAGGAGAGGTCATAAGGTGGGGCCGTTTTGGTTTAAATGGGTCCGTTTTGGTGAGGGCCGTTTTCAACTGGGGCCGTTTTCTCTCGAAACCTTTTGTCTGCGACACTTTCTTAGGTACTAGAGCAGCAATGTGTCTCCATGGTGTTCCTGGCTGCCCACAACCATTCTCAGCAGGCATTTCAAACACAAGTTCCCTCTGAAACTCACACAGAGAACTACCTGTACTAAAAGCCTGCTTGAAAAGCATCAACCCATTCAATACAGTGATTTCTAGAAGTTGTGATTTCAGGAAGTAACACAGTGATTTCAAGAACAAAATAAGTGAATGATCAGCCGTGGTAATTATCTGGGTCGGCTTGGAAAAACCTGGTGAATGACTCCTTGATCATTGTTAGATTTGGGCGACTTTTCCAGAACCTCTCAGTGGAGGTAAGACCTAAATGTAAGGAGAATTGTATGAACTGTAGAATGACAAAGGTACCTCTTCCGCGACATAAACTTACGAGAGACATGTGTGGCTGTTTGATCATCCATTATTCAGTATTCTTGTATGGTATGGTCATTATATGTGGTATTAGCATGGTAAGAGTTAGCCACATCCGGAAGTTCACTAACATCCACAGGATACCACTCCTTCATCATAGGCTTTTCACGAGAAGGAGTCTCCAGCCAGTGTGAGCAGATTTTCACGTGCTAGTTTATTTCTCGTACCCTGTGTAATGTTTTTCATCAAAGGAAATACATGTTCAGTACGTTTCAGTGTGAAGAAAGTTAAATTGCATTCTTTTCCACAATCAAGTTTTCATTTTAGGCAATAAGACTTCACTGCTTCCAGTATGATGTTATGATAATATTAACAATCAATGCAAAATCATGATGAGTATTTACACACTCGCATATGCTAATAAGTCTACCAGGAAATGAAACATTTCTGAAACCGGAGTTCATTCATACGTAAGAGCTCAGATCATAACCCGAATCACCTGGAGCAGTAAGACCTAAAGTGTTACCATACCAAGCACCGAGGGACTGGTTGGTGAGGTAAGTACACCACTTCTTTTATGAGTGACTGTATATAAAGTCATTGTAGCGTATTGATGGTTAGTGGAGATAGCTTTAAGTTGAACTGTTTTTCCTTGAGATTATGTAGATAATAAAATCTTAACTGAACCAAATGAATAGACAATGCTAAATAAGAAAAAAAAAAATGAAATTTAACATCGAAATTACGAATGACTGCTTTTGTGCATCATTTCCCGTAACTCTACAAGGTTTTACTCAACTGACAGGAATAATATGATACTGAAAGCGTTAATAGTAACTATCACTTACCAATACGGCCTACGTATGAATACGTCTTATGTTTTTAGTTTCGTAACCTGTAGTCAGGTTTGTTTAATATGCTGAACATTATATTAGTGAAGGGGTTCATTCATCTCTGTTCTAAACCCATACTCATTGGTGATGGAGTCACTTCCAGCTTCACACATGAAACAGATCCAAGGAATTAATCAAACTGTGTTTCGAGGCAGCCAGGCTTCAGACCGAAGGTGAGGTGGGGTGGGAGTGCAGAAGGTAGGTCAGTGTAATATAGACTTCAAAACTAAGTAGATACTTTCACAAAGCAGTTCATAACTCTATTATTTATACTAGTGGTGGGTGCACAGGGTTATTAGTTTGTTTTAACTGTAGTGCATTTTATTCTGGAGGTTTCACATTTTAAAATAGTTTTCCTGACATTGCATCTTTGGTATAGATTGCTTGATTTTATTGTTTTATTTACATCTATAAAATCCAAATTGAGTAGTTTACTTGTTACTTGATTGCCGTGACGAGTCTCTTTCTATATCTTTTTATTATTTTAAATTCTACGCTATAGTTGTAGTTGCTTAGTCATGTACTTCGTACAGTTTCATCCGTAATTAATTTTATACATTACCATCTCGCTGACACTTAAGACTAAGCTATAAGTACAGTTTTTTTTTTTTTTTTCCTATACGTATTGTATATATTCATGTTAATGAACGTAGAATACTAACATCTACAAAGGTTTTAAGATTTGTTTCTACCACTGGTTACTCTTCAATGTGTCATTCATTCATTCATTCATTCATTCCAGTCTTGTATGCTTAAGTTTTAATGTTATAGTATACATTCTAATCTTTCATGCTTAGGTTTTGTCTTAGCTTTGCAATGTATCTAGGGTTTTTAGCTTAAGATCTCACAGCTAGTTATATGCAATGTATGTTAGCTTACTTTTCTACGTTCACCCTTTGTCTTTTTATTTTTGTTTATGGAATTTTTTTTCAGATTTAAGTTTTATGGATTTCTTTCCAGAATGAAATTTATCAACTTTTTGATTTGATATATATTTTTGTGACTTCCTAAATTTTTTTTTCTTGAGCTGTTATGGGTACTAAGTATCTGTGTACAGGGGGTTCAGTACTTACCGAAAACATTGGAACTGCTGGAAATTGCCAGCGTCTCTTAATTATATTAATTTTTTTAAAAAAATTTTTTATGAACATTTGCTATATGTTTGAGAGAGATTGCTACTTAGCGATATTCTTCCCATTAGGGCTATCATGTGGTAGGTCTATTATATTTGAGACCTGTTCTTTCCCTTATGTTTCACGCGTATCGTGCACAGATACGTTTGTGTCCCATAGTGCAAGCCTTGTTAATGTATAGTGAATTTAATATCTCTTGTGGAATGCATATCATTTTTTAATACTTAAAGGTAAAGGTGTCTACTGAATGGCTGTTTCAGGTTTGATGTGAGTGCTACTGGACTGTGTAAGGTAAGTTGTATTGAATTAAAAGGCCAAGGAAACTGGTGAACCTCGGGTAAATGCATGTGAACATCAATATTACAATGTTAAACATTCAACACCTGCGTGGGAAAGAGGTAATAATGAACTAATAAGTTATCTTGCTTTAATTTTTTTTTTCTTTTAATCCGTGATTTTTTTTTTATACGGTATAGGTTTTCTTTTCCTTTTAATCAGCTTGGCTGTGCATTAATAGTTTGCTTCTTAGCTTTGCAATATTCATAATGAATTTCTTTCCTCCAAGTTATTTCAATTCCCAGTATATTATTACCCTTTTTATGTAACAAAAAAAAAAAATCTATAGTTTAGATTCCTGTTCTGGAATTTAAGTGTTTGTGATTGAAAGCAGTCTATACTTGTAAAACTAATTTTATTCAGTTAAGCTTACGAACCACCCAATCCCTTTGCCCCCACCAGCCTCCCAAGCTGACCATTTTTTTTTTTTTTTTTTTTTTTTTTTTTTTTTTTTTTCAGGTTGGAAAAGAGCCTCTATGATAATGATCGTCTTCTACCCCATGCCTCTGCTACTTTTCGTTGATGCTGATCTTCATGATGCTGCAATAAAAGATCCCCTAAAAGTGATGTATGAAAATTTGGACATAGATTGTATTTGAATATACAGATTGTAAGATTATGTATGTAGTATATAGCTTTGAAATAAAATGAGAGGATTTCTTGTAAAAAGGTTTCTGTTCTTGGTCCTCTCATTTCTCGTAAATGATTCTATACCAGACTTGGGTTACAGTTCCAAAAGTGGCAGCATCCGGCTGCTTGGCCGTTTTTGTGGTTTGCTTTTCAGAAATTTATATTCTAAATCTCTTCAATCAACAAAATGTTTTCGTGTTTACATAATGTTTTTGGGGTTAAATTAAGAGTTACCTAATTGGTAGAGGTGAAAGGTAGCCCAGTGGTCCTTAGTTTAGGTAAAGCAAAGGTTGAGTAATAAAGTCTCGTTCTATACGTATGAAGTTCCGTTGAATTTATAATACTACTGAACTAAATCTGACCTTCAATAACGTCTTCTAAACTAAATCAATCTAAGAGCAACCAAAATGGATGCATAAATGGCAAAGGTTTCCTCCCAAATATATGGGGGAAAGGGAATAGCTTGGTAAAAACAATTTACTACCAGCAGTACGTAATACTCCGTTTGGCAAGTCTACACACCTAAGTACTAGATATGGAGCTAATTTAAGTAATTTCGGGGTCTCTAATGGAACACTGATCACTTTTTTTTTTTTTCTTTTTTTTTTTACTAAATGACATTCTTAGGTGAGATTCATCCACATTTGGGGAAGGCATTAGAGTGGAGGGTAAGTGCACGTGAAAGTTGACAGTGTATGTCTTCGAATCTACACAACCACCGGAGGTTCGGGAGAATCGAGGCAACGGGTGAAAGACTATTAAATAACTTGTTTGGAGTTTTTTTTTTTTTTTTACCATAATGATTGGTTCATTCCTGTGCAGTTTAGTTGGTTTTCCCTAATCCTGTTCTTTTTCAAATTCAGTTCTCGAAGGTGAGACTGGGAACGGTTTCACATTAATCATTCTTTGCTTTACGCAGCCTCACCCATTACAGTGTGACTAGCCGCTAATCTTTGATTTGTGTTGATGACAGTATAATGTTTGGAAACTGAGTTTGGGGATAGGGGCCACGTTTTTTCATAATGGAGAAAGGGAGTATGGGTGGGGGTGGAGGAGGACCTTGTGGGTGGCGGGGGTTAGAGACCTAATGGTAAGGTACTGGACAATCAGTATTTTCAGCTGACTGCTGGTTGGTCAGCTGACATGGTACAATTATTGTGTAAATGCCTCACAACTTAGATACTGGATGACTGCAGATTAGTTGGTCTAAAAATACATCTCGGCACCCACTGTGATATGATTTGTTGAATATTATGTATGTTGTTACTTTGAGCTACTATAGATTTTCGTTTTAATTTTCTCTACATATCGATTTTTACGTCAAAGTATGGGGGAACTTCAAGATAAGCGACATTTATAATGCTGAAAAACCGAACTATTGGTAGCCACAAAATGGGGGATGTTGTGTTGGTTTACTGGTGCTTCTTTTGCCCTTATTGTCTGATTATGTTGCATTTGGGTGCAATAACACCCATGGACTTACTAATGGGACTTTTCACACTCCCTTGCGATCTACCGAGAAGGAAATTATGAGATATTAAGGCGAAAAGAGTACGCTGCTCTCAAAGTGAGTGTCGTTCGCTTTGCCAGGCAAGTTTTATTTTGCATATATTTGCCCACATCCGCATAGGAAGGTAAGTCTAGATAATATCCCAGTGGAAACCACTTTACCACAGTTAAGAATATCAAGAACAGAAATGTCTAAATTAAAGCAAAACTCCAAACTTAAAAACAGCGTGGGAAACCTGGTGTTAATCAATCTAGCATCGTCTGGCAACTCGTCCCAGCTTTTATATGCTACGACATTAGCTTTGCTGATACATAGATGAAAATCTCGTTACGATTCGCCCTCGCGAGTCTCTCAAGTACTAGCATTTTCTCATATGAGCAGCCAGACCCTGCCAGACTGCAACACTTTTAAGCTTATATTTCTGCAACCAAGGGGCCGATCACTGCTTGGTTTGCGCCATATGATAGCCCAGTTCTTTAAGATTTGTTTTTGACAGGTTTCATCACGCCCAGGCGGTGCACGTGACATGTGGCACGCGCCAAGTGCTGCATGTCGAAAATCTTCAAAAGAGAGCCACAGATACTGTAGCCATCAATATACTCTAAGCATCCTCGGGGTGTAAGGCGACATTCAAGTGCTTTTGGATTTAAATGGCCTCGCTCATACCTCGCCAATACTGGCGTTTTACTGGTTTTAACACTGCCTTACTTTTTATGAAAGCACCCCGTGTGCAAACATAGCATAACAGATGTTCGAAAACACGCCATGAAATATGAAAAGCAATTAAGTGATCTGGAGTTATCTAGCAGTGACCACTGATCTTTACACATACTTGAGTGAGTCCCAGTAAACATGCATTCGCTGCACCAGCGTGGTGGCTCAGTGGCTATCCAGTCTCTTTCTAGAGTCTCTAGTGAGGATAAAATGTATCCTCCAGAGTATTGGATCGTGAAAAGAAAGAAATGAATAGGAAAGGAACAGTACAGGCAATTATTATATGAGTGTAGAATGTTATTTGGTCAATATAGTAAAAAATCAGTATTGTGCTAATATTTATGAAGTTCCTGTAATACGGTCGTTATATGAGTACTCACATTCTACTGGTTTTTCGTTCTTAGAAATGGTATCTGGCAACTCTCAATGCTAGCTTTACGATAAATGAGATTAAAATTGTGTAGCAAAATAACACATCTTGGGTGCTAAAACAGTTGTATACTTCAATTCTGTATGAGAAAATGTTTTGGGTACAATTTTAGGAAATACCGAAATGAAACTTTGACACATTATTTTCACACGTGGACATGTAGGAGAAACGTCGAGTAATTGTATGTTACACTGAAGAGGATATAAATAATTACATTAACAAAAGATTTATAAACACGTTCTGATATTTCACTGCTGATTACACAAATATTTTTATCTTTCACGTTCATTCTTATTAGGGAAAAGCGAGATTCGAGATTATACTAGGGTTGCAAAATGAAATTTTACTGGGCAAGGCATGAAACGTCAAGAGGTCAAAGGAGAGTCATAAAATTGCAGTTCTGCCACAAATGATTGCACAAACACTGAACATTAAAAAAATAATGTATTAATGGTAAGGGGAGGATGTACTAACGTATCCCAAGGCAGTGGTTCTTGCATTTGTTTTCGGCCCCGACACCCCCCAGGTTCAGCTCCAAGTCAACCTAATACCCCGTCGCTATTATCAGTTTCCTGTAAAAAGTCCCTTTTTAGTCATAGTTACCATACACGATCTTTTTTTCTGGATATCTTTCTTGATAACCCCCCAAACCCATTTCGATACTCACAGGGGATATCGAAGCAATACTTTAAGAACACCTGCCTTGAGGTCACGGAAAGGGCAACGCTGTTATGGTCCCCATACAACGGTCGGCGTCTTGCTACTTACTAACATTTCTTCCACCATTGCATGGTGACTGTAAGCTAAGGGTGGGGTACAACTCATTGTTTGGGGAAATTTTTTCCCGCTCGGTTGAATACCTCTTTGGCCAACCACGATGGAGGATGCTTCTTTCCCTAGATGGTATGAAAACTCAGTCACTGTGTTTTTATACCAGTTTTAGCTGACGAGAGCTCAAAATAAAACAGGGGACAGGCATTCTCACATTTATAAGAAATATGAAACTTACGTCATTTTGGGAAGTGCAGCGTGAGAAGAAAACATTGCATCATTACTGTCAAACACCTACTTGAACAACTACTTTTGCGAGTTGTGCAATAGTACTTTACCATTACTTTAATGTACACTACAGTACCTTCATTATACTGTACAGAACTGAAATATATTCTAACGTTACAACCATACAACGCTTCTACGACATTAACGTGCATTGTACATAGCTTTAAACTGACACCATTGTGCACTGTACACTGATGTACCCACTGTGTGTAGAACAATAGGCCCCTGGAACAAAATCCCTTGGGATAAAAACTCCAGCTAGGAAAATACATTTGTATTATTTGTTATTTTTTATTTGTCATCAAAATAAATAAAGTCATTCTTGAAGAGGTTTAGGAGTATTGTTACTTGGGGCAAATACTAAATATTAAATATTGTAACAAGGAAATAAAAAGACGCATTATGAATGGATAAAAAGCTTTCAGTAAATACCGAGACATAATTAAAAAGTTGCTTGCCGGAATATCTGAAGTGAAAAGTATTAAACACATGTATACTCCCAGTTCTGACAAAAGGTTATGAGACCTGGAAACTGACAAAATCAATCGAAAACTAATCCGTTCCCCAAGGGAAATGGAAAGGTCAATGTTGGGAATATCTTTAAGTGACAGGAAGAGATCAACGTGGGTAAAGGGGCTTTCACACATTCAAGGGGCTTTCACACATTTAAGGGGCTTTCATACATTCAGGAGTCAGACGAAGAGTCGCCACGAGTTCAAAATTCCTCGCTGATTCATGTCAATTTGGCCAAGAATCCAGCAATCTAGGAGTGCGCCAGGTGGGCGCTACAAGTAGCTACGCATAGCTTAAGCACTGCCACGAGTTCCCTAGGGCGGAGCTATGAGTAGCTAAGTCACTTTGCATTGCCGAATCAAATGATCCGTCAAGGTCTACGAGTAGCCATGGGTAGCTAAGAGTAGCTGCGAGTAGCTAGGTCCCTCACTCGAGCAATTACGAGTGCGCTACAACCATCAAGAATTTGATGCGAGTCTGTGAGGAGTGTTGTGAGAAATTATCTCTCTCTCTCTCTCTGTCTATATCTATCTATCTATCTATCTATCTATATATATATATATATATATATATATATATATATATATATATATATATATATATATATATATATAATCTTATCAGCCGTTTGAGTGTCCATTGCAGGACCGGCCTATCCCGACCGAAGTGGGGATGATACAGCCAATGTATCTCTACCAAGTGGCTTAGGCTGTCTGGAAGAGATTGTATGTAGGGTGAGAAGTGCTTGTAAGTGTATTTGTAGTGTTGCAATGGCTTTGGATGTGTGTGTAATCTCTGTGAACCAAGTCTAATTGGCCCGTGCAAGCCGACTGGGTGCAAGCATACTTTATAGCATGCGACACTGGTTAAACCACAGCACCCCTTCTGTCCGCCAAGCAGTACGTGGCCAGAAGAACGCTCCCAAGGTTTATTACCCTGGCGGGGCGCGAACCCTCGTTCTCCAGTGCACGAAAACCCACACTTTACCACTGTGGCTCCATATATATATATATATATATATATATATATATATATATATATATATATATATATATATATATATATATATATATATATATATATATATATATATGTACACAGGTATATGTACAAAGAATGTGATGCAGGTGGACTACTCATTCAAAAGCAAGCTTGCATTTAACATACAGTAGACCTATGTATCCTCAACGTCCATGGCCGGAGGTGCCCGCGAATTAAAACTACTGAAGGAGCAGGTGGATTTGGCATGTGAAGCAGCTGACATCAGAGTCGCAATATGTAGGCCGTTAATTAACAAGAAAAGGAAGCAAAAGAGAAGAACCCTTTGGAGCAGGGTACGGCTGCACGACATCCTATGTATGGCCAGTACGAGAAACTTACTGAAGTGTTGAAATTAGAAGACTCCCATAGCTTCAGGAATTTTATTCGAGTGGCTGACAACATGTTCATGGAACTGTTGAAAAGTGTTGGTTCCCGTATGGAGAAGCATGACACTTTCAGGACGAAGTCATTGTCACCTGGGTTGAGGTTGGCCATCACTTTACGCTACCTGGCGACTGAAGATAGCTACAAAACTCTTTCATATTACTTCAGAGTGGCCCACAATACCATCCCACTTTTCATTCCCAAGACCTACGAGGCCATCATTGCAGAGTACCTGAAGGATGTCCTGACCTGCCCCACAACGCCGGAACAGTGGAAGGAGGTGGCTTCCCTTTTCTCCAATAAATGGAATTTCCACCATGCAGTCGGTGCCTTGGACGACAAGCATATTGCAATCAGGTGCCCCTCCCCCCCAGTGATGGATCCCACTACTCAGAATCAACGGTCACCGACTCCCAGGAAACTTGCAGTGACTCCTACCACACTTTTACCATGCTCTTGGCATGTTCGTCGCTACTCACAGATAACTCTTAGCTACTCTTTGTGACTCGCGGATGAAACGAAACGAAACTTTTGAGCTCTCCTGTGAAACTCCTACCTATTCTTAAAAGACTCCTTGCTGCTCTTACCAGCTCATAGTGACTCTTAGCTACTCTTAGTTACTCACAACGATTCTTAAGCTGGGTTTACACATTCAAGAATCGGAGCCACGATGCTTCTCGACTGGCGAAAGGGTGAGATTCGTGGTGAAAATGCCACGATTGCTGATGGTTCGTGATCGTCCAAGATGGCCGTACGAATTGATAACGATGTTGCAACGATTATCACGACAGAGTTACAATCGCATTACGAGTGTCATAATTGTATCACCAAGGATGCCTCCTGATTCACCAAGAAATTGTATAAACAACGAGTCACCAGCACGATGCTGATACGACGTACTTACTTTTTGCTGAATGTATTGCACGGTTCGTAGCATCGGTGTCCCAAGGACTGTCAAACTACAAAAGGGGCGTACCCTGAAGGAAGCATTCAGAGTGGTACTCGCAGCTGAAGAGAAAACAACAGCAGCATGGACCTTGTGCTAGAGAAGGAACTTGTGATACTATACTTCCTTCAGCAACAGCAAATGAATGCCCTGATACTGGATGTTTGCAGGTTGTTGCATGAGCTGCAGCGACACAAAAAGAGGAAACGTAGACTGTGGGTGAAACCCTACCTGACAAGTAGACCTGCACAATTTCCTCTTCTTCATCATCCAGGTCTGATTCAACACCTGCTGCTGGAGGAGGAATAGTTGGAGAGATCTCCAACACCTCATGATCATTGCCAAGGGATAGAGTAGCACTGGTGGTGGGCTCTTCTTCTGATGAGCTTCTCTGCACCTTTGAAGGGTGATCCATACTGACGGTGTCGGTGACGGTGTGAGAAGGGCACAGCAGCTCTGACAGAGGCACAACTGGGGGCGAGCCCACCTCCCCAGCCCCTTATATATGCCACGTCATTCCCCCCCACGTCGGTACACAGGAAGGTTGGTCGAGAGGGCAACGTTGCCAATTCGTAATGTCTTCACCAACGGTTTTTTAACACGACGGACATCGCTGTTCTTTCGTTGTGTTATCTGAACCACCAAGAATCACGCCGATACTTTTAAGTTGCTATTAGGATACCACAACGGTGTCAATAAGATATTCTTGATTGTTTCACGAATTCTGATACTTGTCAGCATAGGCCACGAAAGTTTTTGGCAATCAAAAACTTTTGGCATGCTTTGGGACATTCCCACCACACACCAAGAACCCTGGCGATTATCTCACGAAGTGCTCCGAATACAGTCGCAGTATATTCCCTTTCTACACGATTCCCGCCATTTTGGCTTGTCGTGAAGCATCGTGGCTCCGATTCTTGAATGTGTAAACCCAGCCTTAGCAACTTGCAAAGGTTTTTTGATACAGGAATCCGTTGAGAGTAGCTATGAGTCGCTTAGAGTTGCTAAGAGTAGTCACAAACGCCTTAGGTACGTGCTAGGAGTTAAAGAATTCGTAGTGGTTCTCGATAAATTTTGAACATATCAAAAACATCATTAGTGCGCGAGGAGTCCCGAGACAGTGGCGAGAGTCCGTAGGACTGTAGAGGAACTGTCAGGAGTAGGTTGCAGATGTCTCAAGAGTAGCAACTTGTAATGATACTTCGTCCGACTCATGAATGTGTGAAAGCCCCTTCATGAGTTGGACGAAGAATCATTGCGAGCTGCTACTCTTGAGACACTGCACCCTACTCCTGACAATTCCTCTACAGTCTTACGGACTCTCGCCTCTGTCTCGGGACTCCTCGTGCACTCCTGATGTTTTTGACATGTTAAAAATTATTTTGAGAACCACTACGATTTTATTTAACTCCTAGCGCGTACCTAAGGCGTTCGTGACTACTCTTACTGGCTCTTAGAGACTCATAGCTACTCTCAGCGGATTCTTGTACCAAAAAGCCTGTGGGAGTTGATAAGAATCGTTATGAATAACTAAGAGTAGCTAGGAGTCGCTAGGAGTTGGTAAGAGTAGCAAGGAGTCTTCCAAGGGTAGGTAGGAGTTTCACAGGAGTCCTCAAAAGTTTTCTTTTGTTTCATCCACGAGTTACGAGGAGTAGCTAAGAGTTATAGATGAGTCGCCACGAATACACCAAAAGCATGGTAAAAGTGTGGTAGGAGTCATTGCGAGTTTGCTGGGAGTCAGAGACCATTGGTTTTGAGGTGTTCCGGCGTTGTGAGGCAGGCCAGGACATCCTTCAGGTACTCTGCAATATTGGTCTCGCAGGTCTCGGAAATGATCAGTGAGATGGTATTGTGGGCCACTCTGAAGCCATATGAAAGGGTTTTGTAGCTATCTCCAGTCGCCAGGTGGTGAACAGTCATGGCCAACCTCAATCCAGGTGACAATGATTCCTCCAGAAGGTTTCCTGCTTCTCCATACGGAAACCAACCCTTTCCAGCAGTTCCATGAACATGTCATTCACTCAAAGAAAATTCCTGAAGCCATCGGAGTCCTCTAATTTCAACTCTTCAGTAAGTTTCTCATACTGGCCGTACATAGAACATCGTAGCAGCCATAACCTGCTTCAAAAGGTTCTCCTCTTTTGCTTCCTTTTCTCGTCAATTAACAGCCTACATATTGCCACACTGATGTCAGCTGCTTCACGTGCCAAATCCACCTGCACCTTCAGTAGTTTTAATTCGCGGGCACCTCCGGCCATGGTCGTTGAGGATACATAGGTCTATGCTGAATGCAAGCTCGCTATTGAATGAATAGTCCACCTGTGACCTGCATCGCATCACATCCTTATATATATATATATATATATATATATATATATATATATATATATATATATATAAAGAAGCAATACTTTCTCCAGGTGGGAAGCGAAGTCTAATAAGGAAGATGAATACCAGCGCCGGAATGAACATCTTATTTATATATCGGGAACGTTTCGGCTTTAGCCATCATCAGCCTAATATTATTGATATCTTAGATTTACCAAAGAGAATAAAAAGTAATGATATTTAGATTTCACAATAAAGTGAACATACAATTAAATCCATAAAAAAAAAAGAAAAACAAAAAGAAAAAGAAATATGGAAAGGATGTGCCTTACCATTTAACATATAGATCAGCAGTCAGGTATATTAAAAAACTTGGGACAACTGTTAAAAACTTATAATGTTCATATCGGTTTAAAAAGTTAAAATTATGCTATTAAAAAAATGCAGAGCAGTGAGGTGGAAGAGTCACAGACACCCAGGGTTGGCTAGTGGAGGTGGGTGAGGAGAGTCTTTGCTACTCCAGGAAGTGTGAAGAATGGAGAAATCACTTGTATACATAGGGTGGCCTAAGGCTTCAGTGTTCACGGATCACTAAAGGATCGGTAAAGGAAGACCCGTTCTGTGTGACCTTCCACGATGCTCCGAGATCCTGGCGGTGTGGTGTCGTTTGGTTTGACCAATATAAGTAGAATTACATCTACTACATTTAAACTTGTACACCACCGATGATGACAGAGATTCGTGGATGCGGTCCTTGAACTTGAAGTGGTTGGATAGCACTGATGATGGTTTAAATACTATCCTCAGTGATACCTGTGGATAATATTCAGAGATGAGTTTCTTGATTCTATTCTTTACTCCAAAGGAACGAGGTCCTAAAAAAATGGGTTACAAAATAAACGAGAGCTTTAGGAACAGTCTGAACTTGTAGGGAAGGAGACAATATTTTGTTTAACCTTTTTCCAATATGTGTATCAGTGAAATGTAAGGGAAAACCGTTTGGTTTTAACATGTTATGTACAGTATATATATATATATATATATATATATATATATATATATATATATATATATATATATATATATATATATATACGCTTGGTTTGGCAATGCGTAGTGACTCTTAGCTACTCAGGGCGCCGCCCTAGGGAACTTGTGGCAGTGCGTAAGCTATGCGTAGCTACTTGTAGCGCCCACCTGGCGCACTCCTAGATTGCTGAATTCTTGGCCAGATTGACAAGAATCAGCGAGGAGTTTGAACGCTTGGCGACTCTTCATCCGACTCCTTAAAGTGTGAAAGCCTCTTAAGAGAGCAGACTTAAGTCAAAGACATGATAGAAGTTATAAAAGAGCAGAAATGGAGGTGGGCAGGTTGCGTAGCAAGAATAAGGGACAACCGATGGAGCAAGAGGCTGGCTGACTTGATTCCAAGAGATTGCAAACGCAGGAGAAAAATGACAGACAGGAAATTGAGAGATGAGGTTGAGATATTTGCAGGCAAAACCTGGCAGAGATCGGCTCAGTCAAGGAATTTATGGAGAGGCTGGAGGATGCCTTGGTTCAGCAGTGGGCTTGCAATGGCTGATTACACACACACACACACACACACACACACACACATATATATATATATATATATATATATATATATATATATATATATATATATATATATATATATATATATATACAGTACAAAAACGCTCACACATGTGCATTAAGAACCGACGGTCTAAGACTGCCAAATGTTTATAATCAGTTCCAGTAAAAATTGCTGGTCTGAATGAGATACATCGCCACACCAGTACCAACATTGCTCTGCTTCAGCCTTCTGTACTAGAAAACTCTTCCAGTGTTAGTAAAACTGATCCCCATTACACATCTCGACACTCCATCCAACACCACCTTGCCTATAACCCTACGACTAATGTTTCGCAATATTACAAGCTCATCCACACTGCACCCCGCAGTGTACTTATATCACCATCCACCACATTCTCGCCATATTATACTCAGCAACACACTTTCACTACACCATTGCCCACATCACATTCATCACACTATGCTCTACAACACACTCATCACATTATGCTTTACAACACACTGATCACACTATGCTCTACAACACACTCATCACACTATGCTTTACAACACACTCATCACACTATGCTCTACAACACACTCATCACACTATGCTATACAACACACTCATCACACTATGCTTTACAACACACTCATCACACTATGCTTTACAACACTCATCACACTATGCTTTACAACACTTATCACACTATGCTCTACAACACACTCATCACACTATGCTTTACAACACACTCATCACACTATGCTCTACAACACACTCATCACACTATGCTTTACAACACACTCATCACACTATGCTTTACAACACTCATCACACTATGCTTTACAACACTCATCACACTATGCTTTGCAACACTCATCACACTATGCTTTACAACACGCTCATCACACTATGCTTTACAACACGCTCATCACATTGTGCCCTACAACACGCTCATCACATTATGCTCTACAACACGCTCATCACACTATGCTCAACAACACTCTTCCACCTCACTATCATTCGCAACACACAATCACCACACTTCTGTATGTTCAGCAACGTAGGCTACTGTCATCACAGGATATTACACAACACACTTGCACCACACTGTAGTTTACAACACACACTTTCACCACACTGCCCACATTGTAATTCACATCACCACACACTCACCTCTCTATATTCCACAACAGTTAACTCTCCTTACATTATTCTGTACTGTACCATACGCTATCCACAACAAATAAATCTCAGCAAACAACACTCCATCATCAATCACTTCTAGTATCATACGTGTTTTTTTCTGTATTATTTTGCACTGCGTCACGCTTCAGGACGCTACACTTACCGTACCACATCCACACCATAATTATTGAGTTGCCACGCCGCAGTATACAGTACATTGCACAAGGCAAGAGTTTCTTCACAGTAATTTTCAGTACCACATTTTTACCCAGAAATCAACACATTACCACACCACTCTAACACAATGCTGTACTTCTGCCACACGACACATTAATAAACACATACTTTCGGTACACTGTAGGGATCCCGAAACTGATTTCTTTGCCCAAACAGACTCTCTTGCTACATTATACTGTCACCACAGCATTAATGGCACCTTAGCGCATAATCACGGAACCACACATTAAAACAGTACAAACTTCATTACGCCAGTGTTCACTACAGGACAGTTTCGCCACACTTTCATGTTCAACATACCATTATTTCAAACGCTTTGCAGTGCAGTAGTTAGCACATATTTTTTCTGTACATCCCGTTCACTCCATCAAGTTTCTTACCCATGACACAGTTCACGGTGCCAAATTGTCAACCCCACATACCGTCTAATGCGACAGTTTTTTTCACACTGTACACTTCAAATGCCACAGTACACTTTACAACATGCTTCTTTTTCACTGCACCACACTTTTCGCCCAACACGTTATATTGTCATTTTTGTACTTATACTCTAACACAACACTGAACCTTACTCTTCTTGATGACACACGGTTGACCACATTACGTTCTACTACTTTTCCTTCCACAACACTATATTATTAGCACATCACACTCTTCACGTCACTATACTTTGTCATAATTCCATACAAAATTTTCACCATAATGCACTCTTCACTACAACCAGTTCCTCTAAGTATCTGAAATACTTAAATGGCAAACAACTGTAATTAATATACTAGCATATGCACTTAGATTTACATACGCTATGAAACCGCAATTCTGTCAAATGATGAGCGCGCGCGTGCACACTCACACACACACACACATTCACACACACACACACACACACACACACACACACACACACATACACACACACACACACACACACACACACACACACACACACACACACACACACACACACACACACAAGTAGAGTTTTTCTGTTAAAAAGATGCATAGTGGATTCGCTTTTAATCACTAACGAATAATAATTTTTGGCAGGAGTCAAGGGTATTTAAATGCACTTACTGAAATTAAAATTGCCTCACTCATGATCAGGGAATAACTGCACTGATTTTTAATGTGCAGCTGCAACAATATCAAATGAAGAGGCTCAGGTGCTGCTGTTGGTGCTTTGGTGGGGAATATTACTTTTTGATATTAGGGTTGAAGAGGGTCTGATTGTAGCCATTGTGTTGAATGTGGTGGAGAGTGGCATTGTGTGTATTGTAGTAGACGTGCTGCTCTTGCTCTCTGTATGTGTGTGTGTGTGTGTGTGTGTGTGTGTGTGTGTGTGTGTGTGTGTGTGTGTGTGTGTGTGTGTGTGTGTGTGTGTTTAGATCAAAAATTATGATAATAAAGATTTTTTTTTTTTTTTTTTGTAGTTACTTTGGCGGTGGAGTTATTTTTTTGGTGGAGGTTAATTATGGTGGTGTAATGTTTCGATGGGGTATCGAGTGCTGGTGATTGTGTTGTGATGGTGCTAAATAGCTGCTTTTTGATGAAGTAGTGTTTGTGTCACAATATATGGACAGACGCCTTAATACCGGAGGTGGTGACCTCAAACAATATCGCCTCTTGTCACCCTGTCCTTCGTCATCAGGCAACCCTCGCTCCAAGTTATATCATCGCCACTCGATTAATTCTCCACCCTGGTCTTTGACTTTATTCTCAGTCTCTCTGTTCCCCTGCACCTCACTCACGTAAAATTTCTTACTCAGTCTCTCAGTCTCCATTGGCTCCAATCGGCAGATCATGTTAGATGTTGTCCTGACACTTTACATGGCAGTATACCCACAACACCACCACAGTGATTTTGTACTGCCACATTTGTTGATCCGTCTCTCTAAGTAACTGTACACACCCCTGTTAGATAAATCATTTCCACCACTCGCCTCACACTCTTGACCTGTGTCCGTCCACCCATGTTCAATTGCCTGGCAGTATGGCAAATGCAACAACAGCGGCACTGCAGGCAAAATGTGGGATGACCAAGTACTGATGGTGGAATATAATAAGTCACATTGAAATACTTTTGTTTCTTTTTCATTGTCTTAGTATTATATTGCATATAACCTTGTTCCTGATGCAGTAAACAGACTGTGTTTACCATAATGACTGGATGATTTTTGTTGTTGTTGTTGTGTGTGTTGTGGTTGGCAAAGACGAAATAATGTCATTTCGAATATATTAGATCAAAGGTCAAGGTAACAGGTCAAGGACGGCTGGGTTACTACCTAACTGAACCAAGCTTGGTGTAAAGGTTGAAGATCAAGCAAGATTGAATTTTATAAGCTGCGAGAGGTCAATGTCACTGGGCAAGGTCAAAGGCCGACTCTCTGACCAGATATTGGGAGCAGGTGTTGCACTCTCTGAGTGTTCCTTCTTTTCACTAGTGTCAAGTTGAACACTACATATGTCTCCGGAAAGGAGAGTATGGTTTCACTTTTTTTCTCTCTCTCTCTCTCTCTCTCTCTCTCTCTCTCTCCGACAAGGAGAGTATGTTTTCACCCCTGTTTGTTTGTTTGTTGGTTGGTTGGTCTGTTAGTTTGCTGTTAGGAGGATTACTCAAAAACCAAAACAGAGATTTGCACCAGCTTTAGTGAGAAGATAGCCCATGTCCCAGGGAACAATCGATTAACTTTTGTAACCCATCCGAACCATCTTACATATTCTGGATCCGAGAACACATTTTGCTAAACCCAAATTGCGTTGCCCTTGTCGGAAAGATGCACTCCACTGAGTGCCTCTATTTTGTGTGTTAGTTACTTTGTCTGTCAGCAGGATTACTCAAGGAGAGAGAGAGAGAGAGAGAGAGAGAGAGAGAGAGAGAGAGAGAGAGAGAGAGAGAGAGATTTGGACCAAATCTGGTGGATAGGTAGCCCATGTCCCAGGGAACAATCGATTAACTTTTGGGGCCGATCCGGATCGTTTTACAGATTTTGGATCCGGCAAACACTTTTTGTGAAACCCTAATCAACAATGAGAACACTTAAACCATTATGAAGAATGGTTTGGATATTACGGTGCCCCTGTCAGAGAGATGCACTCCACTGAATGGCCCATTAGTTTATTTGTAATTTTGTTTGTCTGTTAGCAGGATTACCCAAAAATTAAGAGAGAGATTTGGACCAAATTTGGTGGGTAGACAGCCCATGTCTCAAGGAACACTTTATTAGCTTTCCGGACAAATCTGGATCGCATAACAGGTTCTGGATTCAGAAAACACTTTTTGCAAAACAAATCAAGTCTCTCTGACAAGGAGAGTATGTTGTCACCCCTGTTTGTTTGTTAGTTTGTCTGTTAGCAGGATTACTAAAAAATTAAAAGAGAGATGTGGACCAAATTTGGTGGGTGTATAGCCCATGTCCCATGGAACAATCGATTACCTTTTGGGACCGATCCGGATTGTATTACAGAATTTGGATCTGGAAAACACTTTTTGCCAAACCCTAATCAATGATGAGAAAACCTAAGTCATTATGAAGAGTGGTTTGGATATTACGTTGCTCTTGTCGGAGAGACGCTTTTCACTGAGTTCGCCTCTAGTTTAATGTTTTTTTGTTTTTTTTTCTGTTTGCAGGATTACTCAAAAATCAAAAGAGAGATTTGGACGACGGCAGATAGCCCATGTCCCACGGAAAAATTAACCTCCGGGACCGATCCGGATCGTATTGCAGATTCTAGATCCAGAAAACACTTTCTGCGAAACCCTAATCAATGATGAGAAAACCCAACCCGTTATGAGGAGTGGTTTGGAAATTACGTTGCTCTTGTCAGAGAGATGCGCTCCATTGAGTGCCACTCTAGTTTCAGTTGATGTAATGCCACATTCAGTTTATTCTACTTGAATAACGTGCCAAATGGCTTCATAGAGTCCAGGAAACCGTTTACTGCACTGGCTAATAATCATATGCAGTAAACAAATGGACGCCTGATAATCTAGTGGGTTAAAATGCTCCAACAATATGTGGTATAAAAGGGCTTACGTGAGAAGGCAGGTTAGTGTATTACTCACCTATAATATACCTGCACACTGGCCTTAACTGCCTGAACTACGTACCCTTGCCTAGACTAATTCGTTCCTGAAGAGGCGGAAATGGACATGGTTGATATAAATATTAACAGTCATGGTGTTATTGTTATGAATTCAGAAATTCAACATTCGGTGGAGTTCTTACTGATATTGTAGATATTATTATTATTATTATTATTATTATTTTTTTTTTTTTTGGGGGGGGAGATCTAGAAGGCTGGCATTCCAAGACCGTTCGAGATAATGACTTAAATTTTTCAGGAGTGATGTATCTTGGTTTCAAGCCTTTTTTTGTCACAGTTTTTTCCTAGCACTAGCGCCCTCTATGTTATTATTTTCCAATTTTTGCTCCCCTGCGTAGCAAACACTACAGAATCCATTGCTTTGCAAATGTTCCAGAATGTAGTCGTCAACATACATTAGTGCACCTGGGCATTGATACTGAGATCCAACAAATACTTTTTGAGATACTGACGAAAATCACAATAGTCGCCTTATGCGTGAAAAAACTGAATCGGAAAGTATTTGGCCGGTTTTGTCCAAACTTGGCGGAAATGTAGTGGGTCATGAACGAACGTCATTTGCATTGTGTGAATGACGTTGATCTTGATCTCAAGGTCACAAGTCAAAATCCGAAACAAATATTGAGTTATACCAAAGTCCCTTCATATTAGGTCAACAATGATAAAAGTATTTTTAGAATCCTGAGTGTCCTTTATTTAAATTTGACAAGAGTAGTTATAACAAATAAACAATTTCTACGTTTTTAGACGATTTTGGGACCTGCCATCAAAAACTTGCAAGAATATGCTGAAAATGCTAATATTCTGTGAACAAATATTTACCAAGACAGAAATTTACAATATATAATGGTTTACACAAAATTATAGATTTTCACACATAAAAATCTTGGTTACAAGAAAAATCATAACAATTATCTCTGCACAATTATTTTATTGTATTATTAATACTGCACCATTTACCGCAACCTCTCTTAATACTGTGTATATTTCAAAGACTAAACAATATCTGGTGTACAAGTGTGTGTGTGTGTGTGTGTGTGTGTGTGTGTGTGTGTGGTAAGTCTAATACAAGTATGGAATGTGGCATCATCATCTGCAATGTGGAGTTCTCTGAATATTGCTTCAGCAATTCCATAATTGTAGTTATTATTATTATTATTATTATTATTATCATTATTATTATTGTTATTATTGTTGTTGTTGTTTTTGTTTTTGTTGTTGTTGTTGTGGTATTGGTGGTGGTGGTGGTGATGGTGGTGGTGGTGGTGGTGGTGATGGTGACGGTGGTGGTGTTGTTGGTGATGGTGGTGGTGACGGTGGTGGTGATGGTGGTGGTGATCGTCGTTGTTGTTGTTGTTGTTGTTGCAAGAAGCCAGCTAGAACAGTATACTATCAGTAGATGAGTGGTAAAACATAGAAGCAAACTGTGTAACTTCGGAGACCATAAAAAGTTTCAGCAGGCTAAGCACATCACTAAAGAGTTTACGAAAAACTAAGAGGTGTCAGTAACGTGACTTTTAGCAAATTTAATCACCATATATTGAAGAAAAGAATCCAATAATCGCCAAACTGAACACCAAAACTGGATTATTTCGGAAGTTATTAAAGGCACATTGCTGTAAAGCCATAACAACAGCTGCAAACTTGGTTGCCTGAGCACGTTCCACTCTCAAGTACTGATAATTATAAATTACTCATGGGTTTTGTGTTTAAATGTTGTGGTGCAGGGCTATTTAGCTGGCGGCCCGCGGGCCAAATCCAGCCCTTGAGGCTTTCTTTCTTTATTTATTTCTCATTTTTGCCCTTGACCGGCTCAGAAGAACGAAAACAAATAAACAAGCATGAGACAGAAAGTTTTGCGTTTTTCCTTTTATTTATGTATTTTGCAGAAAATGTATTGCAAATAATATGTGAATTTCTCGTTTCTTTCTGCGTATAAGTGTTACATAGAGGGTAAAAATAATGTATGGCTCTTTTGTTAACCTGAGTTTCATAATTCGGCCCTACTTCTAGAGCAGCTGAATAGCCCTGCTGTAGTATGTGGGCGACTTTCTGAATATTATGGTTGTCATGTATCCTGTTAGTACATTTTTTTTTAGTGTACCTGTTACCTTAAACTGCAGTCATCCTTGGCCCTTATAATCATGGACCATTAAGTCAGGGTATAATGAGTGCATTGGGAGAGAGGGTCAGGTGTATATTCTGTACCCGACGCTGAGATTATGCCATAAATAACATTAACCCCTTCACCCAGAGCACGTTGGCTGTGTATTTTACTCCTGCCACCTCCACAGGCACCTTATTTATCCCGGGCAGCGAATGGGTTACTGAAGGTTTTGTAAAATAACTTCAGCTCGAAGTGTGTATTAGGAGCTAAATATGATCGTCAGGAGGTAGAAGGGTAAAAGTGAAAACTGAGCGACATCGGAGTGAAGAAATGGTGCTCATCATTGGGAAATCTCTCTCTCTCTCTCTCTCTCTCTCTGGTGCTGATCCCAGTATAATGATGTGCTCGTTACCGCTTATTTCAGGTAAGTATTGCAAATTGTGACGGGTAAGGATAAGCGAAAATAGCACCGGTAAATTTGGGGTGGTAGAACTAAAAATTCATTTATGATTCAGGCATTTTTCTTATAACAGTATCAAGTGTAAATTCATTTATGATTCAGGCATTTTTCTTATAACAGTATCAAGTGTAAATTCATTTATGATTCAGGCATTTTTCTTACAACAGTTTCAAACGTAAACGTTTCTGGCATAAAATTGTCACCCCATACACAGGCCAAGTTGATACTACTATCTATGAAGGTAGGTTTGCAATGGATATACACATCGGGGCATGGAGTATGTATGTCGGGAAGGTGGTATGAAAGGGAATGAGAGGAGAACGGAAATAAGGTGAAAAAATAAAATGCAAAAATATGTAAGATTGATGTGTTTGGGGAAGTGATCTCTTTACTGAGAATGGAGAGAAACATCTCAAGATTCTTGTCTCAAGGTTAGACCTCAAAGGATGCTACGTTCGTCAGTATATAGACGGATATGCGTATATCTGTTAAAAGATATACTTAAGGGTCTTGATAATTCCTATGGGGTCGCCACATTCCAACATACAGCATCCATGGTAGGGGGAGGGGGAGGGATTCCATTCCTCTACTGTCCCCTCATCTACCCTTTTCCCCGCTTTAGTCACCCCTTGTGTCACGCAGGAATACGTGGTGAATAGGCCACCTCTTCTCAAATAAAACAGTTTAGTAAGAGCAGTTCTTGCATTCTTTTTTTGTTATCACCATAAAATTTGATTCAAGTTAGGATATTTTTTTTCCCACTGGGGAGGGTAAATGCAGCTTTCATTTACTCCCTCACCACGGGAGTGGGGGTGGGGGGGATTCTCCGAATAAAATTATTTGATTTTGGCTAAAACTAAGACCAGTATAATGGCTTCCTTGAAAACGTTAATGATATTTTGTGTAAGGTCATATGAAAATATTTGACGGTGTACTGTTACAAGCATCGGTTAACTTATATATATAATAAGATTTTTTATTGATGTTATGTATTTAGGAAGTCATCATGTTCCTGTGATGTGCTATTCACCAGGTCTGTGGTCGACTTTGTAGGTAGTGTGTACAGTTAGTTTATAATTACCGGATTGGTTTGGACACAGTGTACGTATATTTTAAGGCAGTGATGTTAAGTACCAGTATGTCTTCCTACGTTCAGTGGCCCGATGATAGCAGTGAGAGTGTCTGCTTATATGAGAAGAAAATACAGTACAGAATAGCGAAGGCTGAATGGATCTGTGAGAAAACCAGAGACAATCACACAGGACCAGAAAGTGACTGGTGCACTGAGGTAACTGATAAACACCTTCGCTACAAGGAAGTTCGTCCTGATTATGATCTTACGCCAGACGACATGATGCTTGTCCGGGGAGATCTCTTTCAGTGAAGGGGGGAGAGTTAAAAATTGTTACATCGAATCGCATCTCTTAGAAAAAATATACAAGCTGAATAAAATAATTCAGTGAATAGCAAGACAAAAATGACTTTCGTCTTCGGGCTGAAGACTTACTGTAGGTTTGTGAGAATGTGAGCAAATCGATCTGCGCCTGACAGTCTGCTGGTGGCTAACACGAAAGGCCATGAGACGTTGACAATCCAGGGACGCCACAGGTTACAAATGAAAGTTTTTTTTGTTCCGCTCATTACCTAAGAACGTCAGCTTTACATTGTGTTTACAGCCTCCGGTGATGTTATTCTGCATAAGAGTTTTTTAAATCAAAGAGTTTGATGTAGTCTTCATCCACCCATTCAGAAAAGACATTTTTCATTGGTTCCAAAATTTTTAAAAGATTTAATTCAGCCTAAGAATGCCTTTTTTCTGCCGGAGGGGTTTGTTCCGGCCTTCATTAATTCGTTACTTCTGGGAATATCTCTTAGCTGAATAATGTAATCTGGCGCCAATAAGAATAAGATTCAAAATGATGTCCTTAGCCAGAGGTGCCGATCTCCTTCAATACTTGTGATCATTTTTAGATTCAATAAAATCATATGGTGGTAGCCTAATGGAAATTAAAAATATGATGGTAGGCTAATGGAAATTATTATAAAGCCATCGCTGTGCGTCTGAGGCATGCGTGTGGGGCTGGAGACAGGGCTGGACATTTGGATAACTGAGCGGTAAAAGGGAAATGGAGTTAAAATATACGGTAGTAGATACTGTTAGGACTACATCATGGAGGTTTGGACGAGAGGACACATTGAAGAAAATGTACACATAAATAGTGCATGGAAGTGTAACTGAAATTACTGTACGTGTATTTTTTCCTTTTTTCCCTCCATATTTTAATGCATCCAACACTGCCTCAAGATTGCATACAACGTTTCACTGAGGATGACCCGGTATCTCATGCACCGCCATTAGATGATGGCACACACATTCACATTTCACTTCTTAGGCGTAACGTACTGGTTGGAGTATTATTTCCTCTGGCCTGAATCTTGTGGTAAAGCAGTGAATAATAGTATTTATTTTTTTTTATTAAACTCCACTGAATCTCTTTCTTACTTCAATAAGGACCGATCTCGCAGACATACAGCACAGCAGTTCAGTCCTACACTGATCGTCCACCACCGGTTGAGAAGACGAATAAAAAAAAAAAAAAAACATAAAGGATGATAAAGTGTCGTAATCCATGAGGAGGGCGACTTGAACTGATATGCAGGAGAGGACATGTGCGGTGATTGAGCTACTCTGAGGTACATTTGTCGGAACCTTTTTGGATGAACTGTTGGATAGGCATTGGCAGCAGAAAAACAGACCTATGTCGACAGTCTGGTATCTCCCTGCCTCCAAGCTAATGCCTCCAAGCTAATGCCTCCAAGCTAATGCCTCCAAGTTAATGCCTCCAAGCTAATGCCTCCAAGCTAATGCCTCCAAGCTAAGGGGTGCTACTGATGGAACATTGTCCTTCAGTATAGTGATTTTTTTCAGCATAGGATTTTTTTTTTTTTTTTTTTTTTGGTGGGGGAGGCCTTTTCTTACTACATGACATGATTTGAATGAGCTTGGGTAAAACCTCTCAGAGTGAAGGGGTTGATGAAGGTTATACTCTTCTAGCCCGAAAGGTCTCACCCAAAGTGAATAAAATCGTCTGGAGGTAGTTTGTATGTAATGAATAACCGTCACCTTGGATAAGGGGATCGTTACCTTTATCCTCGTGACCCACATCCCGTTGCCGCCTCACCAAAAAAATCACCAAGGGCGATTTGCATACCATTTCTCAAATCTTGTCGTACTCTAGATTTCATGATCTGACGCTGGGCTTCCGGTGACAGGCAGGTAGATAATGCATTAAAGAGAGACATACCAGGGACTGCTGCCAGGACCGCAGCCGTTGTTATGTATTTCCTTTTGCTACTATGATTTGAATTCTATCATCTCTCTCTCTCTCTCTCTCTCTCTCTCTCTCTCTCTCTCTCTCTCTCTCTTTCAGCAATATTACTAACAAAAAATGATATTTTTGAACAGGAGAGGGTAGATGTCCTGCATTTATTCTCCGACTTTCAGGAGGTTTTCGTACTGTGAATACAATCTGACAGATAAAAAAAAAACACACACACACAAGAGACCTTGGGCTAAAGGGGTTGAGCATCATTATTTTTTACGGGGGGGGAGGTAAACAATGACTCGAGCCTCACAGTAATAGCATGCAGTAAGTTTGATATCATACTTTATTATTCTGTATAATCCCAATGTACACTGATGTATATTGCCCATCTCTTGGCGATGTGTGCAATGTCCTACTAGTAGAAGTCAAAACTCTGATTTTCAAACCACCCCTCTGCAGCTACTTTGAGCTCATCATCATCAGATCTCCGACCACGACGACGCTTTTTCAGATATGCAAACAGATGGTAGTCACTGGAAGTCAGTCAGGTGAGTATGGGGAGTGAGGCAACAACTAGTATCCACACTGCTGTACAGCTGCCATGGCAATTTGGCAGGTGTGAACTGACTCTGTCTTGGTGGAGGACGATGCAACGACGGATTTTACTTCTTTCTCTTTGACAGACTGGCCCAGACGCTGTGCATGGACAGCATAATATTCATCATTCATCGTAGTATCACTACTATCCATTTCAGAGGCGGAGTTGCGCTGTTTATCGCAAATATCTCCTAAACGAATCGTTGGATCAGTATGGTATTTCAACACACTACTTTTGACATCCGGGCCTAATTTATGACCCTTAAACCATATTGCTATTTATGTTATGTGAGGAGTTTACTCGTGAAAAATAACAGAAAGTCGAGTAGTCATGTTGACGCATTCGAAGGAAAGTGTTGCCCCCCCAACACCCTCCCAAACTATTCCTTAACTACCCCTACTTCTCCCCCTTCTCGTCCTCGTTATCCCTCCTATTCTCCCCGAGCTCCTCGCCTCCTTCATCACTCTTGTGTCCCTCCCTCATTATCCCAGCACTGTATTATAATGTAAGAATGTTATGTAGTTGTAGACGTATTGATTTGATTATTTGCAATGGATGCAAGTCGTATTTCGCGTAGAAAGTACTGTACATCAGGATGATTACGTACATGTAATAGAAGCTATGCCTATATGTTTGCAGTGTTTATGGTCAACCATTGAAAATCACGAATTACAAATTGTATCACTTGTTGCCTGAACCTTCTCGGAGAAGTTATTACTATTATTACAATACTCTGTATTCATCCTAAAATGTGAACATGGTCCAGTTGATATATATATTGTTAAATAATATTACTAATGTATGAAAAGTATATACATACTGTCATATTCAAATATTATGTATGCAATTAGAATGAAAAAAGAAAACGGAAGTGCAAAGATGTGAGAGGGATGGTGTGACTGGGAGTGAAGAGGGAAACGGGGAGGGGGTGAACGCGATATTGGGGGGTAGGGAAGGAATGGTCAGAGGGTTGTTCAGGGTGTTAGTGGAGGAGCTACCCCACACAGTCGCACTCGTCCGATTTTGTATAACACCTTAGATTTGATGACTGGATTAGGCTTAATATCCTTCAGTAAACTCCTAATGTAACGTATGTAGCAGTATGGTTTAAGGGTCATAAATTAGGCCCGGATGTCAAAAGTACTCTGTTGAAATATCATACTGATCCAACGATTCGCTTAGGAGATATATGCGAAAAACAGCGCAACTCCGCCTCTGAAATGGATAGTAGGTGGGTAAGTCAATATGAATGTTGCCTTGACTTACCCAAAAGACAGTGGCCATGATCTTGGTGGATATAGTCGTCTGAATTTCTTGGTCTTCGGAGATCCAAGGTGATTCCACTCCATGAATTCCTGTTCCTTTCTAGGTCGTAGTAATGTAACAATGTTTCATTGCAGATTACCAATGTGAAGGGGAAATAATCTGTGCTGTGATTAATATTGGCCAAGAGAGGTAGGCTGATTGTCACCCTGATCTCCTCCATTCAGTGCGTGAGCATTCTTGTGATCCATGTTTCACAAACCTTGGACATATTGAAATGATGGTTTAGGATATATTCAATGGATCCATGTGACAAGACAGTTCTCTGTTCAAACTCAGCAACTGGAATTCCCGTGTTTTCCAAGACTGTGTGAAGGATACATGTACAGGCCTTCCTGTACTGTTTCTATCCAGCTTAAAATTTAAGACCCATCGTTTAACTGGCATTGGATGGGAAAGAGTCTGCATTTGCTGCACACATGCGTTCTTCGATTCTTTGTCGTTTCGAATCTTCAAGACTCAGTAATTTATTCACAGCTTTTGTACTCAGTTCCTTTTTTTTTCTTCTCTGTGTCGTGGGGTACCAAGCGTCAAAGCTATCTATCTATCTATCTATAGCCCGACGCCCTAATCCCGCAAAGGGTGGCCGCAGACAAAACGCCTCCAAGTCACTCTGTCACCCACCATTTCACTCCCCTCCCCCCAACTCACCCCCCCTCCCTCATATACCTCTCAACTCCATCCCTCCACCTCATCCTCGGTCTACCCCTCCCTCTCCCTCCCTCCACCTCACCCACATACACCCTCTTAGTCAGTCTTTCACTCTCCATCCTCTCCACATGTCCAAACCACCTCAGTGTATTTCTCCTAATCTTTTCAACCACATCCACATCTACCCCACAACGTTTCTTCACTTCTTCATTCGTCAACCTGTCCCTCCATGTCACTCCACATGCTCCTCTCAAGTAACTCATTTCCACTGCTCTCACTCTTGACTTGTTCCCCTCTTGCAAGGTCCACGCCTCGCTTCCATACGTCAGGGTAGGGATCACAATACCATCATGCAGAGACTTCTTAACTTCCATACTCACCTCCCTATTTCTCATCACTGCTTTCAGTGTGCCAACAACCTTCCTTCCCTGCTGTACCCTTTCACGTACTTCATCCCCCAAAGTTCCATCCTTACTCATCACACTACCCAAGTACTTGAATGCACTCACATTCTCCATATCCTCACCATCCAACCTCACTGCACACTCTGTGACTTCATTCCTCTCAAACACCATAACTTTACTTTTGTTTACATTAACTTTCAGCTTCCTCCTCCTGCACACTGTCCCAAATTCATTCACCAAACCTTGCAACTCCCATTCATCTTCACTCAACAATACTGTATCATCAGCAAACAGCAACACCGGAAGCTTCCAAATCTCACCCTCATTCATTAGAGCCACCCCCACATCCACTGCCCTACCTTGTACCTCCTTTACGACCCCATCCATATATATATTAAACAGCCATGGAGACATTACACACCCCTGTTTCAGTCCCACATTGAGATCAAAGAACTCACTCAGCTCACCATCCACTCGCACCGTAGCCCTAGCTCCCTCGTACATACTCTTCACAGCACTCAACAATTTCCCTTCCACTCCATATATTCTTAATACCTTCCACATACCTTTCCTATCTATTCTGTCATAAGCTTTCTCCAAGTCCATGAAGGCAGCGTACACTTTCCTTCCCTTCTCTAGATACTTCTCCACTAAACATCTTAGAACAAATATCTGATCTACACACCCTTTTCCCTTCCTAAATCCCCCTTGTTCTTCTCCAACTAGCTCCTCTGTCATATGCCTAACCCTATCAATGAGTATTCTACCATATATTTTACCAGTCACACTAAGAAGGCAAATACCCCTATGGTTACCACATACTTCTCTCTCCCCTTTTCCTTTGTACAGAGGAACAATTATACCTGATTTCCAATCCTCTGGAACCCTTCCCTCTTCCCAAGCCAATCTACACAACTTCCATATCCACTCCACAACAATCTCACCCCCATACCTAAGCATTTCACCACACACTCCATCAATTCCTGGGGCCTTTCCCAGCTTAATCTTTTTCATCGCTTCCACTACTTCCGACCTACTGATCTCTTCCTCCCTCCTCTCATCTCTTCTTCTCCCAGCCATTCCCCAACCACTTATACTCACACTGCTCTCACTCTCTACATTCAACAAATCCTCAAAGTGCTCCTTCCATCTCCTCAATTTCTCTCTCTTCTCCACCAACAATCTATTATTCCTATCTTTCACTCCCCTACTATTTCCCCTTTCACACTGCCTTACTTTCTTTACCTCCTTCCAAAACAATTTCTTACTCTCCCTCCATTTCACACTCAGATTCCTCCCAAACTCTTCATCCACTCATAAGAATAAAACCTGGATGTATGAAGTGGCCAACACTAAGGATAGTACAATTTAGAACAGTGGTGCACTTTACCACACACATTAAGCTATAATTTCATGAACTGTGTTAGGCTAAAAATGAATCTGACCTCTCCTCATACATACTGGCAGTGTGACCAGGCAGACTTACATAAGTTCTACTCCGTATTTTAGCAGTTAGTTTTCCTGCTGTCATTCATTCGGTAATTCTTCTATTTTGGCCATTCTGCGGACGAAAATACGGTGTCCCTTTATTTCTTACTCCATATTTTACAACATCGTTATCCATTTTCAGGTCTTTGTTCTGGGCATTCGGTCAACGTTTTTATTTCTTTGCTTAACTGCATAATATTCATTCGGGAATCCGAATTGCAGTCCCCTTATTTAAGAAGCCACTATCTACGCAGCCGAATATTATTTGTTTGCAAATTTCGAAATCTGGTTTTTGCCACTTTGTTCCTTCTCTGCCTTTTAGACTCCGTATTATTCCTGCTAACTTCAGAAGACTATATTTTACGAGACATTTTGAAATAGATCAGAATTTGATTTCGTTAACGGCCTTGTCATTAGAGATCCTTTTTACATTGTACAAAATCACCTGCAGGTAGTTAAATGAAAATGTCATCGTATTGAATGATTTATCAGCAACTGTAACAATAACCGTCCTTTTGTGGCCCAATATAGGACCGGACAGTCTTCTGAAAGAGAGAGTCAGTTTCCAACAAATTACCTTTCCTAATCTGTTTAAATTTAAACAGCCTGACTACCATGTCAGATGCACAATGAGCAGCTTCGTTGTCAATCAGTATTATTGGTCACCGGTGCGAGCGAAGCGAGTGGACTTGGCCACATACTTTTTTTGGTCAGTTTTTTATTATACATAAAAAGTTCCATTTTACTTGTTCAATGGTTCATTCATTTCTAGTACTATATGATCAAGAAGACATTCCATCTTGCTAAATGAACGCGTAAAAATTCAATATAACGTCACCTGTACTAATCGGATATAATCCTTATTTATGAGCCAATTATCCTCAGAGTTTAACTGGAGATTCCTCTAAGCATGGTACACGTGGAAAAATGTCTAAATCCGAAAAATCAGGCCACTAGGTGGGGGAATATATTTACATATTTTGAAATTTGTCAAAAATTCCTACAAAATCAAGTGAAGGCGTCCATGGGATGGAACACTGGTCACCGGAGCGAGGTGGCCACCAATTTAACAGCTTCACCACAAATATTTTTCCGGACAAGATGGTGGTTACCTCACTCCGGTGACCAGCGTTCTACCCTGTGGACGCCATCACTTGATCATCGTGGGGTTGAGGGAGGGTCCCTTCATATTTTGTGTCAAAACTGTCTTATGTTCACACTTATTATCCAGCCTGTCCTTGAAAGCACCAGTTCTCCTGATGATTGTTTTCCGCAATTAAGCACAATAAAAGGTTTCAACCGCGTACTTCTTTCTTTCAAAGTTCTCTGATGTGTGAGGCAGTGCATTGGTGTCATGTAGTTTGCATAACAAAAGCAAGAAGTTATGTGACTTCTTCTAGTTGTTTTTATATTTTAACTCTGTACTGATATTGTTTCTGTTTCTAACCAGTACTATTGTCTTTTTCATTTCTTATTTTTTATTCATGTAGTTATATAACTGACTTTATATCCTCCTCAGTGTCCAGGTTGGCTTGCATTCACTTACTGTACTAAACCATCCATGTTTACTTTATCAGATTAATGCTCACGTTTCATTAACTGTTGGCAGTGCTTGTTTTTCCTCCTCTCTCTCTCTCTCTTTCTCTCTCTCTCTCTCTCTCTCTCTCTCTCTCTCTCTCTCTCTCTCTCTCTCTCTCTCTCTCTCTCTCTCTCATTCTGGCAGATTAATACTTGCGTCCCCTTCAATTTTTCGACTCTAAGTTTCAAGTTCATTACATGCTTTTTTTAATCAATGGGCTCTTCGCACATATACCACACTGTTCTTGAGCACTGGAGTTGTATTCTCTCTCTCAGCTAATTAAAGTAATACTAAATCCACTATAATAATATGAGGCCTTCCTCAATAAGTGAATGAGTTACGTGTATTATCCAGTCTGTTATTGTATGTTGAAAACGTTTTTAGTCAGGTATACCTTCTCCTGTATAATCCGAATTTATTCTCGAGTGTGTTTACTTTCACTCTGTCTATATCTACTGATTACTATGGAGGGAAAGCACCAAGCCGCCAAGGCTTCTTCTTTAATTTTTTTTTTTTAATGCGAGGAAGAAGGAACCAAAGGCCATGAGCCCGCAGTAACAGTTCCCTCCAAGAGAAAAACAAAATACAATAGAGAGCCAAATTCAAGATCCGATCATTTTGAGATGCCTGGACACACTGCGTTTGAAAGACTGGAGATCATAGGCAGCAGGAAATACAGATAGAGGGAGACAGTTCCAGAGCTGACCTGTTGCATAAATGAAAGACTGGGAGTAACGGTTAACTCTTGCAGTAGACAGTTGGACAGAAAAGGGATGAGAGTTTGCTGCCAGACGGGTGCTACGCGCCCGTCGTAGAGGTGGAGGAATGCAAGCAGACAGTTCAGAGGAGCAGTGACCATTAAAGTAGCGACAGAAAAGAGATAAAGATGCAACAGTGCGGCGAAGAGACAGAGGTTGAAGGGAGTCAGTAAGAGGAGGAGAGTTAATGAGACGAAAAGCCTTTGACTCCACCCTATTGTGTAGAGCTGTATGTGGGGAGCCTCCCCACACATGAGAGTTGTACTCCACACAGGGGCAGATAAAACCCCTGTATAGAGTCAACAATTGTGCAGGGGTAAAGAAAGAGCGGAGTCGGCTTAGCACACCCAATCTCTTGGAAGCAGATTTTACAAGAGATGTAATATGATCTTTCCAAGATAAGTCCTGAGTAAATGAAACCCCAAGCATGTTCAAGGATGATGCAGGATTAAAACATTAATGGGTATACCTGTCGAAGATTTTGTCGGGTTGATAAGAGTAAGAACTGAGTCTTAGATGCATTAAAGACAACCATATTATTTTTACCCCAGTCAGAGATACGAGCCAAGTCAGACATTAGGTGTGCCATAGCCTCATCCCTTGTTTCTTGAAGTAACTGTTGAGATGGGCGTTGCGGGAACCGAATGGAAAAGTGAAGGGTGGAGTCATCAGCGTATGAGTGGATAGGGTTAGATGTACAGCTTAGAAGATCATTGATGAATAAAAGGAAGAGAGTTGGTGATAGGACAGAGCCCTGAGGAACACCACTGTTGATAGATCTAGGAGAAGAACGATGGCCGTCTACAACAGCGGCTATAGAACGACCAGAAAGGAAGCTAGCGATGAAGGCACAGATAGAAGGATAGAAACCGTAGGAGGGCAGTTTGGAAATTAAAGATTTATGCCAGACTCGATCGAAAGCCTTTGAGATGTCAAGTGCAATGGCAAAGCTTTCGCCAAAGTCCCGAAAAGAGGATGACCAGGAGTCTGAAAGGTAGGTGAGAAGATCGCCAGTGGAGCGTCCCTGACGGAACCCATACTGACGATCGGAAAGAAGGTTGTGATAGGAAAGATGCCTTAAAATTTTTCTATTAAGAATTGACTCTAAAACTTTTGAAATACAGGACGTTAAAGCAATTGGACGATAGTTGGAGGGTTGGGAGTGGTCACCCTTCTTTGGGACTGGCTGAATGAGAGCAAACTTCCAGCAAGAAGGAACATTACAAGTTGACAGACAAAGGCGAAAGAGTTTGCCTAGGCAGGGTGTAAGCACAGAAGCACAGTTCTTGAGAACAACAGGAGGGACCCCATCAGGCCCATATGCCTTGTTAGTACTGAGGGCAGTGATGGCAGAAAATACATCAACTGAAGAAATTTTAATGTCAGCCATGAGGAAGTCAGAGAAGAGAAGTGATGGAGGAACAGCACCGGAATCGTCTAAGGTGGAATTGGAGGAGAAAGTCTGTGCGAAGAGATCTGCTTTATCAGTAGAAGAAATAGCTACAGAACCATCAGAGTAGAAAAGAGGAGGGAAGGATGATGAGGTAAAGTTGTTAGAAAGATTTTTGGCAAGGTGCCAGAACGAGCGGGAAGAATTCGAGTTGGAGAGTTGAAAGCATTTAGTATGGATGAAATTATTTTTAGAAGAGCGAAGAACAGACTTAGCACAATTCCGGGCAGAAACGTAAAGATGATGTGATTCAGGGGTGGGTTGGCTCCGGTACCTTTTGTAGGCCTTCTCCTTGTTGCGGACAGCATTAGAACAAGCGTGATTAAACCAAGGCTTTCTTGCATTAGTCAAAGGATATGAGAAAGGAATGTATGCTTCCATGCCCGAGAGAATAACCTCCGTAATGCGCAAGGCACACTCAGATGGCTCACGGCCATGGAAGCAATAATCATTCCAGGGAAAATCAAAGAAGTACTGCCTGAGGGCCTCCCAGTTCGCGGCTCCAAAATGCCACAGACGACGTTTCCCTGGAGGGTCCATAGGCCGTACCGGAGTGATAGGACAGGTTAAGGTAATAAGGTTGTGATCGGAGGAGTCCAACGGAGAGAAAAGATTAACAGAGTAAGCAGAAGGATTAGTTGTGAGGAAGAGGTCAAATATGTTGGAGCTCTCTCCAAGGCGGTCAGGGATACGGGTAGGGTGCTGTACAAGCTGCTCTAGGTCATTAAGGATAGAAAAGATGTAGGTTTGTTCACCTGGTGGATCCGTGAAAGGAGAGGAGAGCCAAAGTGGTGGTGAACATTGAAATCTCCAAGAATGGAGATTACTTTCACGGTAATTTAATTCTGCATGCATGTCATAATATTTATTTATTTATTTTTTGGTAAAGAGTTAAAGAGTAGCATGTAGTGTGCGTTTAAAGGTAAGTTAAAATACTGCTGCACAATCCACACACCCTCCTAATTCACAGTTCTTCTTCATTCTCACTCTTTCCTATCCTTCTTCGTCCAGTACAAATAATTGTCCTTTGTGTGTGTGTGTGTGTGTGTGTGTGTGTGTGTGTGTGTGTGTGTGTGTGTGTGTGTGTGTTATTTATCCCCCTCAGAATCTCAAAGACCAAACCTGGCTTTGTGTGTACATCCCATAAATATAGAAGTGAAAAATTTCTTTTTGTGGAATACCTTACTGTACAGAGGGCTTACTTTCGTATCATACCACTGCCGCGGGCACAGCCAAGGCAGGTGGGGCGGGGGGCCCAGACGCATAGTTCCGTTCTTTATGCGTCTCCACACCAGGAACCCTCAGCCAGGAACGACGCTCGCCTCGTCGTTTCAGAACTAACCGTAGGTTTTTCTCGAAAAAATGCTCAATGTGTTTCCCAGGCAAAATTACTTTCAAGTATTAACCTAATTTAACCTAACCTAACCTTCCCACTACTGGTGCTCGGCTGAGGTGGCTGGCTGTGGTACTGAGACGAACACCCATACAGAACGGAAATATGCGGCCTGGACCACCATTTTTCTAACAGAAGCTGAACGTTAAGTTAGTTATAAAGTTTATTATTTATAATTAAATTTATCCTTTTAGGTATTGATATGTGTTTAACGAGTTGGCTAATTATCTTTTTAAGATCAGATAATTATTTCCAGGCAGCTGCATCTCAAGAATAATGACAACCAAAATTCAAGCCACCCTTCATAACCTTCCCATTGTGGTAAAGGCATTCAACAAATAGTGACCACCACACCCCCACCCACGACACACAAGCATGACTGTGTCTGAGCACATATGGTTCTCAAAAGCCCATACTGGTGTAGCATTGTGGGTGAGGGAGGAAAAGAAATAATATAAAATTGCTGAATCATATCGGTTGAACAGAATTTAAAGTACGATCAAAGACATAAGTCGTGCCCTACAGTTAGGTGAAAACATCTGCCGAAAGGCTAAAATTTTGGCGCGTTCTCCTGTGTGCCATGCAAACGGTTGATAGCACTGTCATATTGTCATTTGCTCCAGGTGACAGCCAGTGGATGAGAGCATATTTTTCATAACTAGACGAAATACACTCATATGGATGTGTTTTTTCGACAGCTTAATTTACTTGATACATGTATAAACAGTTTCTTATCTGTTCTCTTTCTTATACCATGTTAGGAACAGTGAAATTCTGCTAGCTAACGATATGTCCGGATTCTGATTCTATGTCTTTGTTAATATAACTTCTGCTTAGCTTATTTTGGTAATTATAAGCTGTGATTTTCATTATCTGTCATCAAACAATGTGATGATAGGAGTTACTAAGTTGCAAAATGAATCCCACAGGCTGGAGTTTGAACACATAACCCAGAAGACTGAAGTCTACGCACAACTATTTATATGCTTCATTCTACCTGCAGTTCGTCTCTACGGAATAAGCACTGCTTAGTGCTACCTTCCAACCTTGTGTTGGAAAGTATTGTATTTGTGTGGTAACATTAGGGCGACCTGAACAACAACCACTGTCCTATATATATATATATATATATATATATATATATATATAGATAGATAGATAGATAGATATATATATATATATATACTGGCTATCGGCCATACGTTGGCTATTATGCCACATAGAGCAATTTTTTACTATCAAAATAGACAACCCACCAGGATGAAGAAAACTGCAGACCTGCGGACTCACTGGATGAAGCGAAAAAGACACATGGGGCAGACGGACGAAGACTACACTGTACTGGAGGTGGAAGCGTAGTCGAAATTGGAAATAGATTGGACGGTCTGGAGGATGCTGCCGAGGATCTTCACCTCCTCGGGGTCTGTGAGAGTTTGAAGGGACCCCCGGGGCAGCTCATTGAAATTCCCCCTTGCAGTACTCCTTCGCACTGCTTGCCACTAGTGCGGCGCAGCATTGCCATTGCTTGAAAAAATTTTCAAGATCTGAAAAAATTGACCCAAAACCTTGAAAGCTTCAAGAAAAACGTAAAAAATATCAAAATCTTGAAAAAATGCAAAATTTTCACATTTTCTCATTAAGTTCTTTTGTTTTTACCTTTTTTCCACGTGTGATATCACTAGCTGAATGAAGCAGAGAAAATCAGACATATCACTGTAGAGAACTAATTAATTTGATGATTTTGTGTTAAATAACTTAACAGTGTATTGCTATTATTATTTAAAATGGCCGCCAAACCGCCAACCCTGACATCTACAGGCTGCCCGCATAAGCACTCCCATTTCTTGCTGTGGTGTGTGGTGGCCCGTTGCTGATCCAGTCTCTTGTAAATGTATGTCCCACCGTGCCCCAATTAGTTAAGAAAAACTACCTTGCCCGGGCAGAGTCAGACGAGGCGTTGTTTTTGGTCGAGTTTGTTTGTTTGTTTCTTTGTTTATTAACAACATTACGGAAAAACGACCGAATGAAATTACGTTAAACTTTCAGGATATTTGGCACCGGTCCCCAAAGAAAGTGATAAAATTTTGAAGGTAATCGAGGGACCCTGAAAGGTCAAAATCAAGGTCACTGATTTTCAGCGGACTATAACTTGAAAACGGTTAAAGACAGAGATATTTACTAGTATGAACATACAGGAACCCGTAATATGGGATTTCGTTTGTCATCAAGATTTTCGACCTTGAATGACCTTGAAAGGTCAAACTCAAGAGCAGGGGGCTATACCTCGAAAATGGTTGAAAATAGAGAGATACCTGTATTTACTGTTATCAGCATATAAGATAGCCCATATGGGTTTTTGATTGGTACCTTGACCTTTGACCGTAAGTGACCTTGAAAAGTCAAACTCAAGGTCACGGATATTCAGGGGGCTATAACTCGAATCTCGCTGAAGATAGAGATATTTACTATTACCAAGATATAGGAAGTCTCATGGGCTTTCATTTGGCACCAAGACCTTTGACCTTGACTGACCCTGAAAGGTCAAACTCAAGATCACGGATTTTTGCAGGGCATAACCTGAAAACATTTGCGCCATTACCTTAGACTTTAATTGTACACTGACACCAAATGGCGGAAACGAGTCAGTCTTTAACAGCAATAAAATAACTGCTGTCGGGCGAAGTTTGTTGTGCCAGGCACCACTTTTTTTTCTTTTGATAATACAAGATTATTTTCTTCAACTAAGGAAAAGCACGTGTACTGAAACTCAAAACAGTTAAACTCAACATTGTTTTTCATATTTAATTTATACCTTGAATTGTATGTATTTTTATTTGGGGACTTCTGAACAGAATATTATACAGTGGAGTCTCTTTTATCCAAAATTCATGGGACTTTCAAAGTTTCGGTTAACTGATTTTTTTTTTTTATATATATAAAAGATACTGTAATAATATGTAGGATACAAGGGAACAGTATTGTACTCACCCATCACCCATTTCTGGCAATGTCTAGCCCACCACCACCACCAACACCCCAAAAGCCACTCAGCCATCACCAAAACACTTAATGCACTGTAGTAACTACATATGTAACTGCACTTTAGTAACTTTTAATGAAACTGTCAACTTCAATAAATCTTCACACAAAATTAACTTAAATAAACCTTCACCAAAACATTTACGTAATTCACTGTAAGCAATTCGAACAAATAAAGCAACCGTAAACTAACGCAAGTGGCGCTAAAAAAAGCCAGCCGTGTTTGAATTTTCGGATAGATTTCAGATTCTTGCGGTTAATCGGAAAGAGAACATTTTAGTAAAACTTACGATTAATGGCATATTACGGTTAAAAGAATTTCGGATAAAAGAGACTCCACTGTATTAAGTTTGTTGCCAGTCTGGTATCCTGAATAAATAATGAAGCTTCTGCTAATTCAGTCATTTGTCACATTCAACGTGCCCTTATGTTGATAAAGTGCCTTTCAGAACATCTATATGATGTAGTAACTTGGGCAGTATTCATATCTGATGGTCAGGTAAGTAACACTTTTAGAAATTCAAAAATTAACCAGAAAATAATTTAAATAAATAGGAAGTACATACGCCAACTCTATATTGCACTAGATATTAAGTTAATATATATATATTAAAAAGTTTGAATGTAATGGAGATGAGATGTCTGAGGAGTATGTGTGGAGTGACGCGTATGGATCGAGTGCGAAATGATGAAGTGCGAAGGAGAACTGGAGTTGTTCGGGAGATGGCTGGTAGAGTTGAGCAGAGGGTGTTGCAATGGTTTGGGCATATGGAGAGAATGGATAATGAGCGATTGGTGAAAAAGATAACTAGATCTGATGTGAGAGGTGTAAGACTGAGAGGAAGACCACGAATAGGATGGATGGACAGTGTGAAGAGAGCGCTGGATGCGAGAGGGATGTCCGTTGAGCAAGGAAGAGTGGCTGTGCGTGACAGAAATAAATGGAGAGAAATTGTGAATGAATAAGTGATGACGCAGCCCTGAGGGGATATTCTCCCGCATTTGGTCTGATCAGCTAGTCAGGTCAGGTGCGGGTAAGGGGATGGGTCTGTTATGATGTGGCAGGGGTAAACCAGTTCAGCTGTCGGGCCCTGCTGTGGATGTCACTGCTTGCATTGCGCAGTTGACCCTTGTGCGGTGTGATGCGGTGAGGATCTGTCCGTTCTCCCCTTTGGGGCTAAGATGCGAATGAATGTGTTTGAATGGATGAGTAAATGGAGAGTGAGTCGTCCTGTCTCGGCTACCTCCCTTTCCTTGGGGGAAGCAGCCTAGGTATATAGATAGATAGATAGATATATATATAATTCTATATATATATATTTTTTATAATATAGAGAGAAGGAGAGAGATGAGAAGACAGGGAGAAATCAGTAGGATAGAAGCTGTGGAAGCAATGAAGAAAGTTAAATTCGGGAAAGCCCCAGGAATTGATGGAGAGTGTGGTGAAATGCTGAAGCATGTGGGAGAGATAGTAGTAGAATGGATGTGGAAGATGTGCAGATTGGCCTGGGAGGAAGGTAGAGTCCCGAGGATTGGAAGTCAGGTATAATTATTCCCTTGTCTTTTCAGTATAATAGGAAAAGTGTATGGTAGGATACTTATTGACAGAGTTAGAGAAAGAACAGAGGAATTAGTCGGAGAAGAACAGGGAGGCTTTAGGAGGGGAAGAGGTTGTGTTGATCAGATATTCATTCTTAGATCTTTAGTGGAAAAGTTTCTAGAGAAGGGAAAGAAGTTGTATGCGGCTTTCATGGATTTGGAGAAAGCATATGACAGGGTGGATAGACAAGGATTGTGGAAAGTATTAAGAATATATGGAGTAGATGGGAAGTTGTTGAATGCTGTGAAGAGTACGTATGATGGTGCTAAGGCTGCAGTGCGTGTGGATGGTGATTTTAGTGAATTTTTCTCTTTGAAGGTTGGGTTGAAACAGGGATGTGTCATGTCTCTATGGTTGTTCAATCTGTACATGGATGGGGTAATAAAAGAGGTACAAGGTAGGGTAGTGGATGTTGGAGTGGCCCTGGTGAGAGAGGGTAGTGTTTGGAAACTCCCTGTACTGCTGTTTGCAGATGATACTGTGTTGTTGAGTGAAGACGAAGGGGAGCTGCAAGCCTTGGTGGATGAGTTTGGGAGAGTGTGTAAGAAACAGAATCTACAGGTGAATGTAGGGAAGAGTAAAGTGATGGTCTTTGAGAGAGGTGAAGTCAGTGAATGTACAGCGAGGTTGGATGGTGAGGAATTGGAAAATGTGAGTACGTTTAAGTACTTGTGTAGTGTGATGAGTAAGGATGGAGGTTTGGAGGGTGAAGTGCTTGAAAGGGTACAGCAGGGAAGAAAGGTTGCTGGTTCCTTGAAAGCAGTGATAAGAAACAGGGAAGTGAGCATGGAAGTGAAAAAGTTACCACATGACAGTACTGTGATACCAACTCTAACGTATGGAAGTGAAGCTTGGACGTTGTTGGAAGGACACAAGTCAAGAGTGAGAGCTGTGGAAATGAGTTATTTAAGAGGAGCCTGTGGAGTCACATGGAGGGACAGGCTGACAAATGAGGATATAAAGGAGCGTTGTGGTGTGGACGTGGATGTGATAGGAAGCGTGAGTAGGAATACACTAAGGTGGTTTGGCCATGTGGAGAGGATGGAGGGTGAAAGACTGACGAAGAGAGTGTATGTGAGTGAGGTGGAGGGGGGGGAGAGGGAGGGGGAGGCCGAGGATGAGATGGAGGGATGAGGTGTGGAAGTATATGAGAGAGGGGGGGGGTGATTTGGGAGCAGGGCAGTGATATGGCGAGGGACAGGGCGACTTGGAGGCGATTTGATTGTGGCCACCCATAACGGGATTGAGGTTTTCTTGCAATAGATAGATAGATAGACCTTTAAAAGTTGTACCCAATCTTGAAAACTTTTACCCAAACATCTTGAGAAATACACCGATCATGAGTGGCAACGCTGGTGCAGCGTCCTCATAAGTCTGCATGTAGCGCATGAAGGAGTCCAGCCCATACACGTCAAGTGAGGCGAAGTCCCACCAGGGCTGTCCGTTGTGCTTTCTTCCCGAATACTCCCAATCCACCTCCCTGCACTTCTGCTTACACTGAATATTTGAACTATCTCTTCGGGATTGTTTCCTCCTAAATAAAGGTATATTATGTTCTCTTTTATCTTCCCGGTAGTTGGACGCCTGTTGTTTTGCCCTGTCCATACCAAGGTATATACTAGGTCTGCCTGACGTTTCTGTAATATGTAACGGCCAGGCAGTCATCACCTGACGGAATATGGTTCACATTTCGTCTCTCGGACGCAGCAGTTCTCGCAAATGGATGTTATGGCTTCGGAATTTCCTGGATGTTAAGGCTTCGGAATTTCCTGTCATCTTATCAGCAGCAGATATGAAGCTTAATGAAAGTCAGGCTAGCCAACCACTAATATGTAGCTGTGGTAGAGCTCTCATAATGTTTCACATCTTACATTTAATCTTCGGACAAAACCGGGGCACGACTTTTGTCTTTCACTGTACATAAGCTTATTCCCAATTCCCCCACAGTCTCCCTTAATTTTTTTCCGTTTTTGGATTATGCCCAAACTAGAAAAAAGGAGGTTAATATGCAAAGTAAGTGATAAGTTGAGTAATACAGGGAGGATAGGTCGTACAACTATCTATCTCTCTATCTATCTATTGCCAGACGCCTTAATCCCATAAGAGGTGGCCACAAACAAAGCGCCTCCATGTCTCCCTGTCCCCCGCCATTTCACTGCCCTCCCCCCAGCTCACACCCCCTCTCCTATATACCTCTAAACTCCATCCCTCCATCTCATCCTCGGCCTCTCCCTCCCTCTCCCACCCCTCTACTTCACTCATATACACTCCTTGTTAATCTCTCGCTCTCCATCCTCTCCACATGGCCAAACCACCTCAGTGTATTTCTCCTAACGCTTTTTATCACATTCTCATCCATACCACAACGCTCCCTCACTTCCTCATTTGTCAGTCTGTCTCTTCATGTAACTCCACATGCTCCTCTCAAACAACTCATTTCCACTGATCCCACTCTTGACTTGTGTCCTTCCAACAAGGTCCAAGCTTCACTTCCATACATTAGAGTTAGTATCACAGTACTATCATGCAGCGACTTTTTTACTTCCATGCTCACTTCCCTATTTCGTATCATTGCTTTCAAAGAACCATCCTATGAAAAACTTCCATACTGAACAGGGGCCTGTGTGTTGAGGCTAACAGGACTGCATGAAGCTGTTTTAGTGACCACCTCGTGGCATGATAACGAAAAGATAAAAATAGCAGAAGGTAAAATGGAACGATAAGGAACTTGCGGGTGGTGTGTAGAATGGACAAGATAAAAGGAAAGTGAATCAAGGAAGGTGTGGAGTAAGGATGTCTGTTGATAACAGAGAAGAAGAAAATAAGGTGGCACGTGAGATGGTAAAACCTGATAAAGGGTAATGAGATAGACGACGAGTGAGGTAAAGGAGCCGGAATGATAGATAAGTCTCCAAAAACAACTGGGAATAAGTCAGTGAGATGAGATGAAATGAAGGGCTCCAGATTCAAGGAAAACAAGCCCACCTCCCTCGTATAGCCACGCCGGAACAGAATTTCCTTGAAAACACCGACTACATCCTGTACAAGAAGAAAGACGAGCGAAAAGAGTGGCATCTTAAGTGATAGAAATGTCGTTTTGCAAACATAAAAAAAAAAATCCTTCGTTTAACCCTATACAGGGTTACAAGAGAGATAGGAGTTGAGAGGGCAACGGTAAGATGGTTGAAAGAGGGTGGAAAGGGAGTGACTAAAATAGAAACGGAAATGTGAGAAGTTATAGGAAGAGAAAGCTGAGAACGGGAAAAGTTAAATAATACTGACAGAAATAGCAGAACAGACGGTTGGCAAATGACCAGTGAAAGAGACTGGTTGGGGAAATGAGTGAGGAAGATGAACTGCAAAGGATGAAGATGTGGATGAGGGAAAGTGTGAAGAAAAATTTATATAAAGAGGTAGAAAAGGCAACAAAACCCTTAAGAATGAAAGAAAAGCATTCGGGAGCTGAATGCTAACCGTCCGGCAAATAAAGCAAAGGTACTAAACCATTTGTGAAGAAAAATTGCAAAACTCTACGGAATTCATTCACCGTATTTCACTAAAAGCCAATCCATAATAAAGAAACTAGTTGACCTTTGGCAGCCATTTTGGTAATCTTGACCTTGACCCAAAATGCCCATTTTCGACCACGTCCAAGATTTTGGCCATATCTTGATACCCTGAAGGTTTCATGTTGATAGCTCGAGCCGTTCATGAGGTATAATGTAACAGAAACAAACACACACACACAAACACCAACAGACACAAAGACTCGGGCAAAAACATTATCGCTCTGCCTTGCTAAAGGCGGGTGATATTAAAAACATGGATTACAAGCAAGCAAGAAGATAATTTAGTGGAAAGAGAATATACTGCGTGGAAATAAAAAAACAGATGAAGCGAAAGAGAAAGTGTAGAACACTGACAAGGGATAAGGAAAGGACCGATGAATGAGACAAAAAACTAATCTGGTGTGTGAAACGGAGTAAAGGCACTGAGCTGTATAGTATGGAGAGGCTATCTCAGCCGCGGGCGTGTGATTTTGGCCGGCATATTGAAACATTAGCACTCAAATTCAAATTCAAATACTTTATTTCCACTAAGCAGTGGTTATAAAGATACACTCGTCGCTTATAATACAACAAAATATATGGATTATGATTTTTTTCTGCCTAGTTCGACGAATTATATGGGGTACATTCAGCCAATGAGTATAAAACAACGCCATAGGTTGCTGCAGTGCAGTACTTACCCTTCATGGCACTATCCATGTCATGAAGCCGAATGTCCAGATTGATAAAGGCCGGAAGAAACATGGAAATATCTACAAGAGAGTGTAAACAGAAGAGAACAGGACATGGAGAGAAAGACTAGAGATAAATGGGCCCGTTTTAGTGGCCTCATTCATGCAGGGATACTGAGGAAGAATCTCCCGCTCCACCCAAGGGTGCAGTAATGTTACAGAATTAGCAACAAGATATATATCTTACTTGTTAAATGTAATGCCATTTCCCTTTGATGAATTCCTGTACCCATTTTTCCATCCAAAAGCACAGCTGACCATGGCACTCTATATTACGGAATCATCGGCTGCTTTCAAAAACCCAACGAACACCTCAGTTCAAAAACAATGGTCATCAGGCGTGGTGTAACATGGCTGCTGCTACACCAGCGCTGCCCTGGCGGCGGCTACATGAATTACGCTGTGTTACCCATGAGAAAGACTCTCCATATTATAGAGCTCAGTGAGTAAAGGTCAGAGAAAAGAGAAGAACAGATAAAATGCTAAAGGAAAAGAGGTTGTAAAAATGAAAGAACCAAAGAGCGTGAAGGCGCGGTACGTGCAGCGAATGTGGTGAAGTACGACAATGATGGAACTAATGAGAGGGAGAGAGAGAGAGAGAGAGAGAGAGAGAGAGAGAGAGAGAGAGAGAGAGAGAGAGAGAGAGAGAATATCGTGCAATGAAGGTGCAGCAAGAGTGTTTTACATCCCCAGCAGTAATGGTATATTCCAGTTATTAGGCTACAGTACATGTTAGGCTGCTGATCAGACCGTAAGGTATTGAATCCCAACCTGAGTGTCAAAGGGGCTCAGCTAATAATAACCTCATTTGTTGTTTACTTTGCGCTTAGTACACTACTGGAAATGTCTAATATAATTTTGTCTTCGGGGGGAGGGTAATTTGAGTTGAGACAGGTGCGAGTCTCTTTATGTGTCCATTTTGAGCACTGTCACGGCAAATCAGAAATTAAGGCATTAAGCAAAGTGAAATCCAAGAAAAAATTACATGTACTGTACAGTGTAAGAAGCATTGCAAAAGATGAGAAACTTGATGCTTTCATGACTGAAGTAAAAAGCATTAATTGGGATATTGTATGTCTGAGAGAGATTCACAGGAAAAAAAGATTATTCCAGCCCCAAGACAGCAACCACCTATTTTACTACAGAGGAATGGAGAATGAAAGAGTTAGTGGTGTAGAATTTCTAGTTAACAGAAATTCTGCCGAGAACATTGTTAAATTCAACAGTGTGTCAGACAGATTAACATGAACTGTAATTTTACGAGTACTGTGCAAATTATACATCCTGAAAGCAATAGTAAATGCACACACTTATTGAAGTACAGAATAAGTAAAAGAAATATTCTATGACGACATCTCCTAGACCATGGAAGAAGAAGAAAAGACCAGAATTACAGTACTCACGGGAGACTCCAATGCAAAAGTTATCAAACCCAACAATGGAGAAACATGTATGAGGAAATTCGGAGTAGGAGACCGGAATGAAAGAAGTGAAATCGAATAAATTTTGCTGAAATGTATAACGTGAGAATAATGAAGACCTGGAGCAACCCAAATGGAAAAACAAAGAAGGAAATCGACTTCATTATAGAAAAAAAGAATAATGTGATTAGTGATGTTGCAATTATCATCAAAGTAAATAAAGGAAACGACCTTAGAATGGCGGGTTGCACAGCCAGGTTCAATTTCAGAAGTGGAAAAAAGAAACTAATTTGAAGATATGACCAGTAAAGAACACATTTGAGGTTCTAAGTTATGTTGAGTGTGTCATTGGATGAGCTGAATAATATACCAAGAACAGTGTTTAGGGAAGCAGTGAACGTAGTAGGGAGAGAAATTCAACCAAATCAACAATTATTAAATAACGACCTTTGAGCCCATGAGAAGAATCGAGATGACAGTGAACACAAAGAAAAATGAAATAAAACAAGCAGAGTGAAATAATCTTGTAAGAAACAGATACAGCAAAGAAAAAGGAGAGAGAAACAAGGATGAGGAAAAAGGAACCATAAAAAAGGATGAAGTCTGAAACAGGTCCGAAGCAAAATGGCACTACGAAGGCAATAAAATATTTCGGTAAAAAAAAAACTGTACATACACATGTTTGGGGGCTCCTGGCCTTTGGTTCCTTATTCCTTGCATTTTATATATATATATATATATATATATATATATATATATATATATATATATATATATATATATATATATATATATATATATATATATATATATATATATATATATATTCTATGCATTTTTATTTATCTCTGATCGCTCGCTTTACTTCTGTCAGATTTATCCTTCCGCCATGGACTGTAGTTACTTTTATCCACTATCACCTATCACCTCACACCTCTCAAATATTATACAAGTTCTTAGTGTCTCCTTACACTGGCATTGTTCTGTATAAGTCACATTTTGCTTCTCTCCGTAACATCTGCCTGTTCTTTCTAATTCTACTTTGAACACTTGTCTCATCTCTTGCGATTTCCCTTCTAATATTCCCTTTACCTCTTCAGCTTCATATTTATTTTCTTGTTGCATGTGTTTCCTGCTTCAGCTATTTTCGCACTTGCCTTATCCCCTTCCCCTCTTACATCATATTCTCTCCACACTTTCTCTGTATGTCTTCCCTTACTAGGCTGGATTTAGAAGCACCTGATTCCACCTCTCACCCCTCCGACACCCACGTCCTTTCCAGGTGACTCAGCACCCATGACCCCATCCCACCACCCACCCTACTGTACTTCCCAGCAGCAGGCTCCACCGTCTTCATTCATCCTATTGTCTTCCCTCCCCCCAGTCAACTGCTGCCCCTCCCACTCAGTTATAGGCCTGGCGTGAATGAAATCCCCTAGACAAAGCTACCGTTGGTTTACAGGTCCTTCCTATTTCCTGCATTACAATACCCATGTTGATGCCAAGTAATATCGCTCTGTCTGGCCGAATCGACCCATCAACCGCGAGCAAACAGTCGCCCCTGCAGAGTCGACCCGTGCAATAAACCGATAGTGGTTTGGTTCATGGATGGATGATACATTTACATTTCTCCACCTACTTAACAGTGACACCAAAGTAGGCTCCACATCACCCCGTTATTTGATTATATGGCAGTATGGTTTCCCCCAGCATTGGTAATAACTTCTTGGGATACAGAACTGCTTTAGACTTGTTATTCAGAGTTAGTCCCCCAAGGAAGAAGTAGGCAGAACTACATTAAGTAAGTGGATGATGGTGGCATAACGTACCACTGTTACTAAACAGTAAACTATCTCAAGACCTCGCGCTCCCCTCCATGTCTCCCCTTCCCTACTACTTCCCCTTCCTCCTCCACCCCGTCCATGCATCCCCTCGGCATCCTTCCCACACTTGTCTCTCATCCAGCTGATTCCATTCCACATACCACCTGACTCCGAGGAGAATTTGCATTCGATCTCCCTATAATTAATATATATATATATATATATATATATATATATATATATATATATATATATATATATATATATATATATATATATATATATATATATATATATATATATATATATATATATATATATATATATATATATATATATATATATATATATCAGAGCAATAGCAAGATGCTTTGGTGGGGTCAGGGACAGGTAAGCTTCCTAAACACAGAGATGATTGATCATGCTCATAACCGGGTAAGAAACAAATTTAGTTCAACAGTTTGATTGCCGAAGAATGTTTTGTTAGCAGAGATTGGATAAAAATGTTGTTATTTAGGCCATTTTTGTTTTTTTATGTTAAGTATTTTCATCAATATGTGATGGAAAAACCAAAAGATGTGTTTTTATTCAGTGCTTTATTTCCGTAAAAAATTCAGGAAAACAAAATCAGAAATTATACACAACCAATCCTGCACCAAGGGGGGAGGGGGCAGGGGTGGATTCCCTCTGAAATCTACTGACATTTCAAAACAATAGCCTTATAGAATTTTGAATGATCAGTTGATCACTATCAGCAAGCCATAAACTGAAATTAAGTACATATAGCTAAAAAAATGAGAAAAAAACGGAAACACATGATAAACTTTTGAATTAGCTAACGATTCCCCCTGGAATGAAATTCTGGCTACAGACATGTATACAAAACATGGTACTATAAAATATATATAGCTCAGACTGCTGAACGATTGTAAAAGCAATTTGTAACCATGATTGTGTTCAGATTTTCTTCTGCAAGACACTGTCTTCTGTCAGTGAACATATTTTTATAGACTGAAGACTGTGTGTGGATAGTGAAGGAGGGTGGTGTCGTCTAAGGACGGTGGCAGGGACCTGAGCCGCTGATGCAAGGCTACCAACCTGTCTCGTCCACGTCCATGGTAGCAGATGTGCTGAGCCATTACCAGCGACTGGATAAGATTGTTGTAATTTAGGCCATTGTAGGTACACCTCTAGCAGAAATCATAATTTATTTAGTTATTTTTTGCGTAAAACACTTCTGTGTGAAAAAATATTTTTATGTACTTCTCATATTTCTCCGATCTGTGGTTATTAGTCATCGCCTCACCCCAGAGCTGGAGTGTTTTCTGTAGCTTTTCTCGTTTTTTCTTCTTCACTGCATTTTTTTCTTTTCAGGATTCGTAGAACTGTGCCTGATACACTTGCCTATAGCAACTAAAGCCATTGATTGATTCTCGTCTTATCACCACCAATTAGATAAAATTCGAAGATGGTGCCCAATAAAAAAAGAAAAAAAAAAGTATTCTTCGTATACAATTAATTGAGGCATTTACGGATTAGAACGTGCAGTAAGTATCATTTAATAGGTGGATATTCAAAAATGCCTTATATCATGAATATGAATGTTAGCACGCAATAACAGCGTGGGTGGAGAGCGATAGGGCAATAATATCCAAATAGATATAGAACATATCAGAAAGCTCCCTGAAATTTGCCCTCAGATGGTGCATGCCGCAACCCATGCATCCATAGCACCAGCTCTGCTCCCCTGCCATTCACTAGCATTATCCTGTGGCAAGACGCTGCACGTGTGTACACTTTATCGAAGTCCTGTGTCATGGCTTTGTTGGAGCAGAATTTGTCTAGCCCTTTGTACCTGTTAAATAAGCCTGTTTGATTTAGGCCAACATCAGTAACTCCCTAATACTTATATTGATGCCAACGTTAATAATAGGTTTAATGTGTTGATGTCTTGTGAGTTGTGCATATACTAGCATGACAATGGTTACTAAACTTGCCACGTAGGCAAGACCATTGGAGATACTAAATACAGCTTAGATAACAAAGAAATTAGCAAATCGGAATGCGAGAGGGATCTAGGAGTTATGATTAGTAACGACCTTAAACCAAGGCAACAGTGTATTAATGCGAGAAATAAAGCAAATAGGGTCCTAGAATTTATTTCGAGAAGCGTGAGCAATAGATCATCAAAAGTAATACTGAAACTTTATCTAGCATTAGTAAGGCCACATTTAGACTACGCAGTACAATTTTGGTGTCCTTACTATAGAATGGATATTAACTCGTTAGATAATGTACAGAGAAGAATGACAAAAATGATACGTGACGTCCGGAACCTGTCATATGAAGACAGACTGAAAAGACTAAGTCTGCATTCGCTAGAGAGGTGTAGAGTAAGGGGAGACTTAATTGAGGTGTTTACGTGGATGAAGGGTATAAATAAGGGAGATATTAGCAAGGTACTTAAAGTGAGCATACAGGATAGAACTAGAAATAATGGTTTCAAACTAGAAAAATTCCGTTTCAGTAAGGAAATAAGTAGAAATTGGTTTGGTAATAGAGTAGTAGACGAATGGAATAAGCTACCTAGTAAAGTAGTTGCTGCCTCTTCCATTGAGAGTTTCAAGCATAGGCTAGATGAGCATATGACAAACAAGTGGTGGATATAGAAAAAAGAAAATCTTTTAACCAATACTAATTCATAATTTTTCCTTTTCAGGTTACACTATGATACTGTCTATTCTCCTTTCACACTTTCCTGCAAAATGTCCACTCCAGTTTTTCTATACTGCGTGGTGTTCTTTCTGACTTTTTCCTGCCAGCTTCGGCTGGAGGGTTTGGAGGGCGGGGGAGAGCTAATTCTTCTTTGCTATCCTTATCGCATTCTAGTAGTTCAGTTACTCTTCTAGGAGCTGCCTAGCATGGGCCAACCGGCCTACTCCAGTTATTCTCTCTTCTTAAGTTCTTATGTTCTCTAGATGAAAGGATAAAGACTTCGTGTCACTGTATTTGCCATTTGGAAGCGACAGTGTGTGTGTGTGTGTGTGTGTGTGTGTGTGTGTGTGTGTGTGTGTGTGTGTGTGTGTGTGTGTGTGAAGGCTGTGCGTGTGTTCCCTTTGTAATGGAAGGTGTTTCTTGGATTTTCTTGAGGAAAGGACTGTGAGAGCAGCGTGGGATGGAGGAAACTGGGAAAAAGAACGTGCGAAGAGGAGCAAACTTTTACCCTCTTAAACACCTACCCATTGTGCCTCGATTCCGTTTTCTTTCCAACTTTTTCTCGCTACTTTTCTAAAGTGATATACAGAGTTTTTGTTTCCGATTTTTTTTTTAATTTCCGTGCTAGTCTTATGTTTGTCTCTGATATTACTACTACTGCTGTTACTGATACTACTGCCGTACTACTACTACTACTACTACTACTACTACTACTACTATTACTGTCACAACCACAACTATTATTATTATGATTATTATAATTCTTGTTATAATTATTATCAGAATTATCACTATTACTCTACACTACATCCATCTATCTTTCTATCTATCTGTCTATCTATCTATATCTGTAATCTATCTATCAATCTATCTATCTATCTATCTATCTATCTATCTATCTATATATATATATATATATATATATATATATATATATATCTTGCCAGACGCCTTAATCCCCTAAGGGGTTGCCAGAAACAAATCGCCTCCATTTTGTATTTGGGGGCGACCATCATCCACCCACTTAGTGTGGAGGTACTCTGTTTTAGGGTAGCTCCTCCCCCAGGAAAAACAACTAATATACTAACAAGAAGCCTTATATCTATCTATCTGTCTATCTTCAGCGTACGAAAACGCACACTTTACCTCTGTGGTACAGTGGTAAAGTGTGCGTTTTCGTATGCTGAAGAACGAGAGTTCGCGCCCCGCCAGGGCACTAAACTTTGGGAGCGTTCTTCAGGCCACGTACTGCTTGGCTGACACAAGGGGTGCTGTGGTTGAATCAATGTCGCATAACATAAAGTATGCTTGCACTCAGTCGGCTTGCGCGGGCCGATTACACTTGGTTCACAGACTACACACACATCCAAAGCCACTACAACACTACAGTTACACTTACAAGCACTTCTAACCCTACATACAATCTCTACCAGACAGCCTAAGCCACTTGGTAGAGATACATTGGCTGTATCGTCCCCACTTCGGTCGGGATAGGTCGGTCCTGCAGTGGATACTCAAACGGCTGATGAGATGATATATATATATATATCTATATATATATATATATATAAATTCAGTTCATTTTTTCCTTCAGTCCATATCCCCTTTGGCCCTTTTCCTCACAGAACCACAAATCTCACCCTCTACTGATATATCTCCATTTTGTTTTCCCGGTTACCATCTCCTTACAAACTTTCGAAGCAAGGGCGGCACCTGTTGTTATATCAAATCCCAATATGCAGTTGACACTATTTTAAACTTCACTTCATCCAGTTTTGATTACTCGTTATATAAATTAAATTGCCAAAACATTACCAAATATATCTGTGTAGTTTATCGTTCCCCTAATGCTTCTTCGGAACCCAGTGTATTTGATTCCATATCCACTCAGTTGAGTAACCTTGCCCTTGCCCTTGGCAATGAAATTACCATTTTGGGTGATTTTAACATACACAATGTTGAATGGTTATTGCATTCTGCCCGGACTGACGACGATGGTCTAGAATGCGAGCTGTTTGCGGAATCGTTTAATCTCACCCAGTTGGTAAAGCAACCAACCAGAATACCTGATAATCCTGACCATAATGCCCATCTCTTGGATTTATTCTTGACAAATAATCCAGATCAATACAGGATAGAGGTACTGTCACCACTTGGATCCTCTGACCACAATCTCATCAAAGCCTCATTAGTTAACCCTCCTACACCTCCCCATTCTGAATCTGTCAGGGTGACCCAATGGCACTTTGACAGGGCAGACTGGGATGGATTTAGAAATTATCTTGCTGATGTTCCATGGCAGTCTTTCTTCTCTAGTGATCCCAATTCTACCCAGTCCCACATTTGCGACCTAATACTAGCTGGTATGGATTTATTCATACCAAGTCAACAATACACCAAAAGATCAAACTCTCCAAAATGGTTTGATGGCAATTGTGCCAGAGCAACAGCCCAAAAGTCATTAGCATATAACTCTTACTTAAAATCAAAAACATCTGAATCACTCTCCCAATTTAAAATTGCTAGAAATCATGCAAAAGTTGTATTAAATCTATCTCAATCAAACTTTCTTCAAAAGCAAGCATCAAAACTACTTAACAACCCTAATGACAATAGAATATTCTGGTCAACTCTTAATTCTTTCAATAATAACTTTAACAATTCATCTTCCATTCCCCCACTAAAATCTTCAGATGGCAATATTACAAATGACCCGCGTGGGAAAGCAGATATCTTTGCTAGTACCTTTGGAAGAAACTCTACCATAGATGATACCAGCCAGAATGTCTCAGTACTGGAACTTGATTCTCCTGAAATTGCCCCACTTAAAATACAGACAAGGTACGTAAAATTCATCCTAGACAATTTACCTACCAACAAAGTTCCAGGCCCAGATGGAATTCCGCCAATTGTTTTGAAAAAGTGTTCCCCTGAACTTGCCTCTGTCCTAGCTAAATTATTCAGACTAAGCATACGTACTTCTTTATTCCCAAATTCATGGAAAGAAGCCAATATCCACCCAGTTCCGAAGAAAGGAAGTTCGTCTGACCCCTCCAATTACAGACCAATAGCTGTCACATCTTCTCTTGGTAAAGTATTTGAAAATTTAATTAATAAGCATATTGTTAAACATCTTGAATCCAACAACTTAATTAGTGATAGACAATACGGTTTTCGCCACGAAAGATCCACCATTGACATACTCAATCTCTTAACTCATACCATCCATCAATCAATTGATCTTTTTGGAGAAACTCATGCAGTAGCTCTTGATATCTCCAAAGCTTTCGACAGAGTATGGCACCGTTCCCTGCTGTCCAAACTCCTTTGCTATGGACTAACGTCTTTTGTTCCTTTGATTTCTTCTTATCTTAGTGACAGGAAAATAAGAGTAAAAGTAGATGATGTATATTCGAATTTCCACTCAATTAACGCCAGCGTGCCGCAGGGATCAGTTCTGGCGCCAACCCTATTTCTGGTTCATATTAATGATCTCTTATCTGTCACTCACAATCCCATTAACTCATATGCAGATGACTCAACACTACATAGTTCATTCACACTCAGACATCCATTTACAAAGTCTAATATCTCTACCTCTCAACTCAGTACAACCATCTCCATAAATCAAGATCTATCTACAATCAGTGAATGGGGACAAAACAACCTTGTCTCTTTTAATGCTAGTAAAACTAAATATATTCAGTTTACTAATAGACAGATATTGCCAGATTCGTACATTACCTTCAATGCTACTAATATTCCCATCTCCAAAAGTATTGAAATTCTTGGTGTCTCACTTAACAGTGCCCTCGGCTGGACCTCTCATGTCAGATCACTTGCTAAAACCGCCTCAAAGAAACTTGGATTATTTACAGAGTCCGTAACTTCTTCGCCGATGAGCAGTTAGCTATAATTTATAAGTCATGTGCGCTCTCAGCTTGAATATTGCTCACTCTTGTGGAATGGTTGTGGAGAGGTTGCATTAAGACAACTAAACAAAATTCAGAATAAAGCTGTTAGAATCATTAACAACCCTGCCATTACATATAAACTACCTCCCCTGCAAGTAAGATGGAATATTGCCTCCCTTGCATTATTTTACAGATATTTTTTTGGCAAATGCTCAGATGAAGTTGCGTCCATGGTGCCACCTCTCCATGTCTTCCCTCGTGCTACACGGGCATCTGGTAGCGCTCATGACTGGAATGTCACTCAACCATATTGCAGAACTTCTGCCTATCAGAATTCTTTCATTCCCCGAAGTGCATCTCTGGAACTCGCTTCCCCAGAGTTGTTTTCCTCCAAATTTCAACCCACAACTGTTCAAGTCTAACTGAACAGAGGACACCAGTAATCTGGTGTATGGATTATTTTTTTTTACCCATTTGTTTTTCCTTCCTCCGTTCTGTTATATATATATATATATATATATATATATATATATATATATATATATATATATATATATATATATATATATATATATATATATATATATATATATACACAAGAACTAACTAAATATACAAATAAGACATATATACAGTATATGTATATATATATACGGTATATGATCAACATCAAATGTACTAAATTGCTTTCTGGATTACAGGAACCGGATATACTAAACTTCCGTAGCGAAGATCCGGACAGAATCCTTTCGTATCTCACCGAGATATAGAAACTTTTGCTTTGCTGGTATTTACTAAATACTCTCTTGTTCATACGGTGACAGAAGCCCAAGGATTGTCGGAGGTCTTCTTAATGTCATTGGTGCATTTCATTATATTCCTTTCAATTGAATCCATGGTAATGCTCTCCTCCCAGTCTGCCCTCCAGTTCTTTTTACAGATATTTTTCTCACTATCTTCCTCCTCACCTCACTGTCTACCTATCCCCTGAAATCCTTCCCCCTTCACAAAAGGACTTTTCTTAAATGACCAACAACGGCATCAATTTATTTTTACATGAATAAGATTCCCAGAAAATTATCATGTACACTATCATATTCGCTTTCTTACGTCTCTTGCTTTATTGTTCTCACTGCTACTATTGGCTTCTGCTGTAGTTTTTAGTTACTTTCTTGTGGAATTGTTTTTGTCTTTTATTCTTACACATTTGTTTACCCTTCCTCAGGTCTCTCTTTTCCCACGCGTCTCCTTTACTGTTTTGCTCCACCACTGCAGTCCAGCACCTCAGTTTTTACATTCTTTTTTTCTTGTATGGGCTAAGTCTCTTATTTTTCGTATGGGAGAGAAGAGTTGTTTTGTTGAAGGTATGCGCGCGCGCGTTTTGTGTGTGTGTGTGTGTGTGTGTGTGTGTGTGTGTGTGTGTGTGTGTGTGTGTGTGTGTGTGTGTGTGTGTTTCTGTCCGTGTTTGTCTGTCTGAACAAAATTACTGAAAGATTTTATTCAATTTTCGCCAAAATTGGTGGAAGACATGAGGTATGGCCAAGGAGGTGCCTTTTTGTTTTAATTTTTTAAACAATGTTTCAAAGGTACTGGTTACCTGACAAGAAGGCTAATAGTTGGTGGCGGATTCAGGGTAATGCAAGAATGAAGGATTCGACTTTGATGAGAACAGTAAATTAGCCGAAGGCCAAGGCCACAACTCTACAAGGCAAAGCCAAAGGTTGAGGCCACAAATGTTGGTATGAACAGTTTTGATCCGATCTAGACCAAACATGGCGAAAGGGATGAGGGTAAGACAAGGACAATTGGCATTGATTTTATCAACACTCAGTCATCGGTGAAGGTCACAGGATAATGTCAAAGGTCAAGGTCATATGACAACATTAGCAAAAAAAAAAAAAAAAAAAAAACGATGCGAAGTAGATCAAACATATTGGACGGATATGAGGATAAGAGAAGAGAGAACAATAGGTCAAAGTGTGGGTCATATGGTCAGGTTATATCGATCAATAGACCGTTTGTTGGGCACCGATGTCACCCTCATATGTTAACCTAAACATTTTACTCTTCCATTTATTCTCTTAATTTATTTCACGTACATCGTATTTTCTGTCTTCCCTCAAGACTCAAGTGGTTAATAATTCCTTCAGCGTCTGGATATTCTAATGCTCGTTACCTTTTTTATTCACGGTTCTTGTTTTCCTCCCATGTACTTCTCTCCTGTCTATATCTCCACACTGTCCTTTCCCTTCATTGTCTCATACATTTGTCCTTTCTTTTCCCTTCTCTTCTATCCTCCTCTAGTTTTCTTTCTACATCACTTTTAAGCTTTGTAATCCTGCCTTTATACATCTCTTTTATTCTCACTAACTTTTCACTGTGTTATCATTTCAATAATTTCACTGCCCTCTTTATCGTTAGGTGCAGTTTGGAGTCCTTATCAATATCAACTTATATTTCAGTCCATCTTCCTCTTTTACTCTTTTTACATGCTTCCCACGTTTCCTTGTTTAATTCATCATTAATCCCAAATACCGCCCTCAAAATACCTCTCCATTAACATCTTTGACAGCTCTTTCCACCTTCCTTCTCCTCCACCCTAATCTCTGAACTTTCCGGTGTACCTCCCATCCTTATTCCCCGAAATCGCCCTTCCCTTTTCACTCTCCAGAAACTTTAGATACATTCAGTCTACCTTTCCGCATCCCCACTTCCACTTATCCTCTGTGTCCTCCCATTCCCTTTAGTAAGGTCATATTTTGTACCCCCGAATCATCGGTACCCCGGAGACCATCGCTTGAGGCCCAAAGTATCGAGACCACTAAAATACCCACAAACTTTTTTTTTTAATGCAAGGAAGAAGGAATCAAAGGTTAGAAGCCAGCAAATTGTTCTTTCCTAGAAATAAAAATGTAAACAAGGCAATAGAAAGTCAATATCAAGATCCATCCATGTAGCGATGCCAGGACACACGAATTTTAAAAGGCTGGAGGTCATTGGCAGTAGGAAATGCAGACACAGGAATACAGTTCAAAAGTTGACCAGTTGCATACATGAAGGACTTAGAGTACGGACAACACTTGCATTAGAGAGTTGGACCGAAAAGGAATGAGAGTTTGGTGCTAGACGGGTGCTACACGCTCGCCGTTTGGATGAGGGACGCAAGTAGACAGTTAAGAGGAGCAGCGACCACTGAAGAAGCGTTGGAAAAAAGATAAAGATAAAACTGTACGACGAAGAGATAAGGGTTGATGGGAGCTAGAAAGAGGAGGAGAGTTAATGAGACGACTAGTCTTTGGACCTACCTTGCTGAGAAGAGCTGTGAGTGGGGAGCTTACCCACATATGAGAGTTATGCTTTACACAGAGGCGACTAAAACCCGCGTTTAAAGACAACAATTGTGCATAGCTAAAGAAGGTACGGAGTCGGCTTAGTACACCTAGCCTTTTGGAAGCACATTTTACAAGAGGAGTAATATGATCTTTCCAAGATAAATCCCGAGAAAATGAAATTCCAGGTATGTTCAAAGATGGTACAGAACTGAGTTGGGTATTCTTAAAAATTAGAGGACATTCCTGTGGTAGATTCTGATAAGTCGAAAGATGGAAAAACTTAGTTTTGATGCATTAAAAACAAGATTGCTTTTACTCAAAGTCAGACATTTAGTGTGCCATAGCCTTATCGCTTGTTTGTTGAAATGACTGCCGAGATGGAACATGCGGGAAGCGGGTGGAAAGGTGAAGGGTGGATTCATCAGTGTACGAGTGTATAGGGTTAGAGTACAGCTTAGAGAGTCAGTGGTGAACAGTAGGAAGAGTCAGTGATAGGACAGAGCCCTGAGGAAAACTATTATTGATAGCCCTGGGAGAAGAACGGTGGCCATCTACAATACCAGCTATAAAACAACCAGAAAGGAAGCTAGAGATAAAGGCACAGATAGAAGGACAGAAAATGTAGGAGGGCAGTTTGGAAATTAAATGTTTAAGCCACACTCGATCGAAAGCCCTTCAGATGTCAAGTGCAACGACAAAGCTTTCGCCAAAGTCCCGAGAGAAGAACGACCAAGAGTCTGAAAGGAAGATGAGAAGATCGCCAGTGTATCATCCCTAGAGAAACTCATACTAATGGTCTGAAAGACGGTTATGATAAGAAAACTTTTTTTTTGTTAAGAATCTATTCAAAAACTTTAGAAACATAAGACGTTAAAGCAATTAGGTGATAGTTAGAGGACTGGGACAGGCTGAATTAGAACCAACTTCCAGCAAGAAGAAAAAGTACACATTGACAAAGGCGAAAGAGTTTACCTAGGCTGGGTGTAAGCATAGAAGCACAGTCCTTGAAGATAATAGGAGGGACAAACTCAGGCCAATATGCCTTCTTAGTGTTGAGGGCAATGATGGCAGAAAACACATCAGTCAAAGAAATTTTAAAGTCAGCAACGAATAAGTCAGAGGGGGGAAGTGATGGAGAAACAGCACCAGAATCGTCCAACGTGGAATTGGGGGAGAAAGTCTGAGCGAGGAGTTCTGCTTTATCAGTAGAAGAAATAACTACAGAGCCATCAGAGTAGAAACGAGAAGAGAAGAATGACGAGGTAAAGTTGTTAGAAAGGTTTTGGCAAGGTGCCAGAAGTAGCAGGAAAAATTTGATTTGGAGAGTTGAGAGCATTTAGTATGAATGAAACTATTTTTACCAGAGCAAATGGAAGACTTTGTACGATTCTGTGCAGAAACATAGAAGAGATGAGATTCACAGGTGGGTTGGCGCTGATACCTTTTGAAGGCCCTCTCCTTGTTGAAGACAACATTAGAACACTAGTGATTTAACTTTTTTTTTTTTCATTAGTCACAGGATATGAGAAAGGAATGTATGCTTCCATGCCAGAAAGAATAACCTCCGTAATGCACGAGGCACACTCAAATGGCTCGCGGCTATGGAAGCAATAATTATTCCAGGGAATATCAAAGAAGTGTTGTCCGATGGCCTCCCAGTCAGCAGCTCCATATTGCCAAAGCCGCCACTTCTAGTGAGGGTCGATAGGCCTTACTGGAGCGATAGGACAGGTTACGTTGATAAGGTTGCGGTCGGTAGAGCCCAAAGGAGAGAAAAGATTAACAAGGTAAGAAGAAGACTTAGTTGTAAGGAAAAGGTCAAGCTTGTTGGAACTCTCTTCAGGGCGGTCAGGGATACAGGTAGGGTACTGTACAAGCTGCTCTAGGCCATTAAGAATGTATGTTTGTTCACCAGGTAATTGATCAGTGAAAGGAGGAGAGGGCCAAAGATGATGGTGAACACTGAAATCACTTAGAATGGAGATTCCAGTGAAAGGGGAACTTGATATGATGTGTTTCCTCTGAGAAGTAAGATAGTCAAAGAATTTTTCAGTACAATTAGTGGATATAAATAGCACACATATATTTTGTCAGAGTATGACAGGATAGCCGAAGCCAGGGAGTAGAGAATTCAGAAGTTTCGAGTTTTGGAACACGAGAGCAAGAAATGGTGCTGCGTACAGAACAGCCACCTTTGGCTTTAAAGTGAGTATGGAGAAAGTAGGAGGATACAGAAAAAGGTTTGCTATTGGTCGCCTCAGGCTGCCGAGTCTCAGTAAGGAAGAGAAGGTGAGGTTTAGAGGAAGAGAGGTGGTTTTCAACAGAGATTAAAATTATTAGAGGAAAGACGGCTAATGTTTCAGAAATTAAGAAGTGAGTCAGACAGCATTCCAGACATCTCACATCAACGGGAGATGGTAACGTGTGCACTTGCTTTTCTATATTTTTCCATTCTTCTCCACCACTCTCTCTCCTGCTTCACCACCTTTCTAAGCGCTTGATCTCCATCACTCATTTCTCCATCTTCTTATGACGTCTATTCGTTCACTTTTTCTTTCTGGTTCCATTTTAAACGCTCCTACTCCTTCCATTTTGAACGGTCCTCCACATTCCCACCCTCTTCCTCTGTTTCCATTGCAAAACATCCTTATCCTTGCACCGTCTCTATCTCTCATTTACCATTCTCTTCATTCCTCTCTCTCTTTCCACCCTCCCCCCCCACACTCCAGCACGCCTCGTCTCCCCAGCCCTCAACTTTAAACTTACAAAACTTCTGTCATTGTCGCAATCTCTGTCCATCAGCGACGCTCCAACTTCAACAAAAACAAAAATCCTTACCGTGATAGTTTCACGTTGTTGTTTTAATGTACTTTGTTTATTTTCCATGTATTTTTGCAGAAAGTAAGAAAACAAAAATAATCTGAAAGAAATATATAACAATTTTCCTTCTAAATTTATAATGGTTTAGTGAGGCTCTACTGATTTCCAACAAACGCTACTCTTGTCTCCCCCATAATGTATCATTCAGAATCTAGCGCTGATAATTGTTAAGGCGACTGAGTTCTTTCTTTCCGCGTCAATTCTGTATGTTTGTTTCTGTGAACGAGACCATTATATTTTAAAGCTGGTTGAGAGTACCCAAATATTAAGGACGGTCATACAACACTTGGTTTTGGGAATATCTTAGTGTGCCCTGTCATACATTTCTTAATCTGACGTCCTTTCTGTCACTTGTGCCCCGCTGCCACTCTTACGAGCGCTCCCTCAATGTTATGAATAAAAAGTTTGATCAGAAGTGGAAAGTAACCTGTAGAATAATTGGTCATAAAGGATCAGGAAAGATGGTCACAGATCATGGTTTCTCATAAGTTACCTCGCCCGGGACGGAGTCCTACGAGGTATTGTTTTTGGTCGAGTTTGTTTGTTTGTTTGTTGGCAACATTACGGAAAAACAGCAGAATGAAATTACATGAAACTTTCAGAATACGTGGGCACTGGTCTCAAAAGAAACAGATTAAATTTAGGAGGTAATCGAGTGATCTTGAAAGGTCATAACCAAGGTCACTCTGTTTCAGATGGCTATAATTTGAAACTGGTTGAAGATAGAGATAATTACTATTATGATCATACAAGAACTCGTAATATAGGTTTTCATTTGCCACCAGGACCTTTGACCTTGAGCGATCTTGATAGGTCAAACCCAAGGTCACGGATATTCAGGGGGCTATAATTCATAATTGGTTGAAGATAGAGAGATATTTACTATTACCAACATACTGGAAGTCCCATATGGGTTTTTAGTTGGTATCATGACCTTTGACCACAAGTGACCTTGAAAGGTCTAACTCAAGGTCACGGATATTCAGGGGGCTATAACTGGAAACTCACTGGAGATGGAGATATTTACTCATATCAAGATATTGAAAGCCTCATATGGGGCTGCAGCAGACAGCGGGGAAAGAAACTACAAGTCTTTGTTTCATAAACTTCTGTAGCCCATCACTCATGTCTTCAGTCTTTAGGGGTAGTTCAGGTTTGGCATGTGTTGGGAATGACAGCTGTATGCTGGAACCTCTCTCTCCCTCTCTCTCTCTCTCTCTCTCTCTCTCTCTCTGAATATACAGTATATATATATATATATATATATATATATATATATATATATAGATAAATATTTTTTTATGCAAGGAAGATGGCACCAAAGACCAGGAGCCCGCAAACCGTTCCTTCCAAGAAAAAAAATAATAATACGAAAGACAGCCAAATTCAAGATCTGGTCATTTCGAGACGTCTGGACGCACTGTGTCTGAAAGAATGGAGATCATAGGAAGTTGAAAATACACACAGAGGGAGACAGTTCCAGAGTTGGCCTGTTGGATGATTGAAGGACTGGGAGTAACGGAACTCTTGCATTAGAGAGCTGGACAGAAAGGGGATGAAAATTTGTTGCTCGACGGGTGCTACGCGACCGTCGTAGAGGTAGAAGGATGCAAGCAGACAGTTCAAAGGGGCAGTGACCATTGAAGCAGCGATAAAAATGAGATAAAGATGCAATTGTGCAGCAATGAGACAGGTTGAAAGGAGCTAGTAGGAGGAGGAGAGTTCTATTCTATCTATCTGTCTATTGCCAGACGCCTAAATCACGTAAGGAGTGGCCACAAACAAATCGCCTCCATGTCGCCCTGTACCCCGCCATTTCACTGCCCTGTTCCCAACTCACACCCTCCTTTCTCATATACTTCTCCACGCCATCCCTCCATCTCATCCTTGGCCTCCCCCTCCCTCTCCCCTCCTTCACCTCACTCACATACACTCTCCTCGTCAGTCTCTCACTCTCCATCCTCTACACATGGCCAAACCACCTCAGTGTGTTTCTCCAAACGCTTCCTATCACATCCACATCCACACCACAATGCTCCTTCGCATCATCATTTGTCACTCTGTCTCTCCATGTGACTCGACATGCTCCTCTCAGATAACTCATTTCCACTGCTCTCACTCTTGATTTGTGTCCCTCCAACAAGGTCCAAGCTTCAGTTCCATACGTTAAAGTTAAAATCACAATACTGTCATGTAGTAACTTTTTCACTTTCATGCTCACTTCCCTATTTCTTATAACTGCTTCCAAGAAACCAGCAACCTTTAATCCTTGTTGTACCCTTTCAAGTATTTCACCCTGGAAACTCCCATCCTTATTCATGACACTACCCAAGTACTTGAACTCACTCACATTTTCCATGTCCTCCTCATCCAGCCTCACTGTACTTTCACTGACCTCATTTCTCTTGAAGACCATAACTTTACTCTTCCCTATATTCACCTTCAGATTCCATTTCCTACACACTCTCCCAAACTCATCCACCAAATTTTGCAGCTTCCCTTCGTCTTCACTTAACAACACAGTATCATCTGCAAACAAGAGTAAAGGGAGTTTCCAAACACTGCCCTCTCTCATTAGTGCCACTCCAACATACGCTGCCCTACCTTGTATCTCTTTTATAACCCCATCCATATACGGACTGAACAACCATGGAGACATGACACATCCCTGCTTCAGTCCAACCTTCAAGTAGAAAAATTCACTTAGTTCACTGTCCACACGCAGTGCAGCCTTAGCACCCTCATACTTACTTTTCACAGCATTCAACAACTTCCCATCTACTCCATATAGTCTTGATACTTTCCTCAATCCTTGTCTATCCACCCTGTCATATGCTTTCTCCAAATCAATGAAGGCCGCATACAACTTCTTTCCCTTCTCTAGAAACTTTTTCACTAAAGATATAAGAATGAATATCTGACCTACACAACCTCTTCCCCTTCTAAAACCTCTCTGTTCTTCTCCTCTGTTATTTCCCTAACTCTGTCAATAAGCATCCTACCATATACTTTTCCTATTACACTAAGAAGTCAAATGTCCCTGGTATTATTACATACTTCTTTTTTCCTCTTTTCCCTTGTAGAGGGGAATAATTATACCTGACTTCCAAGCCTCCAGGACTCTACCTTCCTCCCAGGCCAATATGCACATGTTTCACATCCATTCTACTACTATCTCTCCTCCATGCTTCAGCATTTCACCACACACTTCATCAATTCTTGGGGCTTTCCCCGTTTTGACTTTATTCATTGCTTCCAAAACTTCCATCCTACTGGTTTCTTCCCTTCTTTCAACATCCCTCCTTCTCCCAGCCATTCCCATGCCACTTATACTCACATTACTTTCATTCTCTATGTTCAACAATTCCTTAAAGTGTTCTCTCCATCAGCTTATTTCTTCTCCCTTCTCCACAAGTAATCTACCATTTTTATCTTTCACTCCCCTACTAACTTCATTGCCACCCTGGCTAACTCTGTTTACCTCTTTCCAGAACATTTTCCTACATTCTCTCCACTTTACACTCAAATTCCTTCCAAATTCCTCATCCACTGTCTTCTTAGTCTCTCTCATTAATCTTTCCATCTCTCTCTTCCTTTCCACATATAACTCCCTTTTCCGTCTGTTGGCTTCTTCCACGTCCCTGTTTCTCATCCACTCACTATATGCTTTCTTGTTTTGTGCCACAGCCTGTCCCACCTCTTCATTCCACCATGCTGTTCCTTGCACTCCCTTTCGTCTTCTCTTCACCTCACACTCCACATCACATGCTGCACAGATTACTTTTATTAATATTCTTGCAGACACCTTCCACGTCCCTCATCTGCTTCAATCCATATTTACCCAATTGCTCCTCCACTTCTCTCTTATATACTGCCTTTTTCTCATCCTCTTGTAACCTTTCAACTTTCCTTGTATGTACTTCTTCCTCCCGTCTTTCCCTTCTTCTATTTCTCCATTTCACATAGACCTTGATTCTCACCACCACCAAGTGGTGGTCGGAAAGTCCACTCCCCCAACCTATTACACATCTTCGCATCCTTTCATCCACACACACATAATCAGTCATTGCTTTCCGTTCATTTAGTTCACCACCCACCCTTCTCAACACTTGTCATATATGCCTATGGATCATTTGTGCGTCATAAGGGTATTGGCTATCACAAACCCCCTCCCGGCACAAATGTCCACTAAAGCACTGCCATTCTCATCTATCTCAGCAGGCACGTTCCCCTCACCAAGTACTCCATCCACCTTCACATTCCCTACTTTACCATTCATGTCTCCCGTCAACAACACTCTCTCATTCCTTTCAAACTTTTCCATGCATGCTTCCACATATATCCAGAACTCTTCTCTCACTCTGCTTGCACCATCTTGTGTTGGCGCATACACGCACACAATCGCCCACATTTGTAGTCCAACTTTCAGTCTTAGCCACACAATCCTTGAATGAACTGATCCATACTTTCTTTATTCTCCTTCCATCTGTTATTCACAACAATACACACTCCTTCTTTTGCCGTCTTATTCTCACCTACTCCTGCACATAAACCTCATCCATACTCCCATTCTCTCACACTCTCACCTCCCAATTTAGTTTCATTTAATCCACATACATCCACTTTCGCACCCTCAAGCACCTGGAAAATCTCTCTCTCTTTCACCTCATCATTTGCACCCCTTACATTCCACGTCGTCATCCGTATCATGTCCTTTGTTCTGTCCTTAGTCGTCAACTTTTGGTCCGTTGTGGTCCGAGGCTTCTTGTTCGTACATTTAGTTAGTTGTTTTCCAGGGAGGGACACTAACCCTCCGCCAACCCATTTGTTATCACATAGGGAACACGGGTTGGTTGGTTATAAGGTTACCACCCAGCGTTGTAAATGCTTTCCTGATGTACAGGAAATCATTTGGCTTGCCACTCAGTGTAGAACTACCTTAAAAACAGAGTACCACTACACTAAGTGAGCAGATGGTGGATGCCCCCACCTGCCTAGACGGGTGCTACGTGCCCGCTGTAGAGGTGGAGGGATGCAAGCAGACAGTTCAGAGGAGTAGTGACCATTGAAGGGCGATAGAAAGGAGATAAAGATGCAACAGTGAGGTGAAGAGAATGAGGTTGAAGGGAGCCAGTAAGAGAAGGAGAGTTGATGAGACAAAAAGCCTTTGACTCCACCCTATTGAGAAGAGCTGTATGCGAGGAGCTTCCCCCCACATGAGAGTTGTACTCTAGACAGGGGTGAATAAAACCCGAGTATAAAGTCAACAACTGTGCAGGGATAAAGAAGGTACGGAGTCGGCTTAGCACACTTAATCTCTTGGAAGCAGGTTTCACAAGAGATGAAATATGATATTTCCAAGATAAGTCCCGAGAGAATGTAACCCCAAGTATGTTTAAGAATGATGCAAGATTAAGATGAATATTATTAAACCTTAGTGGGTACTGTTGTGACAGATTCTGTCGGATTGATAGGCATAAGAATTGAGTTTTTGATGTATTAAAAACAAGATTTTTTTTTACCCCAGTCAGAGATATGAGCCAAGTCAGATATCAGGTGTGCCATAGCCTCATCCCTTGTTTGTTGAAGTAACTGGTGAGATGGACATTGCAAGAACCTAACCCTCGGCGTCCCGTCGACGTTCTTTAACGTCCACACGTTTTGTCACTGCCAATCCCGTCGACGTACATAAACGCGAATCAATTGCAAGGTCCCTAATTTGCACAATTTTAAATTTTCGCGAGTGATTTTTGGTACGTATACACGTGACACCTTCCTCTACAAGATGCCAGGCAGGGACAATGCCTTACCCAGCATGACCTCCTCCCCCCCCTGCACGCCATTGTCTCAGCAATTCACCTGTTATCAGTGACCTGGCCAGTAAAGCCATGTCATGCCACGGTACGAAATTCAGGGCCAGAGTGATTCCCCAATCAATGACAATGTGGAGGACAACCTTTACATAGCATTAGAGGAAGAAACAGTCAGAAATGATGATCAGGTAATGTGGCAAAAAAAGGTCAGGTATGGTGATGAGTTAATGAGTGAAACATTGCTTATAATGCCTATATTACTGCTTGAAAACCAATATACTCTCGTACTACATATAAATTCGTACCAAGTAAATAAATAAATACCGTTTATGAGTGGTGTGAAATAGTTATCCTCCCACAGAAATCGTTTTCTTTGGTGCCAGCCTGTTAGAAAACCCAGTAAGGTAAGGAGGTACTCCTACCTGTATCGGGTATTTTAAACCTCACGTGAGCGATTTCTCTATGAATTTTCGATGTTTCTCACCAAAAGCGGAGGTCTCAGCCCCAAAAAAAAAAAAAAAAAAATCCAAAAATGGTCGGTTTTGGGGTGAGTCAGTGGTGGAAAAGTGGTCGGGATAGGGCGGATTAATGAAGAATAGAAGGGTGGAATCATCAGCTTATTAGTGGATAGGGTTAGATGTACAGTTTAAAAGGTCATTGACGAATAAAAGGAAGAGAGTTGGTGATAGGACAGAGCCTTGAGGAACACTACTCTTGATAGATCTAGGAGAAAACGATGGCCATCCTGAACAGCAGCTATAGAACGACCAAAGAGGAAGCTGTAGAGGAAGGCACAGATAGAAGGATAGAAACTTTAAGAGGGCAGTTTGGAAATCTAAGATTTATGCCAAACTCGATCGAAAGCCTTTGTGATGTCAAGTGCAATGGCAAAGCTTGTGCCAAAGTCCTGAAAGGAGGATGACCAGGAGTCTGAAAGGTAGGTGAGAAGATCGCCAGTTTAACATCTCTGACTAAACACATACTGACGATCAGAAAGATGGTTATGATAGGAAAGATGCTTTAAAATTTTTCTGTGAAGAATAGACTAGAAAACTGTTGAGACACAGGAGGTTAAAGCAATTGGGCGATAGTTAGAGGGTTGGGAATGGTCACCTTTCTTTGGGACTGGCTGAATGAGAACAAACTTTCAGCAAGAAGGAAAGGTACAAGTTGATAGACAAAGGTGAAAGAGTTTACCTAGGCAGGGTGTAAGCACAGAAGCTCAGTTCTTGAGGAAAACAGGAGGGACCCCATCAGGCCCATATGCCTTGCTTGTGTTGTGGCCAGTGATGTCGGAAAATACATCAGCTGAAGAAATTTTTACGTTATCCATGAGGAAGTCAGAGGGCGAGGGGAAGTGATGGAGGAGCAGCACCGAAATTGTCTAAGGTGAAATTGGAGGAGAAAGTCTGAGTGAAAAGATCTGTTTTATCAGTAGAAGAAATAGCTACAGAGTCATCAGAGTAGAAAAGAGGAGGGAAGGATTTTGAGGTAAAGTTGTTAGAAAGGCTTTTGGCAAGGTGCCAGAAGGAGTGGGAAAAATTCGATTTGGAGAGTTGAGAGCATTTAGTATGGATGAAATTAGTTTTAGCAGAGTGAAGAACAGACTTAGCATGATTCCGAGCAGAAACATAAACAAGATGTAATTCAGGGTGGGTTAGCTCCTGTACATTTTATAGGCCCTCTCGTCGTTGTGGATAGCATTAGAACAAGTGTGATTAAACCAAGGCTTTCTTGCATTAGTCAAAGGATATACAGTATATATAATTATACCTAAATATATATATATATACAGAGAGAGAGAGAGAGAGAGAGAGAGAGAGAGAGAGAGAGAGAATGAGGCTGCTGACCGTATATCAAAATGACCTTTACCAGCACGATTCAAAGTAATGAGTAATCTATTGTTTGCACTTTGGAGAGACGTTCAAAGCCTTTTGTTACTGTGAATAACATTACTTGTACAGTGAAAAACAACTTTCTCCACCTTCAGTGAAAGTGGAATTGTGGTTAAGACAAGGCTAATAAACAGTCTAAGAAGAGATTCTGGATTTGCCATTACATCTTCAGCATTTTGTTTGAATCTCGTTTCAAATCTAATTGATCTCTCAGCTACGGATTCTAAATTGTGACAGACTGATCATACGCTAGTATATATATATATATATATATATATATATATATATATATATATATATATATATATATATATATATATAATGGTAGGTGTTTTTAGGCCGGCTTCCCGTCCTAGCAACACCTAGAGTATAGCTGGGTTCCCTTCCTAGACAGGAGTCAAGACACAGTGTGAGAGGAACAGAGCATAAAACACAGGGCAACAACCTTACATGTATATTACCAAATTATTAATACAGGACAGCTAGATGTTCCACAAGACTCCATACAAAGGCAAAGCTCAGACTGGCAGAGATATTGTAGGTATCATGCATGATACTGGCCGCCTCGAGAATAAGCAGACAGACACTGCACTTAAGTGAAGCTGGGAGTACACTTAATTTTTGGGCTGCATATACTTTGTAATGATTATACACATGTCCCGTGTTCACTGAGTGGAGCAGGATAGCGGCATATTATTACTGTCTCGGCTTACGCTTGGTGGAGTTGGAATAGCTCACCTCTGTCACTATGCTCCATTTGTCACTTTCACTTTCACCTCATGGGCATGGAAGTCACAGTCACGGCAAGGGTGTGGGGCAAGGGAGTGGCCGCTCGGCAGGTCACAGGCTGAGTTCCCTCATATGCCTTCTCGTCTTGGGGGCACGGGACTATTTGTAGGGGTGTCGTCCTCTGGAGTGGGCTTCGATTGGGTGTGGTGAAGGGCCCCGCACTTGAGGGGCTGGGTATAGGGTTCGGCCCTCGGGACTGAGGCCGAAAAGCTCTTGTAGGCGCTCCTGCAGGTGCCCGGTGCTGAGAGGGCGCCGCTCTTCATCAGGACTGGAGAGGTTGCACCCTGGGGTACCAGGGGGTGGCATAGAGAACCCGTATGTTGCGGTCTCGCTCCTGCTGCATCGCCGTCGGGGTAGGGCTGCGGCGTTGCTGGTGACAGGAGTCCAACAGTTGCTGGTCGCCCACTAGTGTCGGCTGGATGGAGTGCAGCCCCAGGGTCAATACAGGTCCTCTCTAGCAGTCTGTGAATGGGAGGTTCTCCTCCTGGAGGCTGCCTCGGGCTGGGGAGATAGGGGTGGGGCCTGCCTTACCACCGATAGGGCTGCTTAACCCCTACACCGCGGGCTTGTTTACCAATTACTTGCGTGTGCCGCGGGGTTATTTGGGCTCCGACAGACTCTCAAAAAATATTTGCCAGAAATCAGTCATTAATCCTAGAATAATAAAATTACATATGCTTAAGGCACATACCTTCAGCTTTCTCCTGGAATGATTGTTGAGCCTTCGTCGGTTACCGTAGGACTTGAGGAGACCTCTGAAGTAGGGTAACGAAGTCTCCACTTTTCACTTCCCGACAACCCGTAATATGATTACCACAGCCAGATACAAACACTATAAACACTATTCTACAATTTTCAAGTAGTTTGGGATCCATACTAAAAAAAAAAAAAAACACTGTGAAAGCAATGGAAATTACGAGCGCGTCTGATCGTCGCACTGGCACTAGTTCGCTCTTGGTAGTCTGTCATTTATTATTCATAAAACCCCTCACACTTTATATTTCTATTACTATATAACACTTATATATATCTACAGTCTTTATCCATAAGTTTCCTTCAGTAGTATTAGTTTATTGTCACTGTAGGGATTAAATTTCTTTCAGTAAAATACGTAGCATTCACTTTCTCGTCCTGTATACTGGCATTGAGAGTGAATGTCACTTTCATCTTCACTCTCATAACTCATAGCATTCAGACATGCTAGAGTGAAACTTTCACTTTCATTACTCCTAGGGTATATACTCGTATTCTTATAATACTACTCATTTATATTTCTATTTACGTTCTCTATTTTATTTACGTTATTTACATTTCTATTTTATTTACACTGTGTTGTGCACTGTCACTTGAAATAACTTATAAAACTATTTTCCATTGTTCACGTATATTTACATTCATTACTTTCACTTGCTGTTTACACATTATTTACACATTATTTACAATTCCACTTGCACTGTTTTACTCAACAGAAAGATCGTAGTCACTCTTTTATCAATTGTCAGCCCTTTACCTCTTTCCACACGAGGTTTAGTAGGGGGTAAAGGTCACAGGGCCATTTGCATGGGGGTGAAAAAAGGCCTTGAAGTCAGCAAGAAGAAACATACGTACTCTCACTTCGGAAGATGAGAGTGAACTGATAACGGTGGACCAGCGTGGAGGCCTGCTAGGGGTTATTCAGAGTTACCAATATTACTTCTTGAAACAGCAAAGTCTAGCACTGATATGATTGGCAGGAAATCTAGACAATACATTATAAATTTGGTAGTTCCAGGTGAATGTAAATATCACTTAGGCTTCTCCCTTCCCTCCTTACATATATATTTATTACGAAAATAGATTAGAGGCCTACTTAGGAGATATATATTCAGAGCTACCAATGTTATATCTTGAAACAGCAAAGTCTAGCACTGATATGATTGGCAGGAAATCTAGACAATACATTATAAATTTGGTAGTTCCAGGTGAATGTAAATATCACTTAGGCTTCTCCCTTCCCTCCTTACATGTATATTTATTACGAAAATAGATTAGAGGCCTACTTAGGAGATATATATTCAGAGCTACCAATGTTATATCTTGAAACAGCTTTGTCTAGCACTGATATGATTGGCAGGAAATCTAGACAATACATTATAAATTAGATAGTTCCAGGTGAATGTAAATATCACTTAGGCTTCTCCCTTCCCTCCTTACATGTATATTTATTACGAAAATAGATTATACGGCATATTTCAAGGGGGAAAAAACAGCGAAAATTAGCGAACGAGTGCACGTGAGGTGTTGTCAGGTGATAATTAGCCAATTCCAGGTGTATGGCACTCTCACTTACCTTATTTCTTTCTTGTATATATTATTTGGTATAAGAATAGGACATAGGGCTTATTTCAATGGATGAAATCAGTGAAAAATTCCAGGGAAGATTTACTTAGCGTAGCACGGCCGGGCAGGCGAGAGGATAGGGTAATGGAGGGGGGGTAGGGAGGGGAGTCAAGAACGGGGAGAAATGGCTAAATTGTCAACAATGGATGGGAGTACAGATGAGATTAGGAGTGCTGACTAGTGTTGGACATTGGCAGTACTGATAGATGATACAAGCCCCCACTTGGAAGCCTGGGTGAATTCAAAATAACACAGAATCACAAAAGCGACGCCCCGTGGTATGATCCCTTGCTCCCAAGCGTCACGAAAGTGACGCCCCGCGGTTAAGGGGTTAAGCAGAGTTCTCCCTCTGGTTGTGGAGTCACAGGGGGCAAGGGACTTTTGAGGCATCCCTCCGTGGCATGGCTACCGGCAGTCGCTGAGGTCCCTTGGGCAATGGGAGGAGGGCGGTTACTGGCCGTCTCTTTCCCGTTGGTACTGCAACCGGCTGTTACTGGGGCCCGACTCCCTGATGGGTGACTGCAGGCGTGGCTACAGGTCATCGCCGATTTCCCGTATGAGGGGCGACATGCAGACAAGAGGCAGTTACGGGCCGTCCCGTCTACTGGCGCGACTATGGGCCGTTACTGGTGTCGTGTCCCTTGAGGCGACCACAGAAGGAGAGAGGGCTTGCCTTTCTCTTCCCATGTGAGGCAATTGACTGTCACGGGTACTGCAGGGAGGGTGGACGGCACTGCGAGCTGCTACCAGCCGACTCTTAGATGTGCGGTCACCAGCCGTCGCAATTGCACGGCTGCAGGTCACTGCTGGCTCATGGCTACCGGCCGTTGCTAAGGAACGGCTACAGGCCGCTGCTTGCGCATGGCTACAGGCTGTTGTTTGTGCACAGCTATGGGCTGTTGCTTGTGCACAGGTATAGGCCATTGCTTGTGCATGGCTATAGGCCGCTGCCTGTGCATGGTCATAGGCCATTGCTTGTGCATGGCTATGGGCCGCTGCTTGTGCATGACTACAGGCCGTTGCACACCAGGTTAATATGTTACGTTTAGACCTGCTGCAGTTCGTCGGGTTCATATTTTGATGAGCTTCGGACAACGAAAGACACAAAAAATCTTTTTTAAAAATAAATTGTCTAATGTGTCGAGTGTCTTTTGGTATAGTCAGATGTTGTCATTATATAAACTACATATGTTGTTGTAATTTGAACTTGCACCTCGCGATACATTTTTTCTATACTCCATGTCTTCGTTAACTATCAAATCTATGTTTTTCTTTAGCAGAATTTTCCCATGTGTCTGATATTTTTTAATAAAAACACTCATGCATTTTAGGTCCTCTCTAGCCTACCTGTATTTTTCCAGGTTTGTCAAGAACACTCTATACACCTTCATTGCATTTTTTTTTTTTTTAGTGAATCACCGGATGAGTTTGTTTAGCTGGAGAAAGATCTGCCATTCTTTATTAACCCCACCAGTTCCAGTCGCGTCAGGGTTGTATTACGCCATAGTCTGGACACCCACTGTATTTGCGCAATGCCTTGCTTTCTTTTTCTTTCTCTTTCTGTCTTGCTCGTCTTCTTATTCTTATTCTTCCTATTCTTATACTTATTCATACGATTTTTATTATTATTATTATTATTATTATTATTATTAATATTTATATTATTATTATTAAAATTAAAAATCTTAAATAACAAGCGGGATTTAGAAAGGGTCGAGGTTGTAATGATCAGATTTTTATTGTAAGGCATCTAATGCAACAAGCTAATGAGATGAAAATGCCACTTAGTATGTGTTTTGTGGATTTTGAAAAGGCGTTTGATAGTATTTCACGTGGAGCTATGTTGAAAATTATGAGATTCTATGGTATACCAGAAAAGTTTGTAAATATTATTAGAAGCCTGCATGAAGGTACTTTTTGTAAGGTAATGGTGGGTGGTTCTTTGAGTGATCCATTTCAAGTTAGGTCAGGAGTGATTCAAGGAGGAGTTCTTTCGCCATTGTTGTTTGTTTTGGTTATGAATTATGTTATGAAAGAGGTTGTAAGGAGAACAGGTGCAGGAATTAACTGGAAAGAAAATAAGAAGCTGATGGATTTGGACTATGCTGATGATATTGTACTGATTTGCGGAAGTATTTACGAGATGCAGAGGGTGCTTGATTGTCTGGTGGAGGAAGGAGAAAAAGTGGGATTGGTAATAAATTGTGGAAAGACTGAAATTATTAATATGAACATGGAGAACCAAATCGATTGTGTGATTGGGAATAATGTGGTGAAGAATGTAGAAAACTTTAAATATCTGGGAACGATTGTATCATCTAATGGATCATTAAACAGTGAAATTGAGGAGAGGATTAGACAGGTTTGGCGAGCTGTTGGAATGTTGAAATCTGTTTGGAATAATAATATGCTTTTGGTACATACTAAAGTGAAAATTTACAAGTCCATGGTTTGACCAATTTTAATTTACGAGCATGAGTCATGGTACAGTACAATAGCAACAGATCAGAAAGTATTAGGATTTGAGATTAAAATACTGAGAAGGATTCTTGGGGTTAAGTGGCAAGACAGAGTTACAAATGCAAGAGTAAGGGATATTGCGAGAGTGGAACCAGTTAATGAATATGTGAGACTGTCTCGCTGGACGTGGCTGGGGCACATATACAGAAAAGAAGGTAGTTTAATACAGGATGTGCCAGAGTGGACTGCTAGAGGAAGAAGAGGTAGAGGTAGGCCGAGGGAAACCTGGTTGAGGACGATGAAAAAAGAAGCAGGAGAGGAGTGTTGGTGGGACCTGAAGGAGATGGCAAGAGACAAATATTGGTGGAGAGAGTTCATTGAGGCCCTATGCATCCCGTGGGATGCCACAGGAAATGATTGATTGATTGATTGATTGATTATTATTATTATTATTATTATTATTATTATTATTATTATCATCATCATCATCATAATGTATTTTTTCCACAGACATCTCCATATCGTGTCAGTTGTCAAGCCACACGAGTACACTAATCTATGGATCTTATGCTCTTGTATGTTTATTAATCATTGTGGAAATATGCACAGAAGTATGTCAGCGTACTGGAGCTGTGTGGAGACCATTCGGTATTACGTGGAAAATGTTGCCAGTCTCTGTTCATTCCTCTCTCTTCCATTCAGTCTTCTCTTCCTTCTCCCATCATATTTCTGTCCCATTTTTCCATGTAAGCACTCTTCTTCCTCCATATTTTCCATTTATTATGCCCCACCCTTCCTATTTCCTTCCTTAGGCCAGGCACACTTGCTTTCAGTGTGCTCGTCCTCTGCCTTTCCTTTGCTCCTTGCTCTCTTCTGCTCGTGTGTTTCCTCTTCCCATGACTTTCCCTTTCCTTTGCTTCTTCCCGTCTTTCTCTGTTTCTTCTACGTCCTGTTTACCCTCTCCTCTTTCTACCTCTTCCTTCCTTTTCCTTCACTCTTCCCCAATCGATTTCTCTCTAATTCCTCTACTCCCTCCTCTTTCTCTTTGTTCTCCTCATTTCATTTCCTTCTCCTTTCTCGTCTTTACCTTCTTCATATTCCATTCTATTCCCACCCCTCCTATCACTGATCTAACTCTACTCCCTTTCCTACCTCTTCCCTTTATTTTCTTCCTTCATTGTTCCCTGTCTCTCTGATCCTACGTTCTCGTTACTTCCAGCACTTCTACTCTTTTTCTTCCTCCTCACTGTCCTTGTACTCCTTTTCTTGCATTACATAGAGAGAGAGAGAGAGAGAGAGAGAGAGAGATTGTCTTCCTGGATGTGAGACAAAAGGAGACATTCGATTCCTCGCGCCTTTTGTAGCTAGACCTGACCTCATCGCACAAATTGCTTCTTATTGAATTTTCTTCCATCTCCAGCTCCACCGCCTCCCTCTTTCTTCCATTTCTACGGCTGTGGACCCTCCCGGCACTGTGTCTTGTGCCGGGTGAGCAAAAGACGATGTGTTGAGGTGGGGGGATGAGGGATGAATTGGGAGAAGGTGTGGGAATGGGAGTAAAAGAGTAAAAAATGACTGGGGCAGAAGGTATGGTGTAGAGAATCAGGAGCGCTAATTACTGAGGAAAAGAAGGATCAGCAGATATGAAGTGGATGAGACGGAGAGGAGGAGTGAGACGGCGTATGTGAGGGAAAAAGAGCATTTGAGGGAAAGGGAGTTGTTGGGTTTATGAGGACTGTGGAAGATGGTGCTGGCTATGTGTAAGTAAGCGATCAGGTACTTTACTATGATGCCCGTATGGATGCAAGTTCGATCGCAGGCTAGGGAAGGATCTGAATTTCATTAAAAGAGAATTATCAAATCTTCCACAAAACCAAAAATCATGTCACTTACAGACACCCTCACTAAACAGATGACACCAGTCCTGAGTGAGGCATCCCTGTCATGTACTAAATGTCGACGATGAGTACAAGGACCAATAGGCGTTAGGAGACACACCATAAACTGTACGCCCAAAATCGGACACATAGAAAAGAGAAAGAAGTGAAGATGTGAAGAAATAAAATGAAGAATAATATAAACCGCGAAATGCAAGGTCATATGAGGCAGTGGGAAAGAGAATATGTGAGAGGATGAGAGGTGACGAGGAGAAAGGAAAAATGAAAGAGGAAGAAAAGGAGGACCGTAGAGTGAATGTGGGAAGGGAAGGGGGAGACGAAGAGAGGAAGATGAGATGGAGAGCGAATCAGAGAAATACGAGGTTGTTCCGTGCGAGGTAATTAGACCAGGATGACTTACTGACAAGAGAGAGAGAGAGAGAGAGAGAGAGAGAGAGAGAGAGAGAGAGAGAGAGAGAGAGAGAGGTATACAATTAACAGATTCTTCCGTCACCCATTTGAGCATAAAAGGAGCCGGAATCAAACACACCCTACTCGCCCCATGCATCTCAGGTGCACAGGTCAATTAAATAAGGTAAAATAGCGTCAGTATTAAAGGGCATATTTTAAGTGGGATCGGTCATTTAGTAACACGTATTCCTTAGGAATGTATTATTCACGTTACACTTCAATATCCTCCTATATATTACTAATGAAAATTATGTCAATGTGAAAGCGATAGAAACAGAATATCAAGAAAATGCCAGAGGGTAATATGAATATGCAAAGGAGGAAATGCAACGAATCCTCGCACGTCACTCAGAATACGGCACTAAGTGAACTAAGACAAAAAATAACTTAAAAAAAGTTTTTGTATATGAAAAATGTGAAGGTATTGTACTGTAAGTTTCCGTAATTCATTTGCCCCAGACCAAGACATAAAGAGCCTGGGGAATTACTCTGCAGTAATGCACAGGTAGCTGCTTACTACCCACACCATCACCACTCAGCTCAGGTACATTTCATTTATGTTATCATTTAGCTCAGGTCTTATTACAAGTCTGGGTGCTCCATGCTGCTTAAAGAACACGTCTCCATAACTCTAAATAACGATTCAGAGCTTTGCTGAAGCCGCGATATGGAAAAACTTACTGCCTGATAACAGACACAGACTTGACTGAGAGTATCATATTCATTTTCTCGATTGGCATAAAATCTACAGATTCTTCAAGCATCTCTTCACTTCCCCTCCCAGACTGCCATAGTCCGGAATTATAAAACAACCCTTTGCCTCCCACTGGTCTTCCTTTTACTTGCAGTGGTAGTATAGGCACTGTCTGGACGAGATCAGTAAAACCAGCAATTTCAGTTGCCAGGTACGATCTAAGTTTTCTCTGTTCAGTTACGTGAAACTGGTTTAGTAAGTGGTGGACAGAACAGTGAAGAAAAAAAAATCAGTTGGTATTATTAAACGAAGATTTCTGAGTGTTTGCTAAACAGTTTGTGCAATCTACTTCCATCACATATGAATTGTTTAAGTGGAGCATTGGATTTACATGGAGGGTTGTGGTGTTGACGTGGATGTGATTGAAAGCGTTACGAGAAATATTTTGAGATGGTTTGGCCATGGGGAGAGGGTGGGGAGTGAGAGACTGACTAGAAGATTGTATGTGAGGGAGGTAGAGGGAGAGAGGAGGAGGGAAGACCGAGGACGAGATGCAAGGACGGAGTGGAGAGCTCTATGAAAAAGAGAAAAGGGTAAGTTGGATGGGGGCAGCCAAATGGCAGAGGACAGGGCGACGTGAAGGCGATTTGTTTGTGGTCACCCGTTATGAGATTAAAGTGTCTGACAACAGATAGATAGATTGATAGATAGGCAGAGAATCTGCTTACCACACATATCTTACCTGAGCAAATTAACTCATGTCACTGGCTGGGATATCAAACTCAGTGCAAGAAAAAACACTATGGGTGTTAGTCGTTCCAAGGGGGCACATTCCCCACATCCTGTGTTAACTTTTAACGGATGCCCCCAAGCTGATCGACGACCCAGGTCAATAAGTTCTTTATCCATGTTAGTTTGCAGTTGTGGAATAGCTGGTATGAATACTTATTTCACTATCATCCTTCAGAATACTTGAAATGTTGTGTGAATCATGTACACTAGCTTCAAAAAGTATAGTGTATGAGGGAGGTAATGATATCCTAATGGCCCTTGATGTCTCAGGGATATTAAACTCTCATCATCTGATTATTTACATTATAACCGTACTCGATAGGAAATGTCACGCCAGTTATAATATGCACTTTTATGAAAGTAAGTTTATCAACGTGGGGACATTCTGCAACAGCCATCGCCTGTGGTGCCCAAGTGTCTCTCACAAAGTGTGCACCGATACTTTTTGGAGTAAGTGTACTTCTGGCACTTAATTCATGTACTTTATTCACTGACAAAAAAACAAAAAATATGACATGAAAATTGTTATTCTGGGTTCTTTAGGAACAAAGATAAAGCAAAATCAATGTTCATGGTTGCCATCTTGGATTTGGCCCCTTGGTGGAGTTAGGCAGCACTTTTGGGAGGGGTACTCCGGCTGAAATATGTTTAAACGACCCAGAGAACTAAAATCAGTCTTCAAACCTTGTTTCAGAAAAAAATGGTCACGGAGTGAATTAGAGGGTCCCCTCACTACCTGAGAGCCCCCTGCCTGCCGACAGTGATTTGTGTAGGAACTTCTCCGCCAACAAGTTGACAAGGAATAATGAGCAAAGTTTAGGAGGTTGCAAAGTCCCAGTCCTTGGCCCGTGAATGTAAATACTGTATATACTGCACCTCTCATAATGACTTTTGTCTTTATGTCATATTAGTCAGCACTGCAGCAGTCAATTCCTTGAAAATTAACTAAGTGGAAGATGAACAGTGGAAAGACAAAGTAGTTTCAGCAGAGCTAGACGTTTATATCTGAGTCTGGGTTATCACTATTATAAAAGATTCATCATTAATTTATGTAAGTATGCTTGGTTTAATATTAATGACAGCAATACTAAGTAACTTTGTTTTGCATAACATTTGATGTGTAGTAATAGAAGAGAATATGGCAGATGGAATACCGCTCGCTGTCCTCTTGTTCGCAGAAACCAAGGATGGCGCAGGTTGAAGCGAGGAGTGATAATAATCCTGATGGGGAATATCCATATTGGATCGCCATCACCCGCGTGCTTTTGAGGAGAAGAAGTAAATGAGAAGAAAGATAAGTGGCTGAAGAAATAGGCATATATTGAGAAAAAAGATGGGTAGCGAAAGAGAGAGAAGAGAATATGGAGAGACAGATAAAATTAGCTGAACAGAAAGAACAATGGCCGAAGAAAAAGATGAATGGCTGAAGAGGAATAAGAGTTACTTGAGAGAAAGGAAAATGGCTGAAGAGAAAGAACATTAACTGAAGCGAAAGATGAGACAATGGAGAGAAACATATAAGAGTTATTTAGAGAGTTTAACTAAAAACGAATGGAGACGATTGAAGGGGAAGGAGAGTGAAGTGCAACAGTGAACAGTTCAAGAAGAATGACCACACGTGAGGGAAGAATATTATGTAAAATAAAACAGCAAACAGCACGCAGAGTGAAACATTCTCTCCCTGTATTATTAGTCTAAGGGCCGTGTTTGACTTTACCCAGTGACCTTGCCCTTCAAAGGAATGTTCCCAAAATCAAAATTCTTCCTCTTTACCGGACCTATGGATTTCCACCAAGTTGAGACCTCATGAGATCAAAACTTATATCTGAGTAGACATTATCCTGTGACCTTGACCTTCAACATAATGTAGCCTACACAAAACTGAAAATGTTTGATCTTCCCTGCCCCTGAACACCTCTACCAAATTTTGTCCAAGTTGAATAAAACCTGTTCGAGTTTGACCTACTCTTCTCGAAAACAGTGCGCCTTCTCTTTGATATTTCCTCAAATTTCTGCAAAGTTTTTATTAAACTTTTTCGAAATTGCCTGAGTTAATTTGTTCACACACCAACACAGACTCCCGGCGGACAAAATTACGCCTGCGCAGATTTAGGAAAGAAGCGAAACGAGAAGAGAGAAGAAAGGTGGGAAGAGGAATGAACAGAAGGGGTGTACTACTGTATACCTTGTATCACCTCATTATCTCGTATACCGAAGAATATTAGGTGTAACTGACTCTGCTGGGAATCATGATGGTGGAAGGCTGAAACAAGACGGACGAGATATGAGGAAATGGAGAGAGGAATGAAGAACAAGTGTGCGTGTGTTGGGGGGAGGGGGAATAGGTGATGCAGAGAAGGCAAAATGAACGAGAAAGACGAATGGAAGAAAATAGGAAGTAAGGCCGTGCATTGGTGAGAGAGAGAGAGAGAGAGAGAGAGAGAGAGAGAGAGAGAGAGAGAGAGAGAGAGAGAGAGGAATGTGGGAGAAGGAGAGAGGAGAAGAGAGTGATTCGAAAGGACATGGGCATAAAGGGAGGGCAGGAGTCATTAGTGTGACTCGGACTGAAGAGCACGAGAAGAATACGCCTTGGGTTCAACACAGAAACGAAATGTGCTGGGTGATATCATGCTGGGGGAAGTGGAGTAATGTTCGACACATTACCTTATATAACAAAGACTTGTAGCAGAGAGGCAACACTTTTAAATGAAAAATAAACACATATGCTAAAGATTAATATATTTAGCTGAATGGCTTAATATACTCCCTCTTGTTAGATATAGCTTATTTGTAAACCGCCTCTCCAGGGGTACTAGTTACAGTACAGCATTATCTTTTCATCAGATTCAAAGACATCCTAGACATATAATCTTAGTCATTAATCAACAATATGAGGCTAGTGGTTACCCGTCAATTTTGTGCAAACACAAATTTTTGAGTGAAAAATCCTGATGTAAGTTCAGACACTAGATGTTGTGCGTAGTATTTTGAATGTTGGATGTTGCTGTCACTAGATATATGCCGAGACTGTTATGTGAGACAAAATTGTATTTTGGTTGTTATATGCTGGAGAGTCTGATGGATCGTAGTTGTCACCCAGGTGTTACTGAATAGTTGATTTTCATCGTTGCCTCTCTCTTTCCGTCCGCCTCTCGATTTCGTTACCTTTTCCCTCTCACGCCGTCTCTCTCCATGTCTCTCGACCTCTTATGTAAGCGTTGAGTCAGTGTTATGTTTCCGGATATTATCCTTTCCCTTTCAGTACCCCAGAGTCTGATAGCTATTGATGTCGTTGCCTGGGGGTGTCTATTAAGGGTAAGAGGTATCATACAAGGGTGAGAAGTGTGCGTCTCGGACCTTAACCCGGTCCCTGTAGAGGGTGAAAAAAAAATTAAAGTTCATGACATATGCGTCACCGTCAAAAATGTGAAGACATTGGTCAGGAACTGATTGAGGATAGATGAGAGGGATGATAAGGAAGTTCCTCATGTTTTCACACGGCATCACACCAATCCTCGCCGTCCACCGTCACTTACCACGTCCTCTACCACGCATTCCACACCTTCTAAACCTTAACAGAAGCAAAATTGGGAAGGACGAGTCTCATCTGCCTCAACCACAGAATATAAAGGTATTAGTTTTTTTTTTTTTTTCCACATCGTTCTTATATAATAAGCAATACTTTAACTGGATCCCTACTGTTGTTCTGAAGAACCGTGCATTTGTGAGTACACTGTCTATGGGTAAACTTTCGCCTTTTTCTGTTGACTTGTACCTTTCCTTCTTGATGGAAATTAGCTCTTATTCAGCATGTCCTGAAGACGGGTGGCCGTTGCCAGTCCTTTGAACATCACCCAATTGCTTCAACATCCTGTATTTCTAAAGCTATTGAACTATTCTTAACAAAAATAATTAAAGGCACCTTTCTTATCATAACCTTTCTTCCAAGAACCAGTATGGGTTTCCACTGCCAATCTTCTCACCTTCCATTCAGACTCCTAGTCACCTTACATTCGGATCTCTGGTGAAAGCTTTGCCAGTGCAATTGACAGTGTAAAAGCTTTCGATTGAGTCTTGTGTAAAACTTTAATTTCCAAACCGCCCTTTTCTGGTTTCTATCCTCATATCTATGCCTTCATCTCTAGCTTCCTTTCTGGTCGTTTTATAGCTGCTGCTTTTGCAGACACCATTCTTCTAGAGCTATCAGTAGTGGGATTCCTCAGGTTTCTGTCCTGTCATCAATTCTGTTCCTGCTATTCATCAAAGACTTCCCTTTAAGCTGTATATCTAACACAATCCACGCATATGCTGATGACTCCGCTCTTCACCTTTCCATTGGCTTATCAAAGCGTCCATCAATATAGTTACTTTAACGAGCACAGGATGAGGCTAAGAAACCTAACTTCTGACCTAGTTCACATCTATGATTGGGGTAAAAGTAACCTTGTTGTTTTCAAAGCACTCAGAGTCCAGTTTCTACATCTTTCGATCTGGCAAAATCTTCTAGAGGAACGTCCATTAATATTTAACAAAATCCAGGGTGGTACCCCCAAGCTGGATGGAAAGCTGATGTAGGGAGAGCTGGAGCTCCCGTTTCATCAGTCCTCTGGACTATTTCTGATCATACGCCTTTGCTGAACCTTCTCATTGTTTAAGTATCATTAAGAGTAGGCCAACATGCTTTAAAGTACACCAAACTAAATGCATATTATACGCTATACTTCTTGTTTAAAGTTCTGTTAAAAATGGCGTTTCAACACCGAGTCGTGGAGTGCGTGGGGGAAAGGGGCATTAAAGCCCCACCATCCACTCCTCTCCCTTCTTCTTCATTTCTGCAACATTCACTGCCTTTCCTTTAACTTTCTCTCTACTGACCACTGTCTCCCCTCCTCTAAACCTCCTCCTCTCCTCCTCACAGAGACTCAATTGTCTGAAACGACTGATAACGAACACTTCTCTGTATCTTCTTAATTTCTCTATACTCATTTCAAAGCCAAAGGTGGCTGTTGTGTATATGTACGCAACAACATATCTTGCTCCTGTGTTCCTGAACTTGAATCTTCTGATTTCTCTACTCTCTATCTTCGGCTGTGCTGTCATTCTCTGACTAAATATGTCTCCACTGTTTACTTAACCCCTCATTCTACTCACTATGAAAAATTCTTCGACAATTTTACTTATAAGATGAAACACATCCAATCAGTTTCTCCTTTCTCTGAAATCTCCATTGTAGGTGATTTCAACTTTCACCACCTCTTTTGGCTCCCCTCTCCCTTCACTGATCCACCTGCTGAACAAGCATATAGCTTTTCTATTCTTGATGACCTACAGCACCTTCTATAGCACCATACCCATATCCCTGACTGCCTTGGAGAGAACTCCAACATACCTGACCTCTTCTTCACAACTAATCCTTCTCCTTAAGCCATTAATCTTTTCTCTCCGTTGGACTTCTCTCATCACCACCCTATCACACTGACCTGTTCTATCACTCCAGTAGGGCCAGTGGTTCCTCCCAGGAAGAGGCGGCTGTGGCACTCTGGTGGTGCTGTTGGGGAAACCCTCAGGCAGTACTTCTTTGAGTTTCCTTGGAATGATTATTCTTCCATGGCCTAGAGCCATCTGGGTGTGCCTCACTCATTACAGAGTTTATTCTCTCAGGCATGGAAGCATACTTTTCTTTCTTTTATTCTGCGACTAGTGCAAAAAAATAAAAAATAAAAACTTGGTTTAATCATGCTTGTTCTAATGTCTGCAACATGGAGAAGGTCTACAAGAGGTAATAGTGCCAAACCACCCCTAAATCTCATCTCTTTTATGTATCTACATGGCATCTGGCTCAGCCTGTTCTTTTGCTGTGCTAAAAATAATTTCATTCATGCTAAATGCTCTGAACTCTCCAATTCAAATTTCTCCCACTCCTTCTGGCACCTTGCCAAAAACCTTTCTAACAACTTTACCTTATCTTCCTTCCCTCCTCTTTTTCTCCCTGATGGCTACGTAGCTTTTTTTTTCCACTGACAAAGCAGAACTCTTTGCTCAGACACTTTCCTCCAATTCCACCTTAGACGATTACGGTGTTGTTCCTCCGTCACTCCCCCCCCCCTCTTTCTCATGGTTCATACTAAATTTTTTTCCATTGATGTGTTTTTTGACGTCGCTGGCTTTCATACTAACAAGGCATATGGGCCTGATGGAGTCCCTCCTGATTTCCTCAAGAACTGTTCTTCTTTGCTTACAAACTGCCTGGGCAAACTCTTTCACCTCTGTCTGTCAAGTTGTACCTTTCCTTCTTGCTGAAAGTTTGCTCTCATTTAGCCTGTCCCAAAGAAGGGTGACCATTCCCAACCCTCTATATCACCCAATTGCTTTAACACCCTGTATTTCAAGCATTTTTGAATCTACTACTAATAAAAAATACTACGCACCTTTCCTATCAAAACTTTCTTTCTGATCATCAGTATGGGTTCTGCCAGGGATGGGCCACTGGCGATGATCTCACTTAACTTTGAGACTTCTAGTTAGACTTCTTTCGGGACTTTAGCGAGAGCTTTGCCGTTGTACCTGACATCTCAAAGGTTTTCGATAGAGTCTGGCATTAATCTTTCGTTTCCAAACTGTCCCCTTAAGGTTTCTATCCATCTGTCTGTGCCTTCATCTCTAGCTTCCATTCTGGTCTATCTGTAGTTGTTGCTGTAGACAGCTACTTTTCTTCTCCTAGAGCTATTAATAGCGGTGTTCCTCAGGGCTCTGTCATATCACCAACTCTCTTTCTTCTGTTCATGAACCACCTTAGCTGTACATGTAACCCTATCCACTCATATGCTGATCACTCCACCCTTCACCTTTTCATTTTTTCCCACATCGTCTATCTCAGCAGTTGCTTCAACAAACAAGGTTTGAAGCCGTGGCACACCTAATGTCTGACTTGGCTCACATCTCTAACCGGAGTAAAAGTTGTTTTTTTGTATTTAATGCTTCAAAAAGTCAGGTCATACAACTTTTAGCCCATCAAAATCTTTTGCAGGGGTATCCTCTAATTTTGAAAAATATTCAGCTAGATCTTGCATCATCTTTAAACATGCTTGAGGGTTCATTCTCATGGGCTTTATCTTGGAAAGATCATAACACCTCTATTGTAAAATCTGCTTCCAAGAGATTAGGTGTACTAAGCCTACTCCATTCCTTCTTTATCCCTGCACAGTTGTTGACTCTACACAGGTCCCCCCCCCAAAAAAAAAAAAAAAAAAAACGGCTAGAGTACAACTCTCATGTGTGGGGACGCTCCCCGCATAGAGCTCTTCTCAACACGGTGGAGTCAAAGGCTTTTTGTTTTATCAACTCTCCTCCTCTTACTGGTCCCTTCAACCTCAGTGTCTTTGCCTCATTGTTGCAAGTTTATCTCTTTTTTATCGCTACTTCAGTGGTCACAGCTCCTCTGAACTGCCTGCTTGCATCCCTCCACCACTAGGGTGGATGTGTAGAACCCGTCTAGCAATAAGCTCCCATCTCTTTTGTGTCAAACTCTCTAATGCAATAGTTAACCGTGACTCTCATGCCTTCATGTATGCTACATGTAACTTTGGAATTTCCTTCCTTTTTCTGTATTTTATTCTGTCTATGACCTCCAGTCTTTCATAGGCATCTCGAAATGTACAGATCTTGAATTTGGCTCACCGAATTTTTTTTTTTTTTTTTTTTTTTTTTTTGAGGGAACAATCTTGTATGCTTCTGGCGTTTGGTTCCTTTTTCCTTGCATTAAAAAAAAAAAAAATCTCTAAACATACTTGGGGTTGCATTCTCTAGCGATCTGTCACGGCGAGATCATATTACCTTATCTGCATAATTTGCTTCCAAGAGGTTATGTGTGCTAAGCCGGCTCCGTGCCTTCTTTCCTCCCACAAAGCTTTGACTTTACCACTCCTTCGAAGCAGAATGATATCACTATCTGCACCGCACCTTATACCTTAGCACTAGATTTAGGTTGTGTGTGTGTGTGTGTGTGTGTGTGTGTGTGTGTGTGTGTGTGTGTGTGTGTGTGTGTGTGTGTGTGTGTGTGTGTGTGTGTGTGTTTTAACTCCTCCTAGGCTATTTGAGGCATGTGAAAAAAATTTCCCAGATGAGTTTGTTAGGTTCCTGGAAAGAAAGAAAGAGAACCATTTTCTCCTATATTTCGAGGAAGATCATGATATAGATTATTGCATAGATCCCGCTGCATTAACAGATAAGTTTGATGTCATTTACGGTGTTGGTGAGTGGAGACTGTTCATGGATCCTTCGAAAAGAAATCTTAAGGCCATGGTGACACTTATTCTTTAAGTTCTTTTAGTTCATTCAGTGCCGTTCAAGAAAATTATGGAAACTTACTTATGGTTTTAAACAAGATTAACTACAAAAACCACAAATGGGTGATTTGTGAAGACTAAAAACACTTTGAATGCCGCTCGGACAATAGTCGGGCTACACAAAAGTTCCATGTTCTTTTGTCTGAATGGGATAACTGCGCCAGGGATCGTATTGACCTCGGAAACAGTGGTTAGGTAGGAGACAACTTTCACCTGGGACAAAAAATTACGTGAGAATGTTTGGGTGATTCAAAAGAATGTTCATATCCCCTCTCTGCGAACAAAACTTGGCCTAATGAAGCAACCCGTTCAAGCTTTGGCAAGAGTTTTCCAGGATTGTCGGATGCCAAGCTCAAAGAAGGTATATTTGTCCGAGCTAATAGAAGGAAACTAAAGGATGTAAGTTTTGTAAACTCTCCTCTAGCTGTTGAAAAACAAGCATGGATTGCTTTGAAAGATGTCATTAATGACGTTTAAGGTAACAATAAGACTCAGCCTACAGAGTCGCTGTAAGCAGGATTCTTGAAATGTTCAAGAACCTGCCATGTAACAGGAGTCTCAAAGTAGACTTCCTGAATACTCATTTGGACAACTTCCCAGAATATGTGGGGGTTTTGAGTGGAAGCAAGGTGATGTATTTCATCAGGACATCACGGAAATGTTAAATGGAATATCAACATGATGGCTGACTACTGCTGGGCGTTGCACTGCGAGAATCCACCAAAAATTAAGAGGAAGTTTCAGGCGCAGTTTTAAAGAAAAAAAAAAAAAGCGGTTTTGTATATAGAAGTCTGTAATTTATTATTGGTATTGTTTTTTTTTTTGTACTCATATTTAGTATTTACAGTTGTATATATATATTTTCAATTTTAATGCACATTTTTGAGTAATATTCATCGTGCAGACCTGTGTAATTAATTACTGAAACATTCATTTACTCTGACACATGTTTTACTACCACCATATTAAATCTGCAAAATAATGGATATTTTCTTTCCATACAATTCATAAACCGTCACTATTGTTTCCCTTCCCATAAATTTTGCTCTATACTGGTTCTAGATACAGGGGAATACATTTCATAAATTATTGTACAGTAGTCACTCACACAAGCTATATATATATATATATATATATATATATATATATATATATATATATATATATATATATATACACAGTATATATGGCCACGTAATGCTAGGCGGACATAAGGGGTGCTGTGGTTGAACCTGTGTCGCATACCATAAAGTATGCTTGCACCTAGTCGGCTTGCGCAGGCCGATTACACTTGGTTCACAGACTACACACATATCCAATGCCACTCCAACACTACAATTACACTTACAAGCACTTCTCACCCTACATACAATCTCTACCAGACAGCCTAAGCCACTTGGTGGAGATTCTGTATATTGGCTGTACCGTCACCACTTCGGTCGGGATAGGCCGGTCCTGCAGTGGACACTCAAACGGCTGATGAGATGATATATTGTGTGTGTATATATATATATATATATATATATATATATATATATATATATATATATATATATATATTGGAGAGAGATAGAGAGAGAGACCGTATCAAGATAGATAGACAGATAGACAGATAGATAGATATAAAGGCAAGTGTTCTCAATTGGTGGTAAAGTAAAAAAAAATATAAAGTTCAAAATAAGTGAAACAGGTGAAAGCAGTAAGGGACAGAGTTTTAGATTTGTGTGTGAAGCTGGTATCATGAACAGTAGTTGTTAGGGATGGCTCATTAGAAGGAATACTTGAATGAGCTGGGGTTTGGTACTAGAAATAAAGCATGTATAATTCATGGCTCTTCAACAGTGAAAAAAAAAAAAAAAATCGAGAAGGCAAAGTGTGCTTAAGCGGACATGCACATGGCTTGGGCATGCACAAACAGACAATGAACAAGACAAAATAGAGAGTGCAAGGCCCATGCCGGACAGTCAGTCTAAATCCCCGTCCACACACACTGTGAGCAACTTGTAATTTTCTGCAATATGGTAATGACGCAGCCCCGAGGGGATATTCTCCCGCATCTGGTCTGATCAGCTGATCAGGCCAGGTGCGGGTAAAGGGATGGGACCATTACGATGTAGCAGGGCTAAACCAGCCCTGCTGTCGGGCCCTGCTGCAGGTGTTGCTGATTGCACTGTGCAACTGACCCTCGTGCGGTGTGGTGCGGTGAGGATGTATCCCTTCTCCCCTTGGGGCTAAGATGCGAATGAATGTGTATTTGTGGATGAGTAAATTGGGAGTGTGTCGTCCTGTCTCGGCTACCTCCCTTTCTTTGGAGGAAGCAGCCTAGGTATATAGATAGATAGACTGATGGTAATGAAAACATGGAAATAATAAGGTATACGTAATGCAATAATACCTTCACTTCTGACTTACTGTTTATGGCGCGATTCGTAATTACCCTTTGAAACTGATGGGAAACGTGCTTGGACCCGACAGGCGTCCTCTGAACGTGTGGAAGAGTTTCCAGGTCGAACCAATGGCCCCTGCCTTCTGTCTTGACCTTTGACTGATTGTTTTCAAAATCGATTTACCCCATCCTTTAAGTGACGCTCAACGCATCCAACAAGACTGGTTCAAATCAGACCAGAAATTGTTTCAGTTTGTTCCTCTCTGACCTTGACCTCTGACCTATTGTACTGAAAAATTCGGTAATTTTATCTTTGGTCAATGAGTTAAAGGGCTGGCCATTTGACCCTGCCCTGCGCCTCATGCCTTAGACCAGCTGTTCAAAAAACTCGATCACTTCACCATTTCCTGTTCTTCAGCTGTTCCTTTTACAGTAGTTTGGTCAAAATTGGATAAAGAAATAAATTAACCTACCTATTGCCCTGTGACCAATTGCCTTTTTTTGGCCAAATATTGATTACATGTTCCTATGCAGCTCTTCAAACAATATCCCTTGTGTGTGTGTGTGTGTGTGTGTGTGTGTGTGTGTGTGTGTGTGTGTGTGTGTGTGTGTGTGTGTGTGTGTGTGTGTGCAGCTCCATCCAGTAGTTTTTCCTAATCATGTTAGCAAACAGACAGACAGAAGGACAGATGGAGAGACAGACTGATCAAACACAACACCGTCTCACTTTTGTGCGTGGGTGTAAATAAACATGAGCATTCGACGACTGCATGACCTGCGCCGCGCCATGGACCCGTCATACGATGGTTAAAAAAAAAAAAATGGATGTCGTGAGTAAAGGAATGATTGGGACGGGCTGGAATTTTGATGGGCAGTGGGGATGGCGTTGAAGTATTGGTGGTTAAAGTGCAGTTAGAGTTTGTTGGAAAATATCCTCCAAGTAGGACTGTGTTAGGAGGTGCAGAAATTGGGATGGGGATCACAGAAATGGGTGCAATGAGGTAAAATTGTGGTAGGGTCGTGAGGAAGGGTCATAAAAACATACATATGGAAATGAGTGTTATAGACTTAATGGTTTGAATGCAATGAAGTTTTTATTTCAAAGCTTCTCCAGCAAGAAAAACACTAGAGCAGGAAGAAGACACGGTCATGTTGCTCAAATTTACTTGACGTTTTGGGACTCGGGTAAATATGAGTCAGACAAAAAGGATGATAAGGGAATGGCCAACAACCGCTGCAGTGTCACCAGCGTCACTTTTATGGCATTTATGAATATCTAGATGTAATCAACTGTGTGTGTGTGTGTGTGTGTGTGTGTGTGTGTGTGTGTGTGTGTGTGTGTGTGTGTGTGTGTGTGTGTGTGTGTGTGTGTGTGTGTGTGTGTGTGTGTGTGTGTGTGTGTGTTGCACTAATCTGCATAGTAATTGCGTGAGTTTCAGTGCAGCGTGGATGGATATTCACTAACAAGGTAGTGGAAGGATGAGAATGGACACGTCCAGGCAGTTATAGACAATGTTATTAGCTGTTGTATGTGTTGGCAGTGAGTTGGCAGGACGGTTTCAAGTGTCCTGGGAAGGTAGTGTGTGATGGCATGACGGCGGTAGTTCGACTGTATTTAGCAGAATCTCACAAGGTTTTGGCACAGTTGCGAAAAACAGAGTAAAATTGTTAATGACCAAGGTCGTAAATTCTCTCCTCTTGTGTCTGTGGAGGACGGTGTGATTGCTGCGTCTTTACTGTTCACTGCCAAAGATGGAAAATGGTGCTAAAGATCACTATTTCTGCCCAGTTTATTTGCCTTTAACATCGCAAGTACGGTGATGCAATCTTCACTTAATGTGTTATCTCTAGTCATATCTTTGGGTAAAACTCCCTTAGTGAAGGATGAAGAAATAATAACCTCCAGTACACTACGCCACTATGAAAGGATTCCGTAAAGCTAGATAAAATCATAAATTTTTAGCAATAATAAGTGAAAAAAAATGTTCCATAGGTAATAAGGGTAACGGCAAGCTGGGAATAATTATGTGAATGGTTTCCTCGCAATACACAGTCAAGGAAATTAATTGCGTTACAATCTCCCTGTCTTAGATTCTGCCCCAGTGATGAATACCTCTGGTAAGTTTAGGAAGTCCTGTACACCGAAGATACGAACTGGAATTCTGAACCACCGGATTTACAGAAGTTTCGCTAATTGTTAACAGAGCGAGCATGGTTGTGAGAGTTTTTTTTTTTTTTGTCTAATCGTGAGTTTGTCCGTGTGTGTGTGTGTGTGTGTGTGTGTGTGTGTGTGTGTGTGTGTGTGTGTGTGTTTGTGTGTGTATGTGTGTAATACTCCAAAAAGTTGGTGATGTGCCGTGTACAGTGCATAACCATTGGCGATTCTATAAAAATAATACCTTGAAGCGGATTATTATTTCCCCGTCACTCAATACCCCCCATAGCTCTCTCTCTCTCTCTCTCTCTCTCTCTCTCACACACACACACACACACACACATACTGTACAGAAACTAAAAAACAAATAGAAAACTCAACCATGAGCGCTCTTTGTTGAAAAATAATAAAACTAAATCCGACGGTTCATAATCGTATTTTCGGTGTGCATGATGCCGTGAACTTTGCCACAAATCTTCCTCACTGCGGCCCAATGTGAAACATGGGGAGTGTAACGCTATTAATTTCCTGGACTGTACAGTACAAAGGAGCAAGTATTTAAACAAATCCAACCACCAAAAAACAAACTTTATTCAAAACATCAGGTAACCTACACAAAGTTTAGAAATAAACTTGTCACCGTGCATAATAACGCTAGGATAAAGAAAGGAATTAATGGAATTAGGGTCATACCAGACTGATTTGACAACTTGCCTCTCTAGAGAGACTCTCTTCATTATTGCCAGGTGGGCCAATCACACACCCTCAGCAAAGTAACTCACAATCGGGTGATGTTTTTACTCCAGTTCGAACAACAGTGGAAGACTTTTCTCGGCTTAGAGAAGTGCAGGTGCTACTCAGGATGGAAGGAGAGTGTTAATGAAGGTTATAGCTAACGCGTCCAGTTTGAAAAAAACAAAATACCATGGTGCAGAAAATCACATGGAAATACCAGAAATGAACTATAAATGGTGTCCCTTAGGTGAAATGGTGAAAGCTATGTCAGGATGAAGACCACAAGGGGAAGAAGACAGGACACAGAGGCATACGAGGAGGGACAGGTGGTGAAGGCGGAGCGCGGAGCAAGAATGGTAGAAGACACATAAGAGGAGAGGGTAAAGGACAGTGTTTCTTAAACTTTTTTACTTCATTCCAAATTTGTGGGGATCTTAACATCCTCGTGGTCGCTCTTCAGTTTTCTATCAAGATCCTAACAAATAATGATGGAAAAAACCGTTTTGGTGCTCTCCTCTTATTTTAATGCCTACAGCCATCAAGCAGACTGCATAGTTTGTTACATATCAGTGGGATGGATGACACTAATTTCAGTCAATCCGACTGATTCGAGAGAGACTCACTGATAACGCACATCTCATATCTGGGTCCACATCCAACCGGTTTCGGCTTTTACTTTTTGTGTGTGGAAGGGTGGAGAAACCAGATTTACATAAATAAATTGCAGAATGACAATAGAACTCTTAGTGGAATTTCACAAAATTTTGAATATGATACAGGGAGCACCAGAACACAGTCAGGGATATCTCTTCATAAAGGTCTCTGGCAACAAAATCATTCTTGAGGTCAAGGAATTCGTCTTGAGCATCATCAGGCATGGCAGCGATATCAAGAGTGTAAGAGGAAGGATTCCTCACCAATTTCCCTTCTTATTCCTTAAATTCTGGGAAGTATCTTTTCAGTTCACTTTCCAGGGATTTCAAATGCTGAATTATTTCACTTTTAAGTCATGGGTCAAATAAGTGATCCTCTTCAAACTCGTCATGAACAGTTGAAAGATTCTCAAACATGGCAACATTTTCTGCACTCACTTTCCTCTGCCAGTTTTGGAGTTTAGCAAGAAATGCACATATACAGTCCATGAGGTGAAATACTTTTCTTGCCTTGCTTTGTAGCTTGAGATTCAACCTATTTAGCTGCTCAAAACGTCTGCCAGGTATGCAAGATGGGACTCCCACAAAGCCTGGTTGAAGAGACTATTGATCAGCCTTCCCTTTCATTTCCAGGAAAAGTTCAAGTTCTCTCCGAAGCTCAAATACTCTGTTCACAACATCGCCCTTGGAAAGCCATCGCACCCTGGAATAAAAGGGGAGGGATTGATGCCCTTAATCCATGTGTTCAGAGTTTCTGGAAAAGGCGAGAGTTTAATCTCGTGTTTCCACAAAACTGACACATTTCACCACTGTCTTCAGAATTTTGCAAACAGCATCAGGGAGGGTTTTTGACTCCAGTGCAAAATGATGGATCATACAAAGAACCACTTTCGTATTCAGAGCTACTTCCCCGACATGCTTCTGTAGCCCCGATTTTAATTCCAGCATCGCTGGTGCCCCATCAGTACAGACTCCACAACAGTTTTATCTAGCTATTCCGTCAGCTGTGGAGAGAAAATTCTACTTTTCCTTTCATCTAAAGCTTTTGAGGAAGTTTCAAGTTGTGTTCAGAACAGAACATCTTTGATGTCATGCATGAATACATACCTAACAAACACAAGTACCTCTGGACAAGAACTCACATCTGCTGACTCATCCATCTATACTGCAAACACAGCAGTTGGAGACAATTTAATCTCCTGTATCATTTGTTCCATGTCAGCGGACATTTCACCGATTATCCGTTTCACTGTGTTGTGTGACAAGGAAATCTGCTGAATCTTATATGCGTTTGACTCTCCAAGAGCCTCCTTGACCATATTTACAGTACACGGCTTTATTACAGATTCACCAGTCCTTGCTATTTCAAGGGAAACCTCGTATGATGCCTCTACTACACTTAAGTTCTGTTGTTGGAAAATACCACCCCCATCTAGTCTCTGCTTTTCCAAACTCTGTTCATGGCGCTTGAAGAAACTTGGGTCTTTCTCCGCATACTGAGGGTGGATTGTCGTCAGATGATGTTTCAGCTTACTAGGTCTCTTAGATTCATTCCCAAGCACTTTGAAATACAGCCCGCACTGAGGTTCCTCGATGCCATCAGCGAGGATTAATGTAAATCAGTAGTTATGTATTCAACATTGTACTTCCGTTTCTAAGCAACACTGGCAGCCATCACAAATCTTAAAAAAAAAAAAAAAAAAAAGCCAAACATAAAAACAGAGGAACGATAAACTTTAAAGTTATGTGGCCACTTGCACTAAAGTTAATTAATTCGCTCCATTGATTTAAAATCATGTGAAAAAAAATATATATATTACCACCATCAAACGACTTTCACCAAAATAGTATGATTTATTATTAACTACACCCAAGTGAATTAAAATTTATGCAGTATGACGTCACCGATTTTCAGTATGTAATTTTTTGCAAACAATACCGCATTCATTTATTCGTTATTCTTTATTTTTGATAAGCAAGAATAAGATTCATTAAAGTAATTGTCGAGTTAATAATGCAGATGTTACCACTAATGCAACTGAAGCAAAATTCGTCTGGCATCATAGTAACTTTTAAATTATCCGAATTCTCCACATGCCAAAGCCAGGTTCCATCGTCACCTTTACTTATGCAAAGGATATGTAAAATCATGGTAAAATTGTAAGAAAACAGTGTGAAATATTATGTGAAATTGCCAGATACAGCATTATACTTTCAATACCCATAGTAAATCAATACCGCATCATTTTCACACTCACACATTTTGACAGTAAACAGTAAATGTTGATGTCAAAATAGACAAAAAAAGTGTCAAACTCAACAAAAGAAATATATTACATATGAATGCGAAATCATTTAGAAACATCTATAATTATAAGAAAGAAGCAAAAACCAAATACTGTACACTTTTTAATTTGTAGCCAGCTCTCCCCTTCATTATAATTTCACATTGTTTGTCATAAATTTCATGTCAAAGCTGCCAAATCTGTATTGAAATCGGGTTTGATGAAAGCCGTTTGATTTAATATCCAAGTAACGTTGTGATTTTGTTTTCAGTATTGGCTTTAATTCACATCGTTTGGTGAAAGTGAATCAATTAAATTTCGTCAAATATTTTAAATCAATGTTGTTGTTTTTTAAAGTTGCCAATGGTAAAAACAAATGAATGAATGAATGAGAAAATAAACATAAATGAAATTTTTAAGATAATATGTGAGAGCAATATCAAAGGTAGAGGTGTGATAGGGAGACCACCAGTGGGCTGGGACGGCAGAGTGGAGGAATACATAAACTATAAAACTATATATATATCTAAATATATCTCTAGGTGGATAGATAAATAAAAAAAAAAAGTATACAAGCCAATTTCACAACACCAAATCAATTGAATATCTCGCAAGTAACACGAATGCTGTACAGAAACCAGTAGATGTTTCTCACAAACTTACATTTTCGGGAGCCAACTGGGGTAGTGGTCGAGAGGGAGATTCGAAGAGGCGAGGGAGACTCGCACCCCGTACACAGTCCTAAGTCTGTTAGAAGAATCCCTTCTATATAGGCGAATAGGGCTTTTATGGTTTGCTTGACAATAAGTTCACTCCTGCATACTGCATAAAAATTGTTGCTACTTAGCCATTTTTTTTTCTTTCACGTTCACTGGTCCAGCGGTGTCGAAACATAGCAAGTATACACAGAAGCGAGAAGAAGCAAGGCGACAAGCTTCAACACATGGCCCCCTCATCTGAATGTAAGGCAGACACACTCTGATTTAATACTTACACTAGCCTTCCTCCCAGTTTGAGATCCAATGGTCTAGTGTGCCCAAAAGGATGATGATAAAACGTTTTTATTTTTTATCGGGAGACAATTATATTGATAAAAAATTCTTATCAGGCACTTTGTCCAGTGTTTCCAAACGGAGGTTGGAAAAAACTAAGGATAATTTTTTGATGGGGATACATTTTTATGTAAATCTGGGAAAGTGAACAAAACGTATGAGAGAGAGAGAGAGAGAGAGAGAGAGAGAGAGAGAGAGAGAGAGAGGTAAGACTGAGCAAACGGAAAGAAGAAAGAGAAAACGGAGAAAAGTACAAATTTTTGTTAATGATTATCAGTAGTGATGGGTCGTGGAACAGGCCCATACGTATATTTTCCTTCAGCTTCTGGTAGGTAAGATACAGAAGAGAAATTTGCTTCAGATATAAAAAGACTTGAAGAACACCAAGAAAAGGTGGAAGAAATAGAATGAATCACAGGTAAGATAGACGACAGCTGTAGTACGGACTGTAGTAATATATTTTTTTAATGAAAGGAAGAAGGAACCAAAGGTTTGAAGCCCACAAATTGTTCCCTCCAAGGAAAAAAAAAAAAATCAGGGTAATATGGAGCCAAGTTCAAGATCCATTCATTTTGAGATGCCTGGATAAAATGAGTTTAAAAGACTGGAGGCAATAGGTAGTAGGAATTACAAAGATGTACAGTTCCAGAGCTGGCATGTTGAGTTCATGAAGAATACCGAGTAGCGGTTAGCTCTTACATTAGAGAGCTTGGCAGAAAAGGGATTCGAGTTTGCTTGTAGATGGATTCTACTCTCTTGCCGTAGTGGTGAAGGGATACACACAGACAGCTAAGAGGAGCAGTGACCATTGAAGTAGTGATAGAAAAGAGATAAAGATGCAACAGTACAGCGAATATACAGAAGTTGAAGGGAGTCAGTAAGAGGAGGAGAGTTAATGAGACCTTTGTCCCACCTTGTTGAGAAGAGCTGTACGTGAGGAGCCTACCCAAACATGGGAGTTATACTCTACACAGGAAAAAAATACTGTGTGTGTATATATATATATATATATATATATATATATATATATATATATATATATATATGTGTGTGTGTGTGTGTGTGTGTGCGCGAGTTGCATAGATGGACAGATAGACAGACAGGTTAACAGATATGCATATAGGCAGAACATGCATTAATAAACATATGCAATTCTTTAGGCATATGTTAATCATTAATCATGATGAATGAGGTTTGTATAGCCTGACAGTTCATAAATGTAATGACGTATTCCGTGGTGAAGTTAAGAGCATTTGCAGGTTGCAAATATTGTGTTGTGTTCCCCTTTGATGGTTCATTGTGATCCCGAGTTTCCGGGTGATGAGTGTTCATTCAGCTGATTGAAATTTGTGTTTATGTTGCTTCGCCGGCAGTTTGCCAATAAAGTTCATACTGACAGCAGAAAACAGTTCGATTTATCATATGTTTGTAGTATGTAATTGACATTAAGATGCTTTCAGTGTGGGCTGCAAAGACTGCATTTATGTTTTTGTTCTGTTTGATTAAGCCACAGATTTTGAGTTCCTGATATCATTATATTTTAATTTTTACTTAACTCCAGACATTTCTTACATTTTTCGATCCATCAGAATCTATCACAGGATTATCCTACCACAGGATTATATATATATATATATATATATATATATATATATATATATATATATATATATATATATATATATATAGCAAACCCTCAAAGATCAGGACTAATTGGGGCTATAACCCTGTCCGATTCTCGAATAATCCGGATCTTCCAGAAATTATATAAATTTGCTCATATGAAAGAAAACTTATGCTGGTTTAGGTATAACTTAATGCAAAATAAAAACAAACATTTTTTATACTCACCTTGCCAAATTGTCACTTTCTGTTGTTCATCCTCGGGTTCTAGTGGGGGTGCCTCTGACTTGGGAACTGGGACCTGCACTTCCACTTCCACTTCCACCTGCCTTGGCAGCAAAACAACGAAGCTTGGCTTTGTTTCTCTTTATATCGCTGATTGTTTGTTTGGCAATACCATATTCCTCACTTAACCGAGACACTGGTACACCTTTTTCTAATTTTTCTAGTAATTCAAGTTTTTCACCTATGGTTAGCACCGTATGTTTGCGCTTTGGAGCCATGGTGGAAGAGTAAAGAAAGAAAACTGTGTTTTCAGTCGGTCAATGTGTTCCTGCGACTCACACTCGGTCAACTGCCTCAGCTCATTGTCCCCTCAAGGCCGCGTTCCCCCCCCCCCCATTCACATGTGCGCGCCTCACAAAAGGATACCGGAGAACCAATAAAATTTAAATTAAATATAATACAGTATAAAATTAATAGGATAGTATAATAATATGTACAAATATTTTTTTTGTAAATTTTCATTAATAAATTGTGTATCTTGTAGCCTATGTTTTAAATAGAAAATTTGCCAAGAAATGGTCTGGATCTTCGCAAAATCCGGATCTTTGAAGTCCGAATCTCGAAGTCCGGATCTTTGAGGGTTTACTCAGTATATCATCATCATCATTCGGACCTCCTTTCCCACCCTAGGGCAGGGTGAGGAGTAAGCAACATCCAGACAGCCAAAGTTTGCTTAATCCAATGGGCAATGCTTCCATTCACTCGTCATTCAAGCCCTCGGAATCCTGGCTCCATCTGATATGCCAAAAACTTTCACCACATTCTGTAGCTTCACATAAACGTATCCGGTAAAGCCAATCCGGACGCTGTCACGGTAAAAAAGGGCGCCAAATCCCTGATCATGCACTTCTTGCAACATTCGTCTAGCCAGTTCAGTCTCTTGCCAGTTCCTTAGTTTCACCGGCTTCCATACCTCTCTTTCTCACAGACTCATCTACCATATCCCTTCACTTTCCCCTTGGCCTACCGCGCCTCCTGAGAGCTTCACATTCGCTCATATACTGTATATCTTTCTCATAGTTCTATTGTTATCTGTTCTCTTCACATGACCATACTATCTCAGTACACACTCTTAGATTCTGGTGTCCACAGCCTTCCTCACTCTGCACCTTTTACAAATCACATTATTTTGTATAATATCCACTCTCTGCACTCCACATACATTCCTCAGCAGTCCCATTTCCACTGCTCTCACTACCCACTTTTAATTTTCATGCCACACCACAGTCTCACATCCACATGTTAAAGCTGGCACTAATACTCCTTCATATAAGCCTCACGCAGCTGCAACATTCAAGCTTCTGTCTCTTGTCAAGGCCTTCGTACCACCAGCTACTTTCCTTCTTTGTGTCACTCTGCTTTGCGCTTCTTTTGGCACATTTTCCTCTCTCTTCTATCCCTGTACCCAGGTATTTGAACTCTCTCACCAATTCCAGTCTCTCTCCATTCACTGCAACATCACACTGGGAGTCACCTTCTCTCTCGATTACAATAACTTTACTCTTTTCTACAAACGCACACACACACACACACACACACACACACTCACACACACGTGTGTGTATATATATATATATATATATATATATATATATATATATATATATATATATATATATATATATATATATATATATATATATATGAGCCGCGATGTTTGATTGTTTGTTTGTCCTTCAATCACGCCCAACCTATGGACCAGAGGCCACCAGACCCACATACATTTTAAATCAGGGTGGTCCAAGGATATGGGTCATTCGAGTTTACCGGTAGAGGGTTCGCCCTTTTGGCCATGGCAACGCCAGGTACCCCTTCAGCCCAATATTGGGCCTGGAGAACCACATGACCTCCAGTTCGGACATAGGCTATGTGAGGTTGATATCCGAGGTCTTTTGAGCTCACTGGCTGGAGGTTATTGAGATCACCGTTAATAGTAAACAAGTGCGCACAAATACTGTGCGTTAGTCTGAGAAAGCTGAAATACAAAGTTCCTGGACCTCTCATACCGTAATCGATCTTCAGACGTATAAGAGGTACATGGTCTTTCTGGAGTAGGAAGAAAGATTTAACTACAACAGATAGGATTGGCGTGCTCGCCTTTTTGGCCCGGCAACGCCGGGTACCCCCACTATAGTCGCGGCGAATGACTCTGAGGTTGTCATTATCGTACCCTGGCAACCTACCAATCAAAAGTGCGTCCGATTTCGTATCATATTATATACGAATCATATTATTATGCACGAATATATTATGCACGAACACTATTAAACGAACATATTAGACACGAATCACATGTATCTCATATTATACATGAAATCAGACGCACTTTTGAATGGTAGGTTGCCAGGGCACGATAATAACAATCTCAGAGTAATGCGCCGCGACTATTGTATATATATATATATATATATATATATATATATATATATATATATATATATATATATATATATATATATATATATACAGATGCAATAGATTCACCATGGAAGCGTAGTCTCAATATGAAGATAAACACCAACGTAATCAGGAACATCTTTAATAAATTGGTGACGTTTCGACAACTCGTTTGTCATTTTCAAACCTATAGAAAATACAATAAAATCAAAGTAAACACCATGTCTATGATAAAAATACGAAAACGAAAGTAAAAAAACAAAGTAAAACACCATGTCTAATAAAATACAAGTGAAGAATTATTATGATAAGATGAGGAAATGAATTATACATAGCTAACGTTGGTGGGATGCTGCTAAGTACAAGGAAAATTTAAACAGAAATACATGTAATAAGACAATACATAAGTCAAACCTTAAAAACAGAGAAGGGGAGTGGAGCAGTCATGTGTGCCCAGTGTGGGCTGTAGGTGGTGAGTGAGGAGTGATTCAGCCAGGAGGCGTGTTACCTCGTCACGACAAGCGTGGACAACAGAAAAATCTGATTCGCTTATGGGATGGCCTAAGGCTTCACAGCAATTTACTTTAGTTTTCGTATTTTTATCATAGACATGGTGTTTACTTTGATTTTATTGTATTTTCTATAGGTTTGAAAATGACAAACGAGTTGACGAAACGTCACCAATTTATTAAAGATGTTCCTGATTACGTTGGTGTTTATCTTTATATATATATATATATATATATATATATATATATATATATATATATATATATGATAGATCTATTATGATATATATATATATATATATATATATATATATATATATATATATATATATATATATATATATATATATATATATATATATATATATATATATATATACTGTACATCTGTGCTGGTAAGGGGTTGGCAATAGCCAACACCTACTTTCGTCATAAGATGATCCACCGGTATACATGGAGAGTAATGAGGAGGATGGATGGTGAACTTGTTGAACGAAAGGCAATGATAGACTACGTGTGTGTGGATGAGCGAATGAGAAGACAAGTGTTGGATGCAAGGGTGTGGAGAGGGTGGGGGAATGGAGTCTCAGACCATCACTTAGTGATGGCCAAGGTAGAGCTGCAAAGAAAGTGGTTGAGGAAGCGAAGGGGAAGACAGGAGGAAGCAGCTCCTGTGAGAAGAGTGGAGAAATTGCAAGATAGTGAGAAGAGGACAGAGTATAAGAGCATAGTGGAAGAAAGATTGGGAAGGTATGAGCTAGAGCAGATGGAAGGGGTGGAAGACGTATGTAAGATATTCGCGGAAGAGATAAGCGCAGCGTGTGAGGCCTTTTGTGGAGTGAGGAGGAGATGCAAGGGTGTGCAAGGGACAGCATGGTGGAATGATGAGGTGAAACGAGCTGTGGAACAAAAGAAGAAGGCATATGGTGAATGGTTGGCGAGTAGAGGTAGGGGAGAAGATGAGAGAGAGAAGAGAGAGGTATATATGAGCAGGAGAAGGGAGGTTAAGAGACTGGTGAAGGAGAGTAAGAAGAAAGTGGATGAAGAGTTTGGGAGGAATCTGAGTGTGAAATGGAGGGAGAGTAAGAAATTGTTTTGGAAGGAGGTAAAGAAAGTAAGGCAGTGTGAAAGGGGAAATAGTAGGAGAGTGAAAGATAGGAATAACAGATTGTTGGTGGAGAAGAGAGAGAAATTGAGGAGATGGAAGGAGCACTTTGAGTATTTGTTGAATGTAGATAGTGAGAGCAGTGTGAGTATAAGTGGTTGGGGAATGGCTGGGAGAAGAAATGAGAGGAGGGAGGAAGAGATCAGTAGGTCGGAAGTAGTGGAAGCGATGAAGAAGATTAAGCTGGGAAAGGCCCCAGGAATTGATGGAGTGTGTGGTGAAATGCTTAGGTATGGGGGTGAGATTGTTGTGGAGTGGATATGGAAGTTGTGTAGATTGGCTTGGGAAGAGGGAAGGGTTCCAGAGGACTGGAAATCAGGTACAATTGTTCCTCTGTACAAAGGAAAAGGGGAGAGAGAAGTATGTGGTAACCATAGGGGTATTTGCCTTCTTAGTGTGACTGGTAAAATATATGGTAGAATACTCATTGATAGGGTTAGGCATATGACAGAGGAGCTAGTTGGAGAAGAACAAGGGGGATTTAGGAAGGGAAAAGGGTGTGTAGATCAGATATTTGTTCTAAGATGTTTAGTGGAGAAGTATCTAGAGAAGGGAAGGAAAGTGTATGCTGCCTTCATGGACTTGGAGAAAGCTTATGACAGAATAGATAGGAAAGGTATGTGGAAGGTATTAAGAATATATGGAGTGGAGGGGAAATTGTTGAGTGCTGTGAAGAGTATGTACGAGGGAGCTAGGGCCACGGTGCGAGTGGATGGTGAGCTGAGTGAGTTCTTTGATCTCAATGTGGGACTGAAACAGGGGTATGTAATGTCTCCATGGCTGTTTAATATATATATGGATGGGGTCGTAAAGGAGGTACAAGGTAGGGCAGTGGATGTGGGGGTGGCCCTAATGAATGAGGGTGTGATTTGGAAGCTTCCGGTGTTGCTGTTTGCTGATGATACAGTATTGTTGAGTGAAGATGAATGGGAGTTGCAAGGTTTGGTGAATGAATTTGGGACAGTGTGTAGGAGGAGGAAGCTGAAAGTTAATGTAAACAAAAGTAAAGTTATGGTGTTTGAGAGGAATGAAGTCACAGAGTGTGCAGTGAGGTTGGATGGTGAGGATATGGAGAATGTGAGTGCATTCAAGTACTTGGGTAGTGTGATGAGTAAGGATGGAACTTTGGGGGATGAAGTACGTGAAAGGGTACAGCAGGGAAGGAAGGTTGTTGGTACACTGAAAGCAGTGATGAGAAATAGGGAGGTGAGTATGGAAGTTAAGAAGTCACTGCATGATGGTATTGTGATCCCTACCCTGACGTATGGAAGCGAGGCGTGGACCTTGCAAGAGGGGAACAAGTCAAGAGTGAGAGCAGTGGAAATGAGTTACTTGAGAGGAGCATGTGGAGTGACATGGAGGGACAGGTTGACGAATGAAGAAGTGAAGGAACGTTGTGGGGTAGATGTGGATGTGGTTGAAAAGATTAGGAGAAATACACTGAGGTGGTTTGGACATGTGGAGAGGATGGAGAATGAAAGACTGACTAAGAGGGTGTATGTAGGTGAGGTGGAGGGAGGGAGAGGGAGGGGGAAGACCGAGGATGAGGTGGAGGGATGGAGTTGAGAGGTATATGAGGGAGGGGGTGAGTTGGGGGAGGGGAGTCAAATGGTGGGTGACAGAGTGACTTGGAGGCGTTTTGTCTGCGGCCACCCTTTGCGGGATTAGGGCGTCGGGCTATAGATAGATAGATAGATAGATATATAGTATATATGATACATCTATATCTGTCTATATATATATATATATATATATATATATATATATATATATATATATATATATATATATATATATATATAAATGTTTTTAATCCTCCGGGCCGGGAATCGAACCCGAGTCGTCTAGATAAAAAGTCAGGCACTGTTGCCACTACACCATGGCATGATAAAATCTGAGTCACCTGAATTCTATGACGAACCAGGTAAATCCATTTTGAGAGGATATATTTCAATCACAGCATATTAGGATTACTGCTCAGCCCCACGCAACTCGGCAAGTGACAGAGCAGTTTTAATGTATCAAAGACACAACACGAGCATCTTTTTATATGTTGGAGAGACACACATTATGCGCGTGTGTACAAGTGTTTTTTACGCTCCTGGCTGGGAATCGAACCCGAGACTTCTAGATAAAAGTCAGGGAGTAGTTCTGATGAGCTGTGATTGAAATATATCCTCCCATAATGGATTTACCTGGTTCGTCATTGAATTCAGGTGGCTTAGCGTTTATCATGTCATGGTGTAGTGATAACAGTGCCTGATTTGTCTAAAAGTCTTGAGTTCGATAACCGGCCTGGAGCGTAAAAAACATTTGTACACAGGCGTGTAATGTGTGTTTCTCCAATATATATATATATATATATATATATATATATATATATATATATATATATATATATATATATATATATATAAAAAATGTGTGTGTGTGTGTATTCAAAGAGCCGAGGCTGGAAGTGGAATCATAAAACAAGGATAACACAGGTGTTAATGAAAGGCTTTGTTGTTTGCACCAGTATTTTCGCTGGACAGATATCATGTTGGTTATTGTGAGAGCAGTTGTGTTGTGCTGAGCCGTAGGATTATCACGGGGTTACTGATTTCACAATATGGCTGTCAACAATTTAAAAAACTCCGGCGAAACAATTAACCTTTTCAGAGAGAGAGAGAGAGAGAGAGAGAGAGAGAGAGAGAGGCAGGTGAATGACGCTAATTTTCTCTTCCACATTAAATGGATACCAGGAGGCAATACAGCAGTAGATGGAGGCGACAAGTGAAACTACAGTCGAAGAGAGGAGCATGACAGTTTGATTCAATGTGTCCACCAAATGTCGAAGAAAATGAGGGAGCAAATGATGAGTGGTGACCAATACTTTAACTTCTTGAATTTTGGGAAATATGTTTTTAGTTGACGTGCGCAAATCCCAGGCCATTACATTAAACCTGGGAGAGAATATTAGCTCTGGATTATTTAGGTATGATTGACATTAACTCCTTTCCAACTAGAGGTCTGTCCTTTGAATAATACGGTGTATGAATAGAAAGAATAAAATGGAAAACTAAATAATATGAGTGAAGGGTTTAATAGGATTAAGCATAAATAGAAGTGAAAATCAAGGGGGAAAAAAAAACACACCCGGCAGACTAATATAAAGATATCAGAGAATAGAAATGTTTATTCCAAACAACACCCAAGACGATAAAAGAGCTTATCACAGGAGACCAGAGAAATCGATGTTGTACGTGGAACTTGACTCGTGAATGATCAACTGTGACTCCATAAATTGAGACTTCTTAGAGGATAGTACTGCACTGATTAAAATTATAAGATAGAGAATTAATCTGAAATGTTCATTCCAATAATATTCATTATACAAATGATTAAATTATGAATCTGAGTTTACCTTCCGCCATAAAATCTACATTTAGGCTTGGAAGCTCTTATAGAAAGTTTGGTATGGATTTGGTGATCATGTATTTACAACTTAGAACAACAGATTTTTAATGCAAAAATATTAAAAGTAAAGCTACATTTATTTTTGCTAAATTAGGCACTAGTATGGACGTAGAACAATTGCAGTGCTTGTATACAGTAACAATAATTACATGCACGGAGATAAACGCCAATATGGCAGGTATCATGGTAAAAAAGTCTGCTGACATATGAAGCGTTACCCGTAGAAAGGGTCCAACACGCCACAAGTAAAGTTTACCAGAAAATGCACTCAAAGTTCGGCAATATTCACATGAGTATAACTCAGCTAATTGATGGGCTAGCACCTTTTTTTTTTTTTTTTAATTGAAGCTTGATATGTCTACTTTTTGACTATGACAATGCTTTAGTGGTTATTGGTTTAGAAATTTTTGTTTATTATTATTAATGATAATAATGCAATCAGAATATTAAATCTCGGTGTTTTTTTCTGCTATTACTGAACTATGAGTGTATTTTCTGGCACAATATTGGTTCAAGAATGGTGGTACATGTTAATAATAATGATAATAATAATAATAATATTAATAATAATTATTATTGACAATGAAGATGCTAAACTGGAACCTTGAGTGCATTTTCTGGTACAATATTGGATGAAGAATGGCGTTACATGTTAATAACCATGCTAACACTGGTGTAAAACATAGTAATATTATTATTAATAATAATAATGGTATTATTATCGAAGATGAAGATGCTGTTATGGAACCTTCAGTGCTGCTGCTGATGAAGCTGTATAATCCGTCTGTATGTTACTGTCAGTCCAGTCATTATTACTGTTTTTATGCTTTGACAGCCACTCCGTTTCATGAATAATAACAATAACTGTAATATAGTTAATAATAATAAAGGTATTATTATTGAAGATGAATATGATGATGATGATGAACTTTTATAACCCGTCTTACCCCCCTCTGGAAATAACGTAACCTCCCCACCACCTCCTACTCAACCCATCCCACCACACGTCTCGCTCACTTGACGGAATAGGCTAGTGTACCCTTCTTACATGCAGGCTGACCGGGCTGATGGTGGTGGCTGTTGATACGGCTCATTCGTAGTTTTATTTTCACCGGACTATAACCCTTACTTCCAGTATAGAAACTGGCTTTAAACCATTAACCGTGCATAAAGGAAGAGTTGTACTGTGGTTTTATGCAATAAAACTGTTTTGAACATAGGCGGCGCTTTGGACCCTTTCGACAGGTAACCAACCCCTCATATTATCACGGAAAAACCAAATGTTTCTCTGATTAAGCATCTCCTTAGCCTAATAAACTGTCTTCACTCGTGTGTGGATGAGAGAATGAGATATGTGTTGGATGTGAGAACACTCAGTGGCTGAGGATGTGGATTCTGACCACCACATCAGTAGTGATGAGAGTCAAAGTATAAATGCGGTGGACCAATAGGAAAAAAAGGGCAGGAGGAAGCAGTCCATACAAACTGAGCAGAAATGTTGCAAGAGGATGAAAAAAAAAAAAAAAAAGGCAGAATATAAGAAGTGGAGGAACGATTGGCTAAATATGATTTGGAACAGATTGGGGAGGTGGAAAGTGTATGAAGAAATCTAAAAAGCATTCAGGTGGTGTGTTGGGTGAAGAGAGGACGAAAGGGGAAGCAAGGAGCAGTATAGTGGAATGAAGAGGTGGGACAAACTGTGGCGCAAAAAAAAGAAATTGTAGACTGAGTGCATGGGAGGCACAGGCATGAAAACTAAAAGACGAAATAGAGTTATATGTAGTGACGAGGAGAGAGGTGAAAAGATTATAAGTGAGAGGAAGAACAGAGTGGACGAAGAGTCTAGAAATAGCTTGAAAGTAATGTGAAAGGAACGTAAGAAAATGTTCTGGAAGGAGGTTACGAGGGTAAGACAGGGTGATAAAGAAGGTGGTAGGGGAGTGAAAGATAAAAATGACGGACTGCTGGTCGAGAAGGGAGAAAGAGTAGGTAGACAGAATATATTAAGGAACTGCTAAACATAGAGAATGAAAATAAAATTAGTATAAGTTGCTAGAGAATGGGTGGAAGAAGGAGGGAGATGAGAAGGGAAGAAGAGATCAGTAGGGTGTGGAAGCAGTGGAAGAAAAGATGGAAGTCAAAATGGGGAAAGTCCCAGGAATTAATGCAGTGTGTGATGAAATGCTGAAGCATGGGGGAAAGATGGTAAAAGAATGGATATGGAAGATGTGCAGATTGGCCTGTGAGGGAGGTAAAGTCCCAAAGGATTGAAAGTCAGGCATAATTATTCCCCTGTACGAAGGGAAGTGGGAAAAAGATGTGTGCGGTAATAGCAGGAGCTTTGGTCTTCTCAGGGTAAAGGTAAAGTGTATGGTAGGATACATAATGACAGAGTTAGAGAAATAACAGAGGAATTAGTTGAAGAAGAACCGGGAGGTTTCAGGAATGGAAGAGGGTGTGTACTGTATATCAGATATTCATCCTAAGGTGTTTGTTGGAGAAAATTCTAGAGAAGAGAGAGAAGTTGCATGCTTTCTTCACGGATTTGGGGAAATCATATGACAGAGTGGATGGACAAGAAATGTGTAAAATGATTAAGATACATAAAGTCAGTGGGAAGCTGCTGAATGCCATGGAGGGTATGCATGAGGGCGAAGGGCTGCAGTGCGTATGATAACTGAGTGAATTTTTATGTATGAATGTTGGACTGAAACAGGGATGCGCCATGTCTCCATGATTGTTGAATTTGTATATGAATGGAGTTATGAAACAGATACAAGGTAGGGCGGTGCATTTTGGAGGGGCCCAAATGAGTATTGTTAGCATTTGCAAAATTCCTGTTCTGTTGTTTGCTGATGATACTTTATTGCTCAGTGAAGATCAAGAGGAACTGCAAGGCATGGTGAATGAGTCTGGGAGAGTATGTAAGAAAGTAAATCTAAAGGCTAATGTAGGGAAGAGTAAAATTTTGGTCTTCAAGAGAAATTAAGTCACCGCATGTACAATGAGGCTGGGTAGTGAGGAAATGGAAAATATGAGTGCATTTAAGTACTTAGGTAGTGTGATGAGTAAGGATGGAAAGTTGGAGGATGAAGTGCTTGAAAGGGTACAGCAGGGAAGAAAGATTGTTAGTTCACTGAAAGCAGTGATAAGAAATAGGAATGTGATCATGGAAGTTACAAGTCGCTGCATGATAGTACTGTGATCCCCACTCTAACGTATTGAAGCGAAGCTTGGACCTTGTTGCAAGGACACAAGCCAAGAGTGACAGCAATGAAAATGTTACTTGAGAGGGGCATGTAGGGACAGACTGACATAAAGAAGTGAAGGAGTGTCGTGGTGTGGATGTGGATGTGATGGAAGGCAATAGGAGAAACACATTGAGGTGGTTTGGCCATATGGGGAGGATGAAGAACGAGAAATTAACGAGGAGAGTGTATATGAGTAAGGTGGAGGGCGGGGAGAGGAAGGGGGAGACCGATGATGAGATGGAGGGATGGAGTCAAGAGATATATGAGAGAAGTGGGTGTAAGCTGGGGAGAGGGGCAGCGAAATGGCTGGGGACTTGGCGACATGGAGGTTATTTGCTTGAGGCCAGCCATTTCGGGATTAAGTCGTCTGGTTATGGATATATAGTTAGACTCGTGTTTCTGTTCGGTCATCTTTTTTTTTTTTTCTGGCTGTTACATGGATTTCTAAAAGGCAGTTTTCTAGAGGAAGACTTGAATAAAAATAAAATATACAGAATTTACCTTAATCACCCTCTGTAAATTGTTAAGCATTAAGCTAAGTCGTCACCTTGTCCCACGCCTGCTTTACATGTTGATAAAATAACAGTAACGTAGGCTAAAGATATATTTTCTTGTGGAACAATAAAGGATATACAAATATCTGGGAGGCTAATTAGTTAAGTATGGTTGTAAGAACATACTTTCTAGTAATGATCTATAGCAGAGCTATGTCATCCTGTTCCGAAACACATCCTCCACACATATACTGTTACACATCAGCTTTACGGGTCTGTTTCTAAGTGTCCATCAGTATTACTTTGTTTAGCTATAAATCGTGCAGAATGTGTTTCCGTGAATTTACTTCTGATTAGTTCTGTAGTCCTGTAATCTTTATCTTCTACACATGATTACGATCCCTTGACTTCCTCCTTTTATTGTGTATTAGTTACATTTCATACTCTGTAAAAAGTGTTTACTCATGTACAGGTACTGTACTGTGATTACTTGGTTTCAAGTGGAATAACACTTACCAGAGACACTCCAGTATTGTGAATGGAATATATATTTAGTCAAGTGCAGTACAGAATTACTGTGATATGCTATATTTGTGTAAGGAGCCATATGACATGATGTAGAGTGACATGATGTAGTATACAGGTAGTAGCAAATGCTCTCTCTCTCTCTCTCTCTCTCTCTCTCTCACACACACACACACACACACACACACACACACACACACACACACACACACACACAGTATTACTTCTCTGCAGTCTCTCCTCATTTCACATCGTCTGATGAACTGAAAATAACTTCAGACTGATTGCCCCACACTTCACCTTTATATATATATATATATATATATATATATATATATATATATATATATATATATATATATATATATATATATATATATATATAGCCTAAATCCCATTGGAACCCGGTGTCCGGAGTATTGGACAGAACTGGGATTTTTCAAGTCTTTATAAAGTAGGGAACCCCCGGGTAGGGACCTATGAGCTTCGCGACTATGAGCCGATAGGCGGAGGTCGGTACGCTTTGTGCCCTGCCAGTGCAATGCCTCGCCCAGCACCCCTGGGATCCAATGGGTTAAATATATATATATATATATATATATATATATATATATATATATATATATATATATATATATATATATATATATATATATATATATATATATATATATATATATATATATACTGTATATATATATATTTATATATATATATATATATATATATATATATATATATTTATATATATATATATATATATATATATATATATATATATATATATATATATATATATATATATATATATATATATATATGTGTGTGTGTGTGTGTGTGTGTGTGTGTCCGACTCTGGGCATAGGCTTCACAGCCTGCTCCCAAGGTCCAGTAGTCCTCTTTCACACCATACACCTCTACATGTCACCACTTCGGCGCTAACACCCACTTTCCATATTGAATACATGCTAGGGCTGTCTCATACAGGGCTGGTGTATTGGTATTAGCGGAGGTATTTTTTACGAATTTACATAGAATAATCTCAAATTCTCTTTCAATCACCAACTTCATTTACTGCATTCTGATCCATTTCTACATAGTTTTCTCCATTGAGCAGGGCAGTACTCCCGAGGTGGATGGAAAGCTGATGACAGGGAGTGCTGGAGCTCCCGTTTCATCGGCCCTCAGGACTGTTCTTGACCATTCCCCTTTGCTGAACTTTTTCAGTGTCTCAGTTACACAGAGAGTAGGCCATCATGCTCTCCAACACAAATTTCTCTAACTATCTACACCAAACTACATGCACATCACACACTACACTTCCTTTACCAAAAAAAAAAAAAAAAAAAAAAAAATCATGGTGTCTTATCACCCAGCCTCGGAGTCCCCAGGGGGGGGGGGGCATAAATGCCCCCACCTTCCGCCCCTTTCCCGGTGACGACTCGAGGTGCCTGGAACCACTGTCTGACTCTCTTCTTCATTTCTGCAACATTCGCGGCCTCTCCTCTAACTTTCGCTCTGTTTAGCACCAACTCTCCTCCTCTAAACCTCACCTTCTTTTTCTAACTGAGACTCAGCTGTCTGAGGCAACTGACAGCAAACCCTTTTCTGTATCCTCCTACCTTCTCTATACTCATTTCAAAGCCAAAGTTGGCTGTTGTGTATATATACGCAACGACTTATCTTGCTCTCGTGTTCCTGAACTCGATTCTTCTGAATTCTCTACACTCTGGGTTCGGCTTTCCTGTCATTTTCTGACTAAATATATTGGTGCTGTTTAATTATCTCCTAATTCTACTTACTATCAAAAATTCTTCAACTATCTTACTTCTACGATGGAACACATTCTATCCATTTCTCCTTTCTCTGAAATCTCCATTCTAGGAGATTTCAATGTTCACCACCACCTTTGGCTCTCCTCTCCTTTCACTGATCCACCTGGTGAACAAGCCTACATCTTTTCTATCCTTAATGACCTAGAGCAGCTTGTACAGCACCCTACCCATATCCCAGACCGCCTTGGAGAGAGCTCCAACATACTTGACCTCTTCCTTACAACTAATCCTTCTGCTTACACTGTTAAACTTTTCTCTCCGCTGGGCTCCTCCAATCACAACCTTATCACCTTAACCTGTCCTATCACTCCGGTACAGCCTGTGGACCCTCCAGGGAAACGTCGTCTGTGGCATTTTGGAGCAGCGGACTGGGATGCCCTCAGGCAGTACTTCTTTGATTTTCCCTGGAATGATTATTGCTTCAATGGCCGGGAGCCATCTGAGCGTGCCTTGCGCATTACGGAGGTTATTCTCTCGGGCATGGAAGCATACATTCCTTTCTCATATCCTTTGACTAACGCAAGAAAGCCTTGGTTTAATCATGCTTGTTTTAATGCTGTCTGCAACAAGGAGAGGGCCTACAAAAGGTACCGGAGCCAACCTACCCCTGAATCACATCTTTTATACGTTTCTGCCCGGAATCGTGATAAGTCTGTTCTTCGCTCTGCTAAAAATACTTTCATCCGTACTAAATGCTCCCAACTCTCCAACTCGAATTCTTCCTGCTCCTTCTGGCACCTTGCCAAAAACCTTTCTAACAACTTTACCTCATCATCCTTCCCTCCTCTTTTCTACTCTGATGGTTCTGTAGCTATTTCTTCTACTGATAAAGCAGATCTCTTCACACAGACTTTCTCCTCCAGTTCCACCTTAGTCGATTCTGGTGCTGTTCCTCTATCACTTCCCGCCTCTGACTTCCTCATGGCTGACATTAAAATTTCTTCAGCTGATGTATTTTCTGCCATCACTGGCCTCAATACTAACAAGGCATATGGGCTTGATGGAGTCCCTCCTGTTGTTCTCAAAAACTGTGCATCTGTGCTTACACCCTGCCCAGGCAAACTCTTTCACCTTTGTCTGTCAACTTGTACCTTTCCTTCTTCACATTCAGCCAGTCTCAAAGAAGGGTGACCACTCCCAACCCTCCAACTATCGTCCAATTGCTTTAACGTCCTGTATTTCAAAAGTTTTCGAGTCAATTCTCAATAGAAAAATTTTAAGCCATCTTTCCTATCACAACCTTCTTTCTGATCGTCAGTACAGGTTCCGTCAGGGACGCTCCACTGGCGGTCTTCTCACCTACCTTTCAGACTCCTGGTCATCCTCCTTTCGGGACTTTGGTGAAAGCTTTGGCATTGCACTTGACATCTCAAAGGCTTTCGATCGAGTCTGGCATAAATCTTTAATTTCCAAACTGCCCTCTTACGGTTTCTATCCTTATATCTGTGCCTTCATCGCTAGCTTCCTTTCCGGTCGTTCTATAGCCGCTGTTGTAGGTGGCCATTGCTCTTATCCTAGATCTATAAACAGTGGTGTTCCTCAGGGCTCTGTCCTGTCACCAACTCTCTTCCTTTTATTCATCAATAACCTTCTAAGCTGTACATTTAACCCTATCCACTCATACGCTGATGACGCCACCTTTCACCTTTTGCATTCGGTTCCCGCAACGCCCATCTCAGCAGTTACTTCAACAAACAAGGAATTAGGCTATGGCACACCTGATGTCTGACTTGGCTCGTATCTCTGACTGGGCTAAAAATAACCTTGTTGTTTTTAATGCATCTAAGACTCAGTTCTTACACCTATCAACCCGTCAAAATCTTCCACAGGTATACCCACTAATGTTTAATAATATTAAGCTTAATCCTGCATCATTCTTGAACATGCTTAGGTTTTCATTTACTCGAGACTTATCTTGGAAAGATCATATTACATCTCTTGTAAAATCTGCTTCCAAGAGATTGGGTGTGCTAAGCCGACTCCGTTCTTTCTTTACCCCTGCACAATTGTTGACTCTATACAGGGGTTTTATCCGCCTCTGTGTGGAGTACAACTCTCATGTGTGGGGAGGCTCACTACATACAGCTCTTCTCAATAGGGTGGAGTCAGAGGCTTTTCATCTCATTAATTCTCCTCCTCTTACTGACTACCTTTATCCTTTGTCTAATCGCCGCACTGCTGGATCTTTATCTCTTTTCTATCGCTACTTTAATGGTCATTGCTCCTCTGAACTGTCTGCATGCATTCCTCCACCTCTATGACGGGCGCGTAGCACCCGTCTAACAGCAAACTCTCATCCCTTTTCTGTCCAACTCTCTAATGCAAGAGTTAACCGTTACTCTCAGTCCTTCATATATGCAACAGGTCAACTCTGGAACTGTCTCCCTCTGTCTATATTTCCTGCTGCCTATGATCTCCAGTCTTTCAAACGCAGTGTGTCCAGGCATGTCGAAATGAATGGATTTTGAATTTGGCTCTTGATTGTATTTTGTTTTTCCTTGGAGGGAACTCTTATTGCGGGCTCATGGCCTTTGGTTCCTTCGTCCTCGCATAAAAAAAAAAAAAATCCATTTTGACTGAAACGCTAGTGCCAGTACTGCTGGTTTCAGAATGAACGTTAGCTACCGAATGAGCTAAAACTTTGGCACGATGGCCAATAACCCAAACCCAGGTCAGATGCTTATGCAATTCTCAGCCATTGCGTTGGTTTCTGGGTCAGTGTTTGATTTTGTACTCATTTATTTAAACAATCAACAGGAATAATTTATATCTAATAATGCATGTATTGTATGTTTCGTTGTTCTCGAATACACGAAGTGCGACAAAGGGAATTCATGCTGGAGCATTCACCAGGAACTGTCTTCGTAATAAGTTCTTCAGCTCCTTGAGCCAGAGAATGTCATTGGTGGTTTATAATTTGTTGCGATCAGACAATGCTATTTGGCTTATAAGGACAGTCAGTTCCTCAAGTATTTAATGAAGACTATATCCAACCTTCTAGTGTGGAAAGTCTTTCTCCTGCTGATAAGAAGCGACTGGAAATAGGGTAATAGTAGTGAGAGTGTTAATCATGAGTATCCAATAGAATTCACATCACGCCCAAAACGCTTTCTAAGCAGGTAGTTCCAATCTAGTAAAGACCCAAATATCAATAATGCTTTAACAACTACCGCCATGCTCCTACTTCATTTCTTCAGTCATTCGGTTCTGTCATATACAAATAGATATGGCTTCACGTTAAACTGGAAAACTATTTCATTGCACTATTATATGTAAGTTTGGTTGCGTTTGATCTCTTCGGTCTGAATGCCTATTCTAATAGTACTTTTTATATATATATATATATATATATATATATATATATATATATATATATATATATATATATATATATATATATATTAAGGTACTATTTGAATAGGCATTCAGACCGAAGAGATCAAATGCAACCAAACTTACACATAACAGTGCAATGAAATAGTTTTTCAGTTTAACGGGAAGCCATATCTATTTGTATATGACAGAATCGAATGACTGAAGAAATGAAGTAGGAGCATGGCAGTAGTTGTAGGGGTGGCTCTAATGAATGAGGGTGTGATTTGGAAGCTTCTGGTGTTGCTGTTTGCTGATGATACAGTAATGTTGAGTGAAGATGAATGGGAGTTGCAAGGTTTGGTGAATGAATTTGGGACAGTGTGTAGGAGGAGGAATCTGAAAGTTAATGTAAACAAAAGTAAAGTTATGGTGTTTGAGAGGAATGAAGTCACAGAGTGTGCAGTGAGGTTGGATGGTGAGGATATGGAGAATGTGAGTGCATTCAAGTACTTGGGTAGTGTGATGAGTAAGGATGGAACTTTGGGGGATGAAGTGCGTGAAAGGGTACAGCAGGGAAGGAAGGTTGTTGGTACACTGAAATCAGTGATGAGAAATAGGGAGGTGAGTATGGAAGTTAAGAAGTCACTGCATGATAGTATTGTGATCCCTACCCTGATGTATGAAAGCGAGGCATGGACCTTGCAAGAGGGGAACAAGTCAAGAGTGAGAGCAGTGGAAATGAGTTACTTGAGAGGAGCATGTGGAGTGACATGGAGGGACAGGTTGACGAATGAAGAAGTGAAGGAACGCTGTGGGGTGGATGTGGATGTGGCTGAGAAGATTAGGAGAAATACACTGAGGTGGTTTGGACATGTGAAGAGAATCGAGAATGAAAGACTGACTAAGAGGGTGTATGTAGGTGAGGTGGAGGGAGGGAGAGGGAGAGGTAGACTGAGGGTGAGGTGGAGGGATGGAGTTGAGAGGTATATGAGGGAGGGGGGGGGTGAGTTGGGGAGAGGGTAGTCAAATGGTGGGTGACAGAGCGACTCGGAGGCGTTTTGTCTGCAGCCACCCTTTGCTGGATTAGGGCGTCGGGCTATAGATAGATAGATAGATAGATAAATAAATATATATATCACGCAGGTGTTTCTTTATGCCTCGTTAGCAGACTTGGATGAGTTTCAGGAAATAAAAATCCATAATTACATGAGCCCATTACATGTACTGTCCGTGGTTCACAGATGCCAGGAGTGTCGGTTTTCCAATATTTTTATTCGGTATCATAATTTCGCGTCTCAATTAGAGGCTTCACCAAACCCTGTTTCCGAGGTCTTACACCAGGTGGTTTAACGTCGCCCAGCCTCGGTTAAATATTTTTGCGGTGTTTTAAAGACCTGTGAAATTGTACCTAATACTAATATAATAATATTGCTATTTAAAGGAATCTTTTTTCCTATTCAATCAAGTGCATATATATACCTGTAAACAAAAAGATAACCAGGCTTTCAGAGAATCTTGGCCTGGGCACTAAAATAGTGTGCTGTCTATTTACATACATCTGAATAAATCGTGTGCAGTTAGTAAAAGGAGAGTACCTTCAGGACTTCTCATGTGTATGTTCTAGCATATTTTAAGGAAGGAAGCCGTTCTACTGAAAATAACGTACCTAAACGATTGCTTAGTTGGTGAATCAGCCATGTTAATCCAAACACACGGCAGTGCGGTACGACACTATACCAGAGCAGAGTACGAGGAGTTGAAGTGTAAACTTGATAGAGTGTGCAATGGAGCCAGGGAAACCTTTAAGATAATTCTTTATGTTAGACTTTGGTTACTAAGATGATCAAGACGTCTAACAGGTCCGTATTGATATGAAAAGTCATACGTCAGGCAGGGCATCGAACCTGCGGCTACATATCTATTTTCTTTTGTGGATACTAACGAATGACAAATATTTTAATCACTGTTATTCTGCTTTATGGATGGGTCTAGTAAAACTTCCTAGATTTCGTCTCTATGTTATGTTTACAGAGATGAGTAAACTGACGAAAGCTGTGTTTACAAAATGACACCTATAATACATTATATATTATCAAAATGCTCCCACACTGTAATTTCTTTGTACCATATCATGCCATCTGAGTAATTTTATGAGTAAAATATGTTTTGGGGTGTTTTACTTTGTGTCAAAATTAAAAAGAAATTAAGCACTGGCTACTTTTTCAATGCCTACCCCGCATCAGAACTGGGCGACGGAAGCGAACCTAGTGGCAGATTTCTAAAACAGGATCTGGTGGTGTCTAATTGTGCAGTTTCACCTGGACCAAGGACAGTGTCTGTTCCAGATACTTCGTTTGTTGTTAAATTTGCAGCATCCTCAACAACAAACAACAATGCAGATAACCAAACAGGAAACAATAACACTAACAAACAGCAACACAAACAACAAACAACAACAACAAACAATAACAACCAAAAACAACAAACAACAAACAATAACAAACAAAAACAACAAACAACGACAACAAACAAGAAATAACAAACAATGACAACAAACAAGAAACAACACCAAACAACAAAACAAACAACTAACTCAAGAACAAACAATAACAACAAACAAAAACAACTAACAACAAAGAAAAACAACCAACAACAACAAACAACTAACATCAACAACAACAATAATAATAACAAACAAACAACAAACAAAAATGATCAATAGCAACACACACACACACACACACACACACACACACACACACACACACACACACACACACACCCGCGTGCGCGCACATACACTCGCACATTCACACATATGCATGGCCATCTAAAAGTAATCCAATTTTCCATCACACTCAGCATTCATTGAAACCCATCATGTTTCATCAACCTTACCTTCCGAGTATAGTTTTTAGTCTACAGTAAGAAATATTTTGTTTCCGCTTTACCAAGAGCCTAATTCAACCTTTGTCATCAACGGCTGGCTTACTACCACAGTATTATCTGCTCCTTTCTTTAGTCATTTCTCATCTTCTGCTATGCCTCGTATCTTTCATCCATTTCCTGTAATCAACGTTCCTTAATTTCCACTGCGATAAGCATCTTCAAGACGTAATGCACAACGAGACCAAGGATTAGGTTAACATGCTCGCCAAACCCACCTCAAGCTGCACGCCATGCTAATGGTGCGAGCACATCAGATGAACAACTGGAATGAAGATGGAAGCAAGAAACACGAAAATAAAGACTGATGATCCTCTGACAAAAATTAACGTAATATAAGATCCGTCTTGTGTTAATGGAAAACAAAACATAAGGTCCATACCTACGTTTGCTTCAAGGGCATAGTAACACGATATTGTAATGTATCAGTCCCAATTAAAGGAAACGCTGCCTGAGGAGTATATATTCAAGGGTAACGAGGACGACGAAAGAGAGAAAAAGTGCGAGAAGAATGAACAGCGAAAAAGGAGCAGAAAAAAGAGAAAGAATGAGAGAGAGAGAGAGAGAGAGAGAGAGAGAGAGAGAGAGAGAGAGAGAGTGTGGCGAGCACACACAGTCGTTTGTACAACACGTCATATCTGTCCTCCTTCCCTTATTTTGCATCCTTCATATGTTTTGGATGGGCCTGACCCCTTAAAAATATTGACGGAAATTGTTATATAGCGGAAGACAGCATAACGAAAAAAAAAAAGATGGACTGATCTTAAAAGTTCTGTTGAGATCCATGTGTTCTTCTATTATTTCAGATCATTTTAATTTTTAGGAGGGGGCTTTTCCCCAAGAATCACTGGGGACTCACACTCCCCAAAAATGGCATTACGGATGAAAGTCCAGTGTGCAATATGGAGTAAGATACCGAGGGCATAATTTTTTTTATGTAAGGAAGAAGGAACGAAAGGCTAGAAGCCCGGAAGATTGTTCCCTCTAAAAAAAAAAAAAAAAAAAAAAAAAAGCAAGATTACAGAGAGCCAATTCAAGATTCGCTCATTTCGAGATGCCTGGACACATCGGTTTTAAAAACCTGTAGGTCATAGGTAGTAGGAAATACAAAGAGTGGAAGACAGTGTTAGAGCTGACCTGTTACATATATGAAACACAGGGAGTAACGGTTACTCTTGCGTTAGTGGGCTGGACAGAAAAGGGATGAAAGGCTGCTGATAGACCGATTTTACGCGCCCGCCGAATTTTTGGAGGGATGCAAGCAAACAGTTCAGAGGAGCAGTGACCGTAGAAATAGTGATAAAACATAAATAAAGATGAGACAATGTGGAGAAGGGGCAGAAGTTGAAGCGCGGCAGTAGGAGGAGAGTTAATGAGAGGAAAAGCCTTTGACTAAATTTTGTTAAGAATGGCTGTACGTGGAGAGCCTTCCTATACATGAGAGTCGAGTGAGACCCCTGTATAACTTCAACAACTGTGCAGGGGTAAAGAAGACACGGAGTCGGCTAGCACACCTCATCTCTTGAAAGCAAATTTTACAAGAGTGACAATATGAGCTTTCCACGATAAATCCCGAGAGAATGAAACCTCATGTATGTCCAAAGATGATGCAAGATTGAACTGGATATTGCTAAAATTTAGAGAAGACTCCTGCGGAAGATTTTGACAGGTTGAAACATATAATAACTGAGTTTTTAAGCATTGTAAACAACAAGATTACTTTTACCCCAATCAGAGATATGAGCAAAGTCAGACATTAGATGTGCCAAAGCCTTATCCCTTGTTTGTTGAAGTAACTGCTGAGATGGACGCTGCGAGACGTGGATGGAAAGGTGAAGGGTGGAGTCATCTGCATATGGGTGGTTAGGGTTAGTATGTACAGCTTAGGAGGTCACTGCTGAATAGATGGGGGAGAGTTGTTGACAGGAGAGAGCCCTGAGGAACACCCGTATTGATAGATTTAGGAGAAGAACGATGACCGTCTACAATGGCAGCTATAGAACGATCAGAATGGAAGCTAGAGGTTAAGGCACAGGTAGAAACCGCAAGAGGGCAGATTGGAAATTATAAATCCTTTCACGATTTCTAAAATTTTTTAATTTGGTTCGAGCATTGCCCATAATGGAAGACCTTCCCAGGAACCTAACGAACTCAGCTAGGAAGTTTCATTCAGATCCATCAAACAGCTCAGAAGTTAAGCGCACACACACACACACACACACACACACACACACACACACACACACACACACAGAAGATAAATCTCGCGCAGTGGTATACGGTGCGTTGCCGAAAATGATGATAGACTGATTGTACTTAACTCGTGCTGTAATGGAGTATTTTATCCACTGTTAAATCTTTATATTAAGCTCATTTCAGTAATCATTGCAGCAGTAATCTCCTAAAGCTGAATCCCGCTGACTGTTGGTCACTCAGCTCACAGTAACGGCAAAAATGTTGTATAATTTTTGTCTCGTGTGACACAGCGCTCATGCACAGGACTGACGCTCACAAGTCACAAAACAAAAGCAAATATAGTCATGGAACACACATGCGTGGTTTAGTCAAAAGCAGAGACTTGCAAACATACTTTGGTCAGTCTAACATAAAATCCTATGAAGTATTTTTTCCTCTACGCATGATTTTACAGTAACTGACAAAAAACACTACAGGCAGTTTTAATCCTTATTAAATTCGCCATTCAGATATTAAAGAAACAAGAAGTGGTGCCAAGGCACAGCAAACCACTCCCCGGCAGTCATATTAATGATGACGTATAAATACAACAGGATATCTAGCAAAGATGTCACATATCAAATTTGAAGTAAGTCGGGTGAATATTGACTATTTTATGCCCATTTGAAATTTTAGGCCCGACCTACCTGACACTGACCCCGCTACCGCTAACTGGGGGGTGATCCCACTGATGTAATGAGACATGTTATATGACACAGATCTGAAAGATGCACCTTTAGGTTTTAGTTTCATGTCGATATGACGAAATTGAAAGAAGTTATGGCGAAAAAACGATTTTTACATTTTACATTTTGGGGGTCTACAGTCTGTGTTTTGGCCCAATTTGGCACAAAATTTAATCATGTCAATAGAAGGTCCAGCCCATCATCCCTGTACTTTTAGTCAGTATCACACTTGTAGTTTTCGCGTAAAGTTGTTAACAGACAGACAGACAGACAAATATACAAACAAACAGACAAACCGAGTGAAAACAATACCCGTCCCCTAGTTCCTCCGGGGGGAGAGCAGGAAATTATTAGAACAGTAATTGTGTACACACCGCAAATGTTGATATGCATCCCTGAATCAGGATTAATTTAAATAACAGATTTATCGTGTGTACAAAATGGTGCCTTTGATAATTTCTTGTCTATTTGTTTTATTGCTTTAATAAGAGCTAAGACCTTTTGTGGTGTTTGTTCTGTGTTACAATAAAATCATGAGCAGAGGGGCAAATGTAATGTTAAGTAATGCATAGTGCTCAAGACAGTCAAAGATGCTGACTACAAGTTCTCTTCCACTTTATTTAGAAAATCAGTTAATACGGAGAGGTTGATTCGATTTAACCATCCTTACCTAAATGTACGTTTAAAGTTATTGGCCTCACTAATACATCTTGTTCGTATATCGGTCAATGGCTAACATATCGAGTATTAAGCAATGGAAAATCTTTAGAGTGGCTTGTTGTATCTAGTGGTGTGCCTAGGGTCACTTCTGGAACAAATTCTTTTCACTACTAGTGTCTTAGGACACGGACTCACTTCCATGGTAGATGGCATGAAAACGGTGGGAAGTGCTATTATCCACAAGGACTGCAGATATATCCAAAATGATTTAGATGTGTAAAGATATGAAGGGACAGAACAGAAAATATAATTCCATCTCATATTTTTCAATCTCTATAACGTCCTCCCTCTCATCTTTTCTTTTTTTTTTTATTTCCATAACAACAAACATCTCCTCATGAACTGATCGCCTTTCTCTGTCTCATTAAGTTTCTTTTGTTTTTGTTATATCTTGTCATCGTTAAGTCCTCCTGCAACTTTTCCCACAATCTCCTGAGTTTCATCTCTGTTTTTCATTTTTTAAATTGTATAGTTTATTCTACATTTTACCCTACGCTGACAACAGCCAACATTACACTGGCCAAGTACTAAGTCTTCCTGATAATTATTTGTGCTAATGAGCTACAGACTCAAGCATCAACTCAAATCCAGAGCCCAATATCTGAGTTTCAGATAAACTCTTAACATTAAAAAATCTACTGCTCGATGGCACATAGGTAATTTACCCGCCCTGATTCGATACCTCGTCTGGGAACAACCATGCTCAAAGCGCAATAGCATGGGATTTTGTACTACTAGCATAATAACTACAATCCTTCCATTTACAAACAGTGTCTGATGAGGACATTCTTTTCATCACAGTCATTCTACCTGTCACACGATTAGATCAGCAAAAAGAGCTGCTACTGCTATGTTGTCTGTCAATACCAGCTCACATTCCCAAAATTTAACATCTCCCTTCTACTAGTATCGATTATTTGTGTTTTCCTTTGTACCTTTCGTGTTTTCAGTATATTACTATTTTCTTCAGCTCTTATTCTTTTCCAAATTTTTTTTTAAATTGTACTATAATAATTTCCGACAACAGCTTACAGTATCCAGCGTCGCCTCATTAAATTATCTTGTCTCCAAATGCGTTTTGGGTCACATAATTATCTGTACGCCATGACCAGACTCCAGTTCAATGGAGAGTGTGAAGTATACAGTATGTGGCCACAAGAGGCTAGTTATCATCTCAAAAACTGGTTTCCCGAGTCTGTCAGCTGTTCACGTACATGCGTGTCTATCCTCTTCATCCACGCTCATCCACACTTCATTATGGCATATATCATTGCTTACTCGTGTGACATAATGATTATGTTAAGTTTATGAATGATTAGTGCAACTCGAAGGGTTGCATAGTGCCTGTGCTAACATGAATGATTAGTGTAACTGCAAGGGTTGCATAGTGTCTGTGCTAACATGAATGATTAGTGCAACTGCAAGGGTTGCATAGTGCCTGTGCTAACATGAATGACTAGTGCAACTGCAAGGATTGCATAGTGTCTGTGCTAACATGAATGATTAGTGCAACTGCAAGGATTGCATAGTGTCTGTGCTAACATGAATGATTAGTGCAACTGCAAGGGTTGCATAGTGTCTGTGCTAACATGCTGAGTACTAAAGGGCATCATAAGTTACATAAAACTGATAGTGTAGTAGCTGGAGTAGAAGATAAACGCATACTCCTGCTGGGCCGGTTCAAGCACTTCAGAAAAGAAGGAAGCATGATTCACGGATTTATGTGAGAAAAATGTCCCAATACAATTTTCTTTTACTTGTATTAATCTTTGGAGTACAATAATACAACCAAATACAAATATAGTAAGATATTTAGTTCATTTATAAAAAAAAAAAAACATTGTTTTTATTATACGTAAACATTGACCTGCCAAGAACAGGGGAGATGTGTGTCCCCGTCCCTAAAGCCATGCCTGCTCAATCTGGCTGAATGGAGTTAACCATACCCACAATGTGGTCAGCATATACAGACAGTCTCTACACCATTAACTTAATTAATGTTACGCCATTCAGTTACCTGCTTTCAAGTTAACGTTGTCAATATTATTTCCTGAATGGCTTAAACACGATAACATTTTTTTTCTCAGTTTATTCATTCTACCTGTAATTACACTCCATATCAGAGAAGTTTTTCGACCAGAGCGTTTGCTGAAATTTAACCCCCTAAGCTCAGCTGACAGATAATGACACATAAAAACAGGTATTCAAGGCGCCTCGGGTGACGGACATAGACTTTTCATGTGTTCCAGCAGCATTTGAAGTCATTCCCATTTGAGGTACCCAGAGCGTGACACAGGCATATGGGAAGAGGGTGCGCGACGATTCCAGCCTTCATCGGGAAACAAAAGGGGTAAGGACAAGGAGTTCTGATTTTGCAATGCCTGTTTCGCTTGTGGCCCACTTCCGGTAACTCAGCTGTTGCTGCCTCCTCACATAGCTCCTTACCACCAATCGAAAGTGACCCTGGTGACCCTCCAGAGCCCGAGGACTTCCTTTTCCCTGCTGAAGCTTCGGGACTGTACTCTGAGGCGTCGGACTTTAAGAAGAAAGGCAAAACGGCCAAAAGTCAGGTGGAACATTATAAACGCCACATTACTGTCCCAATTCTCCTTCACGGCTCCCACGTGTCACCACCGTCTCACCACCACCAGCAGTGCCCCGGCCTGGTACTTCACGGGTGTGTTGGGACGTGTATAAAGTGTAAATCTGTACATAAAAATAGAAAAAAGTGGTATATAATAATAAGTAAAACCTTGAGGTTGAGAATGTGTTTTTAAGAAAGTAAGGACAGGCATTCATTTAGTGATGTAGGATTTTAAAAAGAAACGTGCAAAAACCGTAAATGTAAAAGATAAGGAAAACTGCGCTAGTAAAAATAAGTGTTATGACCAAAATAACCATCTAGAAACAAACGTCATTCCTATATGATGTTAGAATATAAGGAAAACTGCGGGTATTAAAAACGAACTCTGATAAAAATGAAAATGACCCAGCAGAGTATGTAAGTGTTGTGACATAAAATAATAGAAATTAGTGCCATTCATATAGTGAAGTAAGAACTAAGCCAAGTAAGTGCCATATACGTAAGGTGTTAAATTATAAGGAATATACGAGTATAAAAATCGAACTTGAGTAAAAATGAAAGTGACCTTTTGTGGCATGGGTACAGAAAAGTGCACAAGTGAAAGTAAAAGTGATCTTTCACGGCATGCAGTGCTACCGGACCCAGGTTCAAATCCCCGCTGGGGTAGGGAACAGTTTAAGAATTTGAATATCATAAAATCAGACTTTACTGATCTACCAGAAGACCGCCGACATGTAAAGATACCTCCGCTAATACCAATATACCAGTCCTGTATGAGACAGCCCTAGCATGTATTCAGTATGGACGGTGAGTGTTAGCGCCGAAGTGGTGACATGTAGAAGTGTATGGCATATAGGAGGGCTACAGGGCCTTGGGAACAGGCTGTGAAGGGAGCCGCGCATACACGTACATCGTGTGACAATTCATTCATGCAACAGTGGAGGAATGGGAAGGTCTAGTGGGGCACTGGGGTGTGAGAGGGGGGCAGTTCTTTCCTGACAGGGCCGCCCTGACCTGTGTGGCCAGCCCGCCCGTCACCCTTGTGCACTCATCACCATGCCGTCTCAATAATTGCTCCTATTCTTCACCTCCTTGCTCCACAACGCGTCCACCTAGCCACCTGTGGACACTTAAAGTGGAGAGACGAAGGATTGATGAGTATTCTGATTTTTCATTGAATGTTCGAGGTGTAGATACTGAGATATGATGGTTTGAAAACAAGCAGTTTTGAGAAAAATGTTCGCATACAGAGATCGCCTAGTCATATTGATGCCCGAGCTTGGGTGTTAATCCACCTTTGCTCTATAAAGTCTCCCAGAGGCTGAACGAAGCATTTGGAAAATGAATTAGGGATCTAGAAGGTAAGAGACTGAATTTATTCGGAATTCATTAACCCATTCACAAGGAGTACGTCATATTATAATCAGCTTAGAAAGAGTCCCTTAGTAGTGAATGGCCTAAAAAAAAAAAAAAAAAAAAAAAAAAGGGTATATCTGGCATCGAGGCCCTCCATATCGAAGAACTTATCTGAAGGTGGATACGTCAGTCTGAAAGGAGCAAGAATAATCATAATAATGCTTACATCCTCGGCCTGAAGTGGTTAAGCAAAGCCAGGTTACACGTAAAAGGTAAGCAGTCAAGTGTCTGCCGTGTTCAGTTCCAGGCTGCACGCTGATGAACAATTACACACGGCTATATATTCCACAGTTTTCAAAATGCGCAAATTTCTTTTTTTTGTCCAATTCAGCGTAAAATTAAAATAATGAATAATGTTGGTGTTCCAGTTTTTCATTCCCTTTCGTAGCTGCGAGCTATTTATTAAACAGTGTCGCTTCATGCTTTTCCACAGTATTTTCCATAAAGCTCACTGATATCAGAGTTGTGTGCGTGCGTGTGTGTGTGTGTGTGTGTGTGTGTGTGTGTGTGTGTGTGTGTGTGTGTGTGTGTGTGTGTGTGTGTGTGTGTGTGTAGATACTCTTGTTTTTGTCGAGGTCGATACCCATTAATACCAAGTAAGAGAGGAAAACATGCAAACATATGGAGAGAGAGAGAGAGAGAGAGAGAGAGAGAGAGAGAGAGAGAGAGAGAGAGAGAGAGAGAGAGGTGTTGAAGGTAGAGGAAATACGAAGAGGGATCTGTAGAGGCTTCCCCTTCAGTAGGGTAACGTCTTTATTATTCTTCCTTCTGTCTTCACACTTCTTGAGCTGCAGGGTTAGATATGGTCTTCGCTGACCCATCGATTAAGGAAGGCCTTACCTGGGTTCATTAAAGTCGTTAACAGCAGCAGGAATGTAATAAAATGATGTCACATGAGTGAAGGAGTCTGTTTAGAAATATGAATGTTATATGAGTGAATCATCATATGGAAAATTAGATGAATTATTTTTGGCTTAGGTAGAATACAGTTCTACGAAATTTAGTTTGTTCTTAATGAATATGGGCTTGCCACGTGTTTTCTGGGCACACAAAGGCGGAATAACAAGAGGTATTTATAGAAACAAACTGAAGAATTTCTCAAACTTGTCACGTTAAGATGGAATAGGCATACCAAATTGTAGAAATTTAGGAGAGGCTTATATTGTACAACGGACTACTACAGACTGATGATGATTATGATGATGAAGATGGTGATGAGAGTGATGATGATGATGATGATAATGATAATGATGGTGATGATGATGATAGGGAGGAGGAGGACGAGGAGGAGGAGAAAGACGCTGAAGAAGATGATTTTGAATACGATGAATAAATATGTTTGACATGGTAATCAGGAACTAAGGGAATTAAATACATGAAAGTAAGAGCGAATAGGATAGGAATAAGAAGAAATAAACGGAATGTAAGAGAGAGAGACTAGCAGGTAGATAATGGGTGAATACTGGCAGGCGTATACAGAGGTGAACTGTGGCAGGCAAACAGATGGGCGAATTGTGTCCAACAGGAAGGTAGATGAATACTGGTAGGCATAAACGTAGGCAAATATTGACTAGCAGACAGGCTGGCCAATACTGGCAGGCAAACTGGCAGGCGAACATAAGGTAACCAAGGAACTATAGTGTAGCTTTTATTGGCAAAGAATAAATAAGTAAATAAATAAATAAACTAGAATGGCACTCAATAGAGCGCATACCTCCGCCAAGAACCAGGAGTAGCCTTATTAGTTAGTGCACGGCAGCTGGAAAAAGACTGCCCCCCTATAAAAGCATATTTAAATCCACTAGATCCGGAATTTTATATGGATCCGCGCCAAACTGTACACATTCGTAGATACCAACATCCTAAATATGCCTGATTTTCTTCATGAAGATCCATGCAATATTCACTGAAAAATTTACGAAAATGTCGAAAAAAGCCCTATCTCCCAATGTTAAAGAAAATGAAAAAAATTAAAATAAAAATCCTGGATCCGCACCTTTATCCGAATCTGCACCAAAATTTAATTGAGTCTATTCTGGGCCACGGCCCATTCTTCTACCAAGTTTCGTGGAAATTCGTCCAGTAGTTTTTGTTAAATCTTGCTCACAAACCAACCAACCAACCAATAAACAGACAGGGATGAAAACATAACCTCCTTGGCGGAGGAAATGAATCATGACAGTCGGATATCCCCGAATCGGTCCAAGAAAAGGGAATAAATAAAAAGCCTAGGGCAGGGAAAGGGGAGATGGGAGTGAAAACAAAAACAATATAAAGGGAGAGAGGAACAAATCTTGTGAACAACACAGAAAACGTCATTCATGAGGCAGAAGGACGAAGATCATTCCGACTCGGCTGTATGTCACGTGATGTGGCACCATCTCCTAATAAGACAAGCAAATAGTAACTTACGAAGTGCGAGGGGGTGCTGTTCCGCCTGAGAGAATAACCCGCAGTTTTCAGCAACAATAATGATCTCTGCAATATTGAAGTGGACACTTTGGCGACTGACGTAACATGTTAATTAGGTTCTTGTAGCTCTTATAATGCCGCTGTTATCTTCATTACTTTTCTGGATTGTCTACAATAACGCTTTCTAGTACAATGGTTATCACTCTTTCGACCATCATTTTAAAAATAATAATTACGCGATAAGTTATTATTTTTCATTCATCAAGAGCGTTATGGTGAACCCGAGAATAAAGATGATATAGCTGAGAGACTCAATTTATCCCAAACAGGAAACTTTCCCATATTTATTAGCATTTCAATGCTCTACCACTAATTTTGATTGCTGCTCCTGCTGTTTTATTCACTGTCTACTTATCAACGTATTTTGTTGTATTCCTCCTTTTTCCAACACACCTAGGCTTACTTAAATCACTTCCTTCCCCAGTGTTCACTTTTTTATGACACCTGCTGAGAAACTTTCAAAAGAGAAGTAGAGGACAGGGTCGCGTCGCGAGCGCGGCAGAGAGAGAGAGAGAGAGAGAGAGAGAGAGAGAGAGAGAGAGAGAGAGAGAGAGAGAGAGAGAGAGAGAGAGAGAGAGAGAGAGAGAAAGTGAAAATATAGTGTTATGAGAAACAGGGAAAGTACAAGAGTGTGATATTTATGATGACAGACGGAGTGAGAATTTTCCTATAACGCACGGTTCTTCAATTACTTTCTTTGAGAGTCCATTTACATTACATTCGTTTATAGCAGACGTCCGCATATTTATCTGTCTGTCTGTCTATCTGCCTATCTATCTACACACACACACACACGCACACACACACACACACACACACACACACACACACACACACACACACACACACACACACACACATATATATATATATATATATATATATATATATATATATAGATAGATAGATAGATAGATAGATATAGATATATATACATTTGTGTGTGTATGTGTGTGTGTGTGTGTGTGTGTGTGTGTGTGTGTGTGTGTGTGTGTGTGTGTCCGCTTGGTAAGGAATAAAATCATCCAAACTTGTATTTTTGTGGCTTGATAAGGTTTCTTTTCTGCTAGTATATATATATATATATATATATATATATATATATATATATATATATATATATATATATATATATATATATATACCAGACAGCCTAAGCCACTTCGTAGAGACACATTGGCTGTTATATATATATATATATATATATATATATATATATATATATATATATATATATATAACATGATTCCTTTATAAGAACAGCATACTGTCCTCAAATGTAAGTCGCTGGGGTCCACATATAATCTCGCTGCGGTCCGCATTCGGACTCAGGCCCGCCATTATTTATTTATTTTTTTATGGTGAGTAAGAAGGTACCAAAGGCTAGGAGCCAGCAAACAATTCCTTCCCAGAGAAAAAAAAAAAAAACATAAGTTAGCCAAATTCAAGATCTGTTCATTTCGGGATACCTGGACACACTGCGTTTGAAAGACTGGAGATCATAGGAAGTAGGAAATACAGAGAGAGGGAGACAGTTCCAGAGTTGACCTGTTGCATAAATGAAGGACTGGGAGTAATGGTTAACTCTTGCATGAGTGAGTTGGACAGAAAAGGGTGAGAATTTGTTGCTAGACTGGTGCTACGCGCCCGTCGTAGAGGTGGAGGAATGCAAGCAGACAGTTCAGAGGAGCAATGACCATGGAAGTAGCGAAAGAAAATAGATAGAGATGCAACAGTGAGGCGAAGAGCCAGAGGTTGACGGGAGCCATTAAGAGAAGTAGAGTTAATGAGACTAAAAGCCTTTGACTCCACGCTATTGAGAAAAGCTGTATGTGGGGAGCCTACCCACACATGTGAGTTATACTCTACACAGGGGCGAATAAAACCCGTGTTTAAAGTCAACAACTGTGCAGGGAAAAAGAAGGTACGGAGTCGGCTTAGCACACCCATTCTCCTGGAAGCTGATTTTACTAGAGATGTAATACGATCTTTCCAAGATAAATCCCGAGTGAAATGAAACCCCAAGCATGTTCAAGGATGATGCAGGATTGAGCTGGATGTTATTAAACATTAGTGGGTACCCCAGTGGAAGATTCTGTCGGGTTGATAGGTGTAAAAACTGAGTCTTTGATGCATTAAAAACAACAAGATTATTCTTACCCCAGTCAGAGATACGAACCAGGTCAGACATTAGGTGTGCCATAGCCTCATCCCTTGTTCATTGAAGTAACTGCTGGGATGGACGTTGCGGGTAAGGATCTTATAAAATTCAACCCGAGCAAGTAGCCCACACGACATTATTAGCGTTTTTTCTCAGCATTCTGAACTTATTATGCAAGAAAGAACCAAACAAAAGCTGGGAGCCAGCAAGATTGTTCGCTCCAAGAAAAAAAAAAAAAAAAGAGAGAGAGAGCCAAATTGAAGATCCGTTAATTCGAGGTGCCAGGACACAATGAGTTTAAAAGACTAGAGGTCAAAGGCAGATATACAGATAGAGGTCGACCTGTCGCACACGTGAAGGACTGGGAGTAATGAATAACTCTTTGATTAGAGAGTTAAACAGAAAAATGGATGAGAGTTTGCTGCCAGACGGGTGCTATGCTCCCGCCGCACTGGTGGGGGTATGCAAACAGGCAGTTCAGAGGAGCATCTGGTCAACACTGAAACGTTCTATCTCCTCGGATTATCTTATCTCTTATAAATGCAATGTGTCTAGGCATCAAATAAACAGTTCTTGACACTGTTTTGTTACCTTTTTTTACAATGAACAACCTTTGTAGACTTTCAGCTTTTTAGTAAGATAAAAATCCTGTTGGTGATCTTTAGGTATGGCTACATCAGAATAGGCCGGATTTTGTTTCGTTAGCCTTGATTTGGTAGGGCCTACTAATGGCACTGGTTTGGGAGCACACAGAGAATGATGGCCCTAGTGATTCGAGATGAAATGACTGATATCAACAAACTAGAAATGACCGTCAAGATATATGTGACTGAGTAAAGGCTACCACAGATCCACCTTTCTGTGTCTTCCTTATTTCTACATCAGTATCTAAATATACATAGAAAATACATTAAAGTTGTCACTGTCGACTGACTACAGGTGGTAAACGTCTTTGATCTCTCCTCCCTATTAATTTGTTGACTTAGTAATTCTGCATCCATTACACTGACTCTGATGTAAACACATGAGCAGATCACATGCATATCGAAAATGATAAAAAAAAAAGTCTTAGGTGGAAAAAAATGTACGTCCTTCAGCCAGTGCACCCATCGAAGGCATATATCTGCTTCTCTGGCTAACTATATATTTAGTTCACTTTTCTGTGTACCGACATGTGTCTCACAATGTTTTACCAGGTGACAAGTTTATGTTTCGTATTGGCTTCAGTTTTGGTGCTCAAACGTTTACATAAACGCATAGTGCAGCCGCCATGAACACACACACACACACACACACACACACACACCGGTGTGTGTATATATATATATATATATATATATATATATATATATATATATATATATATATATATATATATATATATGAAGCCTCAGTGGTAGAGTGTGCGTTTCGCACGCTGGTGAGCGCGGGTTCGCCTCCCGCCAGAGTTGTAAAAACTTTGGGAAGCGTTCACCAAGCCACTTGCTGCTTTGGCGGACACAAGGGGTGCTGTGGTTGAACCAGTGTCGCATACTAGTATGCTTACACCCAATCGGCTTAAGGCGGGCCGATGACACTTGATTCACAGACTACATACACATCCAAAGCCACTACAATACTACAATAACACTCACAATCACTTCTCACCCTACATACAGTCTCTACCAGACCCCCTAAGCCACTGGGTAGAGATACATTGGCTGCATCGTCCCTGCTTCGGTAGGGATAGGCCGGTCCTGCAGTGGACCTCAACGGCTGATAATGATGATAACTATATATATATATATATATATATATATATATATATATATATATATATATATATATATATATATATATATATATATATATATATATATATGCAGAGTGTAACGGGTAGAAAAGGCACAACGATGGTAGATGACAGAAGAGGGAATGGAGCTACAGTTACTAATGACTTACGGGATGAGCGAGACCATTTTCGCCCATGGCGTCGTCAGTAATAATAGCTGCTTAACGGTTGAGATATGGACACAAATGAATATAGGATGTTTTGCTAAGAATTCCCTAATTTCTTGTTTTCTATAATCATCATCATCATCATCAGCCACTGCAACTCCACTGCTGAACAAAGGCCTCCCCCAACGTTCTGAATGATATCCCTTAACTGAGCCAGTCCCACTCAGGCTTAGATTTTCGAACTTCTCTATCTCTTCTCTCCAATTCCTGTCTGACCTTTTTCTGCTTCGTTTGCAGTCTCTTTGAGTCCAGTCATTAAGCCTCTTGCTCTGTTACCCTTTCCCTTGGTACATGACTTGTCCACCTCCATATCAGTTCTATCATAACTTCTATAATGACAATGCCTTTTAGTCTACTTTCTCACCTAAGTTGATCTCTTCCTGTCTCTCAAAGATATTGCCAGAACTAACCTCCCACTGCTCTTTTACAACGGATTAGTTTGTTTTCCATCGTTTTTTTTTTTCAGTTTCTAGGTCTTACATCCGTACGTCATAGCTGGGAATATGGATTCGTTATATACTATTCGTTTCATGAATACTGGCAACTAACTTTTCATGATGTCTGTGTTTACCGAAAGCTTTCCATTTAATTGTAAATAGTTTTGCTTTTTTTTTTTCGTTTTATGGTCTTTCGTTATTTTTTAGTATTTGCCCAGAGCAGCTGTACTCCTCAACGTCTACAAGAGTTCCTTCATTTATTTTGATGGCGCTCTTTGCTGAATTTGAATTACCCATGAATTCCGTAAGCCTTTCTTTGAGACTTTTTCAGTTTAGGTTATTTAGTATTTCCTGCAATGTCTCTGCTGTTTCTAAAACAAGACAATGTCATCAGCAAATCTTAAATGATTTAAGTTTTGTCCTCTTTTGCTCTCCCACTCTTGCAGTCTTAAACACTTTCAAGGAATGCACTAAATAAAATTTTAGTGAAATTGCAAAACCTAGACACAGGTCTCTCCTGATCATTATTTTTTTCTGAGTCTTTGTGTATCTTAATTACTGCAGCTCCCTATTTTTATATGTTTTCGAGTTGTTTCATAATGCACTCATTTACTCCTTGTTCCTGCAATGGCTTTATAATCACTATGTGCTCCACTGAGGCAGAAACCTTTGCCTACTACAGAAAACCTAAGCACAGTGGTTTGTCATATACTGTAGTCTCCTCATTTAACTGATTCATTGTGTGTAGATGTTCAGTAGTCGATTACTTGCTTTACAATCCCACCCGCTCACGAGGTTGGTTTTCATGCAAATCATTTGTTATTCTGTTCATAAGGACTTCAGTGAAGTGTTTGTAAAAACTGACAATAAGCTAATAAGTCGACAATCCCTAAGATCATTTGGGTCGCCTTTCATGGAAAGCAAAATAACTGTTGCATTATACAATGGTTGGATACATTCTTTCTTTATGCATTGGGGAAATAAGTGGGTGAGTCGGTTTTCAACTTCTGCTCCTGCATCCGATAGTAAATTCGCTACTGTTCCATTTTCTTCTGGTGCCTCTCCGCTTTCTAATTCTAAGAGGAAGGTTTACTTAATCCGATGATGCCTCATGTATTTCGCTTGTGTCAGCCGAGAAGTAAACTGTGTACTGATGTCTTTAATGCATCAATTTCTTGAAAAAAAATCTTCACCTCACATGAGAACTTTTTCTCCACACTGGAGGACTTCATCATTTTTATCTTGCATTGATATAATTTGTTCATAGTGTCATAATTATTCGGTCCTGTTTCAGACTAATTCCCTTTTTTATGGCTTGTTTCTTTGATCCATGTTTCTCTTTCCCTTTTTCTTCTCTCTGTCTCCTTTCCGTAAGGTTTTATAATTCCGCTTTTACTGTTTCACTTCCTTTTGTTTTTACTTTCGTCTCCTTTCTTCTTTTCATGAACTCGAGGAGCACTAATTTTTTTTCTAGGGAGAGCGGCTTTGTTTGTATTCGCTTTCCCTACTACGTCCACAAATTCTCTAAACACTGTTCTTAGTCATCGTTCAGCTCATCAGTGTCACACTCGGTATAACTCTGAGCCTAAAATCTGTTCTTTTTTGTAACTGAAAAACAGCTTTGTTATCGCTTACTTTTACTGCCTATATCTTTTTATTTTAAATTAGCTACTTTCTTTCACTTCTGATATTGAATCAGTTTGTGCAACCATTCTATGGTCACTTCCTGTACTTATTTTGTTGGTAACTGTAACATTAGTGGTGGTGTTGTTCTTTTCTGCTATAAAGAAGTTGATTTCATTCTTATTTCTCTTTTTGGGCTTCCTCAGGTCCATTTTCTCCCTGTTCTTTTGTGGAAGAATGTGTTCATTATTGTCTTGTTATACATCTCAGCAACATATACTCCATTTCACTTATTTCAGTCCGCTCTTCTACTTCGAAATTTCCTATACTAGCTTCTTTATTTTTCATTTTGCCAACACTTTCCACTGGAGTCTCCCATGGGTTTACCACGTATGCTGTTAATTTCCAGAATCTGGGAGATGTCATAAAATGTTTTTATTTCTTCATCTGTGCTTTGAGAAATGAGTGTATAAACTTGTATTAGTTTCAGAGTGTGCCTTTTGCGTAGTCTAATTAGAATCTACGTTGCGCTGTCTGACAATACTGAACTTAAGAATATTCTAGGCAAAATTTCTGTTAATTAGAAATCCTACACCACTACCTTTTTCTTTCAGAATTTATACAGCTGGTTGCTGTCTTTTTTTGTGGATCTCGCTCAGACCTACAATATCGCAACTAATGCTTTTTACTTTAGTCATGAAAATGTCAGGTTTGTAATTTTCTCCGAAATTTCTTATACTGAACGTGTAGACTTTCATGAATTTCAGTTTGCTTAATGCCTTGGTCTCTAATTCGACGAGACTGCTGAAAACTGGTACATAAACAGACTAACACCAGTCAGAGTCAAAATAACACCACTACCCACATGAAAAAAATGTAAATTATTTCAGGTAGGATACTAACCGTAAGCAGCCAACAAATATGAGATTACCAGACGAGCCCCTTTGACACTCAGGTTCGGAATCAATACCTTATGGTCAGATCAACAGCCTACTATGTACTGCAGCCTAATAACTTGAGTAGACCATTACTGCTGAGGCTGTAATATACTCGCACTGCACCTTCATTACACAATACTCTTCTCTCTCTCTCTCTCTCTCTCTCTCTCTCTCTCTCCCATAAGAATATATCTCCATGTTCATTACGAAGTCCTAATTATCAAAGGCTTAAAGGATTGCAGTGCATTATTAGGTCATATTATGAGGGGAGTTCTAACCCTTAAGACCACTGTGATATTTTATGGTCTGGAATGTAATCACCCTGTTGTGCGGCGGAATATTCACTTCGTTTATAGAGACTTCAACATGCTTTATGCGTCGGTCTTAGTCCTAGTTTGTATTGGTGTCTCTCCACGCTACTCGATCTCTGGCATCCTCTTTTTTTCACTCCCTCAGTCCTAAGGTCACACTCTTAAATTTGGCTCTGTTATCTTGTGTGTGTGTGTGTGTGTGTGTGTGTGTGTGTGTGTGTGTGTGTGTGTGTGTGAACAATCTTGCTGGATTCAGGCCCTTGGTTCCTTCTTCCTTGCAAAACAAAAAAATCTATGCGATAATCTATATTCTACGTTAAAACTTTGCCGGTTTTTCATCGTAGACTTCTGTTGATCCAAAGATAAGTGTCTGAACAGCCGAATGCAAAAAACGTCCTTTACAGCCAACACCAGTGGAAGCAGCTCAGAGCAGCTTTCCCATCCCTCTGCACCACCGCTAATGTGTACTCACACACTTACCCTTTAGTTTTGTAGAATTTCTCAGTGCTGAACAAAATCATGTGTTAACTGTTTACTGCACTAATTCATTTTATGTGGCTATCATCAGATGATTGTATGGCTGTATTAAATATACAGTCTATCAATGAAAGGGTAAGTGAAGACTGCACCCAACCCCTCCAGTTTGAGGATTCGCCTCTAAGTTGGAATATGTCGTCTGGAAATAACAGTCTTAAAGCACAAAATATATAATCGTCTTGAAAAAGTAAATTGTTTTGCGGTAGCAAGAATGTACCAAAAATCACATAATCACACTAAATGGGGGTTGGAGATTTTTCTAGCCTGGTTACTATACAGGATCCCCCTTAAAATTATATATATATATATATATATATATATATATATATATATATATATATATATATATATATATATATTGTTACGGAACAGAGAAAGATAATGTACACTTTAAGTGAGAATACGAAGAGTCACTACTGTCCCGTAAAGTTCCAGGTTCAAAACAAAAGAGTTAGGTAAAATTACAAGTTAAAGTTTAATGCTCAAACTAACTACAAAACATTCAGGACTCATAAGGATAATGTAATGGCAAATAAACAGGTTAAATATATGGTTAACTGCAATAGCCTCTATTCACACGAAATTAGCAAGAGTAAATTTATCTAAGTCAGCCCTGATAAATGAAAATACACCGGGTAATGCTCAGTTAATGCAAGATAAATAATTACAGATACAAAATATTACTTAAAATGACTGATATAAAACCCCACATTAATCACAAAGACCTCACTAAGCCTAAGAATCAACCCTATGCTACACAGTACAAGAAAAAATGCAACAACAGTTATACTCAAATTACACACAGCTGCTAGTTGTTTGGAGATTTCTTGAGCACTCACAATAATAATATCTGTACAGGGGAGGACAGAGATGTGAACAAAATGAGGAGCAGATCTAAGTGGCAATGATGCAGAGACTGAGCTCATTATATAGGGGCCAGGAGAGCTTGATACAACTTGTAAGAAGGACGCGCAAATGAAGCCATGGGGACAGAGCTGAAAATCCCGCTCTGAATAACAGAGAGAACGACTTACTCTACTATAACGGTAGAAGGGGGGGACTGAGGCAGAACACGCTCGTGATCAAACATGCAGCAACTGTGCGTTAAAATTACACAAAGGATGATGAAATCATAGGCTATGTTACACCTCCCCACAAAGAAAAAAGAAATTTACATAGGAAATTTCTTATTACTCTAAAACAATCTGTATATGGCATTACAGAACATGCAAAAGTCCTTCCCAGTGCCACAAAACATAAGATCTCCCTAGCACGCTCAGTCACAGGTACTTGCCAGTATCCCTTTAACAAATCAAACTTACTTATGTACCTAGCGTTAAAATTACACAAAGGATGATGAAATCATAGGCTATGTAACAATATATATATATATATATATATATATATATATATATATATATATATATATATATATATTCATCATCATCATTAACCATTACAAGTCCACTGCTGAAGAAAGGCCTCCTCAACCTTCTCCAAGAATTCCTTGACTGAGCCAATCTTTGCCACGTTTTCCCTGCAAATTTCTCTGTCTCATATCTCCACCTCCTGTCTGGCCTTATTCTGCTACGCTTGCAATCTCTTGGTGTTCAGTCAGTCAGCCTCTTGCTCCACCGGTTATCCCTTAGCCTTGCTACATGGTCTGCCTACCTCCATTTCTGTTCTTATATAACTTATATAATATCTTTAACTTTAGTCTTCTCTCTCAGTCAAGTTGATATTTTCCTGTCTCTTAAAGATATTCCCAACACTGACCTTTCCATTGCTCTCAGGTCAGTTTCCAGGTCTCACAACCATACATCATAGCTGGAATTATGCATTCGTTATAAACTTTTCGTTTCATACAAACTGGCAAGCCACTTTTTATAATGTCTCTTTGTTTACCGAAAGCTTTCCATGCAATAAAAATGCGTCTTTTTATTTCGTTATCATGATCTTTTGTTAATTTTAGTATTTGCTCCAAGTAATTGTACTCCTCGACTTCTTCAAGAATTTCTTCGCTTATTGTGATGACGCTCTTTGGTGATTGTGGATTAAACAATAATGTGACACTGGTTCATTTTTAGCCCTACTTTGAGACTTTCTCTGTTCAGGTCATTTAACATTTCTTGCAATGCCTCTGCTGTATCTGAGATTAGGACAATGTCCTCTGCAAATCTTAAATGGTTTAGCTTTGCTCCATCTGTGTTTACTCCTTTGTTTTCCCAGTCTAGCTTTCTGAAAATACTTTCTAGGCATGCTGTAAAAATTTTTGGTGAAACTACCGGTATATCTCCCTGACGCACGCCCTTCTCAATCTAAATTTTTTCTGAGTCCTTATGTAATTTAACTGTAGCAGTTCCCTCATTATATATGTTTTCGAGCAGTTTTACAATGTTCTCATTCATTCCCTGCTCTCGCAATGAATTTATAATTGCTATGTGCTCCACTGAGACGAAAGCCTTTTCGTAATCAACAAACCCTAAGCACAGTGGTTTATTATTTGCTGTAGTCTTCTCAATTAGCTGATGCATTGTGTGTAGATGATCAGTAGTCGAATACTCGCTTCGGAATCCTGCCTGTTCACGAGGTTGGTTTTCCCCCAAATTTGTTGTTATTCTGTTCGTAAGGACTTTAGTGAAGAGTTTGTAAATGACTGACAATAAGCTAATGGGTCGATAGTTACTAAGATCTTTTGAGTCAACTTTCTTGTAAAGTAAAATAACTATTGCATTACTCCATGATTTGGGAACTTTCTGTAATATATATATATATATATATATATATATATATATATATATATATATATATATTATAGTCTGGCTGTGGCAACAAGAAGATAATACACGGTGCATCATAATATAAGGTTATCAGCAGCCTACAGTGGTGAGTTAGTACAGCAATTTGCAGGATGAATTGTGCAGGTGTTTAGGACAAGTAGTTGGGCACCTCCAGAATTACATGGCTGGAGTGGCCTGTGTTTGTGTGGGTCAGGCAACACAAGGTCGCCACTGTGATAATCACTGACCCTCATGAGCTTAGTGACACAGGTACGACTGCTTGCGGTTGCCACAAAGGAAACCAGTGCACAGAACCAGACCAGAGGATTGTGCCATCGATATCTGCAGGTGGGTATGACAGAACGACACACCGACCCTCATCCACACCCTAACCAGAAGACGCGGAAATAAGCTTTCACAATGAGCTGACGGATAAGCTGGAACGATTAAGTAAAGCGATTCTCAAGGACCATGATATCGCCCCCGATCCACCAAATAATAACAATAACAACAATAAAAATTTAAAATTACGATAATAATAAAAAAAAAAAATAATGATAATAAAAATGATACTACTACTACTACTGCTACTACTACTAATACTATTACTTCTACAACTACAACAACAACTACCACTACTACTACTGCTACTACTACTACTGCTGCTGCTGCTACTGCTGCTGCTGCTGCAGCTGCTACTGCTACTACTACTACTACTACTGCAACAACAACAACTACTACTACTACTACTACTAGTTTCATTCTATAATTTCAGCTTGTTTTTTATCACATTCTTCTCTGCCTGGAATCACTTTTGCATTCTTCATTCACTTGCTACATTCCTAGCTCCTTCATTTCCTTTAATTTACACACAAGTGTGTCTGCCTGACAATGGTATAATCTGGAAGGAGAACTGTGGTGAAGTGGAGAAGCAAGAGTGTTATTATGAGCTCAAGTGAGGTTAGTGATTGGATAACGTGTGACGAGGTGAGCTAAACTTTAATAATATTGTCAGGAGCATGTGAAGGAGAGTGACAGTAAAGCCACTAAAAGCAGAGACTGAGTGGTGAGTTAAGTGAGGCAAAGGCTCCAACAAGGGCGAACACGAAGTCCCTTCCCTCTTACCCTCACCATTGGACTGTTTGCCTCCAAGATGGGCCAAGTTCGTGGAAGCAGCGAGTTTGGGAAGTTGGAGGCAAGTTTAGTTTGTCTTTGGTAGGTTACGGCGAGATACGTGGAGTGGACGTGGATGAGTAGGAGGTGAAGCTGCATAGGGTGATAGGAGAAGAGAAATAGTAATTGAGGAGGCAACAGTAAGACAGGAACATAAGAACATAAGCACATAAGAAGAGAGGATAACTGCAGTAGGCCGGTTGGCCCATGCTGGGCAGCTCCTAGAAGAGTAACTGAACTTCTAGAATGAGATAAGGAGAGCAAAGAAGAAGGCTCTCCCCCTCCCTGCAAACCCTCCAGCCGAAGCTGGCAGGAAAAAGTCAGAAAGAACACCACGCAGTATAGAAAACTGGGATGGACATTTTACAGGAAAGTGTGAAAGGAGAATAGAGACTATCATAGTGTAACCAGAAAAGGAAAAATTATGAATTAGTATTGGATTTTCTTTTTTCTATATCCACCCCTTATTTGTCATATGCTTATCTAGCCTATGCTTGAAACTCTCAATGGAAGAGGCAGCAACTACTTTACTAGGTAGCTTATTCCATTCGTCTTCTACTCTATTACCAAACCAATTTCTACCTATTTCCTTACTGAAACGGAATAATTTTTCTAGTTTGAAACCATTATTTCTAGTTCTATCCTGTTTGCTCACTTTAAGTACCTTGCTAATATCTCCCTTATTTATACCCTTCATGCACGTAAACACCTCAATTAAGTCTCCCCTTACTCTACGCCTCTCTAGCGAATGCAGACTTAGTCTTTTCAGTCTGTCTTCATATGACAGGTTCCGGACGTCATGTATCATTTTTGTCATTCTTCTCTGTACATTTTCTAACGAGTTAATATCCATTCTATAGTAAGGACACCAAAATTGTATTGCGTAGTCTAAATGTGCCCTTACTAATGCTAGATAAAGTTTCAGTATTACTTTTGATGATCTATTGCTCACGCTTCTCGAAATAAATCCTAGGACCCTATTTGCTTTATTTCTCCCAGGATGGGAGGGGGAAGGGGAGTGGCTATAATAGAAACAGAAAAATTAGAAGGTATAGGATGAGGATGCTGAAGGCGGGTAAAGGTGAAATAACAATGAAAAGGGTAGCAAAATAGAGGGTGTGATGAGAGGTGATATAAACTGGTTGGAGAAAACTGTGAGAAAGATAAATGACAGAGGATGAAGATGTGTATGAGGGAAGGGAAGGGAAAAGAATAATGGAGAGAAGCTGAAGAAAAGGTAACGAAATCACAAAGAATACTCGTAACAACATGGATTATAAGTAAGCGAGAGGATAATATAGTGGAAGGGGAATAACTGCATGGAAATCAGAAACAGCTGAGGTGAAAGAGAAAGTGAAGACTGATAAGGAATAAGCAAAGGAGTGATCGAAGAAGGGACCAAAAAATATGAAAAAAAAAAAAAAGTTATCAGGCGTGGGAAACGGAGGAAAGGTCTGAGAAGAGAGTAGAAAGATAAAATACTGAAGGAAGAGTGGTATTAAAAATGAAAGAAAGAGAAGGAGAGGTACGTGCTGCGAATGTGGTTAAAGAGGGCAATGATCATATTAATGAGGTGAGAGAGAGAGAGAGAGAGAGAGAGAGAGAGAGAGAGAGAGAGAGAGAGAGATGTATTTAGAGAAGGACTTGCTCTCGTGTGGAATGGAACCGACCGTCGCAGGACTTGAATGGTAAGTGAATGGTGCAGAGTCATTTCACTGGCATCCCCAAGGACACCTTCCTTTCCCGGTGTTGGCAGTATAAGGATTCTACCCGCGCTATGGGAAAGGAATTCGGTTACCATATGCAAAGCAAATCTGAAACGTCATAAAATGGAGACGATTGGCTTCTTCAGATATTTAAGTCTTGATATTTTGAGGATAAAAATAATGCACGATAGTGTTACGTCCTCTCCCCCACTGCCACAGGTTCCAACAGCAGTAGTACATTACAGGAAGGACGTTGCCCAGTGAGCTGTTCTTCCTATGGTCAGCCTTAAGGTGTACAGTACACAAGATCAGCTGAGGCGAAAATAAACACTGCCCCCCTTTAAGTTCACTGTCTTTATTTTCCAATTAATTCAACTTAATGCTTTCCAACTTCTCATAACTGTTATCACACAGGCACTGGAGCTATACACACTTTACTCATTGCAATTACACTTAATGCTTGACAACACTTCTCTGTTCTCACAAGCACTGGAGCTATACACACTTTACTAACTGCTATTACACTTAATGCTTGACAACACTTCACAGTTATTACACTTAATGCTTGATAACACTTCACAGTTATTACACTTAATGCTTGACACTTCACTGTTTTCTCAAGTTCCAGTGATACACAAACTTCAATAACCCGCCACTGTTTGCCACTGTTTTCACAAGTACCAAAAATATACAACCTTCACTGACACTGACACTGCACCACACCAAAACCGACTGCACTTCACTGAAATTGACCTGACACCCAACTAAACTTGTAATAATCTCTACCCCATCTTTATATAAGCTTACATTATACGCGAAACTTCGAGTATGCTCTCGACGGGCAACAGTTGCCAATTCAGAGACAACCAAAACAAGCCAAAACAGTCCTACAGTACATATCACTCTAAATCATTTATCATACGAACTTAAATTACATAATTTAAGAAGCAATCACTTAAATGAGACATTATAAAGAAAAAGAGCACAAAAATTAATATACAACTTATGAAATAACTACGCTCACAAACAGTAGACAAACTAGCAACTCTGACTCGTACCCGAACCTACGGTAAATATCGGGAAACGTCGAGAAAAATCTCGGCTACCTAACTGGCAAATCTTGCTCCTTAACAATAGGTTACAACGGGAAATAAGGACTGCAGGTACTTCACTGAGGGTAGCGAAAGAAAACAGGGAGACGAGCATGGAAGTAAAAAATCGTTTGCTGACAGTACAGTTTGAGCCTCCCTCCTACGAATGACCGTGAAGCTTAGACTTTGCTGGAAGGACACGAGTCAAGTGTAAGATTGGATATGAGTTATGTAAGAACAACGAATAGAGAGACAGACAAGGAAGATCGAGTGAGTTATGGTGCCGGTTCTGTGTGCTGGTAAGTGTTGGATGTGAGTTATTTGGCAATATGGATGATGCGAGATTGGCTTACACTGTCTCTGTGAGTTAGGTGGAGGGGAAGGGGATAGGAAGACCGTGGATGAGGTGAACGGACTGACTGGAAATAAATACAAAGGAAGGTTGTGTGGCACGGATGGAGGGTATCCTGAGGGCGGCGAACAGTGTGATATGTACTGTAGGTGAAGAGGGGGAAAAGGGTGGACCTGAGGTTTTTAGCTAAAGATATGGTTTCGGAAGATGATGGTAATTAAACTGATCCATTACCCTATCATTTTTCATTCTTTCATATAATTTATATTCCTCTTTACTCACTCATCACATACACATGAGCGGAATTAATTTAAGTCAGCTGCGGGAGTTCAGTATAATCTGTCAGTGTTCACATCTGTCTTACTGTTCACTACGCTGGTAGCAAAGTTACCTAGTATATATCTGCTTCGAAATTTTTAACAAGAACAATCCGAGATTGTAAACCTTTGCCAAGGCGGAGATGTTATCTTGTTATTTTTGTGCAATCGCTGCAGGCATTATTTATCGATTTAGAAGCAAAAATCTTGAAATTGCCACAATACCGCAATGGCAAAGAATCTTTTAAAAAAATCCTGGATCCGGATGATAATTCGGATCAGCTCTAAAATCTGATGTATTATTCCGTGGGCCATACCCCACCACTCAAAAATAATTTAGCAAAAGCCGTTCATAACTTTTTGAGTAATCCTGATAAAAGACAAACAAACGCGGGCAAAAACATAACATCCTTGGCGGAGGTAATTATCTATTATGTAACAAAACTTTTTGTTTATTTCATTTCCCCTGTATTACATAACTTTTCTTAACACTCCACAACCTTAAGGAAACTATACTGTGTTAACGAGACACTTGTTTATGTACGGGCAACAGATGACATCATTCAGTCCAGTAAAAGGCAGCTGATCTACAGTATATTCACTTGTAGTTGCGATTCATTCGCGTTTTGTTTCAACTCATATATATATATATATACATATACATATATATATATATATATATATATATATATATATATATAATATATATATATATATATATATATATATATATATATATATATATATATATATATATATATATATATATTGTTACGGAACAGACAAAGATAATGTACACTTTAAGTGAGAATACTAAAAATCATTACTGTCCCGTAAAGTTCCAGGTTCAAAACAAAAGAGTTAGGTAAAATTACAAGTTAAAGTTTAATGCTCAAACTAACAACAAAATATTCAGGACTCATAAGGATAATGTAATGGCAAAAAACAGGTTAAATATATGGTTAACTGCAATAGCCTCTATTAACACGAAATTAGCAAGAGTAAATTTATCTAAGTCAGCCCTGATAAAATGACAATACACTGGATAATGCTCAGTTAATGCAAGATAAATTATTACAGATACAAAATATTATAAAAAATGACTGACATAAAAACACATTAATCACAAAAACCTCACTAGGCCTACAAATCAACACATTATGCTATACAGTACAAGAAAAAATGTAATAACACTTATACTCAAATTACACAGCTGCTAGATGGTTGGAGACTTCCTGAGCACTCACAATAATAACAACTGTACAGGGGAGGACAGAGATGTGAACAAAATGAGGAGTAGATCTAAGTGGCAATTAATGTAGAGACTGAGCTCATTATATAGGGGCCGGCAGAGCTTGATACAACTTGTAAGAAGGACGCGCAAATGAAGCCACAGGGGACAAAGAGTTGACAATCCTGCTCTGAACAACAGAAAGAACGACTTTACTATAAGGGTTGAAGGGGGGAGTAAGGTAGAACACGCTCGTGATCAAACGTGCAGCATACGGTACGTTAGAATTACACAAAGGATGATGAAATCATAGCCTATGTAACACCTCCCCACAAAGAAAAAGAAATTTACAAAAGAAATTTCTTATTAATCTAAAACAATCTGTCTAAAGTCTAGATAAGCAATCTGCAATAACATTTTCTTTCCCCTTGACATGTTGTATGTCTAATGAATACTCCTGAAGAAGTAGACTCCATCTTGTCAATCTCTGATTTTTATCTTTAAACTTACTAAGGAATTTCAGTGGGTTATGATCGGTATAAATGACTATGGGGTCAAAACCAGAACACAAATAAAATGAAAAATGCTGTAAACCCAAAATCAAGGCCAAAAGCTCTTTCTCAATAGTTGAGTAGTTCTTTTGAGGTGGAGTGAACTTCTTACTGTAATAAGATACAGGGTGTTCAATACCCTGTTCATCCTCTTGCAGCAAAACAGCCCCAGCTCCTGTATCACTTGCATCAACAGCCATCTTAAAAGGCTTAGCAAAATTTGGAGTAGCGAGCACTGGCTGACTTAATAGGATAGCTTTAAGTTTGTTGAGAGAGGATTCACAGTTATCGGTCCAGACAAATTTAACTCCCTTTTTCAGTAGGTCTGTAAGTGGTGATACAAGAATTGAAAAGTTAAGAACAAATCTCCTGTAATAACCTACCATTCCCAAAAATCTTCGTAGCTCTTTCCTACTTTTAGATCTGGGAAGATCACTTATAACCTGAACCTTAGCTGCTGCTGGTGCAACATGTCTATCACCAATTACGTACCCAAGGTACTGAACTTTAGCTTGACCAAACTCACACTTTGATAAATTAGCTACAAGATTAGCATGAACCAAACGCTCAAGAAATTTACTGACATGGCATAGGTGATCTTTCCAGTTGTCACTGAAGATTAATACATCATCAATATAAACAACACACCCTGCCAAACCCTCTGTTACAACATTCATGAGCTTCTGAAAAGTGGCTGGTGCATTCTTCATACCATATGGCATTACAGAACATGCAAAAGTCTTTCCTAGTGTTACAAAACATGAGATCTCCCTAGCACGTTCAGTCATAGGTACTTGCCAGTATCCCTTTAACAAATCAAACTTACTTATGTACCTAGCCTTTCCGATCTTGTCTATGCAATCTTCCACACGAGGGAGAGGGTAAGTGTCTGTTTTGGTTATCTGATTAACACGTCTGTAGTCGATGCAAAGCCTCTGTGACCCATCTGGCTTAGGGACTAGAGTGACAGGAGATCTCCACTCTCTCTGACAGGGCTCAATCATCTTGTGGTCCAACAGGTAGCCAAGCTCATTCTGGATGAGAGGAACTTTCACTGGGTTCACACGGTAAGGAGGCAATTTAATTGGCTTTGCATCTCCAACATCGACATCATGCATCAACACAGTGGTTCTTCCTGGAGTGGCACGGAACACTTGCGGGTACTCCTGCAGTAATGCCGAAAACTCCTGCCTTTCCTCGGGAGGTAGATGAGAAAGCTTAGTCTGGAGATCATTCATGATATCAGGATTCTTCCCCAAACTATCACTCAGGCTCATGCTGCATGGGAGAACTTCACTTGCAGACTCGGGTGGAACAGCTACAGTGTAGACTGGGTTATTTTCGTCCCGCCTGTGATATAACTTTAGCATGTTGATGTGACAAGGTTGCTTGTTCTTTCTACGATCTGGTGTGGCGATGACATAGCTGACATCACTGAGTTTCTTCTCCACGAAATAAGGACCACTAAACTAGGCTTGAAGAGGTTGCCCATGCACCGGTAGCAGAATCAAAACCTGATCTCCTGGCTGAAAGTGGCGTAACCTGGACTTCTTATCATACCAAGTCTTCATCTTCTCCTGAGCAGCTCCTAAATTCTCTCTCGCCAGCTGTAAAGCAGTGGACAGCCGTTCTTTGAACTTCATCACATACTCCAGCAGGTTGACATCATCTTCCTCCGACAGCCAGCATTCCTTGAGTAGCTTAAGGGTCCTCTCACTTCATGGCCAAACATTAGTTCAAAAGGTGAGAAGCCCAGTGATTCATTTGGAGATTCTCTTGCGGCAAACACAACGAATGGAAGACCTTTATCCCAGTCTTTCTGATGTTCCAAACAGTATTTCTTGAGCATCGATTTGAGTGTTTGATGATATCTCTCCAACGCTCCTTGGGTCTGGGGATGGTAAGCTGAAGACGTGATCTGGGTGATGCCCAACTCTTTCAGAGACTGCTTGAAAACATTTGACATGAAATTTCTTCCCCGGTCTGACTGTACCTCCTTGGGCAGACCAAAGTTTGTGAAGAACCCTAGCATTTCCTTAACCACGTTTTTTGCTGAGATATTTCTAAGTGGAATGGCTTCAGGATAACGAGTAGCCATATCAATCAGGGTCAACACATAAGAAAATCCTGAAGAAGTCTTAGGAAGAGGGCCCACAATATCCACCAACACACCGGTGAATGGCGCCTCAAAAGGAGGAATGGGAACTAGAGGTGCAACCTTTTCGGTCTGATTACACTTCCCCACAACTTGACAGGTGTGACAAGACTTACAATACCAGGAAACATCCCTGAAGATACCTGGCCAGTACAAGTGTTTCAAAATGCGTGCCACAGTCTTCCTCACTCCAAGGTGTCCTGCCAAACTGGAATCATGAGCCACTCTAATGATATCCTGCCTACAAATACGAGGGATGACAACTTGATGTACAACCTCCCATTCACAGTCGGCTGATGCTGTTGGGGGTCTCCACTTCCTCATAAGTACTCCTGATTTTATATAATAACAAGTAGAAGCACCGGCTGACTCTTTCTCACTGGAAGCAGAGTTAGCTAGACCTTTCAACTCAGGGTCAGCAACCTGCAACTCAATCAACTCTTGACGAGACAAATTATCAACACTACGGGGTACTGCCTCATCTGGTGAGTGGTCCAAATTAGCAAGAAAAGTGTCAGCTAGGATAACATCATCATCATCATTATCCTTTAAGTCACCAGTAACTTTAGACTTAGCCCTAGTGACAGCACATGCAGGGAACACATCAGGGACATCAAAATCCTGGGACGCAGCCACTTGCTCACTAGACAACTGAGGAGCTGGACACACTTGACTTCCACCAATATCATTTCCAAGTAAGAAAGTTACACCTGACATTGGGAGTGTCTCAACCAACCCAACCATAACGGAACCATTAACAAAACCAGACTCTAAATTCACTCTGCACAGAGGGACAGAGAAGTAATTATTCCCTACACCTTGTAAGATTATAGTTTCATCAGAGGAATTAACATTAGAGCCTAGAACACTGGTCAACATAAGGGATTGGCAAGCACCTGTATCACGATATATTTTAACTGACTTCCTGTCATTACTGTCCAGAGGACTGACAAAACCATCAGACAGGAAATTAGCAGATGAACTCTTGAGAGTGTCACCCACGTTACTGCTCATAAGAGGAGCTCCATCATGAGAATTTAAGTTACCCCTCAAAGCAGGTTCAGTTAACTCAGTTAAAGAATTCTGGGAACTCTCAAGGGTGGACACTAGACCAATTGACTGAATATTTAAAGACTCCTTTTTGTTCACATCACTCTGTCTCCTGAAACATTTCTCCGTAGTATGACCAAGCTTACTACAATAAGTACATTTACTTTTCTGAAATCTAGAGGTGAAGCTGGTATTTACTTCCTGAGAAAAATCATCTTTATTCTCTTTCCTGTTACCCGTACTCTGAGAAGAGGCAACGTACTTACTCTCAGGTTTCCCTTTTTCTTTAGAATATCTCTTGTGAGTGAGAACATATTCATCAGCTAAAACTGCAGCATCAGACAAATTATCTATTCTTTTCTCATCAAGATATAGGCTTACATCTTTACTAATACACTTTTTGAAGTCCTCCAGCAAAATCATCTGCTTAAATTTGTCAAAATCAGAATCCACATTCTTAGAATTTAACCACTGCTCTAACAGATCTTCTTTGATTTTTGCATACTCAACATGGGATTGCTTATCTTGCTTGTAAGTTGTCCTAAATTTTACTCTATAGGCTTCAGGAACAAGCTCATAGGCCTTAAGAATCAAGCTCTTAACTACATCATAATTATCAGATTGATCCTGAGGCAAAGATGCATAAGTTACTTGAGCTTTACCGGTGAGAACAGTTTGAAGGAGTACTGGCCAATAATTTTTGGGCCAATTAAAACCTGTAGCTACCCTCTCAAACAACTGAAAATACTTTGTTAAATCAGATTCAATAAAAGGAGGGACAAGTTTAACATTTTTAGCCACATCAGAATGATCAGAGCTAGATGATCCAGTTCTACATTGTTTCATGCGATACTCATGGTCTGCCTGAATCCTAGCAAGTTCAACTTGTGCCTCAGCCTCCTTAGCACGGGCCTCCTGCAGGGCTAGCTGTAACTTAGCTAATTCAATCTGCGTTTGCTCATTTGGAGGAGTTACATTAAACAAGCTCTCATTAATCATGTCAACAATTTGATCTTTAGAATGATGAGAGCGAACAACAATTCCCAATTGTTGAGCAACAAGCTTAAAGTTCATTCTTTGTTCTGTTTTCTACATCACAGACTGTTTGCACATTTGACAAAAAATCTTTGGCTTCATCAAGTGTGGTAATAGTTGACATCATGAATAAATCACAGTCACAAAATATCAAGCAATATCCTTATGATAATATCCTGAATATCCTGATAAGAGGTCGCCAAATTTATGTTGCGGAACAGAGAAAGATAATGTACACTTTAATTGAGAATACTAAAAATCATTACTGTCCCGTAAAGTTCCAGGTTCAAAACAAAAGAGGTAAAATTACAAGTTAAAGTTTAATGCTCAAACTAACAACAAAACATTCAGGACTCATAAGGATAATGTAATGGCAAAAAACAGGTTAAATATATGGTTAACTGCAATAGCCTCTATTAACACGAAATTAGCAAGAGTAAATTTATCTAAGTCAGCCCTGATAAAATGACAATACACTGGATAATGCTCAGTTAATGCAAGATAAATTATTACAGATACAAAATATTATCAAAAATGACTGACATAAAAACACATTAATCACAAAAACCTCACTAGGCCTACAAATTAACACATTATGCTATACAGTACAAGAAAAAATGTAATAACACTTATACTCAAATTACACAGCTGCTAGATGGTTGGAGACTTCCTGAGCACTCACAATAATAACAACTGTACAGGGGAGGACAGAGATGTGAACAAAATGAGGAGTAGATCTATGTGGCAATTAATGTAGAGACTGAGCTCATTATATAGGGGCCGGCAGAGCTTGATACAACTTGTAAGAAGGACGCGCAAATGAAGCCACAGGGGACAAAGAGTTGACACTCCTGCTCTGAACAACAGAAAGAACGACTTACTCTACTATAAGGGTTGAAGGGGGGAGTGAGGTAGAACACGCTCGTTATCAAACATGCAGCATACTGTACGTTAGAATTACACAAAGGATGATGAAATCATAGGCTATGTAACAATATATATATATATATAAACTAAGTTCTGTTTCTTTTATTACGATTTCGTATTTTTCACATCTTTTCCTCCTTCCTATTTCCATCTTTTCAAACATGCACTTTTTGTTTCTCGTGTTTTCATTATTTGTCTTCAGTTAACTCACCGTTTCCCTTTTTTTTTTTTTTTTTTTTTTTACCACCACCATTCTGGAAGTACTTACATATTTTGCATTTTAGTTCTGAAGCATAAACCCTTTATAAAGATGAATGCTTTCTTCTCTGCTCTGTTGCAGTCATATGTTTGATTTTTTGTGTGTCCTTTAAAATATTATAATCACTGTATGCAAACCCATTATTGTTTAATCCATTAATAATGAACAGTGCTAAGAAGTTGAGGAAAAATTCATGATTGTGAACTGGAAATGGAGATGAATATTTAAATTTCTAATAAAACGAACAATCAAAATAAATTTCTGGCAAGAGGAATCGAATAAACAAAAATATATATAATGACAGAACTATATATATTGTGAAGTCCAGATAACCCATGTTTCTTTAAAACAGAGATGAGGTTTGAGGAGCAGTGGAAAATACTGGGTAAACTGTGGAAAAAATGATAGGGGGTTTACAGAATGAAATAAAAACCTAAATGAGGACCGCTGAAAATAGTATGCTCGAAGAGAAAGACAAGAAAATAAGTAAAAATGGAATTCAACCTCCACTCATCCCAGTTCTACAGGCAGAGCCACACGACTCAACAGAATGCTGAGACGCACGTCCTCTCAAATTTACACCCAACAATTCCTGCTGCCTCGAGTCACACTGTCACCGCCACATGCTACTTCTGCTACGAGTTCATATATTCACTACAATCGCGTATTTCATATGTATTTTTTATTCGTAAGCGAATATATTGGGTTTAGGAAAGGCCTTTGGAACTGGACTTCATGAATCTCTTCAGTACAAAAAGTTCTGTTGCACTTTAATCAAATTGCCTGATGGAAGGAAGCAATGACATGTAGAAATCGTCATCAGCAAAAGAGGACCCTACTTCCAGGACGAAGAAGAAAGAGTTCTGCTTAACACATGTCAATTGTTATTGTTACTTTGCCGTAGTCTAACTTATGCAGGGTCTATAATTCACTGTTGTGTTTCCCAACTATTAACACTTCTATCTTACACTGAGTTCTCAGGTTCTGTTTGCCACAGTCACTGTAAACAGTATATCTGCTAAAACCTGCTCCTGTTCAGGATGCTCACTTGTCTGGGTCGATATGGCTCGTTTCTGAGAACATAGTAATCCTCTCTCTCTTTAAAACTATGATGTCTTCCTGTTTTTGTTCTTTCAACCAACAGACTTACCTTGAGAAAGACATCTGCAAGTGAAGAGATTAATGTAGGCTATATCTATACCTTTCAGTTCGGTAAGTCTCCTCATAACTAAAATAAATTAATCTGTCTATACCAAGAATAAAGCAAAAAGGAGCACATGAGAGTTCAACACTCACCCCGGCCTACTATATGACTTTGTCCTGTGACCTTGACTTCCAACTCTGAATAGAGTTACTTGATTCTTTCCTAAACCTTCGGCCTTCCACCTAGGTTAATTACCTAATCTTGACTTTGCTCAGTGACCTTGATATTTGACCTTTCTCTGTAACTCTGATCATTGACTGACTGTTTTCAAAACTGAATCTCCTTTTCCTTGTCTTAATCTGAATCCTTCCAAAAAGGTTGATCCAAATCAGGTACAAACTGTTTCACATGGCCTACCATATGATCTCTATCTGTGGCCTGTTGGTTTAAAAACCAACTGGTCATCATATCCACTAAGTTGAATCCAAATAAGTTCAAAACTGTTTTAGTTATTTTGATCTCACACAGACACAAGGGTCGGGGTTTGACCTTCCTCCACGATCTTTACTTTTGTCTGTTTGTCCTCAAAACTGAAAGCGTTCCTTCTTGCTTCATCTTTAATCCTTTCACCATGTTTGACCCCCCCCCCCAAAAAAAAAAAAAAAAAAAAAAATGTTAAGTTGACGTTCCTTTTCGCTAAACTCCTGTACCCAAGCCTGAGGTTTACTCATTGCTTTCCCCTCAACTCTTCTGCCTAGATTCGTAAACATTGTTAAAACTGCCGAGGCATTTTGGTTAAACACACACACACACACACATACACACACACGGACCATTGTATTGGAAGAATAATAAAATGAGAGAAGGATAAATAACTTGAATTGAGATGGTGCGTGGATTGTGCAGCAGTAATTTAACTTCAAACGCACGCTAAATTTCACCCATAACTCTGGGAGGCTGCCGTAAAACTGTGGCGAATGTATCATTACGTGCAAGGAAAATTAAATTACGGTGAAAGTGAATGAACCGCGCCTTGTAGAAAATTAAGGGCATAAAAAAGAAGCCTTGGCAATCTGGTGTCTTCCCATCCGCCCCTTACTTTCAGACCGACGTAATCAGCAGATATATACAAACAAAGATGAGTAATTATCTGACGAAAATATACACAACAAAAGCATTAATTTGGATCATGCAGGGGTTGATATTGTGGACTAAGATGATTTTCAGCATATAATAACGGGCTGAAAAATACACATAACTCATTCACATATCGAGGAAGGCCTCATGTTATGGTGGATTTTATATTATATTAGTTAATTAGGTGAGAGATGACACAACCTCGACTGCCCAAGAAAGACGTGGTATATGTGTGCAAGAGCCCATTACTTAACTAAACCATGTAATGAAATGATGGAGGCGCAAGCATTAATCTGCTAGAATGAGAGAGAGAGAGAGAGAGAGAGAGAGAGAGAGAGAGAGAGACAGACAGACAGAGTAGAAAAACAAGCGCTGCCACCCGTTAATGAAACGTAAGCATCAATCTGTTAACGTAAACATCACTGGTTTAGTAAGTGAAATGAAGCCAACCTGGACACTGAGGCCGATAAAAGATCAGTTATATGACTACCTGAAGAACTGAGAAATGAAGAAGACGCTGGTACTGGTTTAAAATAGAAACAAAGATTTTTTTTTTTGTATGCAAGGAAGAAGGAACCAAAGGCTAGCAGCCCGCATAACAGTTCCTTCCAAGAAAAAAAAAAAAAACAATACAAAAGAGAGCCAAATTCAAGATCCGTTCATGTCGATATGCCTCGACACACTGCGCTTGAAAGACTGGAGATGATAGGAAGTAGGAAATACAGTCAGAGGGAGACAATTCCAGAGTTGACCTGCTGCATAAATAACGGACTGGCAGTAACGGTTAACTCTTCCATTAGAGATTTGAACATAAAAGGGATGAGTTTATTGCTAGACGGGAGCTAAGCACCCGTCGTAGAGGTGGAGCGATGCAAGCAGACAGTCCAGAGGAGCAATGACCATGGAAGTAATGATAGACAAGAGATAAAGATGCAACAGTGTGGTGAAGAGACAGAGGTTGAAGGGAGCCAGTAAGAGCAGAGTTAATGAGACGAAAAGCATTTAACTCCACCCTATTGAGAAGAGCTGTATGTGGGGAGAATCCCCACACATTAGAGTTGTACTCTACACAGGGGCGAATAAAGCCCGTGTATATGGTAAACAACTGTGAAAGGGTAAAAAAAAGGGACGGAGTCAGCTTAGCACACCTAATCTTTTGGAAGCAGACTTTACAAGAGATGTAATATGATATTTCCAAGATAAATCCCCAGTGAATGAAACCCCAAGCATGTTCAAGAATGATGAAGGCTTGAGTTGGATATTATTATACAGTAGAGGGTACTACTGTGGAAGATTTTGTCGGGTTCATAGGTGTAAGAACTAAGTCTTTGATGCATTAAAAACAACATTATTTTTACCCCAGTCAGAGATACGAGCCAAGTCAGACATTAGGTGTGCCATAGCCTCATCCCTTGCTTGTTGCAGTGACAGCTGAGATGGACGTTGCGGGAACCAAATGGAAAGGCGAAGGGTGGAATCATCAGTGTACGAGTGGACATGGTTAGAAGTACAGCTTAGAAGATCATTGATGAATAAAAGGAAGAGAGGTTTAGAGAAAGTAGGAGGAAACAGAAAAGGGTTTACTCTCTGTTGCCTCAGACAGCTGAGTCTCTGTCAGGAAGAGAAGATGAGGTTAAGAGGAGGAGAGATGGTGTTCGACAGAGAGAAAGTTAGAGGAAAGACCGCAAATGTTGCATAAATGAAGTTAGTCATACAGTGATTCCAAGCATCTCGCTGAGTTGTCACCGGGAGAGGGGCGGATGGTGGCATTTATGGTCCCCGCCCCCCCCCCTCGGGACCCCGAGGCCTCCTTATTCTGTGCCATTTTTAAAATTTTGAAAAGGAAGTGTTGTGTGTACTGTGCATGAAATTTGGTGTTGACAGATAAAGGAACTTGTACTGGAGAGCATGTTGTGTTACTGAAACACTGAAAATGCTCAAGAGAAGGGGATGGTCAGAAGCTAATTCCGAGGGCTGATAAAATGGAAGCTCCAGCTCTCACTGTCATCAACTTTTCATCCATCGTGGATGTGCCGCCCTTTTCGACTGGTGCTATAGTCTACCCGCTAACCTTTGTTGATTATATATATATATTCATCCTCAACTGAATAAGTGACTTAAACTACCAAGAATACAACATAATAGGCGTTAACGGACTGAAGAGAATCATTGTTATCCTACCGATCCCAGTGCCATTGCTATATCTGCACTATCTCAGGTGTTGTGGATGTTCTTACGTTAGTATATATGTACAGCATACATATTTTTTTTTTTTCCTGTAAGTATCACAGGCCTGTTTTTTCACACGTAGATTGTGTTAATTTACTTTCATCTCACTCTTTAATTTCTGTGTACTTAAAGCACTGCTATCGCTTTTCTCACCAATGTATATGATGTGATTTACCCGCATTAATTCACTCCATGATCGTCTGCTTCGTTTGGTGGGAGAAGATGGCGAATCAAGGGGAAAGGAGTTAGGGAGAGACAAGGACGGTTGAAGCACCAGCAACAGGTGAATGTGGTGAACAAGACGAACAGGAAAGCACTGGGCACATGTGAATAAAGCAGGAGGTGAATACAGGAGGACTTGTGAATAAGACAGTGAACTAAATTATGGAAAAGGGCGACAAGAACACAGCAAGGGCTGAATAAAGGAGGAGATGAATAATACAGAATGGTGCATATGGAAAGACAGCACGAATAGTGTACGAGGGAACAGGAGAGAGAGAAGAGAACATTATGTAGGTGAGAGTTTGGGAGGATATGAAAGAATATCCTTTTCTCAGGCGAACATATGCAACACTGAAATTTTGTTTTTGTGTTTTTCTTTGTTTATTTATTAATTCATTTTTAGCTTAACCTCACATTCCCCGATGAGTGGATTCGAAAAAGTACTCCTCTTCCTTCGACTCACTCTACAAATATAATCTTATTATCCTTCTGCTTGCTAATGCCCCTCTCATAAGCTCTGGTGCTCAGTCATTCTCCTCAGTTTCATTTTATATAGCTGAAGTCCCGTAGCACCTCACGTTGTTCACGGATTACGTCCTCTGATCATTTCACTTGAGTTGTAACTTAGGCCAACAGGTCTCACTTATTTCCCCTGATATTCCTGAACTATCGTTTACGCTCTAGTACTAAACGTTAGCACTGGAACTATAGTATGTGTCCATGACATGCATTATTAGTCACATGCTTTCGCCTACAGTCCTTCCAGTATTTTTTGCCAATACTTTCATTAGCCCCGCCATTTTCCTCCCTAGTGGCACTCTTTCCTTTATACCGTACACATTGTTCACAACGCTATCTAAATGCAACACAGTTAATCTCAATACGCTTTTCTGTATCATTTAATCTCCAACTGCAATTTGCATCAGTGTTTGACTCAAACGCTATCACCTCACTTCTTACAATGCTCCTTATTCCCGTCGATGACACATTCTCCACTACATTTTTCAGTCAGACTCTCATCTATTCCGTACCTACTATCAGCACCTCAACGTATACTAAGGGATACACAGACAGTTCTCACTCATTTCGCCTCGTTTCTTAGTCACCTGTTACATGTTAAGATGTCTTCACCTGCACGGCTTTCTCTACACACACCATATACGCACTGACAACCCGGATGACATGATATATATATATATATATATATATATATATATATATATATATATATATATATATATGAGCCTCTGTGGTAAAGTGTGCGTTTTCGTACACTGAAGAACGAGGGTTCGCGCCCCGCCAGGGTGATAAACTTTGGGAGCATTCTTCTGGCCACGTACCACTTTGGCGGACATCAGGGGTGCTGTGGTTGAACCAGTGTCGCATACTATAAAGTATGCTTGCACCCAGTCGGCTTGCGCGGACCGATTACATTGATTCACACACTACACACACATCCAAAGCCACTCCAACACTACAATTACACTTACAAGCACTTCTTACCCTACATACAATCTCTACCAGACAGCCTAAGCCAATTGGTAGAGATACATTGGCTGTATCGTCCCCACTTAGGTAGGGATAGGCCGGTCCTGCAGTGGATACTCAAACGGCTGATATATATATATATATATATATATATACACGTGTCCGACTCTGGGTAAAGGCGTCAGGCCCATTTCTCGGGGGCAGTGACCTTTTCCAAGGCCCAGTAGTCCTCCTACACCTCCGCATGTCACCACTTCGGCGCTAACACCCACCGTCCATATTGAATACATGCTAGGACTGTCTCGTATATGACTGGTGTATTGGTATTAGCTGGGGTATTTTTACATGCCGGCGGGTAATCTGGTAGATCAGGAAAGTCTGTATTTAGGAAATTAAAATCCTTAAACTGTTCCCTGCCCCAGCCGGGATTCGATCCTGGGTCCATTAGGATTGCAGGCCGCCTCTCTACCTATTCAGCCACCGCCTCCCCCCTGCTTCCAGGGGAGAGGCGCTGGCTGCTTCCAGGCAGCAAGTAAGCTATCACCCATTGCATCATTCACCCTCACGGCTGATTTTGCACAAAACTGCATATCAGTCCTATGGATGTCACATAGTAACTTTTTACTCACTCCATATACTCCTAATAATTTTCACAACGCCTCCCGATCTGATCTTATACAGGGTGTCCCTGGAGTTTTGTCAAAAACTTTGAGAAATGACAGATGAGGGAATTCTAAGCAAAAAATGTTATATGAACATGTGTCCAAATCTCAACCGTTACGGAGCTACAATTACTGATGACCTTATGGGCGAAAATGGTCTCCTTCATAATTCACCCATAAGGTCATCAGTAACTGTAGCTCCGTAACGGTTGAGATTTGGACACATGTTCATATAACATTTTTTCCTTAGAATTCCCTCCTCTATCATTTCCCAAAGTTTTTGACTTTACTCCCGGGACACCCTGTACAGTATATTCCTTCTCAAGGTTCATTAATGCTACAATCAACATGATTCGACACTCAGAAACTTGTCAGTCATAACTCATAGTTCAAATATTTGATAATAATAATCTCTAGCCTTCCTCTGACCTAATCTGCCCTTTATACTCACACTCTTTTTTTAGTTATCTTCGTTCTTTGAATCAGTTTTTTGCTCTACCCATTTTCCTTTACACTAACAATCAGACACCTTCATGGTTCTCACATTGTTTTTTTAACCCTTTCTGTTCGACAAGCTTTCAGGTACACTTCTCTTCCACTCCTCAGTGACATTCTCTTATGCCCGTGCTAATCTACACATGCTAAGTCTTTTGCTCCTCCCATTCTCACAACATTTCTTCATTCATATCATCTACTCGTGGAACTTTTTCTGTCTTCAACATTTTCTCTACTGAAAACATCTCTGTCAGTGGCCACCCCTTCCCATTTCTGCTCTTTGACACATTGGGTCTAGCCCGTTTAAAGTCTATCATAACATTCTAATTGCATATCATATCCATTAAACTGGCAATAATGTTGTTTTCATTCTTCTAGCTGGAGGAACTACCTCGACGTGATAATTAATGACGGTAAATATAACCCACTTCAGCAGACGAAGAATGTATCATTAAACAGTCGGTGGACAGCCACCATCATCAGTGGTTAAGACAGTCTTTCGCCCACTCTGTCCTGACCAGTGAAGATGGTGACAGTGTCCACACAAACAAATTAGGAACATTCTTCGTCTGTTTTCAGGTGTGGGTTTTCTTTACCTTTACCTCTCTGGCAGACAATTCAGTCTGTTCCACTAACATTTTACCATCCAATCCTTTCACTATTTTGTTGCTTCCACTCTAATCCCATTTTTTCAAGAACAGTTTATTTTACCTTGCTCTTTCTTTCTTTTTCTTTTTTATTTTTTTTGTCTGCCAAATACTTCATATTCTCTAATCTGGCTCCCCCTTGCCAGTCTTTTCGCTTCCTTCCTTATAAACACGTCGTCACAGTACGTCTTTAATACCTATTTATCAATTTGGTACCCTGGCCATTCCTCATATACTGTATATTCTTCTTAGCATCCACTGGTATTGCAACCTCCTCACTCCTTTAATTTAACCCTCTACCTTCCTACATTTCCTTTGTAGTTAATGACCTTTCTACATGGCACGTACACAGATTCCTGTAGTGTCATATATTAGATAGAATCCCCTACTTCTTTAGATTCACTTACGACGTAAATACCAGATCTCTTTTTGTGTCTGATCAACATTTATCCTATTCACACAATATATCCATCTATCTGTTTATCTTTCTATCTCTATATATTTGTCTACCGATCTATGACTATCAATATATATATAGATGTATATATATATATATATATATATATATATATATATATATATATATATATATATATATAGACTACCTGTGGTTTATTGTACGTAAAGTTCGATTTATCTACCTGTAGTTCACACAGTGAGTCCAGCAGTATTTCCTATGAGTTTCCGACAGAATAAAAGGGCAAGACATTAATTACATAAACAGTCACCCCTAGACAGGCATTTCCACATTACCGTACGTGTGTCAGTGTGGCCGCCATTTGCAGTGATGCAAGATGTAATCCTACGCCTCATACTGGACACCAGTTCACGTAGTGTGTACTGTGGAAGCCTCTCCCACTTTTCTTGCACTGCCTGGATCATTTGTCGTCTGTTTTGTGGTTTGGGGCTCTTAAGATAGTGCCACACATGTCCAGTTGGGTTCTAAAGCAGGTTGGAAGGCAGGCCATGGTCATATGTTGACTTTCTTAGCCTGCAGAAACTCGGTTTTGACACGAGCGGCATGTGGACGGGTGTTATCTTGTTGCAACTTACTTACATGTGGATGATCGTGTAGACACAGGATCACAAGGGGCCTGAGAACATTGTCGAAGTATCCTCGAACCGTCAGATTACCTTCAGAGATCACTAGAGGTTTTTGTAGTCGGCTGAAATGCCTGCCGATGACATGATGCCGGGTCCAACCCATCAATTATCCTATCTAACAAAGTTGCCAGCATAACGTTCATTACGTCATCTCCAAACACTCAGACGTCAATCAGAGTGATCCACACAGAAACCACATTCATCAGAGAAGAGAACAGCATTAAACTGTCTTCTGGTACAATTTCATGCTGGCTACACCACTGTAGTCTCTTCCGACGAAGGGCAAGAGAGAGATTCAAATCCCTTAGGAATCTACCTGAGTTTAGGGCAAACGAACGTAGTTGCCGCTGTAATGTGGACCTGCTTATCCGGTGATTATGTCGACCAGGACTCTCTTGTGCTGTTTGTGTTACCGACCAGAATCTGTCCCGGAGATGCAGCATCCTGATGTGGTGGTCTTGATGTTCTCTTGTGACATGAACCCCTCCAGGACGCTGTCGGTCGTCAACTGAGCCAGCATCATGATGCCTTTGGATGAGCGTGACATTTGTTTAATGATAACAACCCATTCTACAGGCTACCTCACGTTCCACTACGACACCCCAGCATTCCTAGTGCATGATGACGTTCAAAGCTTGACAAACGTGGCATGGTGGCAGGTTTTCAAGAACTAATAGGTTGTATTCCAATTACACTCGACCAAACCTTCGTCGTGTACGTAAAACAACCACATATTCCATTTCCACCAGTTGGCAGCGAGTGGAATGGGTTAGATGGATTA
>NC_137057.1:4119526-4169526 GCF_032717465.1 Coenobita brevimanus
AAAAACCCTCGTCTGGAGCAAGAAGCGCTTGTTGTTTCTAAAGGACTTCTTGTCTAACCGAAGGTTTCAGGTTCGTGTGGGCTCGTACTCCCCTTCGGGTTCAGGGTGAGGGTGTTCCAGAGGGGAGTGTGCTAAGCGTCCCCTTGTTCATTATAGTCATCAGTGGCACAGTAGATTTCATACCAGAGGGAGTGTCTATCTCCCTATAAGCCCCAGTCACACTGCAGGTGCGACTTGTCACAAACCTGAAAATCGCAAAACCAGTCCCTGACCATGGAGGTCTCCGAGCAGTCGTGCCACCGATTGGCTACCGGTGGTCGTCCAGTGTCCATCCAGCATCCATCCAGTGGGCGGCCGAACCGTGACCATGGCCAGGTACACACAGGTCAAGACACCAACGGATGGTCGGCCGGTCGTTGGCAGGCCGCCAACAAACTGTGGGCCATTCCACGTCCTGTCGCAGTTTAGACACGACCACTAGACCGACACCAGCCGCGGATTGGCTGGCGGCTGGTCTCGGTCCAGCCCACCACATGTCGCTCAACCAATCACCGGCTGGACGGCAGCTGGACTTCAACCACCACCCTGGACAGGAGGCTTGTGGATGGCGGCCACCACAGTCCAGTCGTCACCTTGATGAAGTGCAGACTGCCACTGCACAGAGTGGGCGGCAACCGGCCTCCATCCGGATGGCAACCACTGCTTAAAAATCAGGTGTCGCCGGCCAGTCACAGTCTGTAAGCCAGCCAGATGCAGTCCAGCCGCCCACCGGGCAGCTTCCATGCCACGACATTGGTGGTCGTGGGGAGATTTTTCGTGCAGCATGAAAAACCTCGTGACGATTTTTTGGTTGCCATGGTGCCCTGCGGCTAGACGAAGACATATGAAGACCGGTCGTAAACCTCACCAACACCACCCACGACTTGCAGGTCGCAGGTGGTTTGCGATAAGTCATACCTGCAGTGTGACTGGGGCCTTACCTAGATGACTTGACCATTTGGTTTGCTGGTTCACGGATCAGGCGAATGCAACTGTCATTAGACAGAGTCGCCAGTTGGGCGCACAGGAAAGGTTTTCGTTTTTCGTCAACGAAAACTGTAGCCATGCATTTTTGTTGAAATAGGGGAGTCCACCCAGACTCTGACTTATTTTTGAGTGGGCACTGTCTCCAGTGCTTGAGGGGGACTAGGTTACTTGGTTTGACATTTGATAGCAGGTGGACTTGGGTTCTGTTTCTGAAGCTTTGATGAGCGTCCTGAATGCAGGCAATGAATTTGTTGAGGATGTCTTATACCTCGTGGGGTGCTGAGTGAGTGACGCTCCTGCACCTGCATCACACCTTGATGAGATCTAAGCTTGTCTATGGTTGCGAGGTGTAACCTTTTCCTCGGGTACTGAACCGCTGCTTAGCATTCTCCATCCTGTACATCACGTTGGGCTGTGACTTGCTACTGGTGCTTTCAAATCCTCCCCTGATTCCTAGTTTGCTACTGGAGGCTGGTGTGCTCTCCTTATTTCTGCAGCAAAAGGCCATTGATAATTCGTTGCTGGAACCGCATGCGACGTGAGCCACACTTACATGCAACCATTTGTGTGTCTCAACAATCAGTTTTTCATTATCATGATTCTTATCCTCACACTGTGCACTTCTTTGCGTTCAGGGTCAGACAGATCGCGGAGGAGTTTGGTCTTTCAGCTGCGCCTGTGTATGCCGTCCAGGGCCCATGGATCAGTCCGTGATTCCTTCCAATAGTGCAGTTCTGCAGGGATTTTGCTGGTACTAAGTTTTCAGACTCTTCCCAGGTGATATGTCAGTCAATATTAGAACATTCATCCCTTCACGGAAATACTGTCATGTTTACACAGACGAATCCAAATTGGTCACTTGAGTTGGGGGTCGGGTTTTTAGTGGTGTTCCCAGATTTTGTGAGGGGAGATAGCCTTCTTCTAGATGCATCAATTTTTACTGCAAATTGTCTGCTCTCATTTTAGCTCTTTAACTCAGCACATGCAGACAGGTATTTTACGGATATTAGCGATTCCCAAAGCACCTTTTTAACTGTTGAAAGTTTCAGCTCACCCTCTGGCCCTTGCCGTTCCTGAGTTAGTTTTCTTGGTTGACAGACGGGGTAAACTTGTCCAGTTTTGTTGGGTACCTGCACATGATGGCGTGGCAGGTAATGAAAGAGCGGATGCTTTAGCTAAATCAGCGTGTTGTTGATGGATCTTGACAACTTCCCACATCCTGCTACCGTACTGATATGTTTCCTTCCTTAAAGTCGGCGGTTCGTGCTTGTTGGCGGAGAGAGCGCAATGCTTTCACTAATAAATAAGTAAATAAATATATATATATATATATATATATATATATATATATATATATATGTTTTTTTCAGAGCGTGATTTTATAATCGGCTCTCCCCTCCATGCGTCGGCGGTTAGAGGTGGCTGTTCCCCAGCTTCGCATTAGGCACTCACGGCTTAACCATGGGTTCCTGATGTGTGATGAGGCTCAGCCCTATTGTGACGCCTGCCTGGTTCCCCTTACTGTCCGGTACTTGCTGGGCGAGTGTCCAAGTCTGGGTGAACTTCGCCCGAGGTTTCTGGATTGGCATACGGGGTGGATGGTTCTTACTGACTGTCTTCCATGCTTGGGGAGTCCTCTGGCAGTACAGACAATGTTTTACTTTTCTTGAGGAGGAGGGCCTCCTCCACCTTTCATAATTCATTGAGTTTTTTGGAGTTTTAGCTTCTTATGTCACTGCACGTTATTTTTATTTTATTTTATTTTATTTATTTTTATATTATTTAACATACCTGACGACGCCATATGACCTGGCCATTGTGGCGAGTCGATTATAATGAATAATTCAATTCACTTTGTGCCGAAAGCAACATCCACCAAACCATTGCCATCCACTCCTGACCCCCTAAAGGCAGGCATGATTTCAGATGCTGCATTCCTCCCATCTATATGTAATGGATCTAATATTTCTTCGTCACACCCATCTGTTCCTCTTTTCCAACTCTTTGGTCTGATTCTCCTTCCTTCCTTCTTTCCTGAACTGCCTTTTCCTTATTCGCCTTATTCCCATTCAAATCGTGTTTCTCCTTCGAAAGTTGAAAATCCATTTTTCCACTTACACAATTATTTTCCCTCCTTCACGTTTACCTTCTGCTCTGTTATTTTCACCCTCACACTACATTCTTGTTAGTCTTTTATTTTCTTCTTCTTCTCTTTTAGTAATCTTTCCCCCCAAACACGTTTCTTTTTTTTATAAAAAAAAAAAAGTTAAGTATATACCATTCCTTCTCATTTTGATGCATTCTCTTTCCTTATCCAGTCCAAATATGGATCCTTCCGTCCTTTCTTTCCTATTCTTACTAGCTTCATTTTTACAGCCTATCTATTTTCCCTGTAAAAATTGCCAAAAGTTTCCAACGTCCTTACCGTTTTACCCCTCCTAAATTCTCTCTCTCTCTCGCTCTCTCTCTCTCTCCCCCTCCAAGTATATATATATATATATATATATATATATATATATATATATATATGTGTGTGTGTGTGTGTGTGTGTGTGTGATCTTACCCACCTTTGCAATCAGTATTGCGCACTATTTCAATAACGTGTTTTTCTTTACCTCTTTCTCGTCCATGTGTCTCATCAGCTCTCCAACTTTCCTTCATTCTTCTGCTTCCTTCTTTTATTAATCTTTCTCCCTTTTCCCTCTTGCTTTACTTGCATACTTTCCTCCTAAATACCCTTTAACTGCTAGCAATTTTCACGTCTGGAAACAAGCGGCTTTTGATAGCGTGATTAAATATCCAATGCGTCCCCATCAGCGAAAAGTGTACGAAACTCTCACACTATATTTCTCTTTAAAGTTGTTGGCTTCCATTTATCTTTCAGTTGTCTCTTGTTCTCCCTTCCCATAATTTTTACATAAGTTATTTTCTAACACACAGGTGTCGAACTTCCCACCTGCCCTTTTATCAACATCTTGATTATATTTTAGATCAAAAACTTTGCAACCTGAGCCAAAAAAAAAAAAAAAAAAGGAAGAAAGAAAGAAAATGATACAGCTTACGGCCACTGAAATAGTTCATCATTGTTTTTAAAGCCGTTATGAATACTTTCCTCCTCGAAAACCTCCAGTATAGATTTATATTTAGGTTCCTGGGTACTTTAAAATGGTATGTAATTGTACTTGGTGTTTATAAGCAGCTATATATATATATATATATATATATATATATATATATATATATTCACTGTGCTTTGGCAGTGAAGTGTCTGTTAGTTGTATGAGTAAAATGACCATTGTAAAAGGAAGCCAGTAAGATTATACATATATTAACCCGCGCCGTCCCGAGGACGTACTTCCACGTCCTCACGTTTTGTCACAGCTAATCCCGAGGACGTACTTCAACGTCCTGCAATTGCAAGGTTCACAATTTCCACAATTTTCAATTTTCGCGAGTCATTTTTGGTACGTATACACGGGACACCTGCCTCAACAAGATGCCAGGCAGAGACAATGCCTTACCCAGCATGACCTCCTCCCCCCCCTGCATGCCCTTTTCTCAGCAATTCACCTGTTATCAGTGACCTGGCCAGTATAGCCATGTCATGCCACGGTACGAAATTCAGGGCCAGAGTGATTCCCCAATCAATGACAATGTGGAGGACAAACTTTACATAGCATTAGAGGAAGAAACAGTTAGAAATGATGATCAGGTAATGTGGCAAAAAAAAGGTCAGGTATTAGTGAGTGAAACAATGCTTATAATGCCTATATTACTGCTTGAAAACCAATATACTTTTGTACTACATATAAATTCGTAACAGTAAATAAATAAATACCGTTTATGAGTGGTGTGAAATAGTTATCCTCCCATAGAACTCGTTTTCTTTGGTGCCAGCCTGATAGAAAACCCAGTAAAGTAAGGAGGCTCTCCTACCTGTAATGAGTATTTTAAACCTCAGGTGAGTGATTTCTCTATGAATTTTCGATGTTTCTCACCAAAAGCGAAAGTTTTAGCAAAAAAAAAAAAGGTCGAAAATTGCCCGGGATTGGGGGGTACCAGTGGTTGAAAAGTGGCCGGGACGGGGCGGGTTAAGCACTCTAAAATTTATGAGTAACCAAGTAAGGCATCGTCCTTCACAAACATACCGACAAGTCCATTGCTGGAATTCAGATTTGTTTTCGTAGGAAGGACAATGAAAGAATGCAATAAAATCTTCCCACATCTTCAAGTTATTTGTTGAAAAAATGAATTGGTTCAAGTTTGTGAATCTGTTTCCAGCTCATGCTCATCCAATGGAATGCCTCCCTCCCCCCCCCTCTCTCTCTCTCTCTCTCCATGTCAATTTCATTTTTGCATAATGAAACCTTCATTGGCCACTCTCGCTTTTTGCCCGCCGATGTTTTTATAGCAACCGCCTTGATCTTTTGTTTTACCAGCTGTTGAATTTCATTAAAAGTGATCCTGTTTTTTTTTTACCGTGTGTTGCTGAGTACCAGAGATTCCTTTGTTTTATTTTTATATTTGTGTCTGACTACCACCGACTTGAAGCGCAGTACATGTGGTGTGTGGCGACGAGCACTTGAAAACTAAAATACTGTACATTCATGGCACGTATGGAAAGCATACGGTATGTTGAACAGCATGGATTATGGAAAACTATAGTCGTACGTCTGGTGCAGAAGGTAAACGATGGATGCTGTAAAGAACGTCTCTGATATCCGATGGCATTCTCGGACATAGTTAGCGATTTGCCTGAGTTAATCTAGCTCACTAAGGCTTGGAAAGATGTACACTTGCTCACTAAATATACAAAGGAAGGGGGTAATCCAAGATGATGGTAATCTATTTTTTTTTTTTTTTTTTTTTTTTTTTAGCAAGACGGAACCAGAGGCCAGGAGCCCACAAGACTGTTCCCTCCAAGGGCAAATTTGCTCCATTGTGGAGGAAGATAGTCGAAGAATTTTTGGATAGCCAATAAACATAAGGTGTATGCAGCTTAAAAAGGACAGATGTACTGTATTTAGTCAGTGATGTGCAGTACAGGACAGCCGTAACACAAGTATGAGAGATTACGAATATCACTATCAGGAACTGGACAAGAAATTAGTTTGTTACATACACATATAAGTAATAACAACATTTGGCTTTGGATTAAGTACTGAGAAAGTACAAAGAAACAGTGTAGTTGCTCTCACCGGTGACCTCAGTATAGTTACGGTGATAAAACGGTAAAGCTTAGAGGAGGAAAGCTGGCGCTTACCAGGAGCAGCTAGGAGGAAAGATCAAAAACAACAGAAACGAGTATAAAATCTGTCGGTTATATAATTTGGTAATAATATTGAAACTGTAGTACTGAGCTCAACATGCAAGTGATTGGAGTACACAATTCAAACCTAATGTTTCGTCGAGTTTGCTGTCCATACTACTGACACACTGAAAGAAAACAAAAATCAGCAGAGGGAAATACTCAGAGTTTGGTCCTGCTGGTCAACATGAAACGCAGCCTCCGCTCTCCCTATCACCTACCCCCTGAATATCATCATATTCAGCTGTGCCACAGAGTCCACCCTTGCTGACATTAGTACATTTTGTTCAGCTTCAGAGACACCAGTCGCAATGACGGAGTTGGAAACAATCTCTATCATCCCTCCAGTAAGCTGATTCTTTTTATTTTTCTCTTTCTGAAGGCACCAAACATTACCATTTAGTGTAGGTGAATCCTCTAGTAGTAATGGAACTATCTTAACCACCCATGACGCTGGCTAAGATTGTCAGTGTTCAACTTTTGAAAATATTTTTAACATCCACGCTGACTGAAGACTTAAAATCAAGTGTAAGGCGTTTGGAAAGTTGTGATGAGTTTTCATATATTCAGTTTGTTACTCAATTAAGCTGGAAACATCGAGTCTATTTAATGTAAAAAGTAGAAAAGAATATTGTTAAAAAATGATGTTACGTAGTCTGTGGAGAGTGGGAAGGTAATATAACACTTTTGTTAAGTCAGCAGTACTCGTTCACTGGAAGTGGAAATTGCTCTGCCACAAGGTTCCTGTGCAGATGGAACATAGTCGTGGGGAAAGGGGTGGGTGGGCAGAGGGGGTATTACTTGTTTCTTTATTTCTAAAAATTCAGACTGTGTTGCTTAAAGTATCTACTGTACCATTAATACATCTGATGTTTCTCGTCAAGGTTCTCGAAATATATTATACATTATGGACATAAGAAGAGAGGATTACTGTAGTGGGCAGATTGGCTCATGCTAAGCAACTCATACAAGAGATGATAAACCAATAGGATAAGGCAAGGATTGTAACCACCACTATTTATTCACCATCAACATCCAGACAGCAACAACAACCACTGGCGTTACTAATGCCACTAGACCCATAACGCCACCATTGTTGCTGTTTGCTCCTTCCAGTCAACACCGCCATTGTCTTTACGAGCTACAAGATACACACTTATACCACCCCTAGCACAAGAACCACATACTTTATTTTTTCGAAGCCAATTTACAGTGTTATTCCTACCTCAATAGCACCAGCACAAATAAAAATTCCAGTCAGTGTAAAATACATTCACTCATAGTAAATCCATCAGTATACTTAGAACCATCACAAAACATTACCATAACAGGCAATACATAAACTCCAACTCTATTACACACTCGCTCCAGCTCACTGGATTACTAACCGCTTCCGCATACTAACATCGCCATTATTCAAGTAAAACCACCTTCGTTCTAATACAGTTATGCTAACGACAACATTTGCGTCAATGTGTCTGTAAGAATATCAACAAAAAAGGTACCTGGAGATAATTTAGTAACGTTCCAGTACTGTGCTTCCGTGCTTACACCCTGCTCAGGTAAACTCTTTCGCCTTTGTCTGTCAACTTGTACCTTTCCTTCCTGCTGGAAGTTTGCTCACATTCAGCCAGTCCCCAAGAAGGGTGACCATTCCAACCCTCTAACTATCGTCCAATTGCTTTAACATCCTGTCTCAAAAGTTTTGAGTCATTTCTTAACAGAAAAATTTGACAGCATCTTCCCTATCACAACCTTCTCTCTGATCGTCAGTGTGGGTTCAGTCAGGAACGATCCACTGGCGATCTTCTCACCTACCTATCAGACTCCTGGTCATCCTCCTTTTGGGACTATGGCGAAAGCTTTGCCATCGCACTTGACATCTCAAAGGCTTTCGATCGAGTCTGGCATAAATCTTTTATTTCCAAACTTCCCTCTTACTGTTTCTAACCTTCTATCTGTGCTTTCATCTATAGCTTCTTTTCTGGTTGTTCCATAACCGCTGTTGTAGATGGCCATCGTTCTTCTCCTAGATCTGTCAACAGTGGTGTTCCTCAGGGCTCTGTCCAATCACCGACTCTCTTCCTTTTATTCATCAGTGACCTTCTAGGCTGTGCATCTAACCCTATCCATTCGTTCGCTAAAGATTCCACCCTTCACCTTTCCATTCGGTTCCTGCAACGTCCATCTCAGCAGTTACTTCAACAAACAAGGATTGAGGCTGCAGCAAACCTAACGTCTGACTTGCTCGTATCTCTGACTGGGGTAAAAATAATCTTGTTGTTTTTAATGCATCAAAAACTCAGATTTTACACCTATCAACCGACACAATCTTCCACAGGTATACCCACTAATGTTTAATAATATTCAACCCAAGCCTGCATCATCTTTGATCATGCTTGAGGTTTCATTCACTCGGGACTTATCTTGGAAAGATCATATTGCATCTCTTGTAAAATATGCTTCCATGAGATTAGGTGTGCTAAGCCGACTCCGTACTTTCATTACCCCTGCACAGTGGTTGACTTTATACAAGGGTTTTATTCGCCCATGTTGAGTACAACTCTCATGTGTGGGGAGGCTCCCCACATACAGCTCTTCTCAACAGGGTGGAGTCAAAGGTATTTTGTCTCATCAACTCTTCTCTTGCTGGCCCCTTTCAACCTCTGTCACCTCGTCTCACTGTTGCATCTTTATCTCTTTTCTTTCACTGCTTCAGTGGTCGCTGCTCCTCTGAACTGTCTGCTTGCATCCCTCCACCTCTACGACGGGCGTGTAGCACCCGTCTAGCAACTTACTCTCATCCCTTTTCTGTCCAACTCTCTAAAGCAAAAGATAACCGTTACTCCCACCACTTCATTTATGCAACAGGTCAACTCTGGAACTGTCTCCCTCTGTCTGTATTTCCTACTTCCTATGATCTCCAGTCTTTCAAACGCAGTGTGACCAGGCATCTCGAAATGAATGGATCTTGAATTTATCTCTCTTTTGGACTGTTTTTGTTTTTTTCTTGGAAGGAGCGGTTTGTGGGCCTCTAGCCTTTGGTTCCTTCTTTCTTGCATAAAAAAAAACTATCATAATTTAGTTCTAAAATGCTCGAGCTGTGTGTTCGAGGCGGTAGCATCTCTAAAATAGTATTATTATATAATGGTGATGTTAGCTGTACTGTACTGGTCGTTTGCCATGTTGGTGTAAAAGGGGTAAGCAGGTCATTCCTGATGTTACCATAACGATATTACTGTTGTGACATCTGCTGTGGTGAAGGTGACTATACGGCAAGTGATGGCATTCCACCACTCGCCGGATATCACCTAACCACGACAGTAATACCATAAACGTAATATCAGGAGTGGCCTGTGTACCTCGTCTGCAACATGACAGAAGAGCATAACCGTACAGTTAACATCATCAGTATAACTATTTTAGATACTCAAAACTATTAGTCAATGGCCTACGCTCCGAAACATCACAGACTGAGGGCTTTCTTCACAAATTCAGCGTACACATTGCAATTCTACAATGAACAGAAGTACAGCGCAGACACAACTCCACACCTCACAAAGTACTCAACCATTCGCAGATACAGAAAACACCCAAACATTGCACAGAGGATTACTAATCTCAGAAAACAACACGTCTCACTCAGACACAATTCCTCTCTCCCACATATACACAAAAGATATCATCACAAGGCTACAGTAAACAATGAAATCAACATTAACATTAGCACACACCAAACTGTAAATCCTTTGTAGCAACACCCAGTCACTTCAAACACCCCTCTCAGCTGAACCGTTACCCTTCCTAACAGCTGCATCCTCAACTTTGTCTTCCATATCACTTCCTCCTTATATCTCTCCTTCAACACTTCTTCCTCTTCCTCTTTCTTTTTTTTTTTTTTTAACACTTCTTCCTTCCTTCTCTAAAACAAGTTACCTCATCCTTCCCCTTTCAACGCCGCTTTGTCTCCCTTCCTCCTTCATACTCCCATCTCCAAACAACACCTTCTCCTCTCACTCATTTCAGGTTTTACTTGCCTTTCTAATGATACACTTCACCCCCTCTGCCATAACCCCACATCTCTTCCTTTCTCAAAGCCTCTTCCTTTTCCTCCCTTGTTACCCAACACCATTCTTCCCTTCAGCTGATTCCCTGCTCCCTATTACCCTTATCCCCTTCCCTCGGTTCGAGCTCCGGCAGTATTTTCATTCGTTCTGCAACATACTGTGGAATAATGGCCACACCACATAGTAAGAAGGACCAGGTCAAGAGTCCATCGTGAGGATATCGCCAGACACATTATACGCTGGTACTATGAAAGTATTACATTAAATTCTTCACTACGAAGACTTCCTTTTAAATGCTATTGAGCAGTCAGTTGATTCGATTTTTTTATGTTCCTTCCAATGCTGTTGGTGTCAGTCCTTTTTTATCTACCTTCCTCAGTTCGATATCCGATTACCTCAAACTTCCTTTCCTTCCATTCTCAACTCTTCAGCTCGAGGACTATTGACTTCAAACGAACTCGTATTCATTTTGGAACTCGCCCCCCCCCCCGGCACTGAAGGGATATATATATATATATATATATATATATATATATATATATATGTATACTGTGAAGCCTCTGCGGTATAGTGGTAAAGTGTGCGTTTTCGTACACTGGAAAGCGAGGGTTCGTGCCCCGCCAGGGTAATAAGCCTCGGAAGCGTTCTCCCGGCCATGTACTGCTTTGGCGGACACCAGGGGTGCTGTGGTTGAACCAGTGTCGCATACTGTAAAGTATGTTTGCAACCAGTCGGCTTGTGCGGGCCGATTACAGTACACTTGGTTCACAGACTACACACACATCCAAAGCCACTACATTTACACTTACAAGGACTTCTCACACTGCATAACGTCTCTACCAGACAGCCTAAGACACTTGGTAGAGATACATTGGCTGTATCGTCCCTACTTCGGTAGGGATAGGCCCGTCCTGCAGTGGATACTCAAACGGCTGCTGCTGCTGATGATGATATATATACTGTATATTCACTATAGAGTCATAAAACTTGACATAGATATGTGTCGGACAGTATACTGTGTCATAAGCATTTTTTTTTTTAAATAATGTCAAAATATTTTTTCCAAAGATTTCGATGTGACCTGCGCAAGGAATCTGAAGATACCCAGGTTATGTGTCTTCCAGGCCTTCTCTTCATGCCCACCTTCAGTAAACATTGGGAGTGAGATGAGGGCAGTTATGAGCTTGGTTAGGTGTGCAGGAAGGTAGGGGGGGGGGTATGTGCTTGGTCAGACGAAGGGTTGCAACAGCACAGCGAAGCCTATGTTTTAGGTTCATTCTTGACTCCATTAAGCAACCATATTCCTTTTAGAAGGATCACTGAGAGGGCTCAATGAAGGCAAATTATAACTGCTTTGCAACCTGGAGACTCTTTCTTGTTCCATTTCATCATCTGTTCGTTAGCCAGAATAAAAGTAAAAAGATTCTAACACAGTGAACAGGTTAATGAATGTTAGATTCAACTCCTCAACTAAAAAGCTATTCTTAGAGAGAGAGAGAGAGAGAGAGAGAGAGAGAGAGAGAGAATCACAAAATTATATCTTAACCATCTTACCTTGTGGACCTTACAAGTGAAGAAATGAACTTTCGAGAACTTCACAACGCAGATGTCTTTACTGTAGTATTCGTGTCATCACCTAATAGATTACAAGGAAACGAAGAACCGAACCTGAGGGTATTAGATATCGTCTATGTTAATCCCTCCACTATTAGTTAAGAAAAAAAAAAAAAAAAAAAGGTGTATACAATCGTCTCAAGGTAGAAATTTTAATGTAAATATTGTTATCCAGAGACAAGGTTAATGGTCTTCTTACACACTTCCTCCAACATCAATGTCCAATTTTCTTTCATATTCTCTCATAGTTTCTTTTCTCCTTCTTCCCATACACACGCCGTCATTAATCATTTCGTTCCTTGTTTTTCTGCCAGCTCATCCCTTCCACTTTCCAACTCCTCCTCCTCCTCCTCCTCTTCCTCCTCGTCCCCCTGCTCGTTCTTCTCCTCTTTATCCATATGTTAAAGATTTTACTGATATGAATTTAAATTTCTTCGTTCTTCATTCCTTCCATTATATTCTTTTCTATCTCTTATTCCCATACACTCAGTTTTCCTGAAATTATTCAATCCCTGCTTCTCTACCAGCCTTCCATAGCTCATAACTCTTATCCTATTCGTTTAAGTTCCTTCTCTTATTCTTCTTCCTTTTCCTCATTTTCTTACTTTCCCTCCCTTAAATCCTTATTTCTTTTCTTCTCTACTTACTTTTCCTTTCCTTCTTTCTCTTCTTTTAGATATTTTTCATATCATACTATTTTTCCCCTTTCTGATATATATATATATATATATATATATATATATATATATATTACGCTCGTGACCGGGAATCGAACCCGAGACTTCTAGGTAAAAGAAAGTCAGGCACTATTACCATTACACCACGGCGTGATAAATGCTAAGCCACCTGAATTTTTTGATGAACCAGGTAAATCCATTATGGGAGAATATATTTCTGCCACAACACATTAGGACTACTGCTCAGCCCCACGCAACTGGGCAAGCGGCAGAGCAATTTTAATCTATCCCAGCCACAACACAAGCGTCTTTATGTGTGAGAGACACACATTACACGCGTGTGTACAACTGTTTTTTACGCGCCTGACCTGGAATCGAACCCGAGACTTCTAAATATAAGTCATGCACTGTTACCACTACACCACGCCATGGTAAAACTTCAGTCATACGAATTTTTTGACGAACCAGGTAAATCCATTATGTAATGTGTGTCTCTCCAACATAAAGACGGTAGTGTTGTGTCTGGGATAGATTAAAACTGCCCTATCACTTGATGAGTTGCGTGGGGCTGAGCAATAGTCCTAATGTGCTGTGACTGAAACAAATCCCTCCAAATGGATTTACATCGTTTGCCAGAAAATTCAAGTGACTCAATTTATATCTGGCCGTGGTGTAGTGGTAACAGTGCCTGTTTTTTTTTTTTTTTTTTTTTCTCGAAGTCTCTTGTTCGATTCCCGGTCAGGAGAGTAAAAAAACCTTTGTACACAAGCGTGTAATGTGTGTCTCTCCATTATATATATATATATATATATATATATATATATATATATAATATATATATATATATATATATATATATATATATATATAGAGAGAGAGAGAGAGAGAGAGAGAGAGAGAGAATGTAAATATCTTTCCTGTAATTTTTACTCTCGTACTTGTCGTCGTCGTCGTCCTCCTCCTCGTCCTGGTCCTCCTCTTTCTCCAGTGAATCAGTTCAAGGAAGGACATGTCCCCTTTTACCAGAGATTTCAGCTGGCCCGAGAGTGCTTGAAAAGGGCTTTAAAAGATTGAATCTCAGCTCTATTCCGAAGAGAGAGAGAGAGAGAGAGGCTATGTTAAACATATCTTTCGTAAATCATAATTCATCGCTAAAATTAACCAATTTTCACCAGTATTACTTCTCCCTCTGGCTGAATTATGTGGTAGTTTAGGGTTTGGTTGTCAAGAACTACTGTCCTTGGCTCCACATTACCTTTACGTGTTCCATCCATTTGCCTGTCTCCCAAAAAAGCCCAGTTTCTACTGTTTTTATTTTTTGCATCTTATTCTCCTCCGTTTGGTAGTATCTATTGAATCTGCTCCTTACGGGTATACTTCAGCGTATGTCACATATATATATATATATATATATATATATATATATATATATATATTTTAGGTCGATGTTTCATATGCAGTGAAGGCCAATATTAAAACGATCTAAATACTGTACTGGAAACTAGCAAGGAACCGTGTTAACACTAAATCACTGGGAAAAATTGCCTTTTGTGAGGGTTGTCGAGTGCAGATACGAACTATCCTCCGCTTATTATCTGTTCTGGATCCAAATGTATATCACACCTTCTTGCTTGTCCCCTCTCTCTCCTGTCCCCATCCAAAATTTTCCTCCTCTACAGCGGTCCATATTACGATCACAGTTAAGTTTAGTACAAACTTTGAGAAGCAAAAAATAAAGTCAAGGAGGTAAACGGCTTCCATAACACCAGACTGTTAAAGATAGTAGATATTTTTAAATTTCTCCCTCTCGCACTCTCCTTCATTTCTTCTTGTGCTTTCTTCTTTCTTCCTCTCCTCCACATTCCTTCCTTCTCTGAACCATTTTCCTCACTTTTCTTTTCTTCTTCCCCTTCCACACGTCCCTCTGACCCCCTTCCCTGCCCCGTCTTTGTGTATTTCACTATTTTTTTTTTTCTGATTTCAGGACAACATAATTTGCTGATATGTCCATCCTCACCCATTTCTTTCCATTCTGTCCGTCTTTTCTTCTTGTTTCCTCTGCATTCCTCACCCCCTTCGTTCATTTACTACTTCATGCTTTTTTTTTGTTTTTTCCTTAGCACTTGGCATGATGTACATACATCACGTCTTCATTACTGCTATCTGCAGTTAATAGTTGTCCCTCTGTCTCCCTCACTAAGGAACAAGTAAGGTGAGATGGAGGTCCATAGGTATACCATCAGGAATTCAAATGATTTTTAAAGACCATGTACTACTACTGGAGTGTTGCAGTTCTCTGTCACTCCGAAATTTATTTCGGAAAACGTGTTTCCTTTGTGTCACCCAATGCTGCGGTTTTACGCTGAGTTAAGGAATTGTCAGCCGTGTACTCACAAAACCAATTTCTCAGCAGATTTGGCCAGAGGCAGCGATCACTGCCAAATTATCACATTCTGGCAGCGTCTGAGTCATGACACCTAAGCAACAAACATCAGCTTTCTTACATTTCTCTCTCCCCGGGAAAATAAGGTGTCTCCCGACATGTAACAGACTTAGAGATTAATAGAGGAAAACTTAAATAACAAAATAACATTGATATTTCAAGTGAACGATAAGATAATTATATGACAATGTACTATATTAATATTAAGACCATATTAATTAATAGGGAGACTATTTAAATTCATGTAAAAATTTAAAATGATATAATACTGATATAATATTATGTCACTGTGAAGAATATAAAAGTACATTAATTTAATAGCTGGTTATACAGGATATACATTGGAATCGCGAGAGAATAAGCTCTCGTAATTACTAAATAATGTTCATATCATTAGTTGGATGTCCACACACCTTCTCACAAATCGACACAGTAAAGTTGAAGTGGTCGGTGGTGCTGTTGATAGTTGCCTCTGGGCAGTGGGTAGTGGGCCGTCACGTTCCCACGCAAATTTCTCCAGCTTCAGCATGAGGTTGCAGTTCCTTTATGTCATTTTTAGGTTTAACAGGTTTCACTGTTTTCCTTGTGCCATGTTGTAGCCTAACTTCCTAGAGTCTTTTTTTTTTTCATACATTTAACACAGCAATGGACAAAATCCATCAGAATAAAAGATCCTAGCAGAGTAAACGCAATCGAAGGATATACATATATATGAGAGCTCAGAAGTATATGTGATGAAGGAAGTGAGGTATCTGTACTATAGCATTTCCACAAGGAACAGCTGTGATGGGGAAGATACTAAAGGAAAACACAGGACAAAGTTGAAGGGTTTGAGAGCTGACGAACACGAATGTAAGAGATCAGACGGACATATGGCCGTGAGACAGAAGAAATCACAGTACACAAATGCAGTGTATTTTATACAGTTCTAAGCTTGTGGAAGGAAAAATAGAATCCACATTAAAGTTAGTGCGAGCCCATTGCCAAATTAAACGATGATCTGACATTGGGACAGAGTCTGTGGTAACATGACTACTGACAAACCCTCTACTTGAACATAAATTATTAGAGGGACAAAGACAATGATATAAGATGGAAGGCGATATACAATATTTGTATAACAACTTTAATCTTATCATTTCAATAAGATATCCATATCTTTGTACAACTGCATACCTGTTTCATTCATATATGTAACAATACGAACTTGTAACACAAATGACGTCCCCCACTAACATACTTCCCCCCGGGGTTTTACCAATGCCCCTGAGCGGAGGACCCCATCTCTGTCCCTATCACCCAGATATGAACCAAGGACAGCAAGCGCCAGCGAGGCAGTCTATACTCTCCACAATATCTTATAAAAGGAATCCGGATTAACGTTGAAATCAGCTAAGTGGATCTGACTGGTGGAGGAACAGACCTAAGCAACAGTGGAGAGAGTTGCTGAGTGAAGCTTTTGTCTGTACTCATTAACAAGTAGAGTAGGTGATGAAAGGGTAACAAGGACAAAAGGAGGAGGAGGAGGAGGAGGAGAAGAAGAAGAAGAAAAAGAAAAAAAAAGATGAAGATGAAGAAAAAGATGAAGAAAAAAAGAAAAAAAAGAAAAGATGAAGAAAAAAAGAAAAAGAAAAAAAGATAACGAAGAACAATAAAAAGAAGAACAACAAAAAGAAGAACAAGAAAAAGAACAAGAAAAACAAGAATAAGAGAAGAACAAGAAAAACAAAAAGAGGAAGAAGATGCAGTATATACTTTCCTGATATTCCTACCACTAGAAGTACCTGGGAGTTCCCTTAAGATCATCTGTGCAAACCAATTTACTTACAGATGGCAAGTCTTTAATCTCAAATTTGTTACCTTTACGAGATATCACGCGGTGTGGGCCTGTAAACGTGTCGCACAATTTTAAACTAGGAGTATATAAATACGAAGTCCCTAGGAGTATATAAATACTAGGTCCCCAAAGTTAATGTTGATAGATGAGGCCGAGCTATGCTGCAGAGGTAAGTTATCCTCCATTGATGAGGACAGATTAGCCTATACATACTAGTGTATTTTCTGCAAGTCTGCCAGTTTCGCTTTCACAAAATCCGCGAAGTTACAGAGTGGACTTGGTTTTGATAATAACAATGAATAGTGAATATTTTTACAAAATCAGTATAGGACAAACAATGGTGGTTGATGGAAGCAGCACCCTGGGGTATCTACTCATCCCAACAGTTTTGAGAACGTAAGTACGTCAAGCACTCCAACGCCTTAAGATTTCGTCTTTCGACATGGCCTGGTGTCATGAATGACTTTGTAACTCCTTTGTGGTTACTTGTAGTTGAGTTATATATATATTAGACTTGTGGGCGAGCGGTTGTTATATTTGAGTAGCTTTGTAAGTAGATAATCTTCTTTCCCATTTGTCATGTAGTGACAGGAGAGGTAAAGAATAGTATGGGACTATTTTTATTTGTCCTGGAAATATTAACAAGTCTCTCACTCACGAGTGAGTTGAGCAGAGTCCCTGTCTCCCTGTCTCGCTCTCTCAGTCTCTCTCTCAAGTTGCTAAGTCCTCTTTCCTTCTGACCTGCCTGTTCTAAGGCCTGTCTCCTTCTGAGCTCTCTTTCCTAAATTCTGGTGTAGCAGGGGTTGTCACGTGTGTTCCTTGTGAGTGGAAAGTTCTAGAAGCCTGTGTGTGAGTATGTGTGTATGTGTGTGTATGGTCACTAAGCGCTGTCGTGTGCCTATAAACCATTCCTTGAGTTAAGAGTGTGTAAGCATGTTTAGCATTGCTCGATTCTCGCAGACACAATACCTTCTCATCATCTGATTCCCTGCTTCGATCTCTCTATCTATCTATTTATCTATCTATCTATTATGATTTGTAATTATAATATGGAGTCCTGATATCTGCTCGGTCACGCGAAAACGGCGTACCATCGACAGTTAATAGTCCTAACATATTAATACATATTATATACATATTAAAATGAACTTATAAGCTAATTAAGTGAAATACATAATATTGTAAAAGTAACATAATTGTATGAATATTGTATACATATAATATTCATAGTAAATAGCAATTATTCAGTAATATTACATTTTAAACAAGTTGTAAACATATTTGAATAAATGCATTAAAGTAAATTATTTAACTGTAATACAGTATGTACTTGGGTTATTGTAGTGAAATGCATACATGCGTTGGCCTTATAATTGTAGTTACATTTTGTTTTGCAACTGTTACATAAGTGTTTTGGCCTTATAATTGTAGTTAAAGTTACATAAAAGTTACATCTTGTTAATGCAACTGTTACATAAATGGTACATATTGTTTGTAGTTACATAATTGTAGTTAAAGTTACATAAAAGTTACATCTTGTTAATGCAACTGTTACATAATTGGCAAAGTGTAACATAATGCAATCGTTTGTCGTTACATAATTGTTACATATCGTTTGTAGGTACATATTTGTAGTTAAAGTTACATAAAAGTTACATCTTGTTAATGCAACTGTTACATAAATGGTACATATTGTTTGTAGTTACATAATTGTAGCAAGTGTAACATAATGCAATCGTTTGTCGTTACATAATTGTTACATATCGTTTGTAGTTACATACTTGTAATAAGTGTAACATAATGCAGTCGTTAGTCGTTACATAATTATAATATGGAGTTACATAATTGTTACATATCATTTGTAGTTACATAATTGTAGCAAGTGTAACATAATGCAATCGTTTGTCGCTACATAATTGTAATAATTGCAGTCCTAACATATGCTGCGGTCGATGATATGATGTGTCATGCCACTTGCTTGTGGAGACAACAATTTGCTTTTTTGTTTGTAGTTTATGTGGTATTTTGGCATTTGTAGTAACACTTACACTTATTTTCATTTGTTTGTTATGTGATCTTACTCTATTTCTCTCTTTTTTCTTTCTTACTTTTTCTTTTTTTTTTTTTTTTTGGTATGTATTGATTTTCTATAGTTTGTTTTTCTTCGCTTGTGTACGCTTTTTCTATGTTGTTCATGGTTGCATAATTACTGGCTAATTTCCTTGGGATACTTGTTTAAAGTTTAGTTTATATTGCACAGATATTATTGAAAATGATATTATATAGTCCCATATTTTGTTTTTTTATATAAAAAATATATATACATATATACAGTATTAACTATATACACTGATTTGTTGTTCACTTGTACCTATCGTGGGTAATATGTGTGTCAGCACTGTGTGGAAATCATTGTCTTCACGATTGTGTTGAAGATGTTCACTCTTGCTAACGTCATTTGTGTTGGCCTTTTTTTTTTTTTTCTCTCTCTAGTTTACCTTGTAACTTAATTTATATGTTTCCACTAGGTAGCTTTAATTAATAAATGTTAAATACAGTTCTTTTAATCGCTCACTGAGTAACTGTGATGGTATATTTTCTTTATCACTTTGTAGATATAATAATGTATAGCTGTATGTATGAAACACGTATTTTATGTAGGTATAAATGGTAACACTCGTTGGTAGTAAATAAATGTTATAATAAATGAATGAATATATACAGTGTAGAATATTTATTGTTGGTGATTATTTAGTGTTTGAGTTATGCAGATAACTGAAGTATGTGTATTTAAGCTGTAACTATACAGCACGTTTTATATGTTTGTGCAAAAGCTTATTGTCCATCACTGTGTATTGTATAAATGAAGTAACTATGTAACTCACTAATTTTTACCGTGGTGGGAATGGTGTGGGTGGTGTTGCACGTGGTGATAGCGTTGTTCTTCACGGGTTGATTGGCGTGTTGTGGGGTGTCAGACACACGGCTTGGCGTCGTCTCAGCACACGTATGGTGACCTCAACTTCCCACACTGGTAGCTGTGGTGAGTAAACGAGTAGTGATGAGTAACCTGAGTGAAGATGAGTAAGATGCGTTATAAATGTGGCTCTGGTGTTTTGCTGCGTGACTTGACCTCTGCGTCAGCGATGGAGGTAGGCGGGAGAGAGTGGTGGGGGTTTGTGTGCTTGTTGCTTTGATCTTTCCTCTTCTTTACTTGCTTTGTTTTTTATTCTTCTTGCTGCTGCTTGAAGTTACGTGAAGATTATAGAGTTGTTTTGTAGGCTTGTAGGCTATTTGCATTGTAGGCTGTATTTTGTAGGAATTCACTGTAGAACTGAAGCTAATCTTGTAGAGTCTCGCCTGCTTTTGTAGAAATTTGCTTTTGATTCGGAGACGATGTCCGTAGATTCGCTGCTACCAAATGTCATAAAAGACTTTGTAGTTCCTTTGTGGTTACTTGTAGTTGAGTTATATATATATTAGACTTGTGGGCGAGCGGTGGTTATAAGTGAGTTGTTTTGTAAGTAGCTAATCTTCTTTCCCATTTGTCATGTAGTGACAGGAGAGGTAAAGAATAGTATGGGACTATTTTTAATTGTCTTGGAAATATTAACAAGTCTCTCACTCACGAGTGAGTTGAGCAGAGTCCCTGTCTCCCTGTCTCGCTCTCTCAGTCTCCCTCTCAAGTTGCTAAGCCCTTTCTCCTTCTGACCTGCCTGTTCTAAGGCCTGTCTCCTTCTAAACTCTCTTTCCTAAATTCTGGTGTAGCAGGGGTTGTGTCACGTGTGTTCCTTGTGAGTGGAAAGTTCTAGAAGCCTGTGTGTGAGTATGTGTGTATGTGTGTGTATGGTCACTAGGCGCTGTCATGTGCCTATAAACCATTCCTTGAGTTAAGAGTGTGTAAGCATGTTTAGCATTGCTCGATTCTCGCAGACACAATACCTTCTCATCATCTGACTCCCTGCTTCTATCTGTCTCTCTATCTATCTATTTATCTATCTATTATGATTTGTAATTATAATATGGAGTCCTGATACTGGAAGGCGTGGTTGTGGCATTACATTTATTGGATGAAACTGTGGTTCATCGTGGGAACAGGTCCCTGTTGCAAAAACATTTCTTTGCAAAAACAGATCCGTCCAGTAGTTTCCGTAAATGAAGTCCTGAGTGAATTAAAAGCACAGGACAAAGAGATAAGAGCTATACTTGGAAGGGTAAGTCTTCTAAACAAGGTGGACGGGCGGAGAAAGAGATAAGAGGAGAAAGGGAGTTGAGAGTGAAGCACGAGAGCAAGATGGAAGTAGTTGAGGTTGGTGGGGGGGGGGAGAGAGAGGGGAAGGAGGGAGAGAGGGGGGGGAGGTGAATTACGAGGAGGAGGAGGGAGAGGGGCAGGATGGAAGAGTGAGTTGAATATTGTAACGGGCAAGGGAGGAAAAGAGCAGGGGAAGGATACGAATGTGGTTAAAGAGGGTGGACGTAAGAAAGACTGGATCGTAATTTTTAGAGCAGTTTGCATGATATAATTGAGTGAATTAGTCAGGCATGTTTGCAATGTTGTCACTGTGCTAGGTTGAATGAAAAATTAAACTGAAAGATTTCCTAATTACATTCCGAGAGTAAGGTACCAGGAAAAGGGTTGAATATTCCTATCAAGCTAATTTGCTAGTTATATTTTAACTCATTGTCTACATAACATTCAATCATCATAATAATACTCTAGACCTGAGACCAACCAGCCTCAAGAAAGGAAAATAAACAGCATAGAGAATGAGTGATGTGTGTGGTAATGGTGAACTTGTAATGCATTTTTGCTCCTTTTTACCGGCAAAAAATAATGTGTAATGCTTTCCATATGTGATGTTCTTGTAGTGGAATGTAAGCTCAGTGTGTGGCTTTCGTTACAGTAGACAGGTCAGGCATAGTAATCGAATTATTTTTATTTTGTTTTATCATCATGGCAACTGTCATGTTACCATTTGCAACTTGATTTGTTACTGGCTGCTCTTGCCCCAGTCTACAACTGTTTATGAAAAGAAACTTTGCACATAAACACCCATACACAAACACATTGACAATTCAGGGAAAAGGAAATGTTTTCAGCAGTTTATTATCATTATCGTAACACAATTTACCACCTATAATACATGGTGGGGAATTAACTTTTAAAACAGCAGTGCAATACAGTGTGCAGTGTTGAGGTATTTCGGAATATGGAATACGAACTAGGAGAGTGTAGTCAATATATTATATATTTTTTTTTTTTCCTACATAGTGACATTACATTACTGCTGCTGTAAATATTATATTTCAATGAGAAACAAGTTTTCTTCAGCAGTGCTAAAATTGTGCAAACAGCATTAAAATCAACAATAACAGAAATGCGGCACAAAAGATGCAAACTCTGTCTACATTCCTTGTTGCTGATGATACTTGAGGAAAATAATGTAGAGTAGATCGCTTTGCGAAAGGATGAAACCAATATTTAGTAAGGATGGATGTTGTGTGAATGGCTTTGTGGCGCATTTTACTGAGTACACTATTTCATGGTTCTACTTTGCCTTTCTCGGACGTTGCTTCACCCTTATTCTAAGACCTAAACCCTGGAATCGCACGATCTTTCATATCACATAACTTTTGCTAGCTCAGGACGAATTTATTCAGTTCAGAAACGATTTTCCAATTTTAAGCTACAGTAACTGCCATTATTATCCCATTCACGACAAGAAGTCTCTCCTTTACAAAAAAAAAAAAAAAAAACATATACCGGTATATATATATATATATATATATATATATATATATACATATATATATATATATATATATATATATATATTGTATCTATCTATATATTTATCTATCTATTTATATTATCTATCTATCTATCTATGAACTTTTTTCTGTCTATATGCTAATTGTCATAATAAAGCAGCTGAAATGAAATAAAAAACTTGTTTTCATGTGGTGGAAACGAAAAACTCACTTCATTTTTTATGTGGTTGCTTTGACTTAATTGAGCCCTTGATCATACGTGGTAATGAGTCTCCTTGAGTACTATTTAGTTGACTTTCCACTCTGAATACATTTGGTCAGTAAGGAAGCTGAAAAGAGTTAGGGATATTTGTTGGATTTAACACTATATTTTGATCCTGGATCATCGTGAGGTGAGGCTGAATTCGGCATTAGAACATGCCAATACTACCCTTATAAAATGGGTACATAGCGTCCAAATGTATTCCATGACTGAGCCTAAGCACATAAATCTAACCTTTGTATATGATGGTAAAGCGTGTTTACATTATCACATCGAGACAAAAGTCAGGATGATGCAAGCCTTTTGGCCTTGATCCAAGAGTAGAGCTGAGTATGTATAAGACCAGTCCGATCGACTCGTTATCTGTAAAAAATAAAAATCTTGTATCCATAATACGTAACTATGTACTAACCCTATTGTATGGTTGTCATATTTAGTTAGCTTGTCCTGGTTTCCAACAAGCAAGACATAAAGCAAAAGAAACAAAGCCTTGAATAACAATCCAAACCAAAGTCGTTTTTTACATTCATATTTGTAATGCAAAATTAATTAATATTTAGTCATATAAGATCTTTTTTAGTATAATTAGTTGCAGTTTTTAAAATTCTGGTACCGGGTATGAGTATTCGTAGAAATAGGATATTATCTGTAAAGCAAAAAACTGAATGTCACTTCTCTCGTGTGAAGTATAAATATTATTTCGAAAAAAACTGTTAGTTCAGTTTTGCTCCTGTACATGGGACAATGGCAAATGGAACACTGTCCAGGCCATGAAAGTTAAGGGATGCTTCAAACGTCGGATCCTTCTGACAATCTAACCAGTGCACTGGAGAGGGATGGTGGGGATGGTGGGAGATGGGAGAGTGAGATTGTACGATTCGCCTTCCCTCTATAGGCAGACTTTACAAATTTACCCTCTCCTTTTTTCAGTATTCGCGAATAATACTGTTTCACTTTGGTAGGCAAGCATACAAACCATGTTAAATTAATCTGTAAGTTTCGACACACTATATCGCATTTCGTTGACATCAGTGTAAACCACAGGGTAAAGAACCATGACGACACGCCAGTTACCAAATGCGATGAGGACCCCACCACCTCAACCTGAACTAGGTGTCCTCGTTCCATTTGGTAGGAACTGTACATTCACATTTGACGAATCAATAATTACACAATAACTTTTTGTAGAATTCCACTGCATTAGAAATACAGTCACTCAGTGTCAACTCTGGTCACAAACAAGAAATCAAATGGTGTGTGTGTGTGTGTGTGTGTGTGTGTGTGTGTGTGTGTGTGTACATTCCTCCTGACGTCTCCTACGCGGTACGACTGCAATACAACCCTCAGCTCCTCCCTCTAACACAGACTCCTACCTCTGTACTGGATGGGAACTTTACCTCAGGAAATGCTGCCTGGTACGAACACAATGTACACGACTGTCAGTGCCTCAACACTGCATCACAGTTCAGCAACAGGTACAGTGCATTCTCAGTGATGCCGTTCAATAAACCTATCTCCAGTATTAAGTACACCGCTGCCCCTACTTCCCAAACATTACAGTCTCTTCACACACGACCATCTGGCGGACGGAACTCAAACTCCTTTCAGAACACCTCCCTGTTCTTATCACCACGAGAGTACATCTCAGACCAAAGTGATGGCACATCACAAACACAGACTGTATTAAGGCAGACTGGAAAAAGTACACAGTACAACACTTAAACGCAATTAGCAATACACCTTATTGCCAACATTGACAGGCACACAAATTTTAAATGATCACACAAAACAAGAATTAACTCCGCATTCCTCGAGGCAACAGAAGATACTGCAACCTTAACTTTAAAGCAGGAACTGCTCGTCTCAGAATACAACGCGACTTACGGAAACACAACACCCCCTCTCCTACACATACACAGAAAATATCATCTCAAGGCTACAGTAAATATGCAACGAAATTAACAGTAACATTAGCAAACGGCAACTGGGAATCCTTTATAGCAACACTCAGCCACTCCACACACCCCTCTCAGCTCAATCGATACCCCTCCCAACGGCCGCATCCACTACTTTGTCTTCAGTTTCACTTTCGCTTTATATCTCCCCCTGAACACTTCTTCCTCTTCCTTCTTTTATCAACACTTCCATTGCCTGCCTCACCTTGAAAAAGTATTCTCTTCCTTCCTCTTTCAGCACCTCTTCGTCTCCCCCCCTCCATTCTCTTATTATCTGCAAACAACATTTCCTCTCTCTCGTTACAGGGTTCTACATGCCTGTCTTATGATAAACTTCACCTCTTCGTCACCCCACCGTATCTCTCCTTTCTCCACGCTTATTCCTCTTCCTCCCTAACTTCTCTACACCACTGTTGCCTGCAGTTGATTCCCCCCTTCCTATTGCCCTAATCCCCTCCCCAGGTTTGAGCTGCGACAGTATACGCTCTCGGTGTACATACTAAAGGCGGAGTAATGGCCTCACCACATGGTAGGAGGGACGAGGCCAAGGGTCCGACATGGGGAAATAGCTAGATACATTATACTGTGGTAATATAAAAATGTTTTATTTAACCCATTCACTATGAGAACATCCTATTGGGCCGCCAGCTGACTCGATTTCTCGATATACCTTCCAATATTGTTGGCGTCGGTCCCTCTTTTTTATCGACCTTCCTCAGTTCGATATCCGATTACCTCAGCCATTTTTCCTTTCCTTCCACGTTAAAATGTTCAGGTCAAAGACTTTCGATTTCAAATGAACTCATATTCATTGTCGAATTCCCCCCCCCCCATGCACTGATATAGATAGATAGATAGATAGATATAGATATAGAGAGATATATAGATAGTTAGATAGATAGATGGATAGCTAGCTATATAGACAGATATAGACACAGGTAACCATGTAATGTCCTCTCCTGCTTAATGTCTCTCCAAAGCCACGTAATATCATCAGGAGATAGCAACATCAAAGTAAAAATGACGTCCCGGAGGTGATGGGATTTATGCCAAGAAATCTGCCACTAGTTTTTCGGTAATTTTTTCCGATTTACATGGTTATTAAGTTTCGCCATATATATGGCGAAGCTTATGTTTTTTTCTTTTCTTAGATCTTGATAATAATACAGGAAAGTACTCAAGCGCAACCCAAGTACTTGTGGCAAATATATATGACCTTAACCAGTTTTTGAAGGTCATATACTCATTTTTGTTGCAAAAACTGCATGTGAAATTGAAATATCTCATAAACTAATTGGAATACAGCTATTTGGTTGAAAATCTCATGAAAAAAAGTTTACAGAGAATTTTGGCTGAATACTTTCTCTCTTAGCCAATGGAAAGTACCGAATACAAATCTCCTCAGTGTTTTCTTTGTAAGACGTTGTAGGGAAACCACAAATGCTGTAAAGCTGTAACTTTACAGAAATATAGTTGTGGCCCCTCTCATTATCTGAAAGGAATATGGTTACAGTTAAGCATACAGTTAACCAGTTATTGAGACAAATGTAAACTGTACCCATGCAAACAGACACTCAATACCATCAATAGTTACGGCGAAGTTTCCTTATTGTGGCTACACAATGAGTGATTAGGTAACTAGTTTTCTAATTGTTTCTGACTTCCCTTTTATATTTATTTCTATTTTTCCACTTTTTCCAACTTATTTTATATAGTCTTTTTGCCTGATATTTTTACATTTCCATAATATATATTTCTGCTATATGAAGCAACCTATTAATTATCTCCCTGTTACTTAGTGCGTAGTGATTCCTTCTTTCATTCTCCTTTCCTTCAGCTAGTTTTTGCCTTTGCCGCTTACATAGCTGAAATAATATTCTCTCTCTCTCTCTCTCTCTCTCTCTCTCTCTCTCTCATACATAGCTCAGGCGTCGTGTCCTATCTTCAAATCTGGTAATAACTCTGGAGAAGATTGGAAGTTCTTACGACATTCATAATAGTGTTGTCTGATATCGAGCTGTATTCTCACTGGATCAGGTCCTTGTTTGCGACTTTTCTTTTATACCATATACAGCCTTATCAATGTCTTTCATAGTATTAACCTTTGTTTAATACCGATATAGTATGGATCAGTATCATATAGATTCCTCAGGTGTATTATGTAAAACACCTCGCGAGGAGAATGTATTGCTATATCTTTCAGCCAACTAGAATACGACCCAGGAGTGTTTTGCTGGCACTTCAGCATGGTGAATACTTTTGTCTTTGTTTTTACTTGGTATTACTTTTCTTTTCTTTGGTGTTAAGGTCAGCATAATCTGGCGTCTTGGTTAATTTTCTCCATTAATCAGTCGACAATTTTACTTTGCACCCGCGATATTTTTCAAACTGCCAGGGATGTTTATATGGCTTTTAGGCCTCTTCAATATGTATTTCATAAGATAAAAACTGCCTTGTGGTCGTAACAAGATCTAAATATTAATATGTCATCGTTTTTACGAGGCTGATAGCCTGCTGCATTAGTATGTACATGATTCAGTAATCCTGGACGAAGTGCAATGAATGTTCAAGCGACAGGCTCGGTATAGAGGCTAAAGGATCTGGGACATGAACATATAGAGAAAGAGAAGACTGGGGACAGACGACAGTATTGATTGGAAGTAGGCTTCAGAGTAGACCCATTTCTGGACGCAGGTTTTGGAAGAACAAAGCAGCGTGGAGTGATCACATTCTCCACGCCTCACCTCCTCACTTGAGTTGCCGAGTTTGGGAGTTGTGCAGGGATCTCACAGTAAATGTATAGTAAAAAAGTACGATAAAAGAAAATATGCCAATATATATTGTACAAGAAATACCTGAAATATAGATAGGGCAAACATTGTAATTATGACCACAGACATATAAACATAAAAGGAAATGCCATTATGGATGTAATTTCCATTGACTGTTTCTCGAGGCCCACGCCTGACCAGTTTAGGTTTAAAACGATAGGAAACCCTCACGATTTAAAATATTTCAAATCTATCAATAACACACGCACTGCACGATGCATACTCGGCCTCGGACTGACTCACTAATACTGTACAGCTGGGATCAATGAAACAAAGAAACTGCCTTACCCCCACACAAATGCCCTGGGTCGCTTCTGGCTGACGAATTAGACTGGACAGAAGAATGGGTGTGATATACGTCTGCTACCTCCCCTCCCCACACTCACATAATGCAAGTAGTTAATGATAAGTGATCCAGTTTGTGTATGCACATGGCTGCCCATGCAGTTTTGTTCCAAGAAATACTGTTTCACTGTTTGTAGAGAGTCCCGGGAAAAAAAAAATTCACACACACACACACACACACACATTCAAAAATCGTTTAGACTGACGTTAATGAAGGTCATAGCGTGAATTTCAGTTACGGGGCGTCGAACTCGAGTTTATTACCCATTCTGGTGTTCACGCCAGACTTGAGGCCAGAACTGTTGGCAGGCAAAGGTAAAATATGATGGATATGGAATAACACGTATGGCATGACATTTGATTTCAAGGGTAGTGGAATTTAGGCGCCTGAAGGGCAAAGGAAAATATTGGTGTGAATATTGGAGTAGACCTACAGAAAAAAAGAGAACGATTGAATTCATTAGTCCGAGGTTGGCTTTTGTACTTCATTCTTGCCACCGCCCGACAATATCAAGTATTTAGGAAGATCTTTAATTGTGAAGGCATTAACCACTGCAGTCGAGCACGGTTTTTAGGTTCATTGTGGCCTCTATTAAGCAATTTTATTCGCCTTAGAAGGACCTCTTGAGTTGAAAGGGGCTAAATGCAGACAGATAATAACCGCTTGGCAGCCTGAAGCCTCTTTCTTGTTTCATTTCATCATCTGTTCATTGGCCACAATAAAAGTAAAAAGATGCTGACACTGTGAACGGTGAAAATGAAGGCTGTAGCCAACCCCTCCACTAAGAGAAGTTAGTCCACGTAAATTCTTCTAGTATGATATAATATGAAAACCGACATCGTGGTGAAAGAAATGGCGAAGGGAGGACAGGGGATGTAGCGGTATAAAGAGGAGTAAAGAATAATGGCGAGAACAGAAGAATCTGAAGTTACGAAATTTTGAGCCGAAGAAAGAGGTGGGGGCAGGAAGATGGAGAAAAAGTGGCGATAATTGTGAGAGAGAGAGAGAGAGAGAGAGAGAGAGAGAGAGAGAGAAAATCATTCTCTTACCATCTTACCTTGCAGACTTGACCTGTGAAAAACTGAGCTTTCGAGGAGAATTTTACGTGGCAGACGTCTTTAATATCTAATTCATGTTGTCTGCTAATATTTTGGATGGGAGGGACGTAGGCTACTCTACCTAAAGGTATATGATAATGCGTTTGTTTATCCCTTACTACTAGATAAGAATAACAGTCTGCGCAGTCGTCTCGTAGTGGTAATTTAAATGTAACTGTTGTTATTATACAGAAGAGGTTAATGGTCTTATTACATATTTCCTACAACATCATCGTCCAATTTTCTTTCATTTTCCTTCATAGTTTCCTTTCCCCTTCTTCCCATACACGCTGTCATGAATCACTTCGTTCCCTGTTTTTCTGCCACCTCACCCTTTCCACTCTCCTCCTCCACCTCCTTTTCCTCCTCCTCCTCTTTCTCCTCTTCCTCCTTCTCCTCTTTTTATCCTTCCCTTAAAGATCCTACCATTGAGAATTTTAATTTGTTTTATATTTCCCATTCTTTCTCTTTTTTCCTTTCTTGGTCGTTTTCCCATGGGTTCAGTTTTCCTCAGTTTATTCAATCCCTGCTTTTCTATCAGCCTTTCCTAGCTCAAAACTCCTCCCATATTCTTTCAAGTTTTCCCTCTCGTCCTCACCTTCTTACTTCCCCTCCCTGAAGTCTTACTTTTTTCCTCTCCTCCTCCTCTTACTTTTCCCACTTTTAGTCTTCCTCTTTTAGCTATTTTTCATCATTCATTATTCTTCACTGTAGTTTATAGTCTCACACTACTTGTCGTCGTCCTCCTCCTCTTCCTCCTCCTCCTTCTTCGCTTCCGCTTCCTGCTTGTTCTCCTCCTCTTTCTCCACTGAATCACTTAAAGGAAAAACATCTTCTCTTTTACCACCGATATTTCAACTGGCCCAAGAGTGCGTGTACAGGGTTTTAAAAAATTGGATCTCAGCTCTATTCCGGGGAGGGAGAGAGAGAGAGAGAGAGAGAGAGAGAGAGAGAGAGAGAGAGGCTGTGTAGAACATATACTTCGTAAATCATTGATTCATCACGAGAACTAACCAATTTTCACCTGAATTACTTCTCCCTCTGGCTGAATTACGTGGTAGTTTTGAATTCGGTCGTCAAGAAATACTTTCCTAGACTCCACATTACCTCTACGTGTTCTAACCACTTGTCTGTTTCCTGAATGTGCTCGGTTTCAACTGCTTAGTTCTTTGTGTTTTATTCTCGGCTTGACAGACCTCTGTAAATCTGTTCCTTACGGGTCTGTTTCAGCGTCTGGCACGTAATTTTTTTCTTCAGCGCTTATTATGTAATGTAGGCCGATATCAAGGGCCCGAAGAACTGTACTGGAAAATAGCAAGGATTCGTTGTAATGAATAAATCACTGGAAAAGACTGCATTTCGTGAGGGTCGAGGAGTGTGGACACAGAGAAGAACAATCCGCCGCTCCACATTGCCTTTTCTGGATCCAAATTTATTCCCGCTGGTCATTACATTTTCTGTGTCCGAATGTATATCACACTTTCTTCTCTGCCTCCCTCTCTCCTGTCCACTCCCATATTATTCCCAACACAGCAGCCGTTTAATATTGTGGTCATACTGAATTTTAGTATAAAAGGTGAGAAGCCGAAAATAAAGTCCAGGAGAAAGAAGAAGCGGTGCCAAGGCACAGCAAACCTATCCCCGGCAGTAAATTTAGTGCAGACGTATAATCATAACAGGATATCTAGTTAAAGACATCACATCAAATATGGAGAAATTGGGTGAAAATATACGATTTTATGCCCATTTGAAATTTTAGATCCGACCCACCTGACACTGACCCTCTACCGCTAATTGGAGGGTGACCCCCCTGATGTAATGAGGCATGTTATAGAATGCAGATTTGAATGATGTACCTTTAGGTTTTTGTTTCATGTCGGTATGACGAATTTAAAAGGAGGTATAGCGAAAAAAAAAAAATCTATCATTTTGGGGGTCCTACAGCCTGGACCTTGGCCCAATTTGGCTCAAAATTTAATCAGTTGACCAGAAGGTCATAGCCCATCAACCGTGTAATTTTAACCAAAATCCCACCAGTAGGTTTCACGTAAAGTTGTTAAGAGACAGACAAGCAGAGACAGACAAACAAACAGACAAACCGATGAAAACAATACCCGGAGGGGCGAGGACGGTAAAAAGGTTTCCATATGACGGACGGGACGGAGTCTGGCGAGGTATTTTTGGGTGGAATTTCTTTGTCTCTTTGTGTCTTTGTTTGTTAGCAATATTACGGAAAAAGGCTGAATGAAATTACATGAAAGTTTCAGGATATGTGGGCACTGGTCCCAAAAGGAAGTGATCAATTTATTTTTGTAGGTAACCGAGTGACCCTGAAAGGCTAAAGTAAAGGTCACGGATTGTCAGACCGCTATAACTTGTAACTGGTTGAAGATAAGGATAATTACAACTATTATCAACATACAGGAACTCCCATATGGGCTTTCCTTTGGCACCAGTACCTTTGACACTGAGTGACCTTGAAAGGTCAAACTCAAGGTCACGGATATTCAGGGGGCTATAACTCGATACTGGTTGAAGACAAGTATTTACCATTATCAACATATAGGAAGTCCAATATGAGTTTTTAATTGGTACCATGATCTTTGACCTTAAGTGACCTTGAAAGGTTGCACTTAAGGTCACGGATATTCAGGGGGCTATAACTCGCTACTGGTTGACGACAGAGATATTTACCAGTACCAAGATATAGGAAGTCTCATATGGGCTTTCATTTGGCACCATTACCTTCAACCTTGAGTGACCTTGAAAGGTCAAACGCAAGATCAGGGATTTTCAGAGAGCTATAATATGAAAATGGTTGAAAATAAAGAAATATTCTGTGATCAATATCTAGGAAGGTTGAAAATAAAGATATATTCTGTGATCAATATCTAGGAAGGTTGAAAATAAAGATATATTCTGTGATCAATATCTAGGAAGGTTGAAAATAAAGATATATTCTGTGATCAATATCTAGGAAGGTTGAAAATAAAGATATATTCTGTGATCAATATCTAGGAAGGTTGAAAATAAAGATATATTCTGTGATCAATATCTAGGAAGGTTGAAAATAAAGATATATTCTGTGATCAATATATAGGAAGGTTGAAAATAAAGATATATTCTGTGATCGATATATAGGAAGTCCTGCATGACCTTTCTTTTCATTTGCACCATTACCGTAGACTTCAGTTGCATACTGACCCTAAATAGCAGTACCAATTCAGTATTTAATAGCAATAAAATAACTGCTGTCGGGGGAGGTTTGTTGTGCATGGCACCCCTTGTTTCTCCCTCCCTCCCTCTCTCTCTCTCTCTCTCTCTAACGAATAAATAAAACGATGAAGTGTGGAAATGAACACTATCTTCCCAAGCCACAAATGAAATTAAGATGCCAGTTACTGCATAACCGCTGCGAGTCCGACGTACGTTAAGTTTTTGTTTTCAGGAATCACTCCTTTCTTCCTAAGTATCCCATCTTTACTGTCACTTCTTATTAATCTTCTTTCCCTTTCAGGTGACTTTACGATCAGTGACAAGTCTAACCCTACGTTTGTACCCTGGGGTGTTTGAACACCCCCCCCCAAAAAAAAAAAAAAAAAAAATGTATGCTCACCATATTGAGTTGACAACACAGCCATTCCTCTGCTCTCCAGTACCTTCGTGAATAATGTAAGGGGAGGGACCACCGAGAGTTTCACACTCCTGTCCCTGGTCGTGTGAAGAACAGACGCATATTTGTCCTTTGGGGTGTGTAGTCACCCCACGGTACTAGCTTCTCCTTTATGGTTCTTTAATTACCTCATTATGTTTTTCTTGCAATTTCATGTTTATTGGAACATTTTGCACTTATTTTTGTTACTTATACATTTTTCTATCATTGTCTTGGTGTGTTTTTGGAAGCATAAACAACGTATATTTTTCACTGCCAATCACCAACAGAACTAGTTTTATATCACAACATTGACATTTTTCTTTAGCTACGATTATGGTAAAGAATCTGAAATGAAACTTATTTAGGAATTGGGATATTGCCTATGATCATTTTGAGGAAATAAAAACTATATCACATGTAATACTGTACTGTATACCTCTATCAAATGAATAGGTGTTAGAACCGATTTTCGCTTTCGTTTAAGTTCGACCACTTCTTTTACACATATATTCTCCAACATCAGCTACAATGAAATTAACCTGTTCATGAGTAACTGGAGGTGTATAGTCAAGAAGTTATATGAATATATTAGAACAATTAGCAGCAATACATGAGTTTTGGGGGGTGGGGTGTTCAAACATCCCAGGGAACTAACGGTGTTCCAATAAACCAGGGGACTAACGCAGGGCTAATGGTTTTCTGTAAGTCAGGACACCATTTACAACGATTGGTGGTAACCGTATATCCAACCCATATGTGTTCCCTACGCACCAAAAAGTGGGCTGGCTGAGGATTATTGCCCCTCCCCATAAAACAACTAACTCACAGGAAAACCACCATCCCGTGCTGAATTATGGCGCCTGGCTATATACTGTATATATATATATATATATATATATATATATATATATATATATATATATATATATATATATATATAATATATATAAAGACTAAAGGCGATGGCACCTCAGATTGCCAACACCGGCAGGGTAAGGCTGACAGCACAATGCTCTCCTGGTCGTCATCAAGGAAGTGTGCCAGCAACGGTTACTGCTAACACAAACCATATTTTTTTTTCCCGTGAAGTACATGAGGTTGTCATTAATCAGCACATTGTTAAGCATCTTGAATCCAACAACTTAACTGTTGACGGACAATATGGTTTTCGCCAGGAAAGCTCCACTGTTGACATACCCAATTTCTTTACTCATACCATCCAATAATCAACTGACCAACCAGGTGAAAACCACGCAGTGGAGCTTGATATTTGTAAAGCTTATGACAGAATGTGGCACAGTTCTCTGTTTTCCAGGTTCCTTTGCTACTGCCTATCATCTTTTGTCCCAGTAATTTCCTCTTTTCAAACAACAGAAAGATGAGATTAAGGTAGATGATGTATATATCAATCGCCACTCAATTAATACCGGCGTGCCACATTGATCAGTCGTACCCCCTAACCCTGATCCTCGTTCACATTAATATCCTGTCTGTCACTCATAATCCCATTCATTCATATTTAGATGACTCAACGCTTCGCACTTCCTTTACATTGAAACAAAAACTCATGAAGTCTGATATTTCTAACTCCCAACTCAGCACAGCAGTCTCCATATATCAAGCCTTATCTGTTGTAAGATATCTGAATGGAGCAATATAAAATGGTTTCATTTAATGCTAGGAAAACCAAATATATCCAATTTACTAACAAACAAATACAGCCTAATTACTATTTTACCTTTTTGAGCAACCAATAATCCCATCTCTAAAAGTATTGGAATTCTCGGTGTTTCCCTTAGCAGTGTCCTCAGTTGGACATCTCACGTTAGATCACATGCTAAAATCACATCAAAGAAACTTGGTTTATTGTACAGAATCCGCTATTTCTTCACTGGCTAGCAGTTAGCTATAATTGGCGAAAGTAATTTGTGCTGTCAGCTTGAATATTGCCCACCCTTGTGGAGGGGATGTGGAGTGATTGTAATATAACAATTGGATAAAATTCAAAACAAAGGTACAAGAATAATGAACAACCAAACAATTGCAAATGAACCATCTCGCCTAAAAGTACTGTAAGGTAGAATGTTGCCTCCCTTGTTTTATTTTACAGATACTTTTATGGCAAATGATCAGACGAAGCTGCATCCATTGTGCCACCTCTCCACACTTTCCTCCGAGCTACAAGGGCATCCGGTAGCGCTCATAACTGAAATTTATCTATCTATCTATCTACCTATGTCTGTCTATCTATCTATATATTAGATACTATCTGTCTGTCTGCCTGTCAGTCTGTCCTCTTCAGTAATAATGGAAAATTAGGTATAAAACCCTCTATAAATATCTAGCTGGTGTAACATTATAGTTGCTCATCTGCCGCCCCTGACAGCCAAGATGAGAAATAATTGACCAAAATAATAAACATGGTATAAACATGGTAGCCAGTTACAACTGATTCTTTTATTACTTCATGCACCATTATTATCTTTATTAGCTACAGCCAGCCGGACGGGTGGACGGACTGCTGACGTGGGTGGGTGGACAGGGTTGAGTGGAAGGGTGGGTGTGGTGGGGCAGCGTGGGTGGGTGACTGATTGGGCAGGATGAGTAGGTGACTGTGGGAGTGGGTGGGATGGGTGGGTGGGAAAGTGAGGGGATGGATGGGTAGGGAAGGTGGGTGGGATGGTAGGTGAGCGGGGTGGATGGGTGGGTAGTGGGGTAATAGACTCAAAATCCATAGGGAATATATCCCTGATTAAATGGGATAAGGAAGAACATAGGTTCAATGGTTAAAATGGGACTCCGGGGGTCTTCTCCCACGGGGTGGCCATCCAGGGCCCCAGGCAATTTCCGTATGGACGAGGGTTGTACCCAGACAAAGCCGGTTACCGCTGCACACACACACACACACACACAGATAGAGAGAGAGAGAGGAGAGAGAGAGAGAGACAGACAGACAGACAGACAAGTATATAGATAAACAGATAGATAGACAGACATATATTACTAAGGCATTCAACTGTTCGTACACCCAGCGAGGTAAGAATAAACCTAACTCTGCAGTGTTTCATTTATATACTGTATCTCATTACCACACCTACCGTCACTCCAATACAGCCTATTATATTCTCTTGCAATTAAATTTGGCCTGATAAAAAGAATTTGTGAAAGGTAGATGGCTGAGTGGAGGAAGGGTAATTGTACTGATTGGAACATCTGGTAATGCAAATACCTGATAGTACGGTTAATAGGCAGTTATATGGGGATAATGCTGTAAATGAGGAAGTTGTTTATTTAGGGCTAATGTCCCTGATAAACTTAATACATTCGTCTGGTGAGAGCCAATGTAAAATTTGTCATCATCGTGGTGACAAATGATTTGAGATAGCTCACAAGCTGATTAATAGTAGCTCCTAGTACCTAAAAAAACTACAGCCGTTTTCAGAGTCAAAAGTTTTAGAAATGATGAATTAGTAACAAGAAAAATGAAAGTTGCCTTAATGCTTTCACTGAGATTACGTCCTACGCATTTTGTACTTGCAAGCACCTAGATATATAATTCTTATGATTTTCAGTCCACGCTGAGAGAGTTGCGGCAGTGTGCATTATCCTCTATGGTACCATTATGTTTATTATATTCTGCTTCTGTAACGAAACTCAAATTTATTCTGCTCATAAAAGTAGCTTATTCGAAGTGATAGTGCTAATTCGTAATGGGATACTGGCAGGCACTAGAGGCGTTAACAGGCGTTATTTTCCAAAGCGTATCCTCGTTATTATAACAGCTAGATTCTGATGCACGTATTTTGGTTCATCCTTTAACAAAGTGGATGAATCAATGAAAATTAATAGGGTTAGGCATTCTGACAATTGAAGAAAGAAAGTGGGATACATTAGGGAATATACTGAGGGAAATACAAGGTGGTGGCGACCATCATCCACTCACATGATGTAGTGTTGCCTACTTCTTCCTTCACCTTTATCACTCTTTTTCTGTCTGATCTCCTCCCATCCACTTTCTCCCATCTTTTCTGTCACTTTTTATTACTCCTCTTTGCTTTTCAGGTGGCTTTACATAGAGTGACAAGAGTAGTAGTTTACTCTAAGCCAAGAAACCATTTACAACGCTTGGTGGTAACCATATAACCAACCCACACATGTTCCCTTCGTGTCAACAAGTGGGTGGGATGACGGAAGGTTAGTGCCGCTTCCCGTAATACTACAAACTCACAGACAGCCATCCCTTACGCCGGGTCATGGTGTCTGGCTATAGGTAAATGGTGTCATTCTTCTCCCTCATTATAATATTATATCATTAGACACCCAGTGTGTTGAATGTAGATTGTAGACCCATCCTCTCCCTTTCTCTCCGCTCTTACTGTTTTTTGCATTGACTGTTTTCAAATATTTTTCTCTTCTCAACGACATCACAACGATGCTTCTTGCTCTGCTTCACTCATACTACTCTTAATGTCAAACAGCCTAAGAGATTTAATGAACTGAAGATGCCTGATAAAACGTTCAATGATCCCTTCGGTGCAAGAGGTCTTTTCTGTCTATCTATCTATCTATACACCTAGGCTGCTTCCTCCAGAAAAAGGGAGGTAGCCGAGACGACGACACACTCATACTTTACTCATCCACACACACACATTTACCCGTATCTTAGCCCCACAGGAGAAGGGACAGATCCTCACCGCACCACACTGCACGAGGGTCAATGCTCAGTGTAATAATTTCGTCTGAAGGCAGGAAGAATAAACTAAAATATTACGTCTTGTTGGGGAATGAAATAAATGAATTGAAAGTAAAAGGCAAGCGCTATACATGGATAGGAAATGACCTCGACGTAGGTGAAACGGGGAAAACAGTGAGAAGGAGAATGTAATTAGTCAGTGCCGAGGAAAAGACAGGCGGCGGAGATAGATAAACACACACACACACACACACACAGATGGGCAAACACAAAATGCCCCTGAGAGAACAGATGAACAGATGGGAAGAAAAGGGAAAATAGAGAAGAAAATGCCAAGGGTCACATCTAAGCTTCAGGACAAAGTGAAAATTAAGAGTGAGAGACGGGTGGAAAGGAGGAAACAGTCGCTTAAAACTGGGTCCTTCCTCTTACTCTTTTCTCAATGAGAGAGAGAGAGAGAGAGAGAGGAGAGAGAGAGAGAGAGAGAGAGAGAGAGAGAATCCTTTTGTCAATATTATACATACAACTGGACATTTTCTCTTCTTCATACAGTACCTTCTTGTTCAAATCTTTACATTTTTCGACTCCTTTTCCTTCCTATACTTCCTATCTCTCTTGCTCTCCCAAAATATTCCCTATTCTTTTATCTATTCGATCTGTCTCATTCTTGTTTATTCCCTGTTGCTACTTTTCACATACATTCAGTTACTCCTCCCTGCTGACGTTCCTTCTTGTTGTTCGTATTCCATCTGTTCTTATCATCAATCTCACATCTTCACAGCACAACATTTGTATTGGTATTTTCTGTTTCTACACGATATTGATTAGTCTCTCGCGTTCAGTCGATCAGTTCGCTCCGTCTCACAACCTTCCGTCTTGACGTCACATCTTGCAGCGCTCATCCTTCCTAGCTGTCACTCTTCCCTTCCCAGTAATTTTCTCCATTTTTGTCCGTTACTTCTTTTCACTTTTAAGGCACAGGAGGTATGAGAGATTGCTTTTCTGTTGATTTTCCCTAATTACAGTACCAAAGAAGCAGCACAGAGATAATTATTTTCAGTTTCTTTTAACTTTCCACTCCGCGCGCTTGTGTGTGTGTGTGTGTGTGTGTGTGTGTGTGTGTATTATATGGTTATCACTCACACTGACTTCTGCAAAAGCAATCTAGAAGAGCTGGTGAGTAAAAGAAGTAGTAGCAGCAAGAGTGGTTTGATGGATAGGATATTATTTCCCACCTGTGGTTTTTATAGTGGCTATTGAAACTGCGATCAAATAAAACAGAATAACACGTCTACTACGTACAAATCGATTTACTATTGTTTTAATTTTCTTATTTCTATCTCCATCCATCATTCTTTAATTTTACTCCAACAGTACACCCTCACGATTGCCGTGCAAAACAGCTCAGCACTGCACGTAATCGCGTATTGATATATATACAGTATCTATCTATCTCTATCTATCTATCTATATATATATATATATATATATATATATATATATACTATCCTAGCCAAAAATATAGAACATGAGGCTCTCCGAGGCCAAAATTTTCATATCGCAGTGGATATTCGCCCAAGAGAACAATGTCATTAAGGTTAATTAGCCATAGAAAAAGGAGGATCGACGCAACCTTGACGGCCGATGGCTGTATTCAGAAGGCCATTCCGATGTGGAAACAGGCCAGTATCCACCTAAAGGGTGAGCTGCCAGCTATATTACAACACAGTAAACTCCGTTTACGTTGTGTCCATCATCTCTCTAGTTATTAAAAAACAACAAAATGGTCAGTTAAGGCTTGAAAAACTTTGATGCAGTTTTCAGGCACTTTACTTTTGCTCTTTTCTCTCCTTGTCACCCTCCCCCCCCCCGCACATAAAGAACACACACACACACACACACACACACACACACACACACACACACACACATATATATATATATATATATATATATATATATATATATTGTTACGGTTTGCGCCAGCCCGGGGCTATTACAAAAAGACAACAAGTCAGCCTTAGATGATCGGCCTCCACTGCGTTGCAAAAATAACACAGACCCCGGCACTGACACTCCGCAAACTAGAGAAAAAACTGCGCAACGGAAAAGTACTTATTTAAGAACGCAACACTCTGTACTTTGGTAATAAAACGGAACAGCCTACCTATAGATCTAGCCTACTATCGTCACTACCGGAAGTAATACCGCCCGAGACAGCCTACAGGAACACCTCCCACTTACTTCCGGTGGTGACGACTTTCTACTTAACCCGTGTCCAAGGGGGAACGCAGTTAGTAGCTCACGATGGTTCTCACTAGCCTTGAGCAAAGAGATGGGATTAACTGTGTAGGGGTTAGGGGTGTGTGTGTGTATGTACGTGTGTTGGGGAACGTTAACAAAGGCAGCGAGAAGACCACGGTGAGCCAAACTGGCCCTCCAAAGACAACACGGTTACAAAAACAAAATAACTACTTCCCTCAGTCAGCAACAAAAGAATAAAAATAAACTTAAATGAAAACGCCAGCTCGGCATAAAAATGACTGGGGAGAGAGAGAGTGTGCACACACGCACGATACGGAAGCTAGCTGGGAAGAGACTGGCCTACTGCTAGGCTCGTGTTCAGCCAAGCGCGAACGCATGAATCAAATTAATAAGAACTTAAATTCGTGCCCCTCTCTCTCTACAATAAATTGGTACTTCTAATGCAAGCAAAACATCATTAAATATACTGGTAGCTCACATAAGACAATCAAAATAATCAAATGCATTCTCAGCATGGTATTAAATAAAATTGCCCTCAGTGGCAGGAACGAAAGAAACAAAAGAACTTGTAGCACTCGCTAATATAAACTCCGCGAATGACACGGATACATACTGCATAATCCCCCTAGCCCAGCTGTAACGGCTGCATCCGTGGGAACGGAAAGGCGGACAACGTAACACGCCCTTCCCCAAGGGAAAATTTTGAGCCCTGGATCAAAATTTTCGAATCAAGACCCTGACCCCTCCCTGGATAAACAATCAGCAATTACGTTATCAATCCCCTTAATATGCCTAACTTCTAAATTGTACTCCTGCAAAAGCAAACTCCAGCGGGTCAAACGCTGGTTCTTGAATTTAAACTTGTTCAAAAACTGCAGGGGATGATGGTCTGAATAAATCTTGATCACAGGGCCAAAAGGGGGCAGGTAGACAGCAGTGTTGCAGGGCCAGGATAATCGCTAATAACTCCTGCTCTATGACGGAATAGTTCTTCTGGGCTCTATTAAACTTCTTTGAGAAGTATGAAATGGGATGTTCAACCTGGCACTCATCCGGCTGCATCAACACTGCTCCTACCCCTACTCGGCTAGCATCAACTGCCAGCACAAAAGATCTGTCAAAATCTGGTGCACGCAATATAGGGTGGTGGCACAGCAGAGACTTAACAGTAGTAAAAGCTTGCTCACACTCGGCTGTCCACTGCCACTTCTTATCCTTGCGCAATAAGTCAGTAAGAGGGGCAAGCACTGTGGAGTAATTCCCAATAAATCGTCTGTAATAGCCGATCATGCCCAAAAATCGCTGGAGGGCACGGCGACACTGGGGTGCTGCAAAGTTGGAAATGGCATCCACCTTAGCCCGAGGTGGAGCCACTTGCCCATGTCCTACAACAAATCCAAGGTACTGGACCTTAGCACGTACGAACTCGCACTTGTCTAAGTTGACTACTAAGCCAGCTTCCTCCAACCGCTTAATGAGCATTTCCACATGATCAAGGTGCTCCTCCCACTTGGTGTCATACACAATGACATCATCGATGTAAACGACACAATTAGGTATGCCATCCACCACTTTATCCATAAGCCTCTGGAAAGTGGCTGGAGCATTCTTCAATCCATAAGGCATCACCTGGCACTGATATACTGCACCACTGACAACAAAGCTAGCCACTTGTTTAGCCCGTTCCGTCAGCGGGACCTGCCAGTATCCTTTTACTAAGTCAAGCTTGGTGATATAAGTGGCATTTCCCACCTTGTCCACGGAGTCATCGACCCGAGGCAAGGGATAAGCATCGGTCTTAGACAGTGAGTTAACCTTCCGGAAGTCCACACACAACCTAACCTTCCCATCTGGCTTCGGCTGCAAGGTAACTGGTGAACTCCACTCACTGAAACTCCTCCTGATCAATCCATGGTCCAACATATACTTGATCTCATTATCGAGAGCTTTCTGTCTGATAGGGTTGATGCGGTAGGGAGCTAATTTTACAGGCTTACTATCCCCAACATCAATGTCATGAGTAGCCCAAGTTGTCAATCCCGGTGAATCTCCAAAAACTTTCGGATGTTTCCATAATCTGTTGCAGAGCTCTCCTCGCTTTACTGGATCAAGGTGTCGCAATTTCTCCACCAGAGCTGCATAACCATTGCCCTCCCATAGGTCAGCTGGTAACATCTCACCACGACTAAACACTTCCTCCTGCTCCTCCAACTCACTACCAACCACCAAAACTACAGGAGCGCTCTTATCCCTGGTTCCCTCAACGTCCACTCCAAAGTCACCTTCCAGGAACTGTGGCTGTAACCCTGGTCCACCACTCACATCACCGGCACCAACAGCTCCCTCCACAGCACGTTCCCTTGATGCCACGTCCTCCCTTCCCCGTCCTTCACATCCCAGGTGAGAGACATCAGCAGTCATCCCACAATGAGAATCAACTGGGCGGTAGTATGGCTTCAACATATTAATGTGGCACAACTGAGTACTCTTCCGCCTGTCTGGGGTAACAATTAGATAGTCAAGTTCCCCAACTTTCTTCTTCACAATATAAGGACCACTGAATCTAGCTGCCAGAGGTTTTCCTTGCATGGGCAGCAGTGCCAAAACTTCATCTCCTTGCTTAAACTCACGACTTCTGACCTTATCATAATGAGCCTTCATTTTCGCTTGAGCCCCGATTAGATGGTCACGGGCAAGCTCTAAAGCGCAATGCAGTCTCTCCCGAGTGCGGCAGACATAGTCAAGCATGGATTCCTGGTTGCCAGATTTGTTGTTACTCCAGGCCTCTCGCACCACATCCAAAGGACCACGAACTCTGTGCCCAAACACTAACTCATTGGGTGAAAACCCTAACGACTCAGTTGGTACCTCTCTCACTGCAAACATAACAAAGGGTACCGCTAGGTCCCAATCCTTTCCACTATCATAGCAGAAGGTGCGCAGCATGGTCTTTAAGGTCTGATGATGCCTCTCCAGGGCACCTTGTGACTGCGGATGGTAGGCACTGGACAAAATGTGTTTGATGCCCAACTCTGTCATTGTCTGCTTAAACAAATTAGATGTAAAATTCACTCCACGGTCTGACTGCAACTCCTTGGGCAGGCCAAAATGAGTAAAGAACAGGATAAGTTGCTTGACTACTGACTTCGCCTGCATGCTTCTGATTGGTATAGCCTCTGGGTATCGCGTTGTAACATCCATTATGGTTAACAAATACTTGTTTCCAGCAGAAGTAGGAGGTAAAGGGCCCACGATATCAATGATTACCCGGGTAAACGGAGGTTCAACTGCAGGAGTGGGAGTCAAAGGGGCCACAGGAAGAACTTGATTAGGCTTGCCCACTATCTGACACGTGTGACAGCTCTTGATGTACGCAGCAACTTGTCCCGGCATACTTGGCCACCAAAAATTATATCTTAAGCGCTGCACTGTTTTTCTGTTTCCCAAGTGACCTGCTAAAGGTCCCTCATGTGCTAACTGTATTAACGGCACCCTATACTGCACAGGCACCACCACCTGCACTAACTCACCCACTCCTCCATCCACCGTGGCGCCAGTGGGCGTCCATCGGCGATGTAAAACATTGTCTTTAATCAGGAACTCCTCCTTACCACACTCCATACTTCTTTCTTCCCCTACTCGAGCAAACAAGGGCTTTAATGTTACATCCTCCTGTTGCTTCACCCTCAATTCTGCTGATCCAACACCCGCCAGCTCTACTGAGGACTGAGATAAGGGGCTGGCCGGGACACTGGATTGCGAAGGGCGATCAATCTCAGCGTCACCTCTAATACACTCGACAGGGGGAGGAATGTCAGACTCCACACTGACATCATCACCTCTACCCTCAACAGAGGCACTCTGTTCCTCAGGCGCGTTTGACGGTGGTCCTGCATCCCCGCAGTCGACCCCAGCGTCCTGAAATTCTTCTAATTCAGTCGGTGGGCTGGGTTCAGTCTCCACACAGACACACTCAGCACCACCTCTAGTGTCCTGAGTGGGAAGTGGGGCGGCGCCCATGCACGCATTCCCACTCTCCTCGCCTACTACAGCAACACTCTGCTCACTAGGTTCCTCCATTGGTGGCCCTGCCTCATCACAGTCGACCCCAAGAGCCTGTGACTTCACCAGTTCTTCCTCCCGGGCTGCAACCTGTGCCATAGATCGTGTAATTGCACAGACCGGGAACATGGCTTCCACTTCTGCATCAACTTCAATACCAATTTCTGGGGCGTCAAAACACTTCTCTGCCACAACAACTGGTGGGGGAAGAGATGGAAATATTTTCTCCCCAGCCAGGTCGTTCCCCAGCAAAAAATCAATCCCCTCTACTGGCATTACATCAGCAACAGCTACTTGAGCTGCAGCCTGAACAATGGGGCAATCGAGTTCCACATGAACATAATCATAGTATTCATCTGAGTTCATGCCCCTACACAGCACATACTTCCCTGAGTTTACAGGCCCTCCAGTCACGTTTCTGCACATAGACTGTTGTGCACAGGTATCACGAGCCACAGTAACTGGATAACTGATCCCATGAATTTTCACTGTGCCGTGACACATAAAAGGTTTACACCAGTCTAGGGACGATTTCTGAGGCAGTTCATCCGGAGGTGGCGTAGCATGTTGGGTAACTTTTTCAGCCTGAGCTGGCAGCGAGCACAGCCGGCTACACTCCAGCTTTCCACAGACTTCCCCCTCACCGTTACCACTCTCCCAACTCCTCTCGTTCACCTGACTCGAACCTATAACTAGTGCCACTGGTTTGGCATTTTGGGAGGCCTTCCACTTAGGACAGTTAGGCTTGATGTGCCCACTCTGTTTGCAAAAGTAACAAACTAGCTTCGAACTGGATACAGGGCTCTTTCTCCCTGCATTCTTTTTCTCCTCTGTACTTCCCTTGGACTGATTCACGGGAGATTTATCCCAGGCAGGGCCACTCATGGTCCTCTCCCTGGAATACTGAAAATTAGCATACTTGACCCCCATACTCCGCAAGGCAAACACCCGGTCATCAGCCCACGTCGCTGCTTCCTTCAAGGTCTTAAATCTCTTCTCCCTAATTTTAACACCAATTTCTTTGTCAGCCATGTTAGTAAAATGTTCCATCAAAAACAGTTCACGCACCTCGTTATACGAAGTGGCGTTCTCACTCAGCAACCACTCGTCTAACCTCTCCTCCAGATACCTGGCGTAGGCCATATAGGTGTCAGCAGGCCTTTTCCGAGCACCACGGAACAACAACCGATAAGCCTCTGGTCTAAGTTCATATGCCTTCAGGATGGCTGTTTTAAATTCATCATAATCATCTACATCCTCAGGGCTCAACCTATTATACACTTCCAAGGCTTTTCCCTTCAGCACATTAGATACCAACCCCACCCAGCGCTGCCTTGGCCACTCAAACTCCCTAGCCTTCTTTTCAAATCTAACAAACCATTCTGTCACCTTCAACTCATCAAATGCTGGCACTAATTTTAGACTCCTTGAGAACCAACTCTCCCTATCCTCTGCACGGCCTGAGGTTTGGGTATCTGAAGTTGGTCTATTAGCAGTCAGCTCCAAGCGAGTCTTCTCCAGCTCAAATCGCATTTTTTCACGCTGCAACTCCATCTCCCTCTCTTCTTTTGCACGCTGCATTTCCCTCTCTTCTTTTTCACGCTGCATCTCCCTCTCTTCTTTTGCACGCTGCATTTCCATCTCCAACTTTTTCAACTCCAACTGCAACTGAGCCTCCGGTGACAAGGCTCCAGGGTATATGGGAGTGGAATGAACAACTCCAGGGAAAGCACTAGACATACCTGGGGGAACTGCTCTAAACTGGCTCGGCGGCATCATAGATGGTAATAGTGGGGTAGCGAAACGAGGCATTTCAGCACCATAGTCAAACTCAGGGCTCACACGGGGAGTACCTTTGCTATGTGCCTCTCGTTGTTCCATATCCACAGGTGACTCAGCACGTACGCGATCTGGTGTAGACACGCGTGACTCCATGGCGACAAATCAATAGCAGTACTAAATAATGAAATACTAGTGCTGACTGAGAAACTACAAAACACATCAACTTCACCTCAAAGCACAGAGAACGCCAAGGTAACGATATCCTAGCAAGAAGAAGGCACTGTTAGGATATCCTGATGCGAGGTCGCCACTGTTACGGTTTGCGCCAGCCAGGGGCTATTACAAAAAGACAACAAGTCAGCCTTACATGATCGGCCTCCACTGCGTTGCAAAAATAACACAGACCCCGGCACTGACACTCCGCAAACTAGAGAAAAAACTGCGCAACGGAAAAGTACTTATTTAAGAACGCAACACTCTGTACTTTGGTAATAAAACGGAACAGCCTACCTACAGTATAGATCTAGCCTACTATCGTCACTACCGGAAGTAATACCGCCCGAGACAGCCTACAGGAACACCTCCCACTTCCGGTGGTGACGACTTTCTACTTAACCCGTGTCCAAGGGGGAACGCAGTTAGTAGCTCACGATGGTTCTCACTAGCCTTGAGCAAAGAGATGGGATTAACTGTGTAGGGGTTAGGGGTGTGTGTGTGTATGTACGTGTGTTGGGGAACGTTAACAAAGGCAGCGAGAAGACCACGGTGAGCCAAACTGGCCCTCCAAAGACAACACGGTTACAAAAACAAAATAACTACTTCCCTCAGTCAGCAACAAAAGAATAAAAATAAACTTAAATGAAAACGCCAGCTCGGCATAAAAATGACTGGGGAGAGAGAGAGTGTGCACACACGCACGAAACGGAAGCTAGCTGGGAAGAGACTGGCCTATTGCTAGGCTCGTGTTCAGCCAAGCGCGAACGCATGAATCAAATTAATTAATAAGAACTTAAATTCGTGCCCCTCTCTCTCTACAATAAATTGGTACTTCTAATGCAAGCAAAACATCATTAAATATACTGGTAGCTCACATAAGACAATCAAAATAATCAAATGCATTCTCAGCATGGTATTAAATAAAATTGCCCTCAGTGGCAGGAACGAAAGAAACAAAAGAACTTGTAGCACTCGCTAATATAAACTCCGCGAATGACACGGATACATACTGCATAATCCCCCTAGCCCAGCTGTAACGGCTGCATCCGTGGGAACGGAAAGGCGGACAGCGTAACAATATATATATATATATATATATATATATATATATATATATATATATATATATATATATATATATATATATATATATATACACGATTACCTGTCAGTTTCATTTACCAGTTCCCTACCAGTTACCCTATACAAGTTCACGAGAAAGAAATGGGGGGGTGTAAGTGCCGTAACATTATGTTCCCTGACTGCTCAAGTAGTGATGCAACAAATAAATCTGATATTTTGTGATCTTTCTAATTAAAAAAAAAAAAAAATCATGGTCAGTTGAGGCTTCAGAGACACTGATGCAATTTATTGTCACTTTTTTTTTTTTTTTACTTTTTGTTTATTCGCCCCTTGTCGCCTCTACCCTCCATATATATATATATATATATATATATATATATATATATATATATATATATATATATATATATATATATACGATTCCGTGTTAATTTCATTTATCAGTAGCCTGCCCGTTTCCCTTTACAACTTAGAGAGAGAGAGAGAGAGAGAGCAAAACAATTTCTTTTCCTGCTCATACAGTGTTGCCACAAGTAACTCTTTTATTTTTCCATAAACTGAAATATCTGCCACTAAATAGACGTATCCATATTTTTTCTTGTATCCCCTTTCCCGTTGTATACTTCAGATTTCTGTGATGGAAGCTAAATAACTAATTTGCTTTTACTTAGGTTTAACATGAATTCATTTTTTTTTTTTTTTTTGCTCTAAGATATGTCATGTTAATTCTCTAAATCAGAATACTCCTAATTAAGGACACGCTTTTTCATCCGGTCATACTTACAATAGTCTGTGATGAAAAGGCATCGTCATTCTTATATTAGAAAACATTTTATATCAGTTCCTTTACTAGATAGATGTTGACATCTTACACATCCATGGTTAAATGAACATTCTCGTGGAACAGGTATTTTTGCTGGTGTTAGGAATGTACATTACGCAAATAATGAGGGTGTACTGTATTTAGTTGTTCGGTGGCAGTCGCGTTATTTTGGTGTCGTGATCAGTAAAGCAGTCAGTCAATCACCATCATCATAATCATTCGGACCTCATTATTCCCCACCTAAGGGTGAACAGAGGCAGGGCCCTGAAAGCAAGGCAAGATAATGCATTGCCAGTATAATTAACCAGATAGTTATTCACTCACCATTCACGCTTATCTGCTCCTTTTTGTGATATTTATTTTTAGATTAATTCCACACGGATGTCACGTCGAAAAAATTCATATAACATTTTTCGCTCATAATTCCCTGATCTATCATTTCCGGAAGTTCTGCTCTCTCCTCCCGGGACATCTGTATCTACAGTATATCTAAATCTATCTACAGTATATATATATATATATATATATATATATATATATATATATATATATATATATATATATATATATATTCTTTGTGTCCGACTCTGGGCAAAGGCTTCAGAGCCTGTATCTCGAGGACAGTAGCCTATCCCAAGGCGCAGTAGTCTTACACCTCCACATGTCACCACTTCGGCTCTAACACCCACTGTCCATACTGAATACATGATAGGGCTGTGTCATACAGGACTGGTGTATTGGTATTAGCGGGGGTACTTTTACGACATGTCGGCGAGTCATCTGGATCAGGAAAGTCTGCTTTTATGAAATTCAAATCCTTAAACTGTTCCCTGCCCCAGCTGGGATTCGAAATTGGGTCCATCAGGACTGCAGGCCGTCTCTCTACCGATTAAGTTCAAATCCTTAAATTGTTCCCTGCCCCAGCCGGGATTCGAACCTGGGTCCATCGGGACTGCAGGCCGCCTCTCTACCGATTAAACCACCGCCTCCCCCTTATATCATCATCATCATCATCAGCCGTTTGAGTATCCACTGCAGGACCGGCCTATCCCAACCGAAGTCGGGACGATACAGCCAATGTATCTCTACCAAGTGGCTTAGGCTGTCTGGTAGAGATTGTATGTAGAGTGAGAAGTGCTTGTAAGTGTAATTGTAGTGTTGGAGTGGCTTTGGATGTGTGTGTAGTCTGTGAACCAAGTGTAATCGGCCCGCGCAAGCCGACTGGGTGCAAGCATACCTTACAGTAAGCGACACTGGTTCAACCACAGCACCCCTTATGTCCGCCAATGCAGTACATGGCCGGGTGACACTCCCAAAGTTTATTACCCTGGCGGGGCGTGAATCCTGGCCCACCCGTGTACGAAACGCACACTCTACCACTGTACCACAGGGGCTGCTCCACGTATATATATATAGATATATATATATATATCTATATATATATATATATATATATATGTTAACACCGTTCAAAAGTACAAACAAATACGTTTCAAGTTATTTTTTTATTATCATTAAATTATCATATCTGACATGAAACAAAACAAACTCATAACGGGTAATGCAGTAGTCTTCAGGTGACGTGAACAGCAAGCACTGAGCGTCAAAAGAGCTCAGCTAACTATTACAGAGTAAAGTGAGTGTTAATGTCGTAGACTCTTCAGGTTTAGGCATGCAGCCCTAAGTCTACTAATACCAAGTCTGTTCACTTTCCTTCAGGGGCAGGGAGGCGTGACTTGTGTGTGACGTCAGTTGACTTTAGTAACAGAAAATGTATAAAAGGACATACTCAAATTAAACATTTATAATAAGGGAAAACGAAGAATGGGAAGAAGTGTGGACTCGTTTAACCGTATAACATAACAGTAGGTTCCCTCACACCCTTACACCTTCCCTCATACCCCCATACCTTCCCTCACTTCGGATTAAAAATGTCATGATCTGGAGACTGGAGCACATATCCACTCACCATTTCACCAGCACGGTCAGGCGTCAACTGATTTCTGAACTTGCGTTTCGTGCAAGCTGACGTCACTCCGATGCTCCGCCCCCTGCGCCAGCTTGCACCCGTTTTAGATGGAAGTGATCCGACTTGGTATTAGTAGACTTAGATGCAGCCAATTAGAGCACGAGGCACGATGTTGCCTGACTTTGATCGACTCTTGCTTCACCATCCCCCACGAACA